>NC_060119.1:585181448-585808055 GCF_021461395.2 Schistocerca americana
CTGAAGAAACTGCAAAAATGAGGGAATTTAAGGAGTTGGGGCCTGGATAAACTGAAAGAACCAGTGGTTGTAGAGAGTTTCAGAGAGAGCGTTAGGAAACAATTGACAAATACGGGGAAAGAAATACAGTAGAAGAAGAATGGGTAGCTTTGAGAGATAAAATAGTGAAGGCAGCAGATAATAAAGTAGGTAAAAAGACGAGGGCTAGTAGAAATCTTTGGATAACAGAAGAGATATTGAATTTAATTGATGAAAGGAGGAAATATAAAAATGTAGTAAATGAAACAAACAAAAAAGGAATACAGACGTCTCAAAAATGAAAACGACAGGAAGTGCAAAATGGCTATGCAGGGATAGCCAGATGACAAATGTAAGGATGTAGAGGCATATATAACTAGGGCTAGGGTAGATACTACCTACATAAAAATTAAGAGACATTTGGAGAAAAGAGAATATCAAAAGCTCAGATGGAAATCCAGTTCTCAACAAAGAAGGGAATGCAGAAAGATGGAAGGAGTATATAAAGGGTCTATACAAGGTCGACGTACTTGAGGGCAATATTATGTAAATGGATGTAGATGAAGCTGAAATGGGATATTTGATACTGCGTGAAGAGTTTGAAAGAGCACTGAAAAACCTAAGTCGAAGCAAGGACTCAGGAGTTTATAATGTTTCGTTAGAGTTACTGATAGATTTGGGAGGGCCAGCCATAACAAAACTCTTCCATCTGGTGAGCAAGATGTATGAGACGGGCGAAATACCTTCAGACTTCAAGAATAATATAATAATTCCAATCCCAGAGGAAGCAGGTGTTCACAGGTTTGAAAATTACCAAGCTCTCAGTTTAATAAGTCACTGCTGCAAAACACTAACACCAATTCTATACAGACGAATGGGAAAACTGGTAGAAGCCGACCTCGGGGAAGATCAGTTAAGATTCCATAGAAAGGTTGGAATACGTGAGACTATGACTTATCTTAGAAGATAGAGTAAGGAAAGGCAAACCTACGTTTCTAGCATTTGTAGACTTAGAGAAAGCTTTTGACAACGTTGACTGCAACGTTTTCTTTCAAATTCTGAAGGCGGTAGGGGTGAAATACAGGGAGCAAAAGGCTATTTACAATTTCTACAGAAACAAGATGGCAGTTATACTAGTTGAGGGGCATGAAAGGGAAGCAGTGGTTGGGAAGAGACTGAGACTGTGTTGTAGGCTATCCCTGATTTTATTCAATCTGAATATTGAGCAAGCAGTAAAGGAAACAAAAGAAAAAAATTGGATCAATAATTAAAATCCGTGGAGAAGAAATAAAAATTTTGCGGTTTGCCGATGACCATGTAATTCTGTGAGAGACAGTAAAGGACCTGGAAGAGTAGTTGAACGGAATGGACAGTGTCTTGGAAGGAGTTTATGAGATGAACATCAACACAAGCAAAACGAGGATAATGGAATGTAGTTGAAATAAATCATTTGATGCTGTGGGAATTAGATTAGGAAACAAGACACTTAAAGTAGTAGATGAGATTTGCTATTTGGGGAGTAAAATAACTGAAGATGGTCGAACTAGAGAGGATATAAAATGTAGATTAGCAATGGCAAGGAAAGCGTTTCTGAAAACGAGAAATTTGTTAACATCGAGTGTAGATTTAAGTTTCAGGAAGTCGTTTCTGAAAGTATTTGTATGGAGTGTAGCCATGTATGGAAGTGAAACATGGACGATTAACAGTTTAGACAAGAAGAGAATAGAAGCTTTCGAAATGTGGTGCTACAGAAGAATGTTGAAGACTAGATGGATAGATCACGTAACTAATAAGGAGGTACTGAAAGGAGTTGGGGATAAGAGAAATTTGTGTCACAACTTTACTTGAAGAAGGGATCTGTTGATAGGACATGTTCTGAGGCATCAAGAGATAACCAATTTAGTATTGGACACAGCTTGGAGGGGTAAAAATCGTAGAGAGATACAAAGAGACGAATACATTACGCAGATTCAGAAGGATGTAGGTTGCAGTAGGTACTTGAAGATGAAGAAATTTGCACAGGATATAGTAGCATGGAGAGTTGCACCAAACCAGTCTCTAGACTGAAGACCATAACAGCAACAACATACTGCAACAACCGCACATGCACCTCTCTCTCTCTCACACACACACACACACACACACACACACACACACATAGTCCGCTGCCACCAGTGTAAACATTGTGTAACTTCTGTCGGTGAGTGTGAAGCACATTTATGTGAAACGGCACATTAAGAGTGACATTTTACTAAAGGAAGATAATATACGGGAAGCATTGTAAGAAGAACTGACAAGGCAATGGTCCAATAGGACATGTTGAAACCTACCTTGAACATTTTTACACAGGAAGAGAACAACGATAGAAATGCAATGTCAAAAAAATTTTAGATGTTAAGAGGCACTGCCGGTATTAAAAAAATAGCTCCAATTTGCCAAATTCGTAGCGCGCCAGGCGTCGGTAGAAACTTACACCCCTACTGGCGCTGTAGCAATTGCGTATGAGAAGCTGGGCACACACACAGCCGAGGTCGGCGGTATATTTGTAAACAGGAAACACGACGCAACCCCCTCGTAAGACGTTTCAGGTTTCCGTTCGTTGATAGTTTCTCTGACACTACAAAAAAAAAAAAAGAAAAAAGTGTCTGAAATTTTAGGGCACTTAACTACTAAGGTCATCAGTGCTTAAGCCTACACACTACTTAACCTAAATTATACTGAGGACAAACAAACACACCCATGCACAAGGGAGGACTCGAACCTCCGCCGGGACCTCTGGCACTACAGCACACAGTTACTATTCTCTCGAATTAGCCACTCAAGTAACATCTATTCCAAATTATAGGTTGCTATTTGCACGATCGGTAAGTATTGACAATACTGATGAAACTGAATTAATATTTATTGTGCTTCCGTGAGGCATGGCTGCTAACATTAGCTTTTTTTTTTTCTCCGGTTTCATAGGAATGTGGAATACAATTAACGTTCTCAGTTTAGCAACGATGAAATATGAAGAACGTCATTTCCAGCCGAAATCACCTACTTCTCCTGAGGACGTACATTTGTGTCATTTGTTATTTTATTTCCTTGACATTAATTCGAATGTTATCGACATTTCGTTTGAAATTGCGACTAAGTTAGAAGAAATAGGACATAACTGTGACGACGCCCGCATCTCGTGGTCGTGCGGTAGCGTTCTCGCTTCCCACGCCCGGGTTCCCGGGTTCGATTCCCGGCGGGGTCAGCGATTTTCTCTGCCTCGTGATGGCTGGGTTTTGTGTGATGTCCTTAGGTTAGTTAGGTTTAAGTAGTTCTAAGTTCTAGGGGACTGATGACCATAGATGTTAAGTCCCATAGTGCTCAGAGCCATTTGAACCATTTTGAAGCCATACCTGTGACGATTCCATGAATTGAGGTTCGGATGACGTCAGTTGTGCCAGTAACAGTTCCGAAGAGGAATACCTGCCAAGCCTCTAAAAAGATAAGAAGAAAACTTGCTGCAGCAGCTATCGGAGACAAGGAAAGGCAGTGAAATATTGGTTAAACGAAGGAGGGAAGAAAAGCAGTGTGCAAGGCGTTTTCGTTTCGTAAAATGGGAGCGTGAACTGTACAAACGGAAGAATGAATTACATTAAGGTAAGAAATATGCGCCAAACGGAAACATGAAATCATCTGAATGAAAAACTGTTGGAAGGATTTAGACCTACTTGTGACAGGCTACGCACCGTTAACCGATGGATATCTACCAGACTGGGTCCTTCGAATTGCATCTGACATGAACATTGTTAACTTGTAGGCTTCGTCGACCTAGCTACTCAGGTTCAAGAAATCGTACAGAATAGGAAGTCACAAACTTACCAAGTTTACGTCACGCAAGCGTTAGAGCAGATTCTGCTGTTTATAACACTTATCAGTCAGTTTTAGTGAAATAATTGTGTGCATACCGCATTTTATTATTTCGGGATGAAAAAAGACGTAATCGGTTGCCCAATCAATGAATGCAGTGGCTTTCATATACCATAATGCCAGTGATAAGTACGAGTGACTTACTGTTTCCTCAGCTGAATATCTGTTTTAAAAAACCGCAAGGCAAATTGGGACCAAAAATATAAAATGAAGTGTTTAGTTGCAAAAATCTTCTAATCGACGTATCAGAATCTGGAAAAACAGAAAAGAATAATTTTTAACATTTCGTTCGAAACTTATTCCTACCAGCTGCAGAAACTAATTCATTGCTTTTGGGATTCATGGTCTGGATATAACGACGCCCCTGTTTTTGTGAAGGACGACGAAAAATCTACAAATGTAATGTGGATTCCACCTGGAACTGCTAGTGCGATTCACCCTCTTGATAAAGAATATTTTCGACAGTGGAAAGGATTTTTCAGGAAATTATCAGATCACATATTTTCCTATATCCTCTCTCATTTCAGGTTTATTAGCGGAAGAGTATTTTTAAGCTCGAGTCATTTGTGCATCACCAGTTTTCTTCGCCACGCTTTAATAATCTTATCAAGTATGCCTGGTATGCAGAGCAATATCAGACAATGGCCGGGAGCATTTCTGACTGCATCCCATTTCTGTCTAAATAAAACTAGTGGTTACTGCGAAGTGCCTAACTGCAACACTTTTCCTTTTGTCTGCTGTGCCTGGTGTAAGAAAAATGTTTGTTTTTGTCATTCAATAGAAACGTCGCATTTTCGTGGCGACTACAGGTAATACAAGAAGAACTGTTTCGCTGATAGTCAAACGTACAGCATTCAAATATTATTATAAGGAATGGCGTAAAGGAATTGTTATAAAATGTAGTACTGCGAGACATATTTCATTTCAACAAATTACAAGTCCTCATTGATGGAAGTCTTCTGTGAGATGAAACACTGCCATGATTTTTCTCTGCTAGCGACATAATTAGATGTGCAAGAATTGAACCGTCGATATGAAGCCATTCAAAAAAGTATTTGTAAGAAAATTCTGTCTGGTGTACCCGGTAGGACTCTTGCAGGTCTTTCGACTGGGCGCTACTGCAGCTACTTACGTGTCCCTAACCTTCTCCAGTTACCTCATCGGAAAATGGAGAGCTGCAGTTTAACGTGGAATCACGACGACATGTCTATCGTAGCCACTCCAACATCTGTGATAAGTGAATCCTCGGTTAAAAATGATAGTGAAATGTTGGGTCTGAACGGGATTTGATACCACGCTCTCAGGATCTCGGAGCGCACGTTTTGCCACTAGATCATTTTTGTTTGAAAAAAAAAAAAAAAAAGAATATGTTCATTAGGCCTCACATGCTTAGTGGAAACGCTAGCTGTGTCACCTCTTGAGATGATGCTCGACGTCAGTAATTAGTGTTCTGTTCATAAATTTCCCCACATTGGTAACGAGAAGCCAGGGCAAAATGGCAGCCGATATGCAAGGAAAATGTTGGTCCAGTGTTAAGGAGAGATGGAGATGCACTTCCGTGTAAAGTGCACGATCTCCATGCATGTCGCGCTTCCATACAAATTGACACACGTAAACTCTTCCTTCCCTGCGCCATTTTGCGTACTGCGGCAAAAAAGTGCGCTCTCCATGCAAAATAATCCTCACTGCATAGCAAAGTTTCGCATTTTGGCTCTAACAAGATAGAGTTGAGTCCTGCATGACGAATATTAGCTCCAAAAACTGAAAACTAGTAAGACAGCGTTCATAGGTAACGTCCGCTACTTTGTTCACTCTTCCGTGCCCTCCAGTATAAACGATTCTAATCATATACTAGCGAATGGTAGTGAAATTTCTGCAAATGGTTGTTGGCACATGTTCGCTTCCATTTTCTCCACTGTAAACCAGGCTGTAGGTGTTTATAATTGGTGTCTGTGAACTCCGGATGATTCCGCTACGCGGCGCTACGCGGCGCTTCGCGAGTGATTCGCCGAGTCGCGCGCTAGGCGTGCAGGGCTGTACAAATCGCTGTTATAAGCTGTTCTTCGCACGGCAAAAAATGTGTCACTTCCAACATTTTTTTACAAAACACTTGGAGTGCTTCGTGGAAGCTAAAATTTTATGAGTGCATTTCTTTCGTTGTCTTCATCCTGTGTAAAAAATTTCAGCGGCCGGCCCGAGTGGCCGTGCGGTTCTAGGCGCTACAGTGTGGAGCCGAGCGACCGCTACGGTCGCAGGTTCGAATCCTGCTTCGGGCATAGATATGTGTGATGTCCTTAGGTTAGTTAGGTTTAATTAGTTCTAAGTTCTAGGCGACTGATGACCTCACAAGTTAAGTCGCGTAGTGCTCAGAGCCATTTGAGCCAAATTTCAGCGTAGGTTTCGACATGTCTTATTGGACCATTCCCTTGTCAGTCGTATAAGTGTCGTAAGTGACTTTCCTGATGAAAGTGGCTCTGAAGCCGAAGATCCTCTTCACAGTAAGAATGGTCATTGTTGGACCATAGCTGTCTTTGGTAGCAGAAGCCTGCCAGTTTCCGTAATATTGTAGTCCGTATTCCAAGAGTGTGGAAATAATAAATAAATCAATTTATAATTAACTGAGAACATTTCAAAATATTTGTGTAGTATGTGCTGTTTCATTAAATTAATGACATCTTTATCTACTTACTCTGCTACTCGATGGTCTCGCGATAGCGTTCTCGCTTCCCGAGCACGGGGTCCCGGGTTCGATTCCCAGCGGACTCAGGGATTTTCCCTGCCTCGAGATGACTGGGTGTTGTTGTGTCGTCTTCATCATCGTCATTCATCCCCACTACGGTCGGAGGATGGCAATGGCAAACCACCTCCACTAGGACCTTGCCTAGTACGGTAGTGCGGATCTCCCGCATCGTTCCCCTACACTGTATCACGGAGTATGGGACATCATCATCATTACCTAATTAAGATGCAAAACGTTCTTTAGATACGGATCAATTTCAAGTTTCATCACTGAAGAGCTTTCACGGCACTTCTTGCGTAGCCTCAAATTCTTGATGTCTTAACACTACTACTGATTAAAAACGTACATGACAGAGGTGCAATAAAATGAGTTTATTAAATGAGAGTCCAATTTCATAATAAAACATTCTATATTCAGGGAATTTCTCTAGAAAATGATTGAGGGTCGCTGTGACCCTCACCTACAGATCGTTTGACAATTTCAGAGGTGTACAGTACGAGGGTTAAATGATTGGAGGAGACAACAGGGGAGTTCTAAGGACCAGAACTCGTACTAATCTGTTAAAATATTGCATGTATCAGGAAGGATAAAAAGTATTTGCAACACGATTATAATTCGTACCAGACTTTATCGACAAAAGTTCACCGTATTGCATTCCTTCTATTTACCGGATCGTCTTCCACACTGAGGTCGAATGCGCCGTACACTGCCAGCACATCCATCTCTGTCGACGTCGCGCGAGGACCGCCATAGGGCTAGGATGAGGCCTTTATTCCGGCGATTAGGTCGTAATCGCACGGACTCATATCGAGTGAATACGGCGGATTTTCCAGTCTCTTCCAGCCTCACTTACGCAGGAGCTCCTGCACGGGGTTGGTCGTGTGGCATCGTGCACTGTCATGAAGGGTGATAGAATGCAGTGCAAGAAGGAAATATTCTTGTATGCTATGACAACATGCCACTTCATTCCTGAGCTATGCACATTGTTTTTGTTTTCTAAATGTATTGTTAGGGCGCTTGAACTGACTTCCCGCACTGTCAGACAGCACACGCAGTCGCTGACTGAAACATAGCCGTCTCCGCTCATCGCACTAATTCAACTGACCTACTATTATCGACATAGAACGGGCATGCCATGTGACGTACGTTCTTCGTGTTACGGCAGAATTTACACTAATTTTCATCCAACCATATATTTCCATAAACATACACACGGACATGCTAGGTAGCCTGCTACAGTTAAAACATCGGGTGCCATACACACACACACACACACACACACACACACACACACACACACACACATACACAGAAACAGCACAAACCTGACGCAGACAATATATTGCTGCTGGACAAGCCAAAGAGAACAATTTAAACTCGTCCAGCCCTTGAAGTGTGTGTGTGTGTGTGTGTGTGTGTGTGTGTGTGTGTGTGTGTAGACTGGGGGATAGACTGAAATGATTATTATTATTCACCAGAAACAATAAACTGAATCACAGGCATGGGCTTTACTTAGTGCTATCGAACAGGCCTGATTAGCTTTGTCGCACCTACTGTTCCATATACAAATCATTGTATTCTTGATGGTGCACGACCGAAACAATCGCGGTTGCGTTCAGGGGCGATTCTAGAAGTCGGTCAAGGAGACGGACTAAAGGGGGGGGGGGAGGGTTTGGGGAAATGGAATGTCGCTTAACGAAAGGATTGTTGGGGTCCCCCACCGACAAATTGGTAAAATTCGATATTGCTTACAGTAGTTTTTGGTAGAAGGGTAAAAAAATGCTTATTAATAAATAGTAAGACACCCATTTTAAGTTAATTGATACTTATTGCCGCTCTGATTCTTTTGTTAAAATGTGTCTGACATACGTTGCAACCTATATTCCTACGTAATTATTAAAAAAAAGATTCAATCTGTTGGAGTGGTATATTCGCTGATTTCTGAAGTCATTTTACCCATTGTAATACGACACTCCTTGGGGCTATAGCCCCAATAGCCCCCCCCCCTTTTTCCCTGCCACCACCCTGGTTGTGTTGTCTTTCATGCGGAACAGTTGGAACTGGAGTTGTAAGTTCCATGGCTGTGAACAGTAGGACACCATAAAGACCTAAAAATGGCGTAACCATCTGTGGTATTGAACTCCACGGACCTGCTCTAACTAATAACTGCAAACAAATGCGGACGGGAGGGCTTATCCCGTCAGTGTTATTACCGAGAGTATCGCAACCCAGTAAGCATCCGCCAGGCGGAAGAGGACCCGTCAGCGAATCTAGTCAGAGTGACTGTTAAGCTTTACCGTGGCCTGGGAGGCTTGGCCTCACGGTTCAGAAGTTGCGCTCCCTAGCGTGGAGGCATCTCGTAGGAAGGGGAGAGACATACTGGGGTGCTTCTGCCACGCCACGAAAAAGGCGTTGTGTGTTATTCAAAACAACGGCTCCTACAGCCTTTGTGATATTTCGCCATGCTGCAAATTACTAGGAATATTTAAATCAAGGCTCAGAAAACTACTTCGCTCCTACCGGACAAAAGTCCTCTGGTTACGCAACTGTACGGTGATAGCAGACTACTGGGGAAAATTAGTTGACGTGGTTTAATTGACAATTCATTTCATCTTTTTTCTGAATATTAACCGAATCGACCCTTGTGATATGTCAATTAATTCTTACATTTTGGTGTAGTTTGATCATACCATCAGAAAAATAAAATGTATTTTATTTTGACTATCTCTTTCTCAGAAAGGTTGGACATGATGATTGTCGTTCCCACAGCACACCTTGTGGTAAGGTACACAAAAGCCTCCGTAAAATCGGAGCGGGAACTATACAAATGGAAGAATGAATTACGTTGAAGTAAGAAATATGCGCCAAACGGAAACCTGAAACCATCTGAATGAAAAACTCGCCGTATTTTTTATATCATCACGATCACGATCATCATCGCCATCATCTACCCACCAGGGAATAGGCTAACTGCCTGTTTCGTTTTCAAAATTTATTGTTGAGCCCATCTCACGTTGAGCTTTTCTTGGCTTATATCGCGTAACCTTTATGAATATAATCGTTTGAGGTTGTGAACTACACCTAAACTGGACAGATTTCCTATATTAAATTCCGTCGATATTTGTTGAAGTCCTGAGAATGGAAGTAGTCTAATTAAATGAATCGCCAAAACTGTCTGAAAATGTGTAATTGTATTTGAATAAACTTTTACAATAATTTAATGCTGTATATTAAAAATGCTGTCCTATGAAATTCTGTATTGTAGAATGAAGGCTTTCACCACGGGATGACATAGCTTCTGGTAAACCTTTCGGGATGTGATTTCGTGGTCCAAGAAACTCTTCTGTTTCTGACGTTTCCTCCAGGACTGCGCTGAACATCCTCAGAGGTGCTCCTCCGCTGAGTCTTTCCGACTGACCGATTGGACTTCGAAAGCGACTGTATAAAATGTGGCGTGCTGAGCAGCGTTAATAATAATAATAATAATAAGTATGCCGTTTGGATAGGGCCTCCCGTCGGGTAGACAGTTTGTCTGGTGCAAGTCTTTCGAGTTGATGCCACTTCGGCGACTTGCTTGTCGAAGCAGAGATAATCCTTGTCAAAGATAAGACTTCACTTTCGATTGTTGCCTTGTAAAAGATAAAATTATCTAGCGATTCTGCAGAGCTACTGTCCATATGTCGCTCTGTTTCCTTGCCTCCTCTATCCTGTTAAAATTACCCTAATGCTTACAAATTTCAATCGCTTCTCTACATAGTCGTCGATAATAATTTAACGTTGTAGACAAAACTTCTCTTTCAGAAAACTTCACTTGGTGATTTCCTGATTGAAGAGCATGCTCTCCTACAGCTGATTTCTCTATTTTTCCTAGTCGCCAAGGACTTTTGTGCTCTTTTAGCCGTGTGTTTACTCTCCTCTTGGTGTAGTTCCAATATAAACTTTACCACATGCACGCGGAATTTTGTATACACCACATGTCGACAGAAGAGGGCGTTTATCCTTCACAGCTCGGAGTACTTGACTTATTTTCTTTGTTGGTCTAAAGACCAAAGGACACCATGTCAATACTTATAAGAATATAGTGCCCTTATTCACTGTGATTCCAGTTAACGAAGATATGATTTTTGTATTGGATATTTATCCAGGAGATCTGACTGCTCTTTTTACACATTGCCTTACTTCGAGTCAGTTCCAGTTGGACGATGAATTTTATGAGCATCTTGATGGTGTAGCAACGGGTAACCCATTAGATCTTGCGGTCGCTCTGGAGAAAGCAAAATAAGAAACTATGTCGCTGGTATCGGTTTGTAGATGACACATTTGTGGTTTGGTCCCACGGTAGAAAGACTTTGGTCGAATTCTTTGATAATCTAAATAAAATTAATCCAAAAATCCAGTCCACCATGGAATTGGAAAATGAGAGCAGAATATCTTTCTGGGATGTTTTACTTATGAGACGATCCGATGGAAGTTTGGAACATCAAGTTTTTCGGAAGGTAACACATATGCACAGATATTTACATAAAATCTCCTGTCACCAACCACAGCAAAAGAGACGTGTCATTAAAAGCCTTGCCGATACAGCCCAATGGATATACACATCGGACACCTGGGCGCTGAAATAAGACAATTGAAGCAGGCCTTCGAGAAAAATGTCACTCAGGGAAAGAGGTAAAGAGAACTTTGCGACCAAAGAACAGAAGACCGAAGAACAAGAATGAACTACAACGACTTTTATTAAAAAAGTTACGGATCTGATCGGTAAGATTTTACAGTAACATGACATCAGACTGGTATTTAGACCAACAAAGGAAATAGGTCACGTACTCCGATCTGTGAAGGATAAACGGCCTCCGCTGTCAATATGTGGTATACACAAAAAATCGTGCACTTGAAGCACTCCGTCGTCAGGCCACGAGTGGCCTACCCGGACCATCCGACCGCCGTGTCATCCTCAGGAGAACGCAGATAGGAGGGGCGTGGGGTCAGCACACCGCTCTCCCAGTCGTTATGATGGTATTCTTGACCGAAGCCACTACTGTTCAAACGAGTAACTCCTTAATTGCCATCACGACGCTGAGTGCACGCCGTAAAATGGCAACAGCGCGTGGCGGCCTGGATGGTCACCCATCAAATGCCGACCACGCCCGACAGCGCTTAACTTCGGTGATCTCACGGGAACCGGTGTATGCACTGCGGCAAGGCCGTTGCCATCGTGTACTTGTGGCAAAGTTTATATTGGAACTACCAAGAGGAGAGTAAATACACGGCTAAAAGAGCACAAAAGTCTTTGGCGACTAGGAAAAATAGAGAAATCAGCTGTAGCAGAGCATGCTCCTCACTCAGAAAACCAAGAAGTGAAGTTTTCTGCAACAGAAATTTTATCCACAACGTTAAATTATTATCGACGACTATGTAGAGAAGCCATTGAAATTTATAAGCTTTAGGATAATTTTAATAGGATAGAGGAGGCAAGGAAACCTAGCGACATACGGACAGTAGCTCTGCAGAATCGCTAGACAATCTCATCTTTGACAAGACGACAGTCGATCGTCAAGTTTTATCTTTCGACAGGGATTATGTCTGCTCATCATGTGTTACTTCGACCACGTCCCCCTTTTCTACGGTATAGATGTCGCTGTCGGACGTCCGGCCGGTCAGTCGGCAAGACTCAGCGGAGGAGCGCCTCTGAGGATGACCAGCGCAGTCCTGGACGAAACGTCAGGGAGAGAGGAGTTTCTTGGACCACGGCTTCACATCGCAAGCAAGACAAACAGAATACAAACGCTGCATTAAATTGGAAAACGATATTTGAAGTAATAAATAACCCAAAATGTTTCTGTGAAAATGCTTTCTAATTTTACGAACACAAACTGACTAAACAAATGTAACACTCTTTTGTGAGAAAAACTACCTGCAAGAGAAATTAAATAACATGACCTTTATCTAATCTTACCCTGACTTTGACTTTGAAATGAAGCAACTAACAATGTATGCACTAGCTGAAGGATACAAAGAAAGCCTTGCTCAGTTCAAGGACATGCAGCTATGCTAAGCAGATCATGCTTCAGTTTTAGCCGCTGTGTTCCGCTCAGTGGAATGTGGCAACACACACAACCCGTACTAATAAATCCGAAAGTAACTCTGTCTGTTACGCTTTAACGACTAATCTGCAGAACCGATTTTGATAAAATGTGGTATGAAGATAGCTTGAACACCGAATAAGAACGTAAGCTACTTTAGAAAGTTTGTAGTATGACATATTTATTGATTTGAAGAACGTAACGCCAAATATGGACCAATAATTACTCCTTGAAAAAGCTATTTATTCTTTGACTTTTGACCTTCTTTATATTTCTAAAATGCCTTTATTGTTGCATATGTTTTTCACAATACGATTCAACATATTGAATACAATGCTTCGTGTTTAATCCACACTTTCATGCTAATATCAATCAAGAGCTCGTCACATTTTAGCCACTGAGCGCCAAGCGTCCTTACATGTTCTTTGTTGCTTTGAAATTTGCCCGTACAGAGTTGGTCATGCGTTTAGCATTGGTGTTTCTCGATCATGGGTTGCCAATTTCAGTTCCCGATCGCATCGGTTTTTATTTTTGCGCTCGCGTCTGGATGTGTGCATTGTTCTCATCATCATTCTAACATCGTCGACGTGAAAGTCACCCTGTTGGAGATAAAAAGACGTGCATCAAGCATCCCGGCCAATAAAGCCATACCCACATTTTATTCATTTTATTAATACGCGAGCCGGCCGCGGTGGTCTCGAAGTTCTAGGCGCGCAGTCCGGAACCGCGCGACTGCTACGGTCGCAGGTTCGAATCCTGCCTCGGGCATGGATGTGTGTGATGTCCTTAGGTTGGTTAGGTTTAAGTAGTTCTAAGTTCTAGGGGACTGATGACCGCAGCTGTTAAGTCCCATAGTGCTCAGAGCCATTTGAACCATTTTGAACTAATACGCGAGCGCAGCCATGGATAACAGCTAGAATATAATGTTTATACAATCCTCAACGTGTTTAATACTTGCCAGTCCACACTTAGATGCTAATATCACACGTATGCGAAAGTAGCACATCTAACCCTTTGAAAAAATAGCTATGAAATTTGGCGTGAGAGAGCTTGAATCCTGATGAGAAGACAGGCTACTTTACAAAGTGTGTAGTACAAGATATTTACTGACTTGAAGCAATTACACAAATTAAGGAAATATATTTATCTTTTAAAAAGCTATGTACTATTTCACTTTCGAATTTTATCAAATCTGTCAAAAAGCTTTTATTAGTTGATATGTTCTACGTGATACGATTCAACGTAATCGATTAAACGCTTATTCAATTCTCAACGTGTTTAATCTATACTTCCATACCAATACCAGTATTATTAACTGCGAAAATAAATCACACTGTTATGTTTTCACGACTCCACCGCTGAACCGATTCCGATGGTGTTTGGTATAGAGATAGCTTGGACCCTGTGGAAGAGCGTGGGTTACTGTAGAAAGTTGTTCCTTTTTGAGTACATTATAAAATATGGTATACGCGAGTGGCATGCAGACGCTGCTGGTGCAATGGCCGATAATGACTAATAGTGTCTCTAAATTATTTCGTGACAAGGACAAATTCAATGTTATTGTGCGCACCGTTTATGATATTGAGTTCCTGCACCCCCTGGAATAGCTGGAGAGTCTTAGTGTGGATACTACAATAAAATACGACGGTAAACCAGAGAACCATACTTAAAAATTTACACTACACGCAGACGCAAATCTGAATTAGTGCGTAGTTCTAAGGGATCTCCAGCTGCGGAAGTTACTCGAATCCAACAAACCTTTCGTATCCCCAGAACTTGGATGCAGATTATCAGACGGCCTAAAGCGCTGTAGAGACATTACAACAGTATTTTAGACGCTGAACGTCACGCATCTCTTGCAGCTTCCAAAACGCCTGAAGATTTACAACGGCAGCGTCATTTAAAGACTGGACGACAAACAGAGAGTCCTACCTTTTTACATGTGGAACGTGGGAGGCTTCCCGTGAGGCAGCATTTGATTATGATCTATTAACTGACTGAGTTATTCGTAAATTAGTCATCACAGGGGGCGGATCAAAAATGCAGGCACCACAATGCATTAAAATGGAAGAGACAAACAGTTGTAATCAGTTCCTGTGATGGCAAAATCTCACTATGTGAGCCAGAAAAATCCCGAAAAACTCTGCTTCTGGACGATTTTAATGAATAGAGGGATTTTTTAATATTATTAGAAAATATAATGCACAGTTTCACATTCCACATACAGCTAAATAATAAAAACAATTCATTATGTACCTATCTATATACCGGCACTGCAAACGTTTTTTATACATACGTCTCTACACCACTATATACACAGCCATATCGTAAAACTATTAGCTTGCGTACTCAATATCACTCATCACAACAAAACTACTGATATGTGAGCAAAGCAGCGCGTGAACTTCGATCAAAACATAAATTTTCGTGAGGAGACGCTGGTAGCATTTAAACTTGCTAAATAACTGAAAAGAGACTAACCTTAAAAACGATGTAGTGAATACTGAGACTCGTTCATGAAAATTATAATTATCAATACAAAAAGTGATTTTTGTAACAAATATTACTCTGACGTAAGATAAAATACTGAAACGATGTAAGAGTGACAATTTATGAGTGCAAGCCATGTGAGACAAAGATTCTTAATCACACCTGAGCAGTGAAACTAACTAACCTAGATCAATAAACAGAAAACGTACTAAAACTTTGTCATTTTCAAATACATAGTAAATTTTATACAATCAAGCAGTGCATTAACAGCAGTTATTGAAAATTTTCTCAAATTAATCTTTACTATACCATATTTACGAAATTCAGCATCCTCCATATCTTCATCCTTCTACTCTGCAAGCTATTTCCAGATCGCTTGGTGACATGTCTAAGACCCAACACAATAGCTTTACTCATAACGCTAAAGCAGCAACAATGCTACTAGCAACCAAGGATCACAGTCCTTATGCTCAGAATCTTTGTGACATAACATATCTACTATTGAAAACCTCTGTTTGAAACGTATCCAGTGTACAGATATGAAGCATGACAAATTAGATGGAAACTGAGTTTGCATCATTTTTCTTGGATCCAAACATGTGCCAGAAACCTTACAATTTCAACAACTGTTCCGTCGGTCTTTCTTCTGGCATTCTGATCACATTCTCTTTGAAATGGTCAAGAATGTGAAACAGTGATTTTAATTTTTAGGAAAACTTTTTATTTGTCTAGATCACCAGTTTGTAAAACGATTTTATCTGTTTCGAATGTGCTGGCGTCCGCCTTCTGATCCAGAAAAGACAGAAAAGATTTTGTTCTGTAGAAAGTCCTATCTACCTACAACACGCACAACATGAAAAATAAGGAATGCGACGATGGACATAGCATAAAATTTATCGTAGCAGTGCGTAGTACGTCACATGTTTTATGTTCAACTACTGAGTCGTAAAACTACACTCCTGGAAATGAAAAAAAGAACACATTGACACCGGTGTGTCAGACCCACCATACTTGCTCCGGACACTGCGAGAGGGCTGTACAAGCAATGATCACACGCACGGCACAGCGGACGCACCAGGAACCGCGGTGTTGGCCGTCGAATGGCGCTAGCTGCGCAGCATTTGTGCACCGCCGCCGTCAGTGTCAGCCAGTTTGCCGTGGCATACGGAGCTCCATCGCAGTCTTTAACACTGGTAGCATGCCGCGACAGCGTGGACGTGAACCGTATGTGCAGTTGACGGACTTTGAGCGAGGGCGTATAGTGGGCATGCGGGAGGCCGGGTGGACGTACCGCCGAATTGCTCAACACGTGGGGCGTGAGGTCTCCACAGTACATCGATGTTGTCGCCAGTGGTCGGCGGAAGGTGCACGTGCCCGTCGACCTGGGACCGGACCGCAGCGACGCACGGATGCACGCCAAGACCGTTGGATCCTACGCAGTGACGTAGGGGACCGCACCGCCACTTCCCAGCAAACTAGGGACACTGTTGCTCCTGGGGTATCGGCGAGGACCATTCGCAACCGTCTCCATGAAGCTGGGCTACGGTCCCGCACACCGTTAGGCCGTCTTCCGCTCACGCCCCAACATCGTGCAGCCCGCCTCCAGTGGTGTCGCGACAGGCGTGAATGGAGGGACGAATGGAGACGTGTCGTCTTCAGCGATGAGAGTCGCTTCTGCCTTGGTGCCAATGATGGTCGTATGCGTGTTTGGCGCCGTGCAGGTGAGCGCCACAATCAGGACTGCATACGACCGAGGCACACAGGGCCAACACCCGGCATCATGGTGTGGGGAGCGATCTCCTACACTGGCCGTACACCACTGTTGATCGTCGAGGGGACACTGAATAGTGCACGGTACATCCAAACCGTCATCGAACCCATCGTTCTACCATTCCTAGACCGGCAAGGGAACTTGCTGTTCCAACAGGACAATGCACGTCCGCATGTATCCCGTGCCACCCAACGTGCTCTAGAAGGTGTAAGTCAACTACCCTGGCCGGCAAGATCTCCGGATCTGTCCCCCATTGAGCATGTTTGGGACTGGATGAAGCGTCGTCTCACGCGGTCTGCACGTCCAGCACGAACGCTGGTCCAACTGAGGCGCCAGGTGGAAATGGCATGGCAAGCCGTTCCACAGGACTACATCCAGCATCTCTACGATCGTCTCCATGGGAGAACAGCAGCCTGCATTGCTGCGAAAGGTGGATATACACTGTACTAGTGCCGACATTGTGCATGCTCTGTTGCCTGTGTCTATGTGCCTGTGGTTCTGTCAGTGTGATCATGTGATGTATCTGACCCCAGGAATGTGTCAATAAAGTTTCCCCTTCCTGGGACAATGAATTCACGGTGTTCTTATTTCAATTTCCAGGAGTGTACTTTGTATTTGGTGATGCAGCTATTTAAGATACAACGAGGCGTTCATTTTCTTGAGGGCTCCGCTGTATGCACAACTAAATAACAAAAGTTATCACATTAAGATAAAGTTAGGGAATATAGTACGTTGTAAAATTAATTTATGGCAGTAAAATAGTTCAAAAACTTAAAATTCTAAGAAGTGTGGAGAATGTATTAGCAGCTAAAAACGATCATTCTAATGATCAGACTGTTAATTGGTAATGGAAGGTACGAAAAACAAATCTGTATCGTCCAAAATTCTTTTCATTTCACATCAGTGAACTACGAGGTAATTTAAAAAGTAAAATGCAAAATATACAAAGGCAAAGAGTGTGCAGTGTGCCATCGGTAAGTTCATTGCAGCCAGTAGGGGTCACTTTCTGCTGGGGCGCTTTGTCTTATTGCAGCAGTTAGTCGCCGATGTAGTGAGGACGAGAGCAAACAGGTCTACGTGAAAGTGTCAGACCGTCTTCCCGTATTCACGAGACACAGCTAGCATCGTAATCACTCTTGTTTCTGGATATGATTGTATCACATTGTAATGCACGACGTCAAAACATAAGCCCACAAGAGCAGCTGTTCAAAAGTATTGCAAAGCTCGTTCGCGGTGACATTTGCACTGTTCATTTAAAATCTGTTCTGGAGAGCACTATTTGTTACTCTAGCACGGCGAGCAATCTTCCTTTAGTTCCTTTATATAGCACTTGGACGTCATGTTCTATATTTGTTGTAGAGTGCTTGTTTTCGACCTAGTGTGTACCTACAGTTGTTTTATTTTCAGAATACATATGCCCCTTAAAACGTTGGTTATACGACCGTCCAGTCTGGCCTATGAGAAACTGATCACACTCACTGCAATTCATTTTGTACACGCCTGAACTTATAGATTTGTCACGTTTAGGAGCATCAGCAAACACACAGTAGTTTCATGAGTCAGTACTTGAATGCTCAATATTTGAAGTGTTACTCTCTGTAACGATACTTTCTAGTATGTTCTTCGTCAAATTCCGTTCTTTTCGTGCATTGTAAGTAGATGGTTCTTCGTGACTGTCTTTTCTTTTTATGCATTGTAGGGAGCTATAAGCTTTTAACAAACACTTTTTTTCAATCTATATTAAACCTAAAGATGAATGCTAGTACACTGTAAACTGGTAATATGGTTTTATAAACTCGCGATCTAGACAATTAAAGTTGTATTTCCCTACTGAGTTGTTTTATTCGTTCAACATTCACCTCTTCTCTAATTCGTTAGTTCCTAATTAAGTCTTGACCTGTGCAGCCTTTAATCGCTCTTAGAGATCTGCATCTACATCTACATCGATACTCTACAAATCACATTCAAGTGCCTGGCAGAGGGTTCATCGAACCACCTTCACAATTCTCTATTTTTCCAATCTTGTATAGCGCGCTGAAAGAATGAAAGCCTATCTCTTTCCTTACGAGCTCTAATTTCCCTTATTTTATCGTGGTGATCGTTCCTCCCTATGTAGGTCGGTTTCAACAAAATATTTTCGCATTCGGAGGGGAAGTTGGTGATGGGAATTTCGTGAGAAGATACCGTCACAAGCAAAAACGTAACTGTAATACCTAGGTATTTAGTTGTAGATTAGACTAATTTATCGTGTAACCGAAGTTTAACGAGTTCCATTAAGCACTCATGTGGATGACCTCACACTTTTCGTTAATTAGGGTCAAATGCCACTTTTCGCACCATTCAAATATCTTTTCTAAATCGTTTTGCAGTTTGTTTTGATCTTCTGATGACTTTAGCAGTCGATAAACGACAGCGTCATCTGTAAACAACCGAAGACGGCTGCTCAGATTGTCTCCAAAATCGTTTCAATAGATAAGGTTCAAATTGTTCAAATGGCTCTGAGCACTATGAGATTCAACATCTGAGGTCATCAGTCCCCTTGATGTCAGAACTACTTAAACCTAAATAACCTAAGGACATCACACACATCCATGCCCGAGCCAGGATTCGACCCTGAAACCGTTGCGGTCGCGCGGTTCCAGATTGAAGCGCCTAGAACCACTCGGCCACAACGGACGGCTCTAGATAAGGAACAGCAAGGGGCCTATAACACTACCCTGGGGAACGCTAGAAATCACTTCTGCTTTACTCGATGACTTTCCGTCAATTACTACGAACTGTGACCTCTCTGACAGGGAATCACAAATCTAGTCACATAACTGAGACGATATTCCATAAGCACGCAATTTCCCTACGAGCCGCTTGTGTGGTTCAGTGTCAAAAGCCTTCCAGAAATCCAAAAATACGGAATCGATCTGAAATCCCTTGTGAATAGCAGTCAACACTTCATGTAAATAAAGAGCTTGTTTTCACAGGAACGATGTTTTCTAAACCCATGTTGCGATCTCACTTCAGCCCTCTGTATTTTGCTCTTACCCCGCTCTTCCTGGGAAACCAGGTCTCTCTTCCTTATAGCAGTTACACATCCGGACGTCCCAGAAAATATACGTTTTTCATATTAGGTGCAATGTGCTGCCACCTACTGCCAGGTAATCCATATCAGCGACCTCAGTAGCCATTAGACATCGTGAGGGAGCAGAATGGGGCGCACCGCGGAACTGAAGACTTCCAACGCGGTCAGGTGATTAGGTGTAACTTGTATGATACGTCTGCACGCGAGATTTCCTCATTCCCAGACATCCTTAGGTCCACTGTTTCCGATGTGATAGTGAAGTGGGAACATGAAGAGACACATATAGCCATGCCGAACTCGTCTGTTGACTGACAGATACCGCCGACAGTTGAAGAGGGTCGTAATGTGTAATAAGCAGACATCTATCAAGACCATCACACAGGAATTCCAAACTGCATCAAGATCCACTGCTAGTACTATGACAGTTACGCGGGAGGTGAGAAAACTTGGATTTCACGGTGGAACGGGTGCTCATAAGCTACACATAATGCCAGTAAATGCCAAACGACGCCTCGCTCGGTGTAAGGAGCGTAAACATTGGAAGATTCAACAGTGCAAAAACGATGTGTGAAGTGACGAATCACAGTACACAATGTGGCGATCCGATGGCAGGGTGTGGGTATGGCCAATGCCCGGTGAACGTCATGTGCCAACAGTAAAATTTGGAGGCGGTAGTATTGTGGTGTGGGCGTGTTTTTCATGGAGGGGGCTTGCACCCCTTGTTGTTTTGCGTGGCACTATAACAGCACAGACATAAACTGATGTTTTAAACATCTTCTTGCTTCCCACTTTTGAAGAGCAATTCGATGATTGTGGTTGCATCTTTCAACACGATCGAGCACCTTTTTATAATGCACGGCCTGTGGCGGAGTGGTTACACGACAGTAACATCCCTGTAATGGACTGGCCTGCGCAGAGTCCTCACCTGAATACTATAGAACACCTCACCGACCGACATCGATATCTCTCGTCAGTGGAGCCATTCCATAAGAAACCTTCCAGCACCTGACTGAACGTATGCCTGCGAGAGTGGAAGCTGTCATCAAGGATAAGAGTGGACCAACACCATATTCAATTCAAGCTTTACCGCTGGAGGGCGCCACGAACTTGTAAGTCATTTTTAGCCAGGTGTCCAGATACTCTTGTTCACATGGCGTGTGTTACACCATTAGTTTTAAAAGTCTTTATTTGCCTTTCCTCTTTGATTCCGTTCATTACAGATCTGTTAACGGTGCTTCATATGCACTGAAACTGATGAAGCTTATTGTATGTATCTCAATTATGCTGTTATACTGACAACTTTTTCTTAAATAATTAGAACTGTGAATGTATTCAGTTATTCTGTTACGCTAAATCGTTTCAAAGCCACTATATTCGTATGTTGAAGAGAGAGTCCATATTGTATTCTTTGCCCAGTAGGTGCAACTTAATTTACTCATACTGTAATTTGTTTTCATCGTCAAATACAGTGATCTGATCGTCTGTAAAACGGTGCGGGTTTGTGATTCCATAACGTGATACCTTTAACCCAGGATGTACTATTTATTTCCATCTTCGTAATATGTAAATTTCTGTCTTGTCTAACAACCTGATTTGCAGGTATCATATCATTCAGGTTCCAGATTTCAGCTGATATACAACAACAGAGCGGCAAGTCAAATGTTTATTTTTTCTGTTTTCCTCGTAGTATGTTTATTAAAGTTCGTGGGTGTTACTTTATGTTTCAGAGGCGTAACCTCGTGTTTTTATAAGTGTACGTTCATTCAATTTGTAGCGCAGTAGTTGCTGAATGAACAGTCAGCTACATAACTCATTAACGTATCGGCGTCCATTGATGACACATCACGAGGGTAGCAAGTAGCATATCTAGGATTCTGTCTCCTTATATAAGTCATTTCTTCAGTTTGTCTTAATAGGATGGTTAGGATGTGTGCACGCAGGAGCTTGCCGCAGTTCGCGAGCAGCTGAATACGATATTGGCTACGGTCGGTTATCTTCAGGCTGCTGCCTCGGAGTGTAGCGGTGTCGGAGAATCTACCGCGCCGCATGGGACACCTCATGTGCCATTTTTTTTGCCCCCGGCCTCTGCTTCCGAGGTCTCTCCTAGTGCACCTGCATCGGTGCATCCGCATTCACACCAGGATGAGTGGCGGGTAGTAGCGCGTTCGCGCCGCTCAAGACGGTGGGCCAATGTAGAGGCTTATTGTCTGGCCTCGCCCATTCACCCTGTGAGTGGACAGGTCCATCAGCAGGGGCGGCAGATAGCTGTCCGGGCTGCAAAGAAAGGCAGTGTGTACTGCGTATTACTGTTAGACGGCCTCATCCTGTATGTGGAGGTGGCCTTGTCTGAGGCTATCCGCGTGCAGGGTGTAGCCATCTGCAAGTTGTGGTTCACGTCGGCACCAACGACGGCTGTCGCATGGGTTCTGTGGCCATCTTCAGTTCATACTGGTAGCTGAGTAGAGATGGATCAAATGGCTCTGAGCACAATGGGACCTAACGTCTAAGATCATCAGTCCTCTAGAACTTAGAACTACTTAAACCTAACTAACCTAAGGACATCACACACATCCATGCCCGAGGCAGGATTCGAATCTGCGACCGTAGCGGTCGCGCGGTTCCAGACTGAAGCGCCTAGAATCGCTCGGACACTCTGGCCGGCACTGAATAGAGGGTCTCAATTAAAGGATTCGTCGGCTCTGTGACGGTCTTGGCTACAGATTTCTAGACCAGCGTTATTTACTAGGGGTTTGTAGGACTCGGTAGTTTCAGGTGCTCTGAAAAATATTCGGCAGTCGATAGGCAGCAAGGGAAGTCAAACGTCGTTGAGAATAAAGACTCATCGACTGTCATAATTTTGTCAGTAAACTGTCAAATAATTCGTAATCAACTCCCCAAATTTGTTGCTCTCCAGAAAAGTTCTCGTGCTCAAATTATTCTTGGGATCGAAAAGTGCATGAAACCCGAAGCTGACAGCTCTGAGACATTTAGCGAGTCGTGGAACGTATATCGGAAACATAGAGGCCATAGGAGGGGGAGTGTTCGTTGTATTTGACAAAAATATCGTCTCCGGTGAGGTCGATGTTGAGTGTGACAGTGAAGTTATCTGATAGCGTATAACAGGGGCAGGTGAAACCAAGTTAATTGTTGGATGTTTTTATTGGACACTCGATTCTGCTGTGACAGTTACGCAGTCATTCAAAGTAAGTCTACAGTCAGTAGTGTGTAAATACTCAGATAATGCAATAGTAGCTGGAGGCGACTTTAACCTACCGAGAGTAGACCGGGATGTCTATGGATGCAGACAGACAGTCATGCGAAATACTTTTGAACACGTTTTCTAAAATTGTCTTGAGCTGCCAGCTCGGCAGCCCATATGCTATGGCAGTGTCTTAGACCTTGAAGCTACAAATATGCCGGACCCTATTGACAATGTCAGTATAGTAACGGGGATTAGTGATCATGATGCCTTTATAGGAACTGTGGACAGTGAATTGACATCTCTTGGTTCCAGTAAGATGAATGCAGAGGAATTATGGGCCAAGTTTAAGCAGTTTGTAAATAGCGGTCCGGAGATTAAATGCAGTCCACAGATTGAGCATTTAACTTTTCTACCATTGCAAACATCTGTTGTTGATAGAAAGAAACTGGGGTAATATATTTACAATAAGTCTCATATATGACAACTAAATTCCACTAATTTGTTAATTTCATTGCATAAGCCTATGTTGGTTTTCGACTATCTATCAAGAGCGTGTTTCACACTCATTCTCCATAAAGACGTTTACCTGCCTGTTGTCACACATGTGTGCAGCATGAAAATAGCAAAATAGCACTGGGGTACTTACATTAAAGTCTGTAGTCATATTTTTGGCATCCATTTGACATAAAAATTGCCTTTATGTGGGTTGCTGATGCATTTCTGGAGCCTTGGGAAGAATATTGTTACGTATTGCAAAATAATTAATTTGAGGCTCTGTTGTGTCATACAGCAAATGTGGTACACAGATCGAACATTTAACATTTTTAACAATGAAAACTTGTGTTGGAGCTCTAAGTAACTGTGGAATAAGTCAGCAGGAGCCTTTATTTCGTAATTTTCAGGGTCTGCGGAATAGTATTTAAAGTAAAACTCATGTTTGACAATTATGTATTACTAATTTGTTAATTACATTGGATAACTAAATGATTTTTAACTATTAATGTATGGTATGTTATACATACATTTCCGTATTCCATAGTGAATGGTATAGAGCTTCCAACGAAATTCCCCGATGCCACTGACGAGCCAGTCTATAAATGATACTTTGAATTCTGTAAAACAAAAATAGTTGAAAGCATTGTCGTCATTTTATGGAATTCAGATACTTATTTAAATGCGTCAAATACATTTTTATTAAATCAAGCTGTTAGGATACGTCTGAGCAATGCAGTGCAATCTATGGAATGATCGGCAATACTGCAGCAAAATAGTGATTACTGCCTTGACTGGGTGTTGTGTGCTGTCCTTAGGTTAGTTAGGTTTAAGTAGTTCTAAGTTCTAGGGGACTGATGACCATAGCTGTTAAGTCCCATCGTGCTCAGAACCATTTGAACCATTTTTGATTACAGCCTACATTCCAGAGTGACATGTGGTACCTATACACCTGACTGTTAAATGAACTGGCGAATATTTAGTAAATATTTCTATTACGGCATGTTAAAAACAGAGAGAGTGAGAGGGAGAAATGGGGTGATATATACGTGTGTATGATAAACTGTTTCCCTCTAAAATTTCTCTCCTTCATGCCTCCTCTGTGTTACCACAGACGACGTGTCACTGTTCTCATTTGTACTAGGACTGCAGTACATGCGAGGTGCCTATTTGCTTCCACTGAGTGGACTGCGTAAGTTCTAATAAACGTTCACCAATCTGCAGGCATCTATAGTTTTTGTCCCTTGTGAAGAAAACAGCACGTAGGTCGTGGATCCGTAATCTGGAGGCTGTAACGAACTCTTAGCGAGCAACTGTTTTTTTAGTAGTAATTAAATTTCCAATCAGTTTGTTTGTACGGAATGCCACTTGCTTTTTATTGGCGTAACATTAGAAGCTACAATTACATTCCACTTTAAAGTCACAAGTAATCTCTGTTCTTCAACAAATTAATGAACTGCGTATTTCCGTAATTAAACCTCTCGCATTTACAAACCAGACATTGCTAATTAAGTGTTAACCGGTACCGTCGCAGGCAGCATGTCAGTCTTCCAACACTGCCGAACCAGCTCTCATTTTACTAACTAGATATTGAAAATTAAGTCTTAATTGATACCGATCTGTCTTTCCCACGATCCCACACCGAATAAACAAACTGTCACCGGAGCCTCACAACATATTACGTCACCTTGCCACTGCTGTCTTCTCTACTGCTCTAAGAAGAGCTTCGTGTACCTGAGTATGACGGCTACAAAGCCAAAAATATTACACTATTCACCCTGGCCTGAAGAATGTATGAGTCTGGCTGTATACGATCTGACTTCCGGAAGAATATCGCTCACACAGTTCTGAAGGCAGCAAGAGCTGCCAAGCATGAGAATTATCGGACAATCAGTTAAACAGCTCATGCATCCAAGTTACTGAAAAGAATAATATGCTGAATAATGGAAAAGATAATGGAGGATGTGTTAGATGACAATCAGTTTGCCTTTAGGAAATCTAAAGGCCCCAGGGAGGCAGTGATGACGTTGCGATTGACAACGGAAGCAAGACTGAAGAAAAATCAAGTCGCATTCTTAGTATTTGTTGACCTGGAAAAAGATTTAGACCCTATAAAAAAGTGCAAGATCCTCGAAATTTTGAGACAAATACAGGTAAGCTATGGGAAAGGTGGGTAATATCCAAAAACCCAAGAGGGTACAATGAGAGTGGGAGATGAAGAACAAAGTGCTCGGATTAAACAGGGTGTAAAACAGGGAGTTAGTCTTTCGCCCCTACTGCTCTAGTAATACATCGAAGAATCAGGTACGGAAATAAAACAAAGCTTCAGGAGTGGAATCAAAATTCAAGGTGAAAAGAAACCAGTCATAAGATTCGCTGATCACGTTGCTATCCTCAGTGAGAGCGAAGAAGAATTATATGTTCTGCTAAATGGAATGGACAGTCTAATGATTACAGAAAATGGGTTGAGAGGCAATCAAAGAGAGACAAAAATAATCAGAAGTATCAGACACACGAACACCGAGAAACTTAACATCGGAATTAGGGATCACGATGTAGATGAAGTTAAGGAATTCAGCTACCTAAGCAGCGAAATAGCCCCCAACGATCGGGACGAGGAGGACATAAACAGCGGTCTAGCACTGGTGAAAAGAGCATGCCTGACATTGGTAAAAAGAGCATGTCTGACCAAGAGAAGTCTGCTTGTATCAAACATAGGCCTTAATCTGAGGAATAAATTTCTGAGAATATGTGTTTGGAGCACAGCATGGTATGATAATGAAACATAAACTGTTGGAAAACCAGAAAAAAAAGAGAATCGAAGCATTCGAGATGTGGTGTTGCTGAAGAATGCTAAAAGTTAGGTAGACGGACAAGGTAAGGAATGAGAAGGCTCTCCAGAGATTCGGTACAGAAAGAAATATATGGAAAATAATAACAAGGAGAATTGACAGGATGGTAGGACATCTGTTACGAAATTGGGGAATAATTTCCATGGTACTAGAGGGAGCCGTGGAGGGTAAAAGCAGTAGAGGAAAACAGAGACTGGAATACATCCAGCAAATGATTAAGGACGTAGGTTGCAAGTGCTACTCTAAAATGAAGAGATTCGCGCAAGAGAGGAATTCGTTGCGGACAGCATCAAACAAGTCAGAAGACTGACGACTCAAAAAAAAAAAAAGAAAGTTCGGATCTCAGAAAGTACGCATTTCCGCTCCCATATTTGTGACATTAGTTTTGTTTTTCCTTCAGTGCGTACTAACTACTTTCAGTCGCTCGACCCTTTTTAATGCCTTGTGTGAGACGCCTATCAAAGACAGAGGTGTAAAATCAAACAAAGTGGATCATTCTAACGTTACAGAATGTGAATTATTAACAACAGTACATTTAATTTTTCTGTATCAGCGAAGAATACTCATCAATTTTAATATCATGGTAGCTACTTAAAAAGAGAGTTACAAATCCAATTCTTACAATGTGACAAAACTTCTCATATAACTAAATCACAGCGATTAGTATTTTATGAGGAACGGCCAACTTGGGTTTTTAAGATGAAATCCCTGTCCAAGTACAAAATAGCGTATGCTGGTACCAAAATCCCTTGAGTATTGTCTTGGTTTAGCGGTGAGTTATGTAAACCTTCGGCCGTCAGTGTAGGGCAGTTATACGTACTGGCCTAATTACCAACTGCAGCATGTTAATACAATTCCTTACACAAGCTTTTGCTCTCGTCACAACAGGACTGATTTGCACTAACACAGCAACTTTTTTGACAGCATTAAGACCTGTACCATGTACCAGTTCAATGGTATTAAAGTGACACACATGCTGTTTCCATGTTTGCATACTGCAAAGTTGGTGCCAATGGCCGAGCTGCTGCTCGACTGAATGCCGCATGTTTTCCTATGAGAAGTACTACACGTCATTTATGTACGGAGCAAATAATACGAGACACAGGAATGTTGCAAGTGGGTAGCGTATTTTCTGTCTGGTAAGCTCCCACAATTGTGGTGGGGACGTACAGCTGTGTTTTCTGAGCTCATTACATTGTACTGTACGTAGCTTGTTACATTGAACTGTATATGGAGTACATGGTGCTCAGTGTTTTGGTAGGCTTTCTGAATATGTTATCAGTAATCCCACATTTCCGTCCGATTTTTGTGTCATAGGTACCGGACGTTCAGTCTCGTTTCGAAAAGATGCTTTTGAGTCATTGAAGAAATATCATCTACCAACATTCCTAAAGTGGCATAAGCATTGGACCCATCTCATGCTGACGTCTAGAATGCTGTAGGTCAACAACAGCTGCAGGTACACATTCTGCAGGAAATGCAGACATCAGTGGTGCAGGATTAATCGCGGCGATACAGTTTATGCAATGATATTCACACTATTGGATACTCCAGCCACAGCTTACCGTCTTCAGTTATACTCATCGATGAATGCACGTAGGCTAGGCACGTACCCTAGAGAACTCATGCAGAAGCTTTACGTCGGCATATTAAAATCTGGCTGTAAAAGCGGTTGGAAGTAGCCAACGTATGGGCCACCATAATTTTTGATTAGATCGCTGTTCCATGTATAATGCCAACCAAGCCATCAGAGCCGATCTATCTCGTTTTTACTCATGCCATATTAAATGGAACGCCACTCCATCTCATTTTGGTGAAAATTTGCGATGCCACCTAGGCTGGTTGCAAGAGACGTGTTCCATGTCGAGCAGGACCATCAGAAGGATTTTTAGGCTCTGATGACTATGTGACACCTGTTAAATATTTCCTATGGATACTATGAATCCAGTATTACACCTGTGCCGTCAAAGGAGCACCTTATGGCATGAATACAGCTTTCGACTGTTATACTGAACACACACGTAACGTTTCACCATGTGCCCTAGTCCCAACGCCGCTGACGAGAGCTCTTTAATCGAGCTAGAGCAAAATTTTGAACCCCTATTGCATCGTATGTCACAGTGCAGTTCCTTAGCCAAATATGCAATACACAGCCATCACCAGATCCGAACACTGGTCATATTTTGACACCCCATCGCGTCGACGCCGATTAATTCCCGGACGTGCATTCACCATTTGATAATGACAAGTTGGCTCTCCCGCACAACATGACACTCGTAATCTGTGCTTTTCCTACACACCTGTGTGACCACGTGAAAAGTCCCTTGTTTGACGATAAGGTTGTGACGTTGATGATTTTTTTTAGCTTCTTTCTAATAATTTTTTCACTGCACAGCGTTTTAGACTCATCCCCAACATGCCAGTGGTCCTAATATGTATTTCTCCGTTGGTACATGTCACGTGATTAAATTCTAATACCACCAGGGAATCTAGAATCAACAGCTCTCAAACAATTGTTTACTCCGTCGAGGAGTGGAAAATTTGGATTTTAAATTTCAGTCAACTTTCTACATGTGGGGTAATTATGTGAAACGAAAAGAAAGGAGGCTTTACCGAAAAACACACTTGATGTTTCGCATCGTATGTGGCCTGACCTCTTCTGACCGTTCCTGAACTCCGCAGTACAAAATCCGCTACAGTGAAAAGTTACACAGGTTCGGCAAACGTCGATCGAGAATGCCAAAAAACACACGTGCCTGAGTGCCTCTGTATCGCGTTGTAAACAGAAAATTATAAACGCGTGAGTGGCTAAGTATCCGACAACGTTGGATATTTCTTTTCTGCCAGTCTGCTGAAGCGCGCTTACAGGCAACGAAAGATCGTATTTTCTTGAAAATTCTGTCCAGCTGCAACGTCGGCTGTTATAAAATCCGCACAACACCCATGGACTTGAAATTACGAAATATAATTCTGCGACTGCAGTGCTCCGATGAAAGTTAGTCTGCCTTGTAGGCTTGATGACAACATACACATACACATACACAAAAAAATTCGACTGATTTCAAATACTGCTTATCGCTGACCTTTCATTAAAAGAAATCGGAGAAGTGCTGCTCGTTTAAGAGCTTATCTGACAAATGTGATCCACAAGTTGAAGCAGAAACAGATGAAAGCTTTTGAGAAATGCTTAATCTTTATATTTCTCATTTCTTTTTAATTCAGGAGTATTTTTCGGCTGTTTTAGTCGATGCAATTGTAGGGATTTGAAAACAGTAAAACTAGGCAAAGCTGTTCGAATGTGTATCGAACAACACTTACACTGTTGCAACTATAAGGTAGTTAAAATTACATTTAAAGTGAGGTTTAAGTCAGTTTCAATGTTGCTACTTATTAAGTGATGGCGGTGTAAAGAAGGATGAAGCCCTGTTATTATGTAGGTAACATTTCTTGATTCGTGGTAACTACCTTTCTCAACCAATTACTTAGGATCTGAAAGTATACAACATATTTTTATCCCTCATCGGAAAAATCCGCACAGTGGGTATGTGGGTTCAATCCCTGTAACACGCAAATATAATGTACGTACTGAAAATCAAAATTCACTGGTGTGCAAAACTTATGAACGAAGAGAAGTAACATACCTCGATGAACATTGGAGCATGGGTAAAATAAAATGCTTCGGCATGCACTGTAGACAACTGAGAGAAATACGCAATGAGACGAACAGAAAAGACATTTTTTCTAAAGACGATAATTAAACTGAAATCACCTCAGCTTATGATGCTCTTCTGGACAGTACAAAAGGCGGTGCATGGTTCTTAAATGTGTGCGTGATCACGACAGACTGCAGTTCATGCTCTGCAACGTTCTCTCATACTGGCCACAAGGCTAACAACGTTTGTTTAACACAGAAATTCAGCCAACAGCCGTGAAAATTGAGAATTTACTTTATTTTTGATACCAGTTTCGGAAATTTAAACGCCCTCTTCATCTGCTCCCGTCAAGTCTTCGAAGGAAGTACTTGAGGTAAGAATTCACGACATCCAGAAACAGGTGCCCCCATCATGCTAGTACCGATAATTTTGAGAGGTGTATAAGAGGCCTGAAGATGGCATACTGAATTGCTGAAACTGGTAGCGAAAATAGAAAACAACAACTTCTCAATTTGCACGGTTGTTTAGCGAATTTCTTCGTTAAATATTTGACAGGCCGTTGTCCCACATGCACAGTGTATCAGCAGAGGCGAGTTGATAAGGAGTTCCTGTGATAGGGAGTTCCATTTCTCCACAAGAGCAGTTGACGAATGTAGGAAGGTCACTGGTAGCCCGCATCTCGTGGTCGTGCGGTAGCGTTCTCGCTTCCCACGCCCGGGTTCCCGGGTTCGATTCCCGGCGGGGTCAGGGATTTTCTCTGCCTCGTGATGGCTGGGTGTTGTGTGCTGTCCTTAGGTTAGTTAGGTTTAAGTAGTTCTAAGTTCTAGGGGACTGATGACCATAGATGTTGAGTCCCATAGTGCTCAGAGCCATTTGAACCATTTGTCACTGGTGCACGCGGACGTGGACACATCCCAGACGATGGGATTTAAGTAGGTGGAACGAGCAGGCCAGTCCATTCGTCGAATATCCTCTCAATACAATAGCTCCTCCACCACTTGCGCTCTTCTACCAGTCATGCACTGTAATCCATCAAAATGGAGCCAGGACCGAATGCAACCTGAAAAGAATCACATGGGGAAGGAGTAGTGTCACAATAGACTGGCGAGTGTATCATGCTCCAGATCTGGAGTTTGAAGGTCAGTACGCCCATGCCCATTATACCTCCGTACATCTTATCACCTCGACCAAGAAAATCATCATGTTCGATAATGTTCGTGGTTGCATTATGTACTGAAACCTGTCGTAATATGAAGGAACATGCGTATTTGTCAAACTGTGATATACTGTAGCAGTTATTTCTAGGTTTGGTCAAAGTTTCATCGAGCTGTGTTACTTGGCAGTGACACATCATGCAGAAGTTGCTCTCGCCCTTACGTTTTGCATAGTAATATACACTGAGGAGCCAGAGAAACTGGTACACCTGGCCAATATCGTGCAGGTTCTCCGCAAGCACGCACAAGTGCCGCGACAGGACGTGATATGGACTCGACTAATGTGTGGAGTAGTGCTGCAGGGAATTTAGGCCATGAACCTTGCACGGCTGTCCATAAATGCGTAAGAATACGAGAGGGTAGAGGTCTCTCCTGAACAGTACGTTGCAAGGCATCCCAGATATGCTCAATAATGTTGGGTGTGGAGAGTTTGGAGGCAAGAGGAAGTGTTTAAACTCAGAAGAGTACTCTGTAGCCACTCAGTAGCAATTGTGGACGTGTGGGGTGTCGCATGTCCTGCTGGAATTACCCAGGTCCGTCGGAATGCACAATGGACGTGAATGGATTCAGGTGATCAGACAGGTTTGTTACGTACGTGTCTACGGGTCGGGTGGTATCTAGACGTATCAGGCGTCCCATATCACTCTAACTATACACGCCCCACACCTTTACAGAGGCTCCAACAACTTGAACAGTGCCCCGCTGACATGCAGGGTCCATGGATTCATGAGGCAGTCTCTATACCCGTACACGTCCATCCGCTCGATACAATTTGAAACGAGATTTACCTGACCAGGCAACATGTTTCCATCATCAACAGTCCGATGTCGGTGTTGACGGGCCCAGACGAGACGGAAAGCTTTGTGTCGTGCAGTCATCAAGGGTACACGAGTGGGCCTTCGGCTCCGAAAGCCCATATGGATGATGTTTCGTTGAATGACTCGCACGCTGGCGCTTGCCTTTGGCCCAGCATTGAAATCTGAAGCATTGAAATTTGCGGAAGGGTTGCACTTCTGTAACATTGAGCGATTCTCTTCAGTCGCCGTTGGTATGTTGACTCCTAGGAAAATACGCGTTTGCGGGCTCCACTTATGATGATGAAAAATGCTGTGTCTGAGGCCATTCATTTGTAAGAGGCGTGAGCTATTGATCTGATTGTATTTTTCTAGAGAACATCCTCTTCCCATATGAGGGTGGGCATATATCTTTTTAAAAATTATTTCTTGGTGCAGATGCTGGAAAACAGGTCGGCTCATTCCATGTGTGACAATCAGTATCTGGAGTGCTCAAAGAGTGACGAAGTTGCTGAAGTCAGAGCGCCGCTTCTCATACATTGGCTCAGCGAGCCAAGAAGTGAAAATGATGACAGCACCTAATATGTTATTCTGTAAACCACTAAATAAGGAATATTAACTTGTACCTTCAGTGCTCAGCCATCACATAGCATCCTAGGCCTGATGGAAAGTGAAAAGCCAAGGGGAACTGACAGTAACTGAGACACAACGTTTGTGAGAAGTCTGCAGATACCTCTGGATAATGAGGGGAAATTACCGTCTCGTCGACCAGGACGGCGTTATGTACAGCATAAACACTCCCGTTTCAGAAGCCTCATTCTCAGTATATGGTCATTATGTCTACCTCTCTGACGCCGACTGAATGACAGTCTCGTTACTTACAGAAAAATGGGCTGGTGAGTAGTGATGTTTTCCCTGACGCCTGAACGAAGGTTTCGTTTCTGGGACCGCTTTCAACCAGCTGTAGTGGAATTAAGCCTCTGCAGGCTGTCACTGCTGCTAGGCTACAGTAGTCTTCGCACTTACTGCCCTTGCTATGTACGGTAGTGTGCGGGTTATACACTAAAGAGCCAGTAAAACCGGTACATCTCTCTAATACCGTGTAGGGCCCCCGCGAGCACGCAGGAATGCCGCAACACGATGTGACATGGACTGGACTGATGTCAGAAGTAGTGCTGGAGGTAAATGATACCACTAATCCTGAAAGGCTGTCCATAAATCCGTAAGAGTACGAGGGGGTGGAGGATCTTTCCAGAAAAACACGTAGCAAGGCATCTCAGATAAATAACGTTCATATCTGGGGAGTTTGGTGGCCAGTGGAAGCGTTTCAGCTCAGAAGAGTATTCCTGGAGCCACTCTGTAGCACTTCTGGACGTTTGGGGTGTCGCATCGTCGTGCTGCAATTGCCCAAGTCAGTCGGAATGCACAATAGACATTAATGGATGCATCTGATCACACAAAACGCCTGCGTACGTGTCACCTGTCAGAGTCGTATCTAGACCTATCACGGGTCCCATATTACTCCAGCTGTACACGCCCCACACGATTACAGAGTCTCGTCAGCTTGAACAGTCCCCTGCTGACATGCAGGGTCTATGGATTCATAAGGATGTCTCCACACCCGTTCACGTCCATCCACTCGATATAATTTGAAACGAGACTCGTCAGACCAGGCAACATGTTGCTTCCAGTCATCAACATTTCAATGTTGTTGTTGACGGACTCAGGTCAGGCGTAAAGATTTTCCACATGCAGTCCGAAAGCCCATATCGATGATGTTTCATTGAATGGTTCGTACGATGACACTTGTTGATGGCCCAGCATTGAAGTGTGCAGCAATTTGCGGAAGGGTTGCACTTCTGATGATGATGATGATGATGATGATGATGATGATGATGTGTGGTATGTTGGGCTCTCAACTGTGCGGTTATCAGCGCCCGTACAATTTCCCAAGCCTTAATTTAAGGAAGAACTTCCTGAGACTGTTCGTCTGGAGTACAGCATTGTATGGTAGTGAAACATGGACTGTGGGAAAACCGCAACAGAAGAGAATCGAAGCATATGAGATGTGGTGCAACAGACGAATGTTGAAAATTAGGTGGACTGATAAGGTAAGGAGTGATTAGGTTCTGCTAAGAATCGGAGAGGAAACTAACATACGGAGAACACTGAGAAGGAGAAGGGACAGGATGATAGGACATCTGTTAAGACATGAGGAAATGACTTCGACGGTACTAGTGGGATCTGTAGAAGGCAAAAACTGTAGAGGAAGGCAGAGATTGGAATACATCCATCAAGCAATTGAGGACGTAGTTTGCAAGTGCTACTCTGAGATGAAGAGGTTAGAACAGGAGAGGAATTCGTGGCGGGCCGCATCAAACCAGTCAGAAGACTGATGATAAAAAGAAACAACGTGCAGCAGCTTCAAGTGGTGTGAAATCAATAAGTCGTTGGATGTCTTCTGAAACAATACTGAGGAATGGTGCCTCTATAGCTGCCCATAATTGCGAAAGTGCTGGCGGTGCTGAATGTTGTACATGAACAAACTTCTCGATTATCTCCCATAAATATTCTGTGTGTTTCAGAGGGCGGAGTGGGTGCCATATCGTTCTCTCGAATTGTCCAGAAATTCTTTAAACTAATCGCTATCAATTACGGTTCTATGACGTGGCTCACTGTCATGGGAACATTAAGTCCATGAATGACTGCAAACTGTCTCCAGGTATACGAACATAGCTATTTCCAGCCAATGAGCGATTCAGTCGTGCCAGAGACCGACCATAAACCATTTAGGAGCTACTACCAGCTCGCACAATGCCTTGTCGACAACGTTGACAACTTGGGTCCATGGTACCAACTGAATGGGGACTCATCCTTCCAGACCACACCATTTTCCAGTAGTATAAGGTCCAGCCGATATGGTAACGAGACTAAGAGAGGCACTGTAGGCGTTGTCGTGCTGTTAGGAAGGGCACTTGCTCTGTTTTTAAAATAATAGTAAAAGGGCCTCTCTTCTCCCCTCACAGCCTTTCCTTGCGCTCTTCAAAAGTGCCTTCGTCGGCGAGCTTCACTGCTTTAGTTAACTTTAAAAAATAAGTATCATTTTCCGACAAAGAGTGATTCATAATCTCCTCACCTTTACAGCAGTAAAGGACGAAATCTAAAAACAAATGTTATGAAATGAAATTATAAGTGTTCCTCAGAGTCCATGTACCATGACGAGAATTCCTTTCTGAGAAATGAAACTTTCATGATTTTTAGCAAGATAGAAAGTGTATTTCTTCATAATGCAAATTTACAAAGGAATATCTTGACGTACTGCTCGTCTTTAAGCAATATAACAGAACAAAGGAAAAAACACTATTAGCTGTACATGGACGAGATGACAGCCCGTCATAACGGTTAAAGGCCTTTATCGTTACGTGGTTGTTGTTGTTGTTGTGGTCTTCAGTCCTGAGACTGGTTTCATGCAGCTCTCCATGCTACTCTATCCTGTGCAAGCTTCTTCATCTCCCAGTACCTACTGCAACCTACATCCTTCTGAATCTGCTTAGTGTATCCATCTCTTGGTCTCCCTCTACGATTTTTACCCTCCACGCTGCCCTCCAAATCTAAATTTGTGATCCCTTGATGCCTCAAAACATGTCCTACCAACCGATCCCTTCTTCTAGTCAAGTTGTGCCACAAACTTCTCTTCTCCACAATCCTATTCAATAGCTCCTCATTAGTTACGTGATCTACCCACCTTATCTTCAGCACTCTTCTGTAGCACCACATTTCGAAAGCTTCTATTCTCTTCTTGTCCAAACTAGTTATCGTCCATGTTTCACTTCCATACATGGCTACACTCCATACAAATACTTTTAGAAACGACTTCCTGACACTTAAATCTATACTCGATGTTAACAAATTTCTCTTCTTGAGAAACGCTTTCCTTGCCATTGCCAGTCTACATTTTATATCCTCTCTACTTCGACCATCATTGGTTATTTTACTCCCTAAATAGCAAAAGTGCTTTAATACTTTAAGTGTCTCATTTCCTAATCTAATTCCCTCAGCATCACCCGACTTAATTTGACTACATTCCATTATCCTCGTTTTGCTTTTGTTGATGTTCATCTTATATCCTCCTTTCAAGACACTGTCCATTCCGTTCAACTGCTCTTCCAAGTCCTTTGCTGTCTCTGACAGAATTACAATGTCATCGGCGAACCTCAAAGTTTTTACTTCTTCTCCATGAATTTTAATACCTACTCCGAATTTTTCTTTTGTTTCCTTTACTGCTTGCTCAATATATAGATTGAATAACATCGGGGAGAGGCTACAACCCTGTCTCACTCCGTTCCCAACCACTGCTTCCCTTTCATGCCCCTCGACTCTTATAACTGCCATCTGGTTTCTGTACAAATTGTAAATAGCCTTTCGCTCCCTGTATTTTACCCCTGCCACCTTCAGAATTTGAAAGAGAGTATTCCAGTCAACATTGTCAAAAGCTTTCTCTAAGTCTACAAATGCTAGAAATGTAGGTTTGCCTTTTCTTAATCTTTCTTCTAAGATAAGTCGTAAGGTCAGTATTGCCTCACGTGTTCCAACATTTCTACGGAATCCAAACTGATCTTCCCCAAGGTAGGCTTCTACCAGTTTTTCCATTCGTCTGTAAATAATTGGCGTTACTATTTTGCAGCTGTGACTTATTAAACTGATAGTTCGGTAATTTTCACATCTGTCAACACCTGCTTTCTTTGGGATTGGAATTATTATATTCTTCTTGAAGTCTGAGGGTATTTCGCCTGTCTCATACATCGTGCTCACCAGATGGTAGAGTTTTGACATGACTGGCTCTCCCGAGGCCATCAGTAGTTCTAATGGAATGTTGTCTACTCCCGGGGTCTTGTTTCGACTCAGGTCTTTCAGTGCTCTGTCGAACTCTTCACGCAGTATCTTATCTCCCATTTCGTCTTCATCTACATCCTCTTCCATTTCCATAATATTGTCCTCAAGTACATCGCCCTTGTATAAACCCTCTATATACTCCTTCCACCTTTCTGCCTTCCCTTCTTTGCTTAGAACTGGGTTGCCTTCTGAGCTCTTGATATTCATACAAGTGGTTCTCTTCTCTCCAAAGGTCTCTTTAATTTTTCTGTAGACAGTATCTATCTTACCCCTAGTGAGATAAGCCTCTACATCCTTACATTTGTCCTCTAGCCATCCCTGCTTAGCCATTTTGCACTTCCTGTCGATACCATTTTTGAGACGTTTGTACTCCTTTTTGCCTGCTTCATTTACTGCATTTTTATATTTTCTCCTTTCATCAATTAAATTCAATATTTCTTCTGTTACCCAAGGATTTCTATTAGCCCTTGTCTTTTTACCTACTTGATCCTCTGCTGCCTTCACTACTTCATCCCTCAGAGCTACCCATTCTTCTTCTACTGTATTTCCTTCCCCCATTCCTGTCAATTGTTCCCTTATGCTCTCCCTGAAACTCTCTACAACATCTGGTTCTTTCAGTTTATCCAGGTCCCATCTCCTTAAATTCTTCCCTTTTTGCAGTTTCTTCAGTTTCAATCTGCAGTTCATAACCAATAGATTGTGGTCAGAATCCACATCTGCCCCAGGAAATGTCTTACAATTTAAAACCTGGTTCCTAAATCTCTGTCTTACCATTATGTAATCTATCTGATACCTTTTAGTATCTCCGGGATTCTTCCAGGTATACAACCATCTTTTATGATTCTTGAACCAAGTGTTAGCTATGATTAAGTTATGCTCTGTGCAAAATTCTACAAGGCGGCTTCCTCTTTCATTCCTTCCCCCCAATCCATGTTCACCCACTATGTTTCCTTCTCTCCCTTTTCCTACTGACGAATTCCTGTCACCCATGACTATTAAATTTTCGTCTCCCTTCACTACCTGAATATTTTCTTTTATCTCGTCATACATTTCATCTATTTCTTCATCATCTGCAGAGCTAGTTGGCATATAAACTTGTACTACTGTAGTAGGCATGGGCTTTGTGTCTATCTTGCTCACAATAATGCGTTCACTATGCTGTTTGTAGTAGCTAACCCGCACTCCAATTTTTTTATTCATTATTAAACCTACTCCTGCGTTACCCTATTTGATTTTGTATTTATAACCTTGTAATCACCTGACCAAAAGTCTTGTTCCTTCTGCCACCGAACTTCACTAATTCCCACTATATCTAACTTTAACCTATCCCTTTCCCTTTTTAAATTTTCTAGCCTACCTGCCCGATTAAGGGATATGACATTCCACGCTCCGATCCGTAGAACGCCAGTTTTCTTTCTCCTGACAACGACGTCCTCCTGAGTAGTCCCCGCCCGGAGATCCGAATGGGGGACTATTTTACCTCCGGAATATTTTACCCAAGAGGACGCCATCATCATTTAATCATACAGTAGAGCTGCATGTCCTCGGGAAAAATTACGGCTGTAGTTTCCCCTTGCTTTCAGCCGTTCGCAGTACCAGCATAGCAAGGCCGTTTTGGTTAATGTTACAAGGCCAGATCAGTCAATCATCCAGACCGTTGCCCCTGCAACTACTGAAAAGGCTGCTGCCCCTCTTCAGGAACCACATGTTTGTCTGGCCTCTCAACAGATACCCCTCCGTTGTGGTTCCACCTACGGTACGGCCTTCCGTATCGCTGAGGCACGCAAGCCTCCCCACCAACGGCAAGGTCCATGGTTCATGGGGGGGTTACGTGGTTGTGAGACGGAAAAATAAAATATTCACTAGACGCTGTACGAAAATAACGATCGTTATCGAAATACTTCGTCAAAAACTGTCTTCTGTGGATAACAAAATAATCGTTTTCTAAATCGAAAGCTCCTGATGGAAATATGGTATACAAAATAACAAACTGGAAGCAGACATTCTCGATGACACTCGAAGTGAATGTTCACCGGCAGAGGTTGCAGCCTGCTTGGTATTAAAATGTACCTTAAATAAAGAAAAATCTACCGCGACCCTTCTACAGATCCAGTTTTCAACAGTGTCATTCAGTAGGCAAGCCGCCTGTCGCCAGTACACGAAGAGACATGTATAGGTATGTGCACCCCACCAAATTCGTCCACAACACTCTGGAGACAAGTTGCCTATCCCTGTATTTCAGACAATGCTCTTCCAATACAGTGTTACACAAAAAAAGAAACAAATATCTCAGTACATGGGGCATAGAAAAGTGACTAAGAACTTTGTACATCACAGCAGATCACGAAATCACAAAAGACAACACAAAAGAAAAAGTAGAACAAACAAATTATTGTTCCATATCACCGCACGCTTTTTGCAATGGTATATTGCGAAGATTTTGCTATATGTCTTCCGTGTTTGTTTCTTATCATGTTCAGCCGCCCGGGGTAGCCGAGCGGTTCTAGGCGCTACAGTCTGGAACCGTGCGATCGCTACAGTCGCAGGTTTGAATCCTGCCGCGGGCATGGATGTGTGTGATGTCCTTAGGTTAGTTAGGTTTAAGTAGTTCTAGGTCCTAGGGACTGATGACCGCAGAAGTTAAGTCCCATAGTGCTCAGAGCCATTTGAACCATCTTATTATGTTCATTCCAGAAATATTCCAAGAAATCCTATCTTTCAGACGTTTTTAGGGACAATAATGCGTGAACCGTATGTCCCGTAATCCTGGTACTAGAATTTTTATTTGTGTTATGATTGGGGATTCATTGTGGTATGGTGGCCTCTGACACTGTGATGTGATGCGTAGCGACTCTGATTATAAATCGCAGCATATCTCTTAAGGTATCCCAGATGATACGAAATTAACGGCACACAAAGCGACGTTCAAGAGTGTCCCGAATACATATCGCAATCACTTGATCATAGTAGGTGAATTGAATAGCGTTTAGAGTTCGACGGGATAATGCGATTTACGACCTTGTACTACGTTGAGTGCGCACTCCCAGATAGTACCTTGGAAGCAAGAGCTTTCCTCACAGTTTTCCACTTATATTTTGGCAGTAGCAACTCCCATTTACTCGCGACTGGAGATCCACGAAGCGCAGTAGCGATGACGTTGGCTGTTCCCTCTCACGTAAAGATATGGAAGGTAGCAGCTGTCGAGGTAAGACCGACGCACGAAGTTCAGTGCATAGGGTTATTAAACTTGCTGGTAGATTAAAACTGTATGCCGGACAGAGACTCGAACTCGAAGGTTCGCAAAAGAGCTTCAGTGAAGTTTGGAAGGTAGGAGACGAGGTACTAGCGGAATTAAAGCTGTGAGGAGGGGTCGTGAGTTGTGCTTGGGTAGCTCAGTTGATAGATCACTAGCCCGCAAAAGGCAAATGTCCTGAGTTCAAGTCTCGGTCCAGCATACAGTTTTAATCTGCCAGGAAGTTTCATATCAGCACACACTCCGCTGCAGAGCGAAAATCTCATTCTAGAGGCATATGGAATGGTGCTGATTTGGATGGGGGCATCGAGTGATTGTGGTCGGATTTTTGAAATAAGGTTGCCGTTGGACTGCAAGAACATCTTTCAGTCTCGGATTTGGTAGGTTTGATGAAAGGCGCTGCACATTTGGCGTGTAAGTCTATTAACCCCAGTATACCTTCTTTAAGACTCAGGGTGCAAATTTGCATAGAGACTTTGAAGATGTTACTCCTCCACAGCATCCAATATACGAGTATGGCTTGGTGTATCGCCCTTGCTATTAGTTTGGGCACTGGAAGAACGTGAGTCACCTGCCATCTACCACACCTTCGCTCCACCCTTTCGTGAAGTTGAAGGCCCCGACCCGATTTACTCTAGTTAACACCCCGATTTTACGCAGAGTGGTACGCCAATTGAGCGCCTCCATCCTCTGCGAGATATCCGTCATGACGACTCCAAGAACTTTGAGTTGTGGCAAGACACACAAGCAGTTGCACTGAATATTCCACCGTCGATGTGAGAGAATGAGAGGCACTGTCTTTGTAGGATTGACGCCTCTATTGCCTTCTCAAACTGGCGGAGTACGGTGTATAGCCTGTCCGCATCTGCTGCCTGTACCATGAAACGCATCTTTCTCTCTTCGTTCGGAGATGCAAAAGACAGTAGATAGCGAAGTCCAGGCTGATTCCGTGGCTTGGATTTCGATAAAGCCTTCTGTATCATTCTGTGTAGTCTTCTACTAAACGCTACTCACACAAACGGAAAACATGCTCTGATACTCGACTCAACCACAAATTCCACAGCTATCTGAACTCAGCATATTGTTAATCACGACTAGTATCATTCAGAAGGAAAGGTAGCATCCGGCATGTTCAAGATACCCCAAGCAACATAGGGCTGTTAAGGATTTATATGAAAAACAAGTTTTCTGCTTCTGTGAGGCTCTTCGAAGACGATACAATTACACAATGTGTAACAACATCAGTGGTTTCTTTTTTTTTTTTGTCTCGAACAGTCTTTCCTTAAACACGTCACAAACTTCACGATCTATGTTTTCTGCATGATCATGACTGTACCACAAGATGAACTACGCCTGTCAATATAGACTTACTGTTTGGCGTCCTTACGTACACACATAACCTGCTGCTCAGAGGAAAATAAGTATTAAAGGCTTGGTCTTACCATATGTAGTTGACTTTTAATATCTGTAGTTGTTACTCTGCAAATGACGTAAATGCCGGCCAGTGCGGCCGTGCGGATTTGGCGCGTCAGTCTGGAACCGCGTGACCGCTACGGTCGCAGGTTCGAATCCTGCCTCGGGCATGGATGTGTGTGATGTCCTTCGGTTGGTTAGGTTTAAGTAATTCTAAGTTCTAGGGGACTGATGACCACAGATGTTAAGTCACATAGTGCTCAGAGCCATTTGAACCAAATGACGTAAATACTGATGTAACGTACACCGTCCTCAATCACCCAATCACCAATAGGAATATCTGCACTTACACCTGTTACACCCTGTATATGCGGAGGCGACATATTAGGAAATGGGTTGTTTGTGTGTGTGTGGGGGGGTGGGAGGTGGGGAGGGAGGGGGGGGGGGGGAGTCATCAGTCGCCTGACTCGTTTGATGCGGCCCGCCACGAATTCCTATCATGTGCCACCCTATTTATCTCAGAGTAGTACTTGCAACCTACTCCCTCAATTATCTGCTGGATGTATTGCAGTCTCTGTCTTCCTCTACAGTTTTTTCCCTCTACACATCCCTCTAGTACCATGGAAGTCATTCCCTTATGTCTTAACAGATGTCCTGTCATCCTGTCCCTTCTCCTTCTCAGTGTTCTCCATATATTCGTTTCCTCTCCGATTCTGCGCAGAACCTCCTCAATTCTTACCTTATCAGTCCACCTACTTTTCAACATACGTTTGTAGCATCACATCTCATATGCTGCGATTCTCTTCTGTTCCGGTGTTTCGGTTTTCCCACAGTCCATGTTTCACTACCATACAATGCTGTACTCCAGACGAACAGTCTCAGAAAGTTCTTCCTTAAATTGAGGCCTATATTTGATATTAGTAGACTTCTCTTCCCAGGAATGCCCTTTTTGCCATTTTTAATCTACTTTTGATGTACTCCTCGATCCGTCCGTCATGGGTTATTTTACTGCCTAGGTAGCAGAGTTCCTTAACTTTATCTACTTCGTGACCATCAATCCTGATGTCAAGTTTCTCGTTGTTCTCATTTCTACTACTTCCAATTACCCTCGTGTTTCTCCGATTTACTCTCAGTCCATACTCTTACTCATTAGACTGTTCATTCCGTTCAGCAGATCATGCAATTCTTCTTCCCTTTCGCTCAGGATAATAATGTCATAAACGAATCGTATCATTGATATCCTTTCACCTTGGATTTTAATTTCATTCCTGAACCTTTCTTTTATTTCCATCATTGCTTCCTCGATGTACAGTTTGAACAGTGGGGCGAAAGGCTACAGCCTTGTCTTACACCCTTTTTAATACGAGCACTTTATTCTTGGCCGTCTACTCTTTTATTCCTTCTTGGTTCTTGTACATATTACCCCTCTCTCTCTACAGAATACACCTATTTTTCTCAGAATTTCAACGTCGAATGCTTTTTCTATGTCGACAAATCCTATGAATGTGTCTTGATTTTTCTTTAGTTTTCCATTACCAACCGCAAAGTCAGAACTGCCTCTCTGGTGATTTTATCTTTCCTGAAGCCAAACTGATCGTCATCTATAACATCCTCCATTTTATTTCGCATTCTTCTGTATTTTATTCTTGTCAGCAGCTTGGATGCATAAGCTGTTAAGTTGATTGTGCTACAATTTTCCCACTTGTAAGCTCCTATAGACTTCGGAATTGTCCGGATGATATATTTCCGAATGGCAGATGGGATGTCGTCGGACTCATACATTCTACACACCAACCTGAATAGTCGTTTTGTTGCCACTTCCCTCAATGATTTTAAAAATTCTGATGGAATGTCATCCATCCCTTCTGTCTTGTTTGATCTTAAGTCCTCCAAAGCTCTCTTAAATTCTGGCAATCAGCATAAGCCCTACATACCAGGTGGTCGTTGCCTATCGTGATTTCCCGGCATTCGTGGGATATATTTATTTATTTATTTATTTATTTAACCTGATCAGATTAGGGCCATCAGGCCCTCTCTTACATCGGACCAGTGTTTCACACATGCAGCATTTCACACATCAGAGTTACATCATGAACATAGTTTAAATGAGAAAATTAGCTTACTCTAGTGACAATATGAATAAAGAGTAGTGACTAAGACCTAATAAAGTAAATGCGGAAGTATTTTTACAACAGTTGCTATACATACAGATTATGATAAAAGCAATAATAATAACAGTAAAACAAAAAATCAAATAATAATGATGAATATGACTAAGACCTAATAAAGTAAACGCTGGCAGTATTTTTACATCAGGTGCTATACATACAGATTATGGTGAAAGCAATAATAATAACAGTAAAAAAATCAAATAATAATGACAAACATGAGAAAGAGTGGCAATAATAATGAAGGTTTGTGCAGATGTACATTAATATATTGGTGTGTAAAGTAGATGTTTACTAGTATAGCGAGTTTTGGGTAAGGGAGGTTTAAGGAGGGGGAGAGAGGGAAGTAATGAGGTGAAGTGCACTCATGTACAGAGGAAGGCATTACTGTTGCTTAAGTAGATACGTCATTAACTGTTTTTTGAAGCCGGTCATGTTTTTAAGTTCTCCAACATAACGAGGGAGGTTATTCCAGAGTCGGGTTCCCGCTACTGTAAAGGACTTGGAGAAGGTGACTGAGCGATGCAGTGGAACGGAGAGGATTTTATTATGATGGGAACGTGTGTTTCTGTCATGTTGTTCCGACATGAGTGTTAGGGAAGAGGAGAGATATGAGGGACAGTGTACATTTATAAGGCAGTAGATGAGACAGAGTGTATGGAAATCTCTGCGTTTGTCTGCACGCAGCCAGGACAATTTCGCATATGCTGGTGAAATGTGATCAAAAAGTCGAACGTCACAGATATATCGGACGCAGGCATTCGTGACCAGTTCTAGACGTCGGGAATTTTCCTGAGAGAGGCCTTGTAGGATAATATCGCTGTAGTCAATGATTGGGAGTATAAGCGTTTGTACTAATTTCTTTTTCAGATCGAAAGGGAAGAGTTTTTTATATTTTTGTAGGACATGAAGGGATGCTGATGCTTTTTTGCACACTGCAGTTACGTGCTCTGTCCAATTTACATTTTCATCAATTATTACTCCCAAACTCTTTGCTGATGGCGAGAAGTTAATATTTGTTCCATTTAGGATAAGAGGTGGTACGGATTCCCGATGTTTTGGGCTAATGAGCTTAGAGTGACCAACAAGTACCGCTTGGGTTTTAGATGGGTTTAGTTTTAGACCTATGTCCTGTGCCCAGTTTGACAGCGCATCGAGGTCAGTATTGAAATTTTCAATAGCTTTCTTGAGATTGCTTGGTTTCGCACTTAGATACAACTGAAGGTCATCAGCATACATATGGTATTTGCAATAGGTCAGGACCGATGACACATCATTGACATAAAGAGAGAAGAGTATAGGACCTAATACTGAGCCTTGGGGAACGCCTGACACTACCTGCCGCCATTGTGATTTTATATCCCCAGACAGGACGCGTTGCTGACGAGACATCATGTATGAGCGAAACCATTGCATTGCGCTTTGTGAGAAATGTAGACCGCTAAGTTTGGCTAGTAAGATGTCGAAGTCGACAGTATCAAATGCTTTGCTGAAATCTAAGAAGCAAATAATAGTCGCTTCTTGTCTGTCCATGGCAAGTTTCAGGTCATCTGTCACCTTTATCAGAGCGGATGTTGTGCTTCGATGTTTACGGAAACCTGATTGGTATTCGTCTAGTAGGTTGTTAGTAGTTAGGTAGTTGGTGAGCTGGTCATGAACTATATATTCTAAGGCCTTTGATAGTGCAGGAAGAAGGCAGATGGGGCGGTAGTCAGAGGCTGCTGTGGCGATGTCCTTTTTAGGTAGTGGCTTAATTTGTCCCAGTTTCCAGGCCTCAGGGAAAACACTTGTGATTAATGAATCGTTGAAAATGTCTGTTATAGAGGGCAGTAGTTGGTCAATAATAAGTTTTACCATCTGGATAGTGATACCATCATGTCCAGTAGATGCTGATCTAATCCGCATTATGGCTTTCTTGACAGTACTGCAAGTGACGTGCTGTAGATAGAATTTTTCTTTGCTACAGTCGTTCATCCCAATGAAGTAATCAATGATTCTCTGTTTTTTTTGCGGATCAATTTTGGTTGCAGGTAATGTGAAGAATCGGTTTAGTTCTTCAGCTGGGACCATGGGATTTTCTGCAACTTTTATTTTGCCTAAACCGAGACTACGGAGATTTTTCCACAGGATAGCTGGTCTACATCTATTGTCAGCTAATGTACGGGCATGTCTGAGCTTAGCGTTTCTCACCGCTTGACTGACTTTGTTTCGTTTCTGCTTGTATACAGCGTGATTTTCAGGTGTAGGGTGTATCTTGTATGCTCGATGTGCAGCATCTCTGAGATTCATGAGCTGTTTTAGTTCATCAGTCAGCCAAGGTGCAGGTTGCCTTTTTACTTTTCTGGTCTTTATTGGAGCATATTTGTCATATAGCTGAGTAATTTTGTTAGTGAAATCGTGGAGTTTGTCGTTTATGTCCATGAGGGGAGTAGAGGTCATCCCCCAAACTATTTTTTGTGCCTCAGTTTCGAGTTCAGGCAAATTTATGCGTTTGAGGTCTCGGTATGTAGACAGTTTTTGTTTCTTTCTAGGGCATTCTAGTGAATACGTCATGGAAATGATGTCATGGGCAGACATGCCAGGCGCAGATATTTGAGAGGTGCGGATTATTCTGTTCGGAGATTTCGTTGCGAATATATCTATGAACGTGTGACTGGTAGTCGTGTGATGAGTAGGTGCCAGCTGAAGTAGCGTCATATTTGAGGAAGAAAGCATCCTCTTAAATTTCCCAGTGGAAGGACTATTGCACAGAAAATTAATGTTAGTGTCACCAGCTATAATTACATGTTCATATGACGATTCGAGACTAGAGAGGGCAGTTTCGAAGCAGGCGAACCCACCTACTTTAGGAGGTTTGCAAAGGACACATATTAAGCACTTTCTCTTAAGTGATTTGATCTCTATGAACATATATTCCACTTGTTTATCTACATTGTTGTCGGATGTGTGTAGTACTGTAGGTGACAAATCAGAGCGTATGTACGCCCCTACTCCGCCCCCTCGTCTGTTGCATCTGTCGTGCCTGAGAAAGATATAGCCATCTAGGTTTACGGAAGTTGTAGGAATACTTGGTTTGAGCCAAGTTTCTGACAAAAGTATTACGTGTATATCAGCAGCTTGAAATATATATTTGAACTCGTCGAAGTGAGCTGGCAGAGACTGGACATTTGCATGTGCAATATGCAGCTTGGTGCGTTCGGGTGTTGATTGCCCGAGGAGGCTGCCGACCGATGTTTGCGGGTCGTGGTTGGCGGTGACAAGAGGGTCTGGCATGAGGAATGCGGAAAGCGTGTGAAGGAGAGGCGGGTGAGGGAGTGTCCTCCCAGTTCTGTGCAGTGAAAGCGGCCGGGACGGGGTAGGTCCCCGGGGAGACAACGGGATCTGCGGCCAAGGTCAGCGAGGTCTGCAACGGTTATGGAAGTAGCAGTGGGCTGGCAGGGGAAGGAATTTCGCTAAATACAACGGGAGTAATCTGCACGTTATGACATAGTGTGATATTAATTGCACTTATGAGGATAACAACTAAAGTATGATGGTGGGTTGCTAATTAAGGATGGAAGTGAGACTACCTAATGCAATAATTAACAAAATTACATGAGAAAAACAATTAAAAATGAAAATAGTTATGTGGAGAAACGAAGAGTTGATAATACAAATAATAACAAATATTACACGAGAAAAAATAATTAGAGATAAAAAAAAATAGTTATTTAGAGAAACGAACAATTTGATGATACATTAGTTACGATATGGTTGACAGTGTAAACAATATAAACATACAGGTTAGTGGCAGCAAGATTAGACATGATTTAGCTTCTAAAGCACAGGCTTTCGAGTTCATTAACACTGCAAATTGTTTTCTTTCCGTTTTCGGTCTTAACCATTATCCTGCCGTCATTTGTCCATACGCTATGTAGCCCAAATTTCGAAATCGCGCTCTTCAAAATGTTTAGTCTTTCAGAGGTCAGATCCTCGAGTACTGTCAGACCCGACTTCGCGTGATTCTTCTTTGCTCTGAAGATTTCAGATCTCTTCCTATACGACATAAATTTCACTATTATAGGCCTTGGTTTTGTAGAACCTGGCGACTTACGACCCACTCTATGACTTCTGTCAATGTCACTCAGAGTCACCTGCACGCCTAGCTTTTCTTGGACAAGGTTTATCACAAGCTCATCTGTGTTCTCTCTGCTGCTCTCTGGAATGCCGAACAGTCTGAGATTATTGCTTCTCTGATATTGTTCGAGCTCGTCCGTCTTCTCGATCAATTTCTGTTCGAGCAGTCGTGCTTTCTCCTCACTTGCTTTTAAAGATGTGTCCAGTGCACGGATCTCGCTCGCATTCGCCTCCAGAGTTTTCTGTATTTTGTCCGTCACTGCTGCAGTGACAGCATCAGTGATGGTTTGAACAACGAGCCCGAGCGTCTCCTTAGCCTGCAGCGCGGCACTCACCTCAGCCTTCACGAGTGCGGCGATGTCAGCGATGGCGGGCGGAGCGGCCGCAGCTGCCGGTGTAGACTCCACCCCTGCGCTGTCGCCGGCCTGGCCGTTGGCTGCACTGCGCGTTGTTCGGCGATTTTCCATTTTTAGTACGATTCCGTGTAATTGGTGCTCAGTATGTGATGTAAAATACGACACTCGGCAGTAGATATACGGCTTTAGTATATGTAGACTAGCCTAACTGCTTAAAACACCTCCAGATTTCACGTAAACTTGCGAGCCAAGCCAACGCACGTCACTCACTCGCCGCCATGTTGCTTACATGGCTTATATGTCGGAGAAGAGGCTCTAATGCTATGGCGTACAAGGCCACCAACAGTGGGCATCATTGCCCTACTTATTTAGTGAACAGCGTTTTGCCACTCAGGCAGCCGTTGATGATGACCTTCGCAATGGAGTTCCCATGCAAGTTCTGAATGACAGTCGTGAACTTGGTCGCAAATCTCATTCTGATAATTTTTCTTCTTCAGACAAGCGTGACTAATTCTGTAAAACGCATTTGCAAAGTGGATAAGTAAAATCGTTGCGTTTCTCGCCCTTTCACATTTGAGATGTGCGACAGAGTCTTCTTATGCCAGAACAGCGTCGAATATTTTTCTGTGCAGTAACGCTACTCGTTTGGCGTTGGCTGACAACCTTCGGCATTAGCTGTTTCATTATACTGACGACACATTTTACCATTATTTTATAATCGTTGTTTAGCACTGTGATTCGTAGTAGACTGTTAAGGTTCGGTGTCGCATTTGACAATCGAATGAATGTAGTGCAGCCTTCCTGAAATGCTGGCGGCATTTCGATCCTGTTCTGGATTCGACCCTGTTCTGGATTTCATTGGCAATGTGGATGAATGTGTCACTTAAGATAATTAAATATGTAGCATAAAATTCAACAGGGATCACGTCAAGTACTGGAGACTTGCCCTGGGACTCTGTTCGATAGCATTCTACAGATTGTCGCGAGTAAAACCATCCTTGATGTGTAATCAGTCAGCCCTTGTTACAACGTAGGGAATGTTTTGCAGAGCATTGCCAACGCTTCGGAAGCTATGTCGGTGTCGCGAAAAAGAAGTACCAAGATGTGCAAATCTCTCGCCGTATCTCCCATTAACGCCATATTTCGCTGGACTGTCCTAAAGGATAAGTTCATCGTACGTCCCACACTGATTTCTGTGGTTATTTCACTCAGTGTTGCTTGTCTTGACAACTCTACGCAAACGCCGCTGCTCTAGGTCGTTAAGTGAAAGCCGTCGGCCACTGCTTTGTCCGTGGTGAGAGGTAGTGCCTGTTTTTGGCATTCTCTTGACTCTATCGATCTTGGAATACTGAAATTCTTAACGATTCCGAAATGGAACGTCCAATGTGTCTAGCGACAACTATCATTCCGCGTTCCAAGGTTGTTAAATCCCGTCGTGTGGCTATAATCATGCCAGAAACTTTTTCAGATCAATCACAGGAGTACAAATAATAGCTCCGCCAATGCACTGCCCTTTCATACCTCGTTTACACAATACTACCGCCCTCTATATATGAGCGTAACAGTATCCCACGAACTTAGCCAACTCACTGTACACTAGTCATTGAAAAAGGTCAAAGGAGAGCTAAATGACGAAAAGTATTAGAATCTGTTGGGCACTGAATACCGGACCGTTGAGGGTGATGGTCCACACTTATGCACTGAGCCATCAACCACACTAATGGTCCAGATATGAAAATAAATTGGAACAGGTTGCAAAGCAGTGACCAGTAAGGGACAGCTCCGAACGTCTCATAACCTCCTGGCCATCCAGAATTTAGCTACAAGACGTTTATTATAGGGAATTGGTGTCTTTTTATATAGCTTTATGATAATTTTAACGTAGGTTTTTGCAATTTGAAACATTTAACGAGCTATCATGTGTACCATCTGTCAGTGTTCGTTGCTTCCATGGTGCTGGAAAAATTGACGACAAAAGCCATGTTTTATTATAAAGAATAAAATGATATTTATTCTCCTATTACATTTATTTCCTTATTATTATTTCCTATTAGCTGTATTCTTTTCTTATTGGAAGTCGAATTCCGAACTCTAACGCTGGTATCTTGGCCTGTCAGTCCATGGCATATACCTCCCCAAGTATGTCACGTTATCGTTATCCCTCATTCTCTAAGCGATTGGCCGGATGAAATGAAATGTCGCGTAGACCCGAGAAGAAAACACAAATTGGCCTTTTCAGTTCAGAGGCTCCTGCTGAAAAATAATATTTGACACAATAACTGTATGTTACTTATTAATGGCATGAAAACAATATTTTTCAAGACATCCGTCTAAACATGATCATTTATCATGCTTGTATTATTGTCCTGTTATTGATGTCCTTTTAATGCCTAGAGAAGGTCTGCTGCCTGACCGAAATTCGTGGTTTTAATAAAGGGACACTGTAATGAAACTGGAGCTTCGCTGCTCGAACTTAGGCCAAACCCGACCGTGTTCATTCAAAAAATTTCATAATATAACATCTAATCTTTCTAACTGAAGCAGACTTTCACCGAAAACATTTTAAAGATGGAGGATACCCGATAAGTTTTTAATAAAATGATAAGATCTCTAGTACTTAATCTTGGTATAAATAAAAATGCAGAATTTTGACTGTTTCCATAATTCATTCAGTAGTAGACTCATTATGACTGAAAGAGAGATTTACCAAAACAGAAAAGAAATGTAGTAATACACCTGTGTACATTCTGACCATTTTGCAATTAAACATGGTCTGAATCTTGCAGTGCTACTGATGCCAAGTGCAAATGCTAGTGTAGGTTACCTGCCTGCAGAGGCGAAGACGTCGCTATTCAAGACGGTGGCAAGTCCCAACCCCTTATCAAAGCCATCATCATCATCATCATCATCATCATCATCATAATCATGTGGCACGTCTGGCCGCTACAGCGATCGACCTGCACACATTCCCTATATCTATTTAAATTGTGAGTTCGGCATAAACATAAAGTGTGTGTGCGCGTGTTTGCGTGTGAATGTGTGTGTGTTTCCTAGATAAATGGTTCTGGATCTGACGCAAGAAAAATTCTGAGCGCTGCCAAGTGGCTGCTTTGGGATACACTGTGAGTGGCTGTTTCATTTCGATTATCATTCAAATAGTACACTGTGATTGGTGGAGAGGGGAGGGGCAAGAAAGGGGAGAGGGAGGGAGAGTGGAAGGGGGGGAGTAAGCCTTCTCACATGATAATGATGAAGTTATTGATAAGGGACGAACTGTCGCGATCTTCGACTGTGGCTTCATTGCCACTGCATTTAAGCAACCTGCACTAGCCCTTGCACTTGATATCAGTGATATCATAAGTTTCAGTACCCCATTCCACTGCAGTGTTGGTCAGAACATACTTAGCTATACTACCCAACGTCCCATAACGGTTCTGAAAGATCGCAGTTAAACCAACGCCACCGAACACACTTCTGTCAGATTTAAAGTTTTCACGCAGTCTAAATGCATCAACAACGAGCACTCACCTACTCCTTCCCGATGATTCATAAACAACTGGCTTAAGGGCAGACGTTATACAAGACGCGCATTTCACCTAGCACATTGTATTAAACAACATGTGATTCGATATTTAACGTGGATTAACATAGAAAGAAAGGAGTAACATTTGTAACAGTGCAAAAAAAAGAAAAGATTGGTATGTGTTAAGAAGTGAAGAAGGTAGGATACAAAAATTTGTGCCCCTGCAGATGAATGTACAGCATACGTAAAGGCTACAAGAATGGAGGCAATGTCTAAAAGAGCAGTACCAGCAAAATGTAATATTTGGCTACAAAAAGTTAATTATAGTTTAACCTCTTTAAGTTACGAAAAGAATGATTTAAAGTATCTAGCATTTGATTTACATGACATTTGGAACAACAATTGGCATTTGTAAGTTCAAAATAAAAGTTATGTTTCTTAGTTAAGTCTTTATGAGTGAAATGTACGGGAGAAATTCCGATGAAGAAGCATTTGCTATGAGACGCGGCGTTTCTGGCACGTTGGCGGCCCATAAACGATATAACCGCAACTCTTTAAACAATTGCCACTATAATTGTCTTGTTGAAGATGGCCACTTGTATAAACATTCAGTAGAATGCGCGTTGTTTTGACAGTCTCCTCGTTGACTGAAGTATTTGTAGTCAGCGATGCAGACCAAATGTGTTTTATCCAAGGAAAAAAGAAAAAAAGAAAACTGCTGCCTGACGTTTACCGATTGCGCTGGCTTGTTAAATATTTCTAATGACTTTCGAACGTTGTAGTTACTAGATTTCTTTCATAAATATCAATTCATGGTGAGAAAGATTACAGTACATTGTATTTCACAGTTCGCACCACACGTCGAAAAATGTTAACTTGGTGAACACCTTATTCCGCTATTCCGGCTTCATAACTGTAAGATTATTGTTTTGCGCAATCTTAATTTTTGACATGAAGCATATTCGTGCATTAACTTCGTAGTCTGCGCTGTGCATTGAGAGGAGTCAATTTGATAAACCCTCCTCTTCATTCCGGTTTTGTAGATTTCACAGTGTTAGGTTCTGATAAAACAGTTTATAACCTGGACTTATATCTATATGCTCATTAACTTCACAGCCCATGATATTCGCTGAAAAAAGTCCACTAAGCAAACCTGTTACTGCTCTATTCCCACACCATAGTTCTCAACATTACTTTGTGAGATAGTAATCCCTGGCAGGAATATATGCTTTTGTGTGTGTGTGTGTGTGTGTGTGTGTGTGTGTGTGTGTGTGTATGTGTACTCGGGATGCATAGAAAACAGTTGGCGATACACATCGAATATACCAGGTGATCAAAAAAGTATAAATTTGAAAACTGAATAAATCACGAAATAATGTAGATAGAGAGGTACAAATTGACACACACACACACGTATATAATTTTGTGACATCCAATTAAACAAATTTCCATTTTCTGATGGACACATGTCGAGATCGTCCGCCCAAAACTTTGGCATCTTTCCCCCCACATCCACCACTGCTGGCGGCTCACTTCCAACTGCCCCACACTGATGATGAAGCCCCATATCACTTGACTTGCGAATATTCCAACAATGAGTCCAATCAGCCACAGACTGCACGCAGCGCAGTCAGCGATTTTCATACACGGCACTACGTGGCATTACGAAGATAAAAACCTAAACAGCCTACTTACATAGCCCCCGTGCTCCTCACAAAAAATTTTACAAATCGTTTTGGGCAGCGGACAATACTTACTTGCTGAAAATTTTTTATATTAACGATAATAAATATATCAAATGCACACACTTATCGACACACTGTTGGTCAAAAGCAAAAATTGTTCTCACAGTCCATAAAGACAGTCCTGATCATATTTCACAGTAGTAATTGCAGTTTTTTCACGAAGTCTGAACAGTGAAAGAAAATGCACACGGAAGTAATGGATTTCCATGCAGTCTTGAAGAAGTAGTGTTGCCTTCCAATGGAAAGACAGTGCTAACTCTTGACATGCAGACAGGTAATGGTCCACAACAGAGCAAACCCACAGTAGAATCAGTCGATGTTTTCAAGAATATTGGTAGGTAGGTCATCACAGAGCAGCCCCACAATATTTCCTGTAGAGATAACGGTATTGGTGGGCCACCAAAGGCGAAGACCCACTGTAGTGCTTGTAGAGATGGTCAGCAGGCATCTGTTGCGACTGTGCAGCTGCACAATCACCATCAAAGAGTCTTGCAGATAATATAGCAAGACCATAAACCACCACTTGTGAACTCACAAACTTTTTGGAACGTCCTTAGAACCAGCAGTGTTGTTAACCAGTCCCTTTCTGAAATATCAACACATGTGTGAGCACTAACAGTCCTTTTTTTCTAACTTCTCACATACTGTGCATATACTACGACCAACAGAAACGTGTGCAGTGAAATGAAACTTAATTTGATGAACTGGTGTCTATACAATTACAAATTTACAGCGTAAGTATACAATTATAAAGGTACAGAAAACATCATTAAGGAACATAATAATACAGACAACATTTGTAGTAATACAGGCTTTCCAAAAGAATATAAATAAACACATTCATCAATGTCACAGAAATTATGGAATAAGTAATTAAATATAAGAATGAGAATAGCTTTTGAAACATTAACTTTATGCATGATCATTAAAACAGAACAGAATAAATATTGTCTAAGCATCTTTACAAAGTAAATAACATATTATTAATGAAAATTATATATGAGGATAACAGTATTCCTCAACATAGTGAATGTAGCTTAGTATTAGAAAAATTCTACAACATAATTTTTATCAGATAAACACATAAAGACAGGAAGAACACAAATACACAATGGTACACACAGACACATAGCGGAATAACACGAAAGGAAAGAGCAGGGTTTGTTTTCAGTATAACGTTTGGTATTGCAGTCCAACCCAAAACTTCATTCCACAGATCTTTCCTCTCATTTCAACATTTGTTACCGCAAAATAAAAAATCCTCTCTAAGCATGCTTTTTGTATTTATGTGTTCACATATTTCTTATCTCATTATTTATTTTCCATTATCTTACCTCACTACTTGTTTCCAAGAAAATCCCAACTAAACATGTTGTCCCTAAACCCTACTTTTTTGTTAATATCCTCTTTCAAAATAATTATTCTTTATTGTACACTACTTTCTTGGCCAAAACTTTTTCTTATAGCTTCTCAATGCATCTCTTCCAATTCATCGCAACTCATTCTCTTGTATAGCCTACCCCCTCTTATGCTAATTTAAATCTACTGAGCTCAGATATATATACTAGAGAACGAGGCAATGCATGAGCATAAAACAATTAACACAAACAGCAATGACAAAAAAATGCAAATTGGTAAAGCAAGCACCAGTATATCTAAATCAGCAAAGCAAATGCAACATTACAACTAATATGATCCAATGTGCAACAACAAGAAAAATAAATCAGTAGTAAAACTGGAATAGCAGAGTAATAGAAAGTAAAACTGAGTAGAAATATGTCTCGCAAAAGGCAGCAGCAAATGCAATAAGTTATACCTAAACATGACAAAGTCAAGCAGAAAAAAATATTACAGTAAAAGTAGGAAATGTCTAGTATCTATGACACATCTTAACACTAGAGTGATGCATCACAATAACTTACACTACCAAACAAGTTACCAAATCGTTGAAAAAATTATGCATGCAATTCCTGTGAAAGGAAATGTCTATTTGTGCTCCCTTCTTTCAGAAAGTTGATCATAAAAGTATTATTTAACGTATCTGTAGAGACAAAATAGTTATATTAGTACATCTGCAATGCAGATAGAAACTAGATATTTAACAAAATAGGCAAATATATACCTAAAGCAAGGCATGAAATGTCGTTCACTAGCCATATGGCATCTCCTAAGGCAGTAAAATATCTCTCAACTAGACAGACAGTGATAATCAGATGTATAGATGTAAAATATTCCTCAACATTTCATTAGGCATTTCAGTAAATATCAGAAAGTACGAGCTCCAAACTGTAACCATATGTTTTCAAGTATGTGTGTGTCATATTTGCGATGCTTTCTACAAATAAATGCCAATAACCAGGTTAAAGGTCTCTTTTTTTTCTCTCCCTATGCCTCTGAAAGGCACACACTAACAGCTTTTTTTTTCAGGAGACTGTCGCACAGCTGGGCCCCCACAGTGCGTTACTTCAAGGTCACCCACCTTCCTTACCGAAATATTTACGACAGCAGTTTCCACTACAGTGACAGTCTCATTTTAAAAATTTCACCGGTTGAAAATTTACGTTCAAAGTGTCTAGAAACAAAATCTCATATATAATAGTGTCCAAAATTTCTCTTAGCATAGTGGTACTCACATTCACACATGCACTCTCACTTCATAATGATCACAACAATACCTCAACATCACAATACACATCTTCATGGAAATAATAACACCTCAGTCAGATCTCAAAAACATCGTAGCTTTCTTCAGTACTCTCAACCCTTAAAAAGAATGCTCTCTGTTCGTTTCAATAAAGTCATCTACCTCAAATGTACTTCAAAAATCATGATCCCTTACCAAATACATCCTTCAAAGCTCTTATAGTATCACAATCGTTCCAAAACAATATGAACAGTTCACAAAGTACAGACTAAACACAATTTCATGGGTGTGAATTAATTTAACTGTGTAATTACGTAAATATGTGTCACTGATATAATAAAATAAGTTTGTCTCTTTGTTAAATAATCAGATAGATGTGTAATTCTGTGTTAGAGAAATATGGTACAGATGTGTAAATTTGTATAACTAAATACTATTTTATCTAGGGCTCGTAGCGCTTTCCACATGCTTAGTACACAAAGTAAACGTGTACCCCCAAGGATTAATGTAATTATACCCTCAGGTATACCCCCAGGCTTGCGTGCCTCAACGATACAGATAGCCGTACCATAGGTGCAACCACAACGGAGGGGTATCTGTTGAGAGGCCAGATAAGCGTGTGGTTCCTGAAGAGGGGCAGGAGCCTTTTCAGTAGTTGCAGGGGCAACAGTCTGGATGATTGACTGATCTGGCCCTGTAACATTAACCAAAACGGCCTTGCTGTTGTGGTACTGCAAACGGCTGAAAGCAAGGGGAAACTACAGCCGTAATTTTTTCCGAAGGCATGCAGCTTTACTGTATGATTAAATGATGATGGCATCCTCCTGGGTAAAATATTCCAGAGGTAAAATAGTCCCCCATTCGGATCTCCAGGTGGGGACTACTCAAGAGGACGTCGTTATTAAGAGCAAGAAAACTGGAGTTCTACGAATCGGAGTGTGGAATGTCAGCTCACTTAATCGGGAAGGTAGGTTAGAAAATTTTAAAAGGGAAATGGATAGGTTATAGTGGGAATTAGTGAAGTTCGGTGGCAGGAGGAACAAGACTTTTGGTGAGGTGAATCCTGGGTTATAAATACAAAATCAAATAGGCATAATGCAGGTGTAGGTTTAATAATGAATAAAAAAATAGGAGTGCGGGTAAGCTACTACAAACAGCATAGTGAACGTATTATTGTGGCCAAGATAGACACAAAGCCCATGCCTACTACATTAGTACAAGTTTATATACCAACTAGCTCTGCATATGATGAATAATTTGATGAAATGTACGACGAGATAAAAGAAATTATTCATGTAGTGAAGGTAGACGAAAATTTAATAGTCATGTGTGACTGGAATTCGACAGTAGGAAATAGAAGAGAAGGAAACGTAGTAGGTGAATATGGATTGGGGCTAAGAAATGAAAGAGGAAGCCACGTGGTAGAATTTTGCACAGAGCATAACTTAATCATAGCTAACACGTGGCTCAAGAACCATGAAAGAAGGTTGTATACATCGAAGAACCCTGGAGATACTAAAAGGTTTCAGATATATTATATAATGGTAAGACAGAGATTTAGGAACCAGATTTTAATTTGTAAGACATTTCCAGGGGCAGATGTGGACTCTGACCACAATCTATTGGTTATGAACTGTAGATTAAAACTGAAGAAACTGCAAAAAGGTGGAAATTTAAGGAAATGGAACCTGGATAAACTGAAACAACCAGAGGTTATACAGAGTTTCAGGGAGAGCATAAGGGAAGAATTGACAGGAATGGGGCAAAGAAATACAGTAGAAGAAGAATGGGTAAATTTGAGGAATGAAATAGTGAGGGCAGCAGAGGATCAAGTAGGTAAAAAGACGAAGGCTAGTAGAAATCCCTGAGTAACAGAAGAGATACTGAATTTAATTGATGAAAGGAGAAAATACAAAAACTCAGTAAGTGAAGCAGGCAAAAAGAAACACAAACGTCTCAAAAATGAGACAGACGGGAAGTGAAAAATGGCTAAGCAGGGATGACTAGAGGAAAAATGTAAGGATGTAGAGGCTTATCTCACGAAGGGTAATATAGATACTGCCTATAGGAAAATTAAAGAGACCTTTGGAGAAAAGAGAACCACTTGTATGAACATCAAGAGCTCAGTTCTAAGCAAAGAAGGGAAAGCAGAAAGCTCGAAGGAGTATATAGAGGGTCGATACAGGGGCGATGTTGTTGAGGACAATATTATGGAAATGGAAGAGGAGGCAGATGAAGATGAAATGGGAGATATGATACTGCGTGAAGAGTTTAACAGAGCACTTAAATACCTAAGTCGGAACAAGATCCCAGGAGTAGACAACATTCCGTTAGAACTACTGACAGCCTTGGGAGAGCCAGTCCTGACAAAACTCTGCCATCTGATGAGCAAGATGTATGGGACAGGCGAAATTCCCTCCGACTTCAAGAAGAATATAGTTATTTCTACCCCAAAGAAAGCAGGTGTTGACAGATGTGAATATTATCGAACTATCAGTTTAATAAGCCACAGCTGCAAAGTACTAACGCGAATTCCTTGCAGACGAATGGAAAAACTGGTAGAAGCTGACCTCAGGGAAGATCAGTTTGGATTCCGTAGAAATGTAGGAACACGTGAGGCAATACTGACCCTACGACTTATCTTAGAAGAAAGATTAAGGAAAGGTAAACCTACGTTTCTAGCATTTGTAGACTTAGAGAAAGCTTTTGACAATGTTGAGTGGAATACTCTCTTTCTAATTCTGAAGGTGGTAGGGGTAAAATACAGGGAGCGAGAGGCTATTTATAGTTTGTACAGAAACCAGATGGCAGTTATAAGAGTCGAGGGGTATGAAAGGGAAGCAATGGTTGGGAAGGGAGTGAGACAGTGTTGTAGCCTTTCCCCGATGTTACTCAATCTGTATATTGAGCAAGCAATAAAGGAAACAAAAGAAAAGTTCGGAGTAGGTATTAAAATCCACGGAGAAGAAATAAAAACTTTGAGGTTCGCTGATGACATTTGTAATTCTGTCAGAGACAGCAAAGGACTTGGAAGAGCAGGTGAATGGAGTGGACAGTGTCATGACAGGGGGTATAAGATGAACATCAACAAAAGCAAAACGAGGATAATGGAATGTAGTCGCATTAAATCGGTTGATGCTGAGGGAATTAGATTAGGAAATAAGACACTTAAAGTAGTAAAGGAGTTTTGCTATTTGGGGAGCAAAATAACTGATGATGTTCGAAGTACAGAGGATATAAAATGTAGACTGGCAATGGCAAGGAAAGCGTTTCTGAAGAAGAGAAATTTGTTTACATCGAGTATTGATGTAAGTGTCAGGAAGTCGTTTCTGAAAGCATTTGTATGGAGTGTAGCCATGTATGGAAGTAAAACATGGACGATAAATAGTTTAGACAAAAAGAGAATAGAAGCTTTCGAAATGTGGTGCTACAGAAGCATGCTGAAGATTAGATGGGTAGATCACATTACTAATGAGGAAGTATGGAGAAGAGGAGTTTGTGGCACAACTTGACTAGAAGAAGGGATGGGTTGGTAGGACATGTTCTGAGGCATCAAGGGATCACCAATTTGGTACTGGAGGGCAGCGTGTAGGGTAAAAATCGTAGAGGGAGACCAAGAGATGAATACACTAAGCAGATTTAGAAGGATGTAGGGTGCAGTAGGTACTGGGAGATGAAGAAGCTTGCACAGGATAGAGTAATATGGAGAGCTGCATCAAACCAGTCACAGGACTGAAGACCTCAACAACAACAACAAACCATCAGGTGTTACAGATTACAGCAACAGAATGAAATGTCTCACCGAAAACCTTCTTTGTATCTTTTTAATTAAGGAATCTTTGTAAAAGAATGTTCCAAGTACAAAATTTAATTACTCAAATGCGTTTCTTGTAGCGTTAAACTGTGCATCTCGCTGTAAGATAATTTCTGTCTTCACTTAACGGTAAAAACGTGCGAAGTGTCCTAACTATCGTCGTCTGTAAGCGAAGTTCTGCAGACGTCAATGTACTTACCTCGTCATAAGCAAAAGTGAAAACGCTCTGCTTATCGTTGTAGTTATTACGCTTATTGCCGTAATCAAGAAAGTTAACTTCAAAACATTGTCGCATATAAACAGTTTCTAAGTGTGACAAAGCATACTAGTAATGTGAAGTGACATCTTATGTGCAAAGACTAAGTTAAAAAGCAGATTACCTCTCAATAAATCGTGTCACATGTCAAAAGTGGTGCAATCCTTTCCTCTTCCTAGTATTCAGAGTTTCAACTTCCATGCAATTATCATATGGTAAACGTTGGTAAAGAATACCTCAATTCTCCTCAATGTTAGCTTCTATGTTATTTTTCTCAGGGCCAGCGGCGCATATGGCTGGTTGTGGTGCGATTCATTGTCTATTGTCCCTTTGTTGTTGTGTGTCGTTACTGGGGTTTAAATATCTATCTTTTATAAATTCATCTTGCCTAGAGGGCCCTGCCTTGTTTGAATCCCGCCAGTTCTGATGAAATTCAGATCTGTCGTTATGATTATATCGTCTGTCGTCATGTCGGTACTTTCTGTAGATTCTTTCTTGTCGATTAAGTGGTGAAGAATTCTCCCTGAATCGTAACTGCATGGTGGACCATTGCGTCTGAAGTTATTCTGTCTCCCTTCATTATAATTATTTTGGTTCCCATATTTTCTGTTTCTCTGATAGTCTCTGTCATAGTCCTTACCACAGAGAGATGATCTTTCCCTGTAATTATTATTACTCTGCCAACGGTTATCTTAGGAGTGTTGTCTGTTGTGGTCGTGATTTGCGTTGTACGAATAGCCTTGTTATGTCCAGTTATTATTTCTGTTGTCACAAAATTATGACAGATGTGAGCTGTAAATGTTGTTTTCCTGGTTTTGCGTCCCTTGATTGTCAGTGTCAATTTCCGATTCTTGTAAGAGTCCCTGAAAAGCCTCAATGTCATCTTTGCAACGTCCTGCCAAAACAATTGGTCTTAAATGTTCAGAAAATTTGGTTAAGCAAATGTGGATGAGTTCTGAGGGGCTGTATGGGTTTGACATGTACTGATTCTTGTACAACATGTATTAAAAATATTTGATAAGACTGGAAAATTCAGATTGTTCGAAATGTTTCATCATTATCATGCTATGTTTTACGTGATCTTGAGAAGCTTGAGACCGATATACTGAGAGGAAGGCATGATAAAATTCTCCTTCACTGTGACAATCTTGAATGACTGATCACATCTTACAGCTAGTTCATTCTCTAAGTAGATACACATAAATTCTAATCTGTGCTCTAATGACCAGTTGGGAGGAAAACAATGAGAGATTTGATGAAGTCATGTTTGTGGATGAATGTCGCTGCCAGAATTCTTAAATGGTTTGAATTTACGTGTAGTAATGAACAGCTTATAGTCAAAGTCATCATGACGGCGAACAGCATATCGGTTACTGTTACGTCATGTCGGCGGTTCCATCTCAAAATTCGGGGCACCCTGCCAATTTCTTTCATAATTTTCGAAATGCCCTGTGCTATTATTTTGTGGCTTTTCCGTATTTCTAAGACCCTCTTTCTGTTTTGGAGCTCGAGTGTCCTCTGAAATATGTAATTCTTGTATTACTTGTGCCAACTGATCTTGTACTTCCCAGATTTCTTTTTTGTGTTGTATATTAATTTGATTCTGATTTTGTTTGAATTCCCTGATTTGTTCGTACTCTTCTGTGTCAGTAAAGACTACCGGTCTCGTGTCATTAAGATTATCGTCTACCTTCGTAGATAAATTACATAGCTGATCCAGAAGTTCGACTACTTTCTCTGATAATGACCTAATTTCCTCCATGTGTCTTCCTGAACCAAGTTTCAGAGCATCTACTGTGTCCTGTAAGTTTTCCTGAGTTTTTGCAAGTTGTGTAACCGAATCGGTAGTTGCAACTGAGTCAGACTTAGCCTGCAAGGTGTCATGATTTTCATGAACAGTGGTTTGTAGTTCTTTTATGGCAGCTTCGTGACTATGTAATGCATTTTCAGGCTGCGAAAAAATGGGTTGAAAATGCTCCCTAATTTGTGTTTCTACGTCATTACAGACTTTTTGACATTACGATTTGAAATTATGTAACTCAGTAGTTAAATCTTCAAGTCTTTGTTGAAGTGCTTCTTTAATTTGTTTCTGATTTAGTTCCATTTTTGCTGTGATTGTTTTTGGTTTTGTCCCATTTGTTTTTGCTTTTGTTTCATTTGTTGCAATAATTGCAATAATAATGTATTAGTGACTGGAACCTGTTCCTCTTTGCTTTTCAGCAGTGCATTTGCACCGGCAACATTCGCATTTTGAAAAGCAGAAAATGTGTCTTCAGTTCATTGAGAAACAGGTAACGACGCAAAACATGAATCTACAGTATTCTCAATATTTTGTCCTGTCATTTCTGATTCCTGAGGCGAGCTGTTGCCGACCGATCAATAGACAGTGCTTCCCTGTTCACTAATTGTTTCACTGTCTACACCATGATTTATTACTTAGTCCATTTCCCTATTCACAATTACCAAATTACTATTCTGAATAGTTGTTAATTCATTACGCAGTGGCGCTAATACACTACACTCGTCTTCACTGTCCATTCTCAATTTACTTTGCAGCCTAGTGTTACGTTTTTCACACGCCATTATTGTCACAATATTTCACACGATAACACAGAAAAGCAAAATTTGAAGACCAAAATAAGAAAACACATTAACATAGCACTGAAAATAATATCTAATTAATTGCAAGTGCGGCTGCAAAATCCTTGATGCCAATCTATATGCATTCCACAACTGTTTTACAGTACAACAGTAAAAAACTACAACTACAAAGGAAATTCTCTCTACGGTTACATGCAAGCAAAAACACTAACTACACTAATTACTCAAACTACAAGAAAAAATCAGAAAATTCCAGTTAGGTATCCTGGAAGGATCACCATATGAAATGTCCCCTTCGAAAATTAAGAATGACTGTACTGGTTAACTTCTATATTATTTGATTTTCAAACAGCTGAGCAAAACTCAACGTACTCTGACAGTTTTCTCTTTACTTATTCTGAACATCACTAAACTGACACACAACATTTTTTTAGCGCAGCGCAGTCCGACTTTCAATAATCCCTACAAAAGAATGGCCCTGACTAACAATTACCTATACCTTTCATGAATAACTTACCTCATAAAAGTCTTCGTTACTCGAATTACTGCAATACAGTGAGCGCCAATACTGCCAGCTAAATAATAGATTCTAACTACTGAAGGCACTAACTACTGATAGGCATAGTTAACAAATGAAAGATTTTGATAGAGAACAAACAATGTATTTACCTTAATAGAGATCAAAAGTCATTATATATATATATATAATTTTGTGACATCCAACAAAGCAAATTTCCTTTTTCTGATGGACACACGTCCAGATCGTCCACTCGGAACTCTGGCATCTCTCTCCCCACATCCACCACTGCTGGCGGCTCACCTCCAACTGCCCAACACTACACAAGCGAATATTCCTACAATGAGTCCAAGCAGCCACAGACTGCACACAGCGCAGTCAGCGATTTTCATACACAGCACTACATGGCATTACCAACATAAAAATCTAAACAGCCTACTTACAACTGTATTATTACTTTTTTAGATAGCGACCTCTCGTCAGTTTTCAAAGCTTCTCTCTCTCTCTCTCTCAGAACATAACGTAGATGAAAATGTTTGAAACTTTTAAGAGAAATTACAGTTATATACAAACGAAAATATTTTAACAGCGCATTATTACATGTATAAGCACCAACAGTTGAAAATGTAAAATAATCTACATGTTCTTCTATATTCCACAAGCCAAGCTACATTGTGTGGTGTAGGGTACTTTCCCACTTCACTGCCACTTTCCAATTTTCCTCTTCCAGTCATGAATACTTCGCGGAAAGAACAATTTCTTGTAAGCCTCCATGTGAGGTCAAATCTAACTAGTTTTATTTTCTTAGGACGAACCAATATATTGGTTGACTCTTCTAGGAACATTCCCTCTCGGAACTCTAACGGTAAATCACATCGTGATGCAAAACGTCTTTCTTTTAGCGTGGGTTGAATATCTCCATGACTCTTTCGTGTATACCAAATGAATCTGTAACGAAATGTGCTGCTCTTCTTTAGATCTACATATGCATCATACTCGAGTCAGCTAATAGTGCCTCGCAGAGCCTGGTTTCTGAACCCCCCCCCCCCCCCAATTCCTATCCCGTTCCACTAGTGAATTGCGTGTGGGAAGAATGATTGCCGGTGACGGGAAGCGCTGGGTAGTCGTGCGGTCTGCGGCGCCTTGTCTCGGTCCGTGCGGCTCCCCCTGTCAGAGGTTCGAGTCCTCCCACGGGCATGTGTGTGTGTGTTGTCCTTAGCGTAAGTTAATTTACGTTAGATTAAGTCGTGTGTAAGCTTAGGGACCGATGACCTCAGCAGTCTGGTTTCATAGAATCTTAAAAAAAAGAAATTGCCGGAAAGGCTCTGTATTGACTCTAATTTCTCGAATTTTCTTACCCCGCTCATCACGCGAGTTGTATGTAGGAAAGCGCTTTCCCAAAATGTCAGCGGTAAACCTCTCCGCGAGACACAAAACCTCTCTTGTAACGTCTGTCAGTGGAAGTTGTTGGGCACCTCTTGTAAAACTCTTACGCCGACTAAACGATGCCGTGACGGAACGCGCCACTGTGCGTTGCATCTTCTCTCTCTGTGTTTCCTCAGCCCTACCTGGTAAGGATCCTATATTGGTGAACAGTACTCTAGAGTCGGTCGTACGAAGACCTTGTAAGTGACGTCGTTCGTGGATGAGTTATGTTTCCTTGACATTCTTTCAGTGAATCTCAGTCTGGCATCTGCTGTTTCATGTTATTTGTTTTATGTGGTCACTCCATTTAATGTTGCTCTAGATAGTAACTCTTATATATTTTGCTGTAGACAGAGTTTCCAGCAGTTTCTCGTCAATGGTGTAGTTGTTCAGTAATGGATTTCGTTTTCTGTGTATGTGGAGTTTGTTGCATTAATTCACGTTCAGGGTCAACTGCCAGAGCCTGCACCATTCACCAACTATCTTCATATCAGTCTACATATCGATATTGTCTTCCGGCGTTGCTGCACTACTTTCTAATAGTCAACCGCATCATCTGTGAACAGTCTTAAAGACCTTCCGACTCTTTTTTCTAGTAGATCATTTATATACGTTGTAAGGAGCAACAGTTCTATCACACTCCCTTGAGATACTCCGAAAATCAGCTTTAAATTTGTCAATTTGGTTCCTTTTAGGTCGATGTATTGAATTCTATGTGCTAGGAAGTTTTGAATCCAGTCGCAAATCTACGAGAAGCCCACGTATCTGACGCGCGGGATGGTGTCAGATGCCCCTTGAGGTCGAGGAGCACGACAGCAATCTGATCGCCGTTGTCAACAGCTCTATGTATCTTATGGATCAACAGAGCAGCCTGAGTTTAGTAAGATATACGTTTCAGGAATCCATCGTGACATTTACAGAAGAGTTTTTCGTGTCTCAAAATGTTTTAATTCCTGAGCATAAAACATTTCCATGGTTCTGCAATAAATTAACGTCAACGATGTAGGTCCAAAATTTTGTGCGTCTATCCTACAGCCCTTCATGGAAACGGAAACGAACTCAGCTTTTTTCTGGTCGCTATTTACCCTTCGTTGCTCTGGCGATCTACGATATCTACTGCTACAAGAGGAGCCAATTCTTTCCCATAATCTTTGTAGAACCTTGTAGGCGCCTCATTCAGTCTCGAAGCCTTTCCACTACTAAGCAATGTCGTCCCCGGTCGCTGAGTGGTCAGCGCGACAGAATGTCAATCCTAAGGGCCCAAGTTCGATTCCCGGCTGGGACGGAGATTTTCTGCGCTCAGGGACTGGGTGTTGTGTTGTCCTACTCATCATCATTTCATACTCATCGACGCGCAAGTCGCTGAAGTGATGTCAAATCGAATGACTTGCACCCAGCGAATAGTCTACCCGACGGGAGACCTTAGTCACACGACATTTACATTTACTAACCAACTGTACTTGCTTTTTTCCTGCGACCGGTTATTCCAGTATCTGCCATTTCACCGTTGCTAAGGCGTATCGAGCCAGCCGTTTTCACATTTCCTCTTCCGCGTTCTGGCCCCTGAGCACACGACCCACCCACTCTCCGCCATTCAGTCTCGTTTGAGGACGGACTGGTGAGATGTTGCGATCGGGATTCCAACGGCACCAAAAGTGTCGCACGTCTCGTCACCAGCGCCCCAATGTCAGTGCAGATTTGAGCTTTAACCAGAGGCCTGTCGACCACGGTCAGCGCAGCTTCCAGCAGTTTATTGACAGCAGCCAATTCTCTTCCCTACTTCCTGTATAATCCTATCTGGTACCGATACAAGACTGACAAGTATACCCAAGTATTGGTCGAATGAGTGTTTTGTGAAATGCCCCCTTTGTGGGTGGCCTAGTTGTTCGAATGAATCTCATTCTGTCAGAAGCCTTACCTGCAGTTAGTTTAATATGGTTTCTCAGTTTTAAGTAACTTCGTACACACACTTTCTAGAAGTAACTATCTCTGGTGGTGTCTAATCATACAGTATTGTGCCGTTTTACCTATATAAGCGACGTATCTCTGGTGGTGTCTAATCATACAGTATTGTGCCGTTTTACCTATATAAGCGACGTATGTTACATTTGTTTATGTTGGCGTTTAATTGCCATTACTTGCACCATGCATTGTCTTTATTGATAATGACATAGTTTGTAGCGTTCGCTGGAAACCCTTCAGTTCAGTTACACAGCTCGTATGTTATTCCATACGCTCTTATTTTATTCACTGGTCGACATCGCGGAACTACACTCCTGGAAATGGAAAAAAGAACACATTGACACCGGTGTGTCGGACCCACCATACTTGCTCCGGACACTGCGAGAGGGCTGTACAAGCAATGATCACACGCACGGCACAGCGGACACACCAGGAACCGCGGTGTTGGCCGTCGAATGGCGTTAGCTGCGCAGCATTTGTGCACCGCCACCGTCAGTGTCAGCCAGTTTGCCGTGGCATACGGAGCTCCACCGCAGTCTTTAACACTGGTAGCATGCCGCGACAGCGTGGACGTGAACCGTATGTGCAGTTGACGGACTTTGAGCGAGGGCGTATAGTGGGCATGCGGGAGGCCGGGTGGACGTACCGCCGAATTGCTCAACACGTGGGGCGTGAGGTCTCCACAGTACATTGATGTTGTCGCCAGTGGTCGGCGGAAGGTGCACGTGCCCGTCGACCTGGGACCGGACCGCAGCGACGCACGGATGCACGCCAAGACCGTAGGATCCTACGCAGTGCCGTAGGGGACCGCACCGCCACTTCCCAGCAAATTAGGGACACTGTTGCTCCTGGGGTATCTGCGAGGACCATTCGCAACCGTCTCCATGAAGCTGGGCTACGGTCCCGCACACCGTTAGGCCGTATTCCGCTCACGCCCCAACATCGTGCAGCCCGCCTCCAGTGGTGTCGCGACAGGCGTGAATGGAGGGACGAATGGAGACGTGTCGTCTTCAGCGATGAGAGTCGCTTCTGCTTTGGTGCCAATGATGGTCGTATGCGTGTTTGGCGCCGTGCAGGTGAGCGCCACAATCAGGACTGCATACGACCAAGGCACACAGGGCCAACACCCGGCATCATGGTGTGGGGAGCGATCTCCTACACTGGCCGTACACCACTGGTGATCGTCGAGGGGACACTGAATAGTGCACGGTACATCCAAACCGTCATCGAACCCATCGTTCTACCATTCCTAGACCGGCAAGGGAACTTGCTGTTCCAACAGGACAATGCACGTCCGCATGTATCCCGTGCCACCCAACGTGCTCTAGAAGGTGTAAGTCAACTACCCTGGCCAGCAAGATCTCCGGATCTGTCCCCCATTGAGCATGTTTGGGACTGGATGAAGCGTCGTCTCACGCGGTCTGCACGTCCAGCACGAACGCCGGTCCAACTGAGGCGTCAGGTGGAAATGGCATGGCAAGCCGTTCCACAGGACTACATCCAGCATCTCTACGATCGTCTCCATGGGAGAATAGCAGCCTGCATTGCTGCGAAAGGTGGATATACACTGTACTAGTGCCGACATTGTGCATGCTCTGTTGCCTGTGTCTATGTGCCTGTGGTTCTGTCAGTGTGATCATGTGATGTATCTGACCCCAGGAATGTGTCAATAAAGTTTCCCCTTCCTGGGACAATGAATTCACGGTGTTCTTATTTCAATTTCCAAGAGTGTATATCGAACGTCTTCCGTAAGTGAAGGAACGCGGAATCAACCAGATCCTTCCAATGAAAAGACAGTGCTATCTCTTGACATGCAGACAGGTAATGATCCACAACAGAGCAAACCCACAGAAGAATCAGTCGATGTTTTCAAGAATATTGGTAGGTAGGTCATCACAGAGCAGACCCACAACATTTCTTGTAGATATAAAGGTATTGGTGGGCCACCAAAGGTGCAGACCCAATTTAGTGCTTGTAGAGATGGTCAGCAGGCATCTTTTGCGACTGTGCAGCTGCACAATCACCATCAGAGAGTCTTGCGGATAATATGGCAAGACCATAAACCACCACTTGTGAACTCACAAACTTTTTGGAACTTCCTCACAACCAGCAGTGCTGTTAACCAGTCCTTTGCTGAATTATCAACGCATTTACGAGCACTAACAGTCCTTTATTTTTGACTTCTCACATACAGTACATATACTATGACCAACAGAAACGTGTGCAGTGAAACGAAACTTAATTTGAAGAACTGGTGTCTATACAATCACAAATTTACAGCATAAGAATGCATTTATAAAGGTACAGAAAACTTCATTAAGGAACATAATAATACAGAAAACATTTGTAGTAATACAGGCTTTACAAAAGAAAAGAAATAATCACGTACATCAGTTCAAAATGGTTCAAATGGCTCTGAGCACTATGCGACTTAACTTGTGAGGTCATCAGTCGCCTAGAACTTAGAACCAATTATACCTAACTAACCTAAGGACATCACACACATCCATGCCCGAGGCAGGATTCGAACCCGCGACCGTAGCGGTCACGCGGTTCCAGACTGAAGCGCCTGGAACCGCACAGCCACACCGGCCGGCCACGCACATCAGTGTCACAGAAATTATGGAATAGGTAAATAAATGTAATAATGAGAATAGCTTTAGAAACATTAAATTCACACATGAGCATTAAAACAGAACGGAATAAATAATGTCTAAGCATCTTTACAAAGTAAATAACACATTATTAATGAAAATTATTTTTGAGGGTAACAGTATTCCTCAACATAGAGAATGTAGCTTAGTATTAGAAAAAATCTACAACACAACTCTTATCAGATAAACACATAAAAACAGGAATAACACAAATACACAATGGTACACAAACACATAGCGGAATAACACGAAAGGAAAGGGCAGGGTGTGTTTTCAGAATAACATTTAGTATTGCAGTCCAACCCAAAACTTCATTCCACAGATGATTCCTCTTATTTCAACATGTGTTCCCGCAAAATAAAAAAATCCTATCTAAGCATGCTTTCTGTATTTATATGTGCATATATTTCTTATCTCATTACTTATTTTCCATTATCTTACCTCATCATTTGTTTCCAAGAAATCCCAACTAAACGTGTTGTCCCTAAACCCTACTTCTTTGTTAATATCCTCTTTCAAAATAAGTATTCTTTATTGTACGCTACTTTTTTGGTCAAACCTTTTCCTTATAGCTTCTCAATGCATTTCTTCCAACTCATCGCAACTCATTCTCTTATAAAGGCTACCCCCTCTTAAGCTAACTTAAATCTATTGAGCACAGAGGCAATGCATGAGCATAAAACAATTAAGACAAACAGCAATGACAAAAAAAAATGCAATTTGGCAAAGCAAGCAGCAGTACATCTAAATCAGCAAAGCAAATGCAACATTACAACTAATATCATTCAACGTGCAGCAACAAGAAAAATAAATCAGTAGTAAAACAGTAATAGCAGAGTAATACAAAGTAAAACTGAGTTGAAATATGCCTGGCAAAAATAGTAGCAGCAAATGCAATAAGTTATACCTAAACATGACAAAGTCAAGCAGAAAAAAATATTACATTAAAATTAGGAAATGTCTAATATCTATGACACATCTTAACACTAGAGTGATGCATCACAGTAACTTACTCTACCAAACAAGCTACCAAATCGTTGCAAAATTATGTATGTGAAGGGAAATGTCTGTTTGTGCTCCCTTCTTTCAGAAAGTTGATCATAAAAGTACTACTTAATGGATCTGTAGAGTGAAAATAGTTATATTAGTACAGCTAATAAATTTTATTTTAATTAATGCTGCAGTGCAGCTAGAAAGTAGATATTACACAAAATAGGCAAATATATACCTAAAGCAAGGCATGAAATGTCATTCACTTTTCCCTACTTCCTGTATAATCCTATCTGGTACCGATACAAGACTAGCAAGTATACCCAAGTATTGGTCGAATGAGTGTTTTGTGAAATGCCCCCTTTGTGGGTGGCCTAGTTGTTCGAATGAATCTCATTCTGTCAGAAGCCTTACCTGCAGTTAGTTTAATATGGCCTCTCAATTTTAAATAACTTCCTATACGCATTTTCTAGAAGTAACTATCTCTAGTGGTGTGTAATCATACAGTATCGTGCCGTTTTACCTATATAAGCGACATATGTTACATTTGTTTATGTTGGCGTTTAATTGCGATTACTTGCACCATGCATTGTCTTTATTGATAATGACATAGTTTGTAGCGTTCGCGGGAAACCATTCAGTTCAGTCACACAGCTCGTATGTTATTCCATACGCTCTTATTTTATTCACTGGTCGACAGCGCGGAACTATATCGAACGTCTTCGTAAGCGAAGGAACGCGGAACCAACCAGAGCCCCGTTATCTACTGGTTTCCGGGTTCCGCACGATTCTTGCTTTCGGAATCAAAGTTCATTCCTAAAGAGGACGTTTCTGGTCTCCAGAAAGGTCGTAATATTCGAGTATAAAACAACTCCCAAAGTACCACTAGACTGACGTCATAAAAACAAGCGTAAGCGTATTGTTTTGTGCGCCTATTCGACGACCCTACTCGCAAACATGAATGACTCGCTCTATCTCTTCCAATCATTAGGCCGGAATTACACTATCAAAATTTTTGACGACGTTTCTTATTTCAAATAAAATTTGATAGTGTAATAAGGAACATCGTTGAAGTTGGATTTCGGTCAAATTTTCTTTGCTCAAATCTAGTGCCCCGCCATAGATCTGATAAAAGAAAGAGATCGTCTTCTGCTTACTGTAACTACAAATGTAACCACTTGAGCGCTAGCATAGCTGGAGCTCTTTGACGTCTAATGTAATGTTTGTAAACATGGCTATTGCAGAGTTTACCTTGTGTGTCACATCAACAATCAACAAAGCACTTTATAATGTTCAACCTCCAGAAAACAAAAACATATTAGAAGGAGCGATATCTACCAAAACATTAGTGAAGTAAGGTGGTTATGCACTGTAGAAGACCCGGACAAAAAAAAAAAATCAGTGGCCCCCGCACTATCTCTTCGAATGAGAATCAAAAGTACCTAATATATTGTCAAGTAACTCCCTATGTATATTGTCACTTTCGAAGATGTTTTTGAGGGTGGTACATTAGGAAACGTGATTGTCTTGTCAGGGCGCTTGCCCGGCACCATTATAAAATGTTTTAAGGTCGTCGCGAATCATATTCTGCTCGTCCAGAGGCAGTTTAGCAACCTGTACATAGTATTTCCTGTAAATTCTTAGTGCTTTGAGGTTCAAGTATGTGTAGTTTCCTGCTGTTATAGACACAGTCTCTTGATGACTGTACACATATTTTTTCTCAACTCGGTTAGGAAGTTATGCAGTGAGCAGGCAGCTGGTGTAGAGGTAGTAACATTTAGTGGAGCTGGATTTGTAGAAGTAAGATAAACCCTGGGCGACTGTCAAGAATACCGAAGGTGCTTCTTGCTATTCTTCGTCCACTTGACAACCTGTAATTAGATGTCTTTCCTTCCTTAGTGATACCACTTGACAATGTTGTAGCTCAGAGGAAAAGCCGCCGTCTGTCAACATAACTATTGGAGTTGTCGTATTTGTTTCTCAGCTTACTCCCTTCAGGAAAGTTCAAAACACATCTGTCGAAAAGATATTCCCGTAGCTTTCTTTTTGCATACATTCCAGCAATCACCAACACGTCTATTAGTTCCTATATCCAAAAACAAGACCTTGTAGTTAGCGCCTACAAAGGTGAGCAAATTTATACAGTTGAAAGAGTTGTAACGGAAGATGTGAGAGCCACTGACGTGTGGACTTTTGACACGAATATGCTTTCCATCCATTTCCCCTGCCTTGTTACCGCATATAGGCGTTCCACTTTTACACGAAATCATTTGCAATTTCCCCCACTATTCTCTGCTTGCAGGTACTTGTAAACAAATTTTTATATGTCTAATATAATATGTAACTAATGGTTTTCGTTTCTACATTTGTAGCAGGAAATAGAGCCTCAATAATACCAGGGGGAGGAGGGTGAAGACGGCCAGAATAAGACCCAGCCAAAATAGCAGCCTGCAAGAAGGAATTTTTCTGTAGTTATTTTGGAGGCAACAAAAACTCTGAAGGTGGTGGCCGAATTTACTAGTGGCTGTATTCAGCCACTCAAAGAAGATCGCTTCTGTGCCTTCTGCAATCACATTGCGAGAGTGTGTTTTGTGTGTGTGTGTGTGTGTGTGTGTGTGTGTGTGTGTTTAGGGGTGGGGGGGGGGCGATGCATTTGGCAGAGGCACATTGGACGAAATTAATTGCAAGTTGTTGCGCAGATGGTACCTGTTGGTGTCGTTATCGCCACAGCCGTTCACTTGTGCCTCGGGTTTGATTGAAGCTACATTACAACAGACAGCGATAGAGGAGGAGGACACTTCGTAAATTCCGTAATTTTTTTTCTAGTATATCATTACGGCCTATACTTCATGTGCTTTATAAACACCTTCACATGTTTCCGGTATTATTTTCGTTAATGTGCTCTGCGGTAGTACCAGGCCCGTGTCTATGGGGGTGGGTACTGGGGACGGGGGGAGGGGGGGGGGGCAAAATGGGATATATGCCCTGGGCGGCAATCAGTTTCAGGGGGCGCTAAATTCTTACACTTATAGAAAATAACCTTGATTACAAAACACCTTCCATCCAGCGTATTTTGGTCTATCGATTATTCATTTCATTTTGAAATGTATGCCTGTAGGTTTTTTAATATTTTTGAACAGATTCTAAGTTGATTTCTGAAGGAATCATAAGCTGATATTTGAATGCGTTCATAGTGTACATGATGTCTGTGCTAGGCGAATCCCAGACGCATCTGGAAATAAAAAAACTTTCCTGCAGACAAAAGAGGACTATACGAGATGAGCCGAATAAACCCGAACGAGTGAGTGCCAATCGCTCCTTGTTTATGTGGTTGACTGGGTGTGCGAATGATGAGCATCGTAATTACCAGCGAAATTCATAGGTTCCGGCTACCGGAGTGGAGAAAAACGACTAAGAGGAATAACCGGTAAAAAAAATTACATATTAACTTCTCGGTGTATCCAAGAAAATAAAATTTTGATAGAAAATTTTTACCAGAAGGCTACAGTATTAAGGGTCAGTTATACAGTCAAACCACCCGACTGTGAGCCGGAAAGGCACCACAGGACACTTAGATTTTCTCTGCCCTGGGTATAGGTCTCACGGCTTCCATTACAAAATATACTCTTCTGAACTCCACAGAGCAACGTACAGTGACGTGTGATAGAAGAACCTGTATCCAGGGGTGTGTCACTATACTTTTGGCACAGTCAAGAGCAAATAACATGTATTATATTTCCCCAAGCGTTTACGTTTTACACAGAAAAATCTTCAGAAAATGTGCGCTACAGCATGAACTTATTTTTGAAAAATTGGTTTTATGAAATCTTTCACGTACTATGTCATACAGTCGAGGAGGAAGGGGTTGCGCCACTGTCAAGTTTCTATCCCGGTGCGGAAATATCGTTGATCCAGAGCTGAGTAGTGCTATACTATAAACTAATGTAGTTCTCTCCTGTTGTAAGAAATTGTAGCGTTACCGTAAGTCTGTCTTCTACAGACACAGCATTTCTCAGATGAATGTTCTGCATGGGGCCACTTTCCTGATACAATTGAGAGTACATTTAACTGGATGGTTTTAGCATCTCGCCGTGAAACCCACGGCTTCACCAAAGTAAGTTTCCAATTTCCTTTCTGCTGTTTCTCTTCCAAATGTAGATATACTGCAATTTTCGTACAGAGTACAGTAATAAGTCCTCGTCGGCCATTGTAAAGGAAATATGATGTCAAAGGTCTTTGTCAAATTAATTCTTATTACATTGATGTAACCCCTATTTGCGCCACGAAAGATATATTTTTCAAAGGAAATATGAGCAACAGCTGATCACATTTCTTCGGCAAGGATAATATAATAATGCAATACTGGCCCTTTGAACGCTGCGCTTCTCAAGATTCTTTCGGTACACTGCTGTTAGTAGAAAAGTAAGCTCTTTCAAACACTCCATGTAAAATTGTCTTGTTATCCTGTAAGGTTTCGTGGCATGTACTCTATTGAGCAGTTTCAACTGTTTTTCTATCCCGTGCTCCTTTATTTCGATATCTGTCATTTTACCTTCGTGCGACGATTTAAATAACTACAGTGCAATCTTCCTTGGTGAAACAGTTTTTGAAGAATATCTTTAGTGTTTAGGTCTTCTGTCACTCATCGTGGTACCATATCATTAATCATGCTGAAGTAGATTTTGTGCTGTTTGAGAAATCATTTCCTGTTATACATGATCAGCACATGTTTTATGACTTTGATAGTTTTCCGTTCACCCAATATAAAGTTAAACTGCGTATCTGTCTAATGCACAGCTCTGTTTCTTCCTGAAAGGATGGTCACCACGGACGAAACCGGTAGAAACTAAGTAACAAATTAGTACAACTGACGACAAAAATATAGTTCCTAAAATTCCTGGCAACTGTATTATCTCATTTACTTGTCGGTTTTTCATTATTATTATTATTGCTTTCACTTTGCGGCTTATCTGTTTCCTTTTTCCTGTCTCCTTGCTGTTCCTCGTATTTTTGATACCATCATATTCAAAAGAAAAATATTTCCACACAGCACCCCGATGATTCCATGTTATTATCGTAACTAACCTCAGCGATATTATCGTCAGTCATTAGGTTCGGACATTCCACCAGCAAAGTTAGTATTACAGCTACTACATACTACTAAGTTTTCTATTTCGCCACGGAAACTTGTAACATTGGTGAGCTCAAAACTTTTGACGTACCCCAGCATGGGCTTTTGCTATTAGAGAAGTTCGTTTACCATGTGGGAATGTCCCTTATTGTAATGACCTCTGTTATTATCCCACAGTTTATTTGACCTCTTGCTCCTCTACGTCTCCGTGCCATATATGACCCCTTTTCTCACGACAACATTCAGAATTTCTGTTTGTTTGAAGTAAACCAAATGTCTACAGTCTATCTACATCTATCAGTTTATTTAAATTGTGTCTCATTATCCGATATCTTTTACTAGAAAGTAACTTTCCCATTGGTATTTCTATAATACCCCTTTCAATCCACAGGCTATCCAAGTTTTGGGGTTTACTGATCACCCTTTGACAGCACTCTTTCAAACTCTTACCAGTTCTCGTAAAGTAACTTGGTGATTTTATAAAGTACTCAGTCACGTAACTTTTGTTTCTTTTGGGACAAGTACTCTTATAGAAAGCTCGAAGAAAAAATCGTCGAAAGACTCAGTTCTATGTGGCACATCGGTTCCTCATTCGAAATTTTCTACCCCTATGCAGGAACTTCCCCCTGTCAGTTTATCTCTTTGTACTCATTCAGTAGCGAACAGGCTTCTTCGACGATTTGTAAATGAAATAGAGTACACACACTTATTAGAATGAAAACTATGTCATTAAGGCTATTAGCATCTAACGTAACAACTATCACAGGTGTTGCCCTAGAATTTCTATTGTGAACCACTTGTACTAAATTATCCAAACTACCCCCAATCTCAATTACTGCCTCATTCATCCTATTTAGTTCCCGGCAAAGCTGATACGATAATTCTTTACTTCAACCCTCATTTATTTACACTCAACAGTTTACGTCTGAATGTTTCTATCCAAGAATCCTACATTTTGAATTTCGACATTCTTACATTTTCCGTACTGTAGCTTGTTTGACTTTTTCTGAGAATTCATTTCTGCATTTCAACGTATCATTCTGTATACCACACTTAACTTCCGAAAATTTCTTTTCTTCTGCAAATTCGAATTCCTGTTAAAATGCTTCAAGCCTTTGTTCAAATTTCTTCTGTAACCTTTCTACCCGCTTCATCCATTTCCTTCACTGGTACTTCCACTTCTGTCAGTATTAACTAGAACATATTTTCAGTTCCAACTTTGTACTGTCTTCCTCTCCAATAGCCTACCTGATTATGATTTTATAACAAACACATTTTGCGTATTTTCCAAAACATATTTCATTATTGTTTCATTCATCCATTCGCTTCCTAGTATTTGGAAATTCCCTACACACTCTTCCTGTGTCGTCGTCATATTGCAGATTCAAAATGAACAATATAAACCAATACTAATGTTGTGCAGAGTTTCAGGGAAAGCATAAGGCAACAATTGACAGAAATGGGGGAAAGAAATATAGTAGAAGAGGAATGGGTAGCTCTGAGGGATGACGTAGTGAAGGCAGCAGAGGATCAAGTAGGTAAAAAGACGAGGGCTAGTAGAAATCCTTGTGTAACAGAAGAAATATTGAATTTAATTGATGAAAGGAGAAAATATAAAAACGCAGTAAATGAAGCAGGCAAAAAGGAATACAAACGTCTCAAAAATGAGATCGACAGGAAGTGCAAAATGGTTAAGCAGGGATGGCTAGAGGAAAAATGTAAGGATGTAGAGGCTTATCTCACTAGGGGTAAGATAGATACTGCCTACAGGAAAATTAAAGTGACCTTTGGAGAAAAGAGAGCCACTTGTATGAATATCAAGAACGTTGATGGAAACCCAGTTCTGAGCAAAGAAGGGAAAGCAGAAAGGTGGAAGGAGTATATAGAGGGTCTATACAAGGGCGATGTACTTGAGGACAATATTATGGAAATGGAAGAGGATGTAGAAGAAGATAAAATGGGAGATACGATACTGCATGAAGCGTTTGACAGAGCACTGAAAGACCTGAGACGAAACAAGGCCCTGGGAGTAGACAACATTCCATTGGAACTACTGACGGCCTTGGGAGAGCCAGTCCTGACAAAACTCTACCATCTGGTGAGCAAGGTGTATGAGACAGCCGAAATACCCTCACACCTCAAGAAGAATATAATAATTCCAATCCCAAAGAAAGCAGGTGTTGACAGATGTGAAAATTACCGAACTATCAGTTTAATAAGTCACAGCGGCAAAATACTAACGCGAATTCTTTACAGACGAGTGGAAAAACTGGTAGAAGCCGACCTCGGCGAAGATCAGTTTGGATTCCGCAGAAATTTTGTAACACGTGAGGCAATACTGACGCTAAGACGTATCCTAGAAATTTCTAGCGTTTGTAGACTTAGAGAAAGCTTTTGACAATGTTGACTGGAATACTCTCTTTCAAATTCTAAAGGTGGCAAGGGTAAAATACAGGGAGCGAAAGGCTATTTACAATTTGTACAGAAACCAGATGGCAGTTATAAGAGTCGAGGGGCATGTAAGGGAAGCAGCGATTGGGAAGGGAGTGAGACAGGGTTGTAGCCTCTCCCCGATGTTATTCAATCTGTATATTGAGCAAGCAGTAAAGGAAACAAAAGAAAAATTCGGAGTAGGTATTAAAGTCCATGGAGAAGAAATAAAAACTTTGAGGTTCGCCGATGACATTGTAATTCTGTTAGAGACAGCAAAGGACTTGGAAGAGCAGTTGAACGGAATGGACAGTGTCCTTAAAGGAGGATATAAGATTAACATCAACAAAGGCAAAACGAGGATAATGGAATGTAGTGCAATTAAGTCGAGTGATGCTGAGGGAATTTGATTAGGAAATGAGACACTGAAAGTAGTAAAGGAGTTTTGTTATTTGCGGAGTGAAATAACTGATGATGGTTCAAATGGCTCTGAGCACTATGGGACTTAACATCCATGGTCATCAGTCCCCTAGAACGTAGAACTACTTAAACCTATCTAACCTAAGGACATCACACAACACCCAGTCATCACGAGGCAGAGAAAATCCCTGACCACGCCGGGAATCGAACCCGGGAACCCGGGCGTGGGAAAAATAACTGATGATGGTCGAAGTAGAGAGGATATAAAATGTAGACTGGCAATGGCAAGGAAAGCGTTTCTGAAGAAGAGAAATTTGTTAACATCGAGTATTGATTTAAGTGTCAGGAAGTCGTTTCTGAAAGTATTTGTATGGAGTGTAGCCATGTATGGAAGTGAAACATGGACGATAAATAGTTTGGACAAGAAGAGAATAGAAGCTTTCGAAATGTGGTGCTACAGAAGAATGCTGAAGATTAGATGGGTTGATCACATAACTAATGAGGAGGTAATGAATAGAATTGGGGAGAAGAGGAGTTTGGGGCACAACTTGACAAGAAGAAGGGACCGGTTGGTAGGACATGTTCTGAGGCATCAAGAGATCACGAATTTAGCGTTGGAGGGCAGCGTGGAGGGTAAAAATTGTAGGTGGAGACCAAGAGATGAATACACTATGCAGATTCAGAAGGATGTAGGTTGCAGTAAGTACTGGGAGATGAAGAGGCTTGCACAGGACCTGTCTCAGAACTGAAGACAACAACAACAATAACTACGAATGTTCTCCCACAAAATTTCGGACTACCAACACAAAAAATGCAATGTTTCTATAAGCAGTACTGAAAACAATAGTGTTCTGTCACAACACGGCACCATACGCAGCGAAACAGAAGCCTCCATAATTTTACATCTGCCAGAAATGACTATATTCATATAACGGATTGAAACACCATAACATGTGAACAAAGTCTCATAATGATTCTGCAATACCACAGTATGGAGTTTCTGAGATGTAAACAAACGCCGCCCAACACTTGTCAGATTTAATGTTTTCACATGGTACAAATCAGGGCCGGCCACAGCGTATCAAACATCACGTGTGCGGCGTGTGCGGGCAATGGTTAAGCCTGAACTCGGTTTTGTTCGATCCTTCTCGGAAGTACCCGGAACACCACGAAAATTCATTTAACATAGCGGTGCGGCATTTTTCGGCCGACACAACTCTCATAGCTCGACAGAATCTCGATGTTAGCGCGCTTTTCCCTCCGCTATTTGTTCATCATATGAAGGACGTTCACAGGTCCAGTGGCTGTTTGCACAAAAACAGGGAGTCTACCGATTTATCGTCAGAATCCCTTAAGATCAGTGGGAACGGTAAACGAGAGGGACGAGAATTCCCTGTTACCGTAAGTGATGGGTACTGCACATTTGCTATGAAATGACATTGTCGTACCATGCAGAAAGAATTTATAGATTTATTTGACAATGACAGGGCAAAAAATGATCGACAGATGGGATTCACTATCTGTACATCAAGAAGCACTTGGTGGTAAATTTGCAGGCAGTGAGTGGTATGAATAACAAAATTTCTGAAGTCGCATACGTTATTCCATTGTAGTTGCATGAAACTGAACGAAGAATATGGAGACTTCATATACTACTATAAAGTCAGGATAACACCTGAAACGATTTTTTGATTTAAAACTCGTTATTATCGAATTTATGAAGGAAAAATGAGTGCAAGAACGAAACGTAAAACATACGCAATGGATTGCCGGCTTTGCATTTTCAGCTGACTTTACACACTGCCCGCAGTACGACGTTGCGGGTAACTTATTTCTCATTTGATAGAGATGTATTTAGAAAGGTATTCGCTTTGTAGAAGGGAAACATTCTGAGTAAGACAGTCCAATTCACTGAGCTCACAGGTGTTAAAGAAAATGCGAGGTTTAACAAATTCATTGTGGTCTTGAAAGAATTACAAGGATAATTTTACAAGGGCCTTGAGGACACTGTCAATCATACATCCGTTATCGAGGTGTCTAGAGACGTTTTGCCGTTTCAGTTGAAAGCTCCCCTGTGCACGTGCAGATGTAACTGATTGACCTGCAAGGTAAGTCCAGTTTTAATGACAAATATTTTTACATTAAATCTGTCCCCGACATCTACATTGCTTTCCTCAAGTAGAGTTTCCAAGTCTCCATAATGATGTTGCAGAAATACTACAATAACGATATGTTTGTATGAAAGACTTTTTTCGATTATGAAACTAAATAAGTGGTAACCTTAGTGCGAAACTTTGAGAATTTCTTTGTCTGTTCATATGGAGACACTTTGTGTCAAACAAAACATCTACTCTATTTTCATTATGCCAAAAATAATTAAATAAAAATAAAAGTTTATTTTGTTTCTTATCTACGTTATTGAGAAAAGTGAAATATAAAGGTATGTAGCATGCAGTGTGAGTGCAGTGTCATTTAAATGCGGCGCGTTTGCCATTTTCCTCTCCCACCCCCCCCCCCCCCCCCCAAAACCCCAATCGCACTCAGACATCGGGCGGGCCGTGGCGGTGAGGCATATATGCAGCAATGCTAAGCGTTTTGCCACTCACGACCATGGACGTCCTGCGAGCCGATATCTTGGCTGCCCCTGGTGGAAATGCTTCTCAATTGCTTTCTGATTGGTCGTAGCCAACTGGCTGAATGGAAAACCTAGAGTTGTTTTTGCAATACATAATTAAATAAAGTGCACAATGTGTAGGTCATTACCTACTTAAAATTATTTTTAATTATTTTATGGAAACCACAAAAATCCTTAATTTGGAGGATCGATCAAGGGATTTGAATCCCTCTCATCCTAAGTGACTGTGCTTTAATTGTTGGGTCACACTGTCTGGATCAGAATCATTGTAACGGGCCCATCATGAAATTAAGTTTCCCATTTACTTTGTTTTTTTTTAAAAGATTATTTAACTAGAAATATGACACATGCCCAACAGTTCTATGATGTAACAATCATATTACAACCAAACACGTCTTGACAGCTGTCTGTAGCGCTATCACAGAGGCGCAAAATGGAGGTCCTTGTTTCTCCGACGGAATGGGTGGTTCCGTCTGTGATAAAGTTTCCTTAGGTACAAAAAATAGCGCTGAGAGAAATTCCTCGTCGTCCGGTGTACAAGCTGGAAGTCATGAGGAATTAGATACTGCGTCGCTGCTCGACGAATGTCGTCAAAGTGTCCGGCACGAGCGACGAGGTTGGGGGGCTAGTGCTGCAGCTGATGATGGAGAACCATCCATGATTATGAATTATAGTAGCTATTTTCACATTGTGATCCCTGAGGCGTGAAATCATCACTAAGCACCTGCTTTTCGAGGGAGCGTGTGCTAGTTGAACGGCGAGAAACTTGGCATCCGAACACAAAATAAATCTCGTATATAAGCCATTGACATTATTGTAGTGCTATAATAATGAAGATGACGAATTCTTTGACAAAATGCTCAAGGGGGTTGAGACATGGGTTGCTCACACTACCCTAGAAACCAAGTATCAGTCGGCGCATTGGCGTTACAGCAAATCTTCCACCAAGACAAAGTTCAAGCAAAACCTTTGCCGAAAGACGTGTGTTCGGTGTTCTCGTACAGGAAGAGGGTTCCATGCTTAAACTTCCTCACCAGAGATGTAGCAGTGAGCGCTGACCCTTACTGTGAAACACTGCGGAAATTGCAGTGTCCCAAATAAAGCAAAAGGCATCGAATGCTTAGGGTGGCGAGCACCAAACCAGTATAAATTACTCTCGTAGTAACTATTACTTCTTTAATCTGGACTACTTTAGTACATTACTTCGATAGTAATATACTCTTTTAGTTAACTGTTGGAGACCTCAGTTCCTATTTGCTTCTTTAGTTGTAACTAATCGCCATTTTACTAAAGATACAAGCCAGCAGATTGCTAGCACTTGCATTACGTTCCCTCTCGGAAAATATTGACTGTCGGCAGATATTATTTCACGTTGAATAAGACGCAGAAACTCTTACACAAACATCACAAGCACTGCTTAAAGTAATTTGGAAGGACCTGAAAGCGGAAGCAAAGAATATGGAAGCTAAATGCAATCGAGAACAATTTCATACTGGCGATGGGGCAGGTGAGACGAAGATCGATGGTATAAGCCAAATTGTTGTTGATATGATCCCACTAGTTTTCGAGGGGATAGTTGGAGTTAAGGACAATGACACATCTGAAGATAATGTGATACTTTCAAGTAACTTCGTTGATGATGAACTGCTTTGAAGGTAACAATGAAACCGCTGAAGATGAAACTTTATCCCATAGTCATGAACCTCGCCCTGCATTCCCTGGTGGGAACTTGTCAACAGATGCACCCAGCAAAAGAGGAAGAGAACACCCGCTTGTAGTGAAGAACCGAGAGAAAGACAAAGATAAGTCATGGAAGAAGAGCATAACCTTAAAATGGAAATTATGTATAAGTTCAAGAATGTAATGGAGCAAACTTCAGGTTACAGTTCTTCAGCCAATGTGATCGAGAAATTTGGGTTTTGTGAATGAATAAGAAAATATTCATGTGTATAAAACATCTTTTATTTCCTTGATTTTTTTTCAAATGGTTAATATGTTCTTGTTTCTTGTATGGCATAATTTTTGTGTTTATCATTCCAGCATCGGTAATAATTTTTGTTATACCACTTTCTAATATTTATCTGAATTTGCAATATTATAAAAGAAGTTCTTTTTTAGAAACAATTGAAACATTGTATGACTTTGTATCCTCAATTAAGAAATAAAATGAGAATGTTAATCTCCTAGCAAAAAAATAAGGAAGAAAGAAAAAAAGAACACAACTATAAAACTACATATAAATAAATGAGTCACTTTTCATTGCAGTAGTGACAATTCAGTGGCTTATTTTTTCGTTTAAGAAGGAAATGCCTTTACACTAACTTCTAATTTTACTAGCAAAACAGGTACAATTTTAATTAAAGTATAACAGACCTGACGGCTTTGCCTCCCGAATCTGCTTCTGTCTGAAATGCATATAACTCGATGTCATGCACCTCCACAGCATGAGTGTGAAACACATATCAACTTTGTTGTTCTGTAGAACTGCAGCAGCAACAATAACGTTCCCACACTTGTTTGGTTTAAGTCGCATTGTTTTATTGAGAATTTGGAAACGTTTCTTCCAAACATCGAACCCTCGCTCTATCACACATCTGGTAGCAATATGGGCTCTATTGAAGCGCCGTTCGGTTCCTGTGCGGGCTTGTAACATAGGCGTCATAAGATGTTTAGAGTGAGCATATCCACTATCTCCAACTAGCAACCCGTCACATTGTCCATGTGCAAATTCTGCAGGAACTCTACTACTGTCCCTAATGCGTGCATCATGCGTGGAACTCGACCAATGGCTTACCAGTGCAAAACCTTCATGCTGGCGTCACAGATGATTTGTGTATCGATAGAAAAGAAATTCATGCGATCTATGTATAGTTCTGGTTGTGCTCCAGAAGGACAAAATACGGGTATATGTACACAATCTATGAGCTGTATGACATTTGGGAATCTGCCAGTGCGATAGAATTCCCTTTTATTCTTTGATATATTTTCTTGGCTCTGTTCTCTTCCAGCAGTACTACGGTGGATATTAATGAAGTCCCCAGCTACGACTTGATAAGTACTATGTGAAAGATTCACACTCCACATAGAATTTGTAGTTAATTAATTACTACTTTAGTTTCTCTTACTCCTGGTTGGTGCTCGACAACCGTAGAGTAGGTGTTACTTTGGTCCATGACAATACTCGCCAACACGTGGGTGATGCACAACAACTGTTCTGAAGGTGTTAGGTTGGGAGCTGTTTCATCATCTGCCGTATAGTCCTAATCATGTCCCCAGTGACTTCTATCTTTGCTTGCACCTCCAGAAATTCCCGCCCTCCGGTCTGTATTTCCGCGATGATGAAGACCTGAAGCCGACTAGCACACGCTGGTTTCATTTCCAGGCGGCATACTTCTGAGAGAAGTGGTGATTATGTCGAAAAAGTTTCTCTACCGCCGTTGTATCTGTTGCTAGTATAATTTTCCATTTAACATAATTCTGCGTGACCATTACATGAAATTAACTTAACGTACGGCAGAAAGCAATGTTATTGCTAGATTTTGGGTGCGTGTTTCATTGCATTACAAAGAAGATTCTTCGCAGGTGAGCTACCTTAACGAGGTTCCCCTTGTTCGCAGCAGTGTAGATGATGTAGCAGTGAAAGTGGAGAAAGAATGCTGAAACGTCCTTGTAAAATTGAAAGTCCGATTTCAGTTATGGAAAAATCAGCGTAATTTCGGAATAACTGTTCAGATAACGAGAAAAAGTAAAAATATTGCTTCTTAGGGGCAAAAAAATGCTGTCGTTATCGTAAAATGAAGTTATGCTTTAAGAGGTCAGCAGCGGTTTACACAGTTAAGTTAATTTGATACACTTTTATCAGTGACAAAATGAAGTATATAGGTTACAGTCATTTATATGTGTACTTGTACATATATTACGCACAAAATGTTTGTCGGTTTTTTTACTTTATTCCAGTGTCTCTGAAACAGACATATTTGTACCTGCTTTCATCTCTTTCAGCGTCACGTTGTGTCATCCTCTTTAGAAAACCCTTAGGTTACAAAAATATTACCATTTGCCTAGGTCACTTACCACCTGAAACCAGTGTGTCGCATTAATTAAAATTATCAATTTACAGTGGTCAAGGAAAATGTATAACAGCTCGTTTGAAAGTAATTTAATCTAGAGATTTCGTTGTAAAGGAAAAACCTCATGGTTCAGGTGTGTGAGTACACTGAAATCAGTAATATTTCAGAATCCCTGTACTGAAAAGAGGGAATTAAGCGGTGCAGTGCTTTCATTAATTAGCCGAATCTCTTACAGCAGGGCTTAGCGACAGGTGATAAACGCATCGCATATGGCGATCGCGAAAAAATGTAGTGGCGGGACAGCAACATCAAACAAATATACATTGAGGTTTTTACGTACATAAATTCACATTTTACACTTTATACTGTCACCCACGATATTCATATGCTTTGTGGAGTGTTTATCTCTTCGATAACACGCAGAAAACTGTTTGCTGTCGTTTCCAATTTATTACTGTTTATTGTTTGGCAAATAATTGCAAAATACCTATAGATACGGAAACGTAAGCAGAAAATTTCATAAATTTAGTTACAGTTGAGCTCATTTGGTTAACGTCCGTGAATTTTCGACGTGTCGAGATTGGGCGAAGTGAATCGGTGAATCAATTTCAGCTGACGTTTACTGGTCCGTATAAGTGACGCGAGGGAAGTATATCCTTCTTGTGCCTTATCAATGTGAAAATTAATTACGACTTCCAGTCAGTCGACTGCGTAAGGTGGTCTACTCAGTCACAAGTTGCAAGGACTCTACATTGACCAATTAATAAACTGACAATATGGATAGCATTACAAAACACAAAGATACTATTTGTTCTTTAAAATGTCCATCAAAAAACTTTCTAACTGCTGGAAACAGCCACAAAAGTACAGATGTAATCAAACAGTCAGTGCAGACGACCATAAGTAAAACACTGACACGTAAAAGGAAACTGTCATTCTTGAACTACGATATGTGATCAAAAGTATCCGGACACCTGGCTGAAAATGACTTACTAGTTAGTGGCGCCCTCCATCGATAGTGAAGGAGTTCAGTATGGTGTTAGCCTACCCTAAGCCTTGATGATAGCTTCCATTCTCGCAGGCATACGTTCAATCAGGTGCTGGAAGGTTTCTTGGAGAATGGCAGCCATATCTTCACGGAGTGCTGCACTGAGGAGAGGTATCGATGTCGGTCGGTGAGGCATGGCACGAAGTCGGCGTTCCAAAACATCCCAAAGACGTTCTATAAGATTCACGTCATGACTCTGAGCAGGCCAGTCCATTACAGTGATGTTATTGACGTCTAACCAACCGGCCACAGGCCGTGCATTATGAACAGGTGCTAGATTATGTTGAAAGATGCAATCGCTCAAATTGCTCTTCAACAGTGGGAAGCCAGAAGATGCCTAAACCATCAGTTTAGGCCTGTGCTGTGATAGTGTCAGGCAAAACAACACGGGGTGCTTGCACCCCTCCTTGAAAAACACGACCACATCATAACGCCACCGCCTCCGAATTCTACTGTTGGCAGTACACACGCTGGCAGGTAACGTTTACCAGGCATTTGGCATACCCAACCCTGCCATCGCTTCACCACATTGTGCCACTCCACACAACGTTTTTCCACTGTTCAATCGTCCAATGTTTACGCTCCTTACGTCAAGCGAGGCGTCGTTTCGCATTTACCGGCCTGATGTGTGGCTTATGAGCAGCCGCTTGACCATGAAATCCAAGTTTTCTCGCCTCCTGCCTAACTGTCATACTACTTGCAGTGGATTCTAATGCAGTCTGGAATTCCTGTGTGATGGTCTGGATAGATACCCGCGTAATATACATTACGACTCTCTTCTACTATCGGCGGTCTTTGTCAGCCAACAGACGAGGTCTGCCTGTACACTTTTGTGCTGTACATGTCAAAAATGCTTCAAATGGCTCTGAGCACTATGGGACTTAACATCTGAGGTCGTCAGTCCTCTAGAACTTAGAACTACTTAAACCTAACTAACCTAGAGACAGCACACACAGCCATGACCGAGGCAGGATTCGAACCTGCGACCGTAGCGGTCGCGCGGTTGCAGACTGAAGCGCCTAGAACCGCTCGGTCACAGCGGCCGGCGCTGTATGTGTCACTTCACGTTTCCACTTCACTATAACATCGGGAACAGTGGAGCTAGTGATGTTTAGCAGTGTGAAAATCTCGCGTACAGACGTATGACAGGAGTGATACCCAATCACCTAACCACGTTCGAAGTCCATGAGTTCCATGAAGCTCCCCATTCTGCTCTCTCACGATGTCTAATGACTACTGATTTCGCTGACGTGGAGTACCTGGCAGTAGGTGGCAGCACAATGCACCTAATATGAAAAACGTATGTTCTTGTGGGTGTCCGAATACTTATGATCACATAGTGTACTTACATTAAGTAAATAACCTGGACACGGATCCCAAACAGGTTGCTTATCTAATGGCTTCCAGGAGCAAAAATAGTTATTTTTGAATACTTAATATAAATAGTGACTGGAATTAAAAATTTAAAATACTGATATTGAGACGCACCCACATGCCTTACTCATACTGTGGCATCAAGCAGTCCAGCCCTTCAAGATGAGTGGTCTGCCAAGCGAGTGGATTTATTCTTATCTATCGAGTAATATCAATGACTGATTATGAGCTCTAGTACTCACAATCAAGCTACAAATTATTCTCCTGTTTGAATAATACGCAACGGAAACGGATAAGCAAACCTGACTATTTGGAATTTACACAACTATAATTTGTTCACTACGCTCTGGCAATATCACATTTTTTTTCTTAATCAACGGGTTTGATCAACACGTGGCCATCGCACTCAATATGAATGGCGCACACATTATAAATTCTGGATATCATGGCTACACACTATTCGAAGAACAAGGCCAACAATCTTTTTCTTTTCACTGTCTTTTTTATTGTGATAAATTCTATTATGATTCACAGATAACTTAAACACACCATTACATTTTATACTACAATTACACATGAGAATCTCCGCCCAGTGGGAATGGCTTTACATTGGTGATTATCTTATGGTCTCGTAATGATCTAACGCTACAGTGCACTTTCTGGATAGGATGGTGGATCTTTTGCTATATCTCACACTTCGACTCTCACACCCATCATCACGAAAATTTCCTCTAGACCGAGCGGTACAAAAAGGAACATGCATAACCCACTGCCTCTGAACCTATCTTGCTACGCTCCCATGCAAACCACACATACTTAAACTACATGAAATACATCACACTGGCAACATTGAATACAACACAAAGAATAGTCACGACGTTAGAATCTCATCACTTCCCGTTTTCCCACTTCAATTAGTATTCAAACACGTTTCACACGACACTGCCCCACTTCGTAACTTTTCTTTCCTACTACGAACTCTGGAGGATATATTCACGTCTTCCTGTGCAATGCAAGCCAAGTGGCGTTGCTGGATAGACGGCTGACTCACCTTGCTTCTCTCTCAGAGTATCAGAGTTTGAACCTAGCGTCACACGAAAACTTTTTTTTTCCTTTATTGTAATTTTGATACCTGTACATCAGGTAGGCTGGCAACAGCACCTTACGCTGCTCTTCAGCCTCAGAGTTAACAATGAGAAAACATGTAGTAGACACAAAAGAGATTGAAGAATTTGGCGGGTAAAAAAAAAAAAAAACGATAGACACAGAACATAAAAATAAAACATGATGCTGTTCACACTCGACGAAAAACGACATTAAAAACTGTCGACGCGATGCACAAACACTGATGATTTCGAGGGCACATGTGAATGTTGGAGCGTGACGGCGAACACTAAACACAAACACGATGGCGCACACACGAGAAACGGATGGCGATGATTTGCGGCGCGCGAATGTCCACGAAACGTGTGCGAGTCCAGAGACCTGCCAAGAGGGGTAGTAGGGGGAGGGGGAGGGAGAGTGGAGAGCAAAGATGCCAATGGCAAAGGAGATGGGAAGAGAAATGGAGGTATGGGGGTAGGGGAAGCCCGGGGGAGGAGTGGGGAGAAAGGGAGGAGGGAGGGAAAGGGGAGAGAAGAGAGAGAGGGTGCCCAAAGGAACAAACACAGGAAGAGGGAGGGAGGAACAAAGTTGGTACGAGGGGTAGATGGAGGGGAGGAGGGCATCATCAGGGAGGGGGAGCTGGCGAAAGCCACCTTGCGAAAGATTGTGGAGAATGGAGACATGGAGAGCAGGTGGGACACTGAAGTACAGGCACGGCAGCGGACGGGGGCAGGAGAGGATGGGAGAGACCAGCGGGTGAGGAGGATTGTGTTTACAGGAGGTGTAGAGGATCTGTATCCATTCGAGGAAAAGGAGGAGGGGGGGGGGGGAGGGAATAAGGTCGTGCCGGATCTGTGTGGGGGAGGGGAGATGGATGCGATAGGTGAGGCGAAGACATGGCGTTCTAGGATCTGAAGTGATTTGTAAAAGGTAGGGGGAGCGGAGATCCAGGCAGGATGGGCGTAGCAAGGGATAGGGCAAATGAGGGATTTATAGGTATGGAGGATGGTGGAGGGGTCCAGACCCCAAGTACGGCCGGAAAGGAGCTTGAGGAGACATAGTCGGGAGTGTGCCTTGGCTTGGATTGTCCAGAGGTGGGGGGTCCAGGAGAGGTGACGGTCGAGGGTGACACCAAGGTACTTGAGGGTGGGGATAAGGGCGATAGGGCGGCCATAGGTGGTGATGTAGAAATCGAGGAGGCGGAAGGAAGGTGTGGTTTTGCCTACAATGATCGCCTGGGTTTTCGAAGGATTGACCTTAAGCAACCACTGGTTGCACCAAGCAGTGAACCAGTCAAAATAGGATTGGAGAAGGTGTTGGGAGCGCTGCAGGGTGGGGGCAAGGGCAAGGAAGGTGGTGTCATCGGCGTACTGGAGAAGGTGGATGGGGGGTGAAGGCGGCGGCATGTCTGCCTTATACAAGAGGTACAGAAGAGGGGAGAGGACGGAATCCTGGGGCACACCGGCGGAGGGGAAAAAGGTGTAGGAATCCGTGTGGTGGATGGTGACGTAGGAAGGACGTTGGGAAAGAAAGGAGCCAATCAGACAGATGTAGTTAATAGGAAGGGCGATGGTTTGGAACTTAAAGAGGAGACTGGAATACCACACGCAGTCATAGGCTCATTCAAGGTCAAGGGAGAGGAAGACAGCGGAACGACGGGAATTAGGGTGTTCGGAGAGGAGATGAGTGAGCTGAAGGAGAAGGTCATTAGAAGAGAAGAACGGCCGAAAGCCACACTGGGTAACGGGAAGGAAGTGGTGCTGGCGGAGATGCTGGTGGATGTATCGGGTGAGGATGGATTCCTTGCTGAAGACCGAGGTAAGGCTGATGGGACGGTAGGAGGAGACAGCGAATAGTAGTTTACCAGGCTTAAGGAACATCAGGATAAGGGAGGTTTTCCACAGGTTGGGGTAGTAGCCAGTGGACAGGACTACATTGTAGAGCCTGGGCAGGGAGGAGAGGAAAGAGGCAGGGGCTTCACGAAGGTGGCAATAGGTGACACGATCGTGACCAGGATCAGTGTTGCATTTTGTGCGGAGTGTAGCGATGAGATCCTGTGTAGTGATAGGGGCATTGAGTTCTGTGTGTGCAGTGTTGTCCAAATACTAGAAACCAGGTGCGAGGGGAGGGACAGAGGTGTCAGTTCGATCTGGGAAGAGGGAGTAATCGAACTAGGGATCGTCGGGGATGGTAAAGACATCGGAGAGGTAGGAGGCAAAGTGATTGGCCTTACTAATGTTGTCAGGGAAGGGTTGGTTGTCATGAAGGAGAGGATAGTATGGGGGGGGGGGATTTAGATCCAGTAAGGCGGCAGAAGGCTGACCAGTACTTGGACGTGTTGATAGGAAGGGTAGTGTTTAAACAGGTGCATGTCTGTCACCAGTCCCAGCATTTCTTAGCCGTGAGCAAGTTACGGATGTGTCTCTGGAGTTTCTGGTGGCATCGTAGTGTGTCCGGGTCATGCGTTCGGAGGAATGCACGGTAGAGACGGCGGGATTCACGGAGGAGGGGGACGGCCTGTGGGGGTAAGGTAGGACGGTGGGGGTGGATGGCGACAGAAGGGACGTGGGCCTCCATGGCCTCAGACAAGTTCTGCTGGAGAAAGGAGGCGGCATGGGTAATATCATCAGGTTGACAGTAGGTGAAGGCGTGGCCTTCGACCTGAGTGGATAGGGTATCCCATTAGGCATTTCAGTCGGCACGGGAATACTCATGGACGTACTTTGGGGGAAGGTCATGATGTGGGTCGAGGCGGTGGCGACGATCGTCTGAAATGGTGAGGAGAACAGGGAGATGTTCACTACCAATGGGGCCCAGGACATCCACCGTTATTTGGCCAAGGAGGTTATGGGAGGAGAGGACGACATCAGCAGTGGGGTTGGATTCAGTGTGCTGGGGAATGGGGACGAAGTCACCTTGAAGGGAGGAGAGGAACGGATGCCACCGCCGTAACTGGGTGGCGAAACGACTATGGATGTTGAGCTCGGTGGCGATCACGTAGGAGGAGAAGGTACGGTCAATGTGGGAGAGGAAGCCAAAAGGAATAGGGGCGTTAGGGCGGACATAGATGGTGGCGCAGGTGATGGTAAGGCCAGGGAAGAAGAGACTAAGGATCAGGTGTTCTGTGGGGTCGGGAAGGAGAGGTTCGAGCTGAACTGGGATCTGGCGGTGGTGACCAATGGCAACCCCGCCACGCGCTATCGGGAAGAGATTGTCGGTGCAGTGAAGGAGGTAGGGCGAGGTGTTAATGGTGTGGTGGGGCCGAATAAAGGTTTCATTGAGGAGGAAGGCATCCACGCAGTGGGTGGCGAGGGTGTGCATGAAGAGGTTCTTGGTGGTGGGAAGGGAACGGACGTTGTTGAACAGGATACGGTGCTGTCCCGCCATGACAGAGATTTAGACGAGGGTGTCAAGATGGGAGAAGGTGAAATGGGCTTGGTTGTGGGAGTAGGTGGCATACATTTTAAGGTGGAAGACGGAACAGGCGGCAAGGGATATCTGCTGGAGGGTGTGAGGGCGCTGGAAAGGGTGGACATTCTGTAGAACGATGGTGCACACGGAAACATAACACACAAAGTAATATTAAGATCATATTTATCACATACGCGAGACCTCAACTGATACCATGGACGAGTACTTCTCTTTATCCTTTGTCTGATACACAGATTGAGACTCACACAGTACTCACCACGTGGAAGTACTCGTCTCTAATTTCAAGTCCTGCACATGCCATTTCTTAAATATTTCCAAAAAAAACACAGTTGATATCCGTTTGACCTATGGCAGCTCCATCTAGTGGGCCAATCATAGCGCCGTCTGGTTTCCTCCTTCAAGCTAGACAAGTTTCGTTCTTTGTAGTTTTTTCGTTTGACGCTTATTTCGTGAGATATTTGGCCCGGTCACGATCAATGGATCACCCTGTATATACAGCTACACAACATTCTAGTATAATGATTCTTGACGTCTGTGGATACTTCTAGAATGCACTCGAACCGAATATAGAAACTAAAATTGTACAATCCAGGTAAGTTTTGAACACATCATCCTCCATGCAACACTTTAGTATCATATCCACTAAACCACAGTGCTCCTCAGCTTATTCTGTGACATTGCTCCCTCCTTAACAAAACAGCGTCTCCGTGTTACGTCGTCATAGTCCGGGAAGAGTCATCGGTCCTGCATACTCCGGCTACTGATGACTGATGCTCGCCCGGGCGGTGATCTTCTTAGAACTTCTTTTGCCGCTACGCTCTGCGTCATCTTTCCGCTTGTTGCCCGTTCGAATTTACCCCGGGTTGCAAGAACTTTATAGGGTTTTATTTGAAGGACGTGGACAGTATCTCTGAACTTTCGTCATCTTGTGGCGGGGTCGAAATCTTCAACTTCGTAAGTAACATCAGACAAGTGTCTTACAACCTTATGAGGTCCAATGTAGCGCCTGAGGAGCTTCTCAGAGAGACCAACCTTCCGAACAGGAGTGAAGATCCAGACGAGGGCACCAGACTGGTAGACAATAAGGCGGTGACTTGCGTCATTCCTTTGGCGATCGTTTTCTTGAGCCTGCAGCTTGCGGAGTCGAGCTAACTGCCGAGCTTCCTCAGCTCTGGTTAAAACCTGGCCGATGTAGTCGTCATCCACGTCATCAGGATGCAGCGGAAACACAATTAAGGCGTTCAGTAAGCCCGTTAGTTTGCGGATGGTAGGCAGTCGTCATGTGATGAGTAATGTTGCACCGACGGTTTATCTCAGTCACAAGATTCGATTGAAAAACTTTCCCTTGATCCGTAATTAATGACATTGGGGCACCGTGTTTTAATACAATGTCTTCCACGATGCACATGGCTACCTCGAATGCTTCGGTTGTTTTCACTGCTTTTTTAATGGCATAGCGTGTCAAATAATCAGTGCAAACAATAATTCATCTATTGCCACTAAAAGACGTTGGAAATCGTGCGAGGAGGTCAGTCCTAACACGCTGGAAAGGCGTTTCGGCTGGTGGAATTGGTATGAGTCTCCCAGGCGGTTTCTGAGAAACTGCCTTTTTCCTCTGGCACTCTCGACAGTGCGACACATAATCACGGACACTCCTAAATAAACCTGGCCAGAAAAATCTATTGCGGATTCTATCGTATGTCTTAATAAATCCTAAATATCCGGCCTCAGGTGTGTCATGGAATTTCTGTAGAACATCTAAGCGCATGTGTTTAGGAATCACTGGTAGCCACCTCTTTCCAAACGGATCAAAGTTTTTCTTGCAAAGTAATCCATAAACTCCCTTAAATTGTCCTTTCACATATTCTGACCGATTTAAAGCACGCATAGTTTGAGATATCTTGGCGTCCTTCTTCTGCTGAGCAGAGAGATCCTGGAGTGCAGCGAGACAGCCACAATCTTCATCAAAGTCTTGATGGTCTTGCACAGGTTTTCTTGAGAGACAGTCGGCATTTTGGTGTTTTCTTCCACTTTTGTAGACTATGGTAATGTCATACACTTCAAGTCCGTCCCTGGTAGCTGCGTGGTCAGCGGAACAGAATGTCAATCCTAAGGGTCCGGGTTCGATTCCCGGCTGGGTTGGAGATTTTCCCCGCTCAGGGACTGGGTGTTGTGTTGTCCCAATCAGCATCATTTTCATCCTCATAGTCGCGCAAGTCGCTGAAGGAGGCCCTAGTCACACGACGACAACGACAACTCTTGAAGACGTAGTGCCCACCTGGCGAGTCGTCCTGTTAGATCCTTAAGACCTGTCAACCAACAAAGTGAATGATGGCCTGTAACAACTGTGAATGTCCTTCCATAGAGATACTGTCGAAATCTGCACATGGCCAAGATCACAGCAAGACGTTCTCTTTCTGTAGTTGAGTAGTTTCTCCCGACGTTTTTAAGTGTCTTAGAAGCATAGGCTATAACCTTCTTTTTTCCATCCGAAATTTGCATCAGAACAGCACCGATCCCATACCCGCTGGCATCTGTGTGTAGTTCTGTAGGTGCTCTCTCATCATACAGACCAAGTACAGGGTCAGTCGTCAGAGCTTTTCGCAGCACATCAAAAGAATGATAAAATTAGCATCAGCCTTTAACAACTCTTGGAGTGGCCTGGATTTGATGAAACAATGACAATAAGAAAATAATTCGAGGAAGCTTCTCACATCTCTAATGCTTTTAGGAATAGGAAATTCTGTTATAGATCTCACCATTTCTGGGTCTGGCCGCACACCTTCGTTTGACATAAGATGTCCAAGTATTTTGATTTCTTTTGCTTCAAAGAGACACTTTCTTGGATTAAGTTGCAGTCCACCTTGTTCGAGACAATTAATAACGGTCTTGGGTCTTTTTATATGTTCATCAGATGTCTCTGAGAACACTATAATGTTGTCCAAATAACAAAGGCACATCGTTCACTTAGGTGCCTTAGAAGATTATCCATCATCCGTTCAAAAGATGCTGGTGCATTACACCAACCAAACGGCATTACCTTAAACTCATACAGGCCCTCATGGATGATGAATGCAGTTTTCTCACGATCAGCCTCATCTATTTCGATTTGCCAGTATCCCGAGTACATGTCCATGGTTGAGAAATCTTAGCCCCCTTCAGACAATCTAGTGTATTGTCAATTTGTGGAAAAGGGTAATCGGTCCTTTAGTTATCTTATTAAGCTTCCTGTAATCAACGCAAAAGTACCAACTGCCATCCTTCTTCCTGATGAGGACCACTGGTGACGACCATGGGCTCTGTGAAAGCTGAATGATGTCATTCTTCATCATTTTCTCTACCTCGTCGCGAATTATTCGACGCTCCGTTGCTGACACACGGTACGCTCTCTGGCTTATTGGTTGATGGTCTGCAGTGCTAATCCGGTGCTTCACCGTCGATCTGACTAATTTGCTCCTCACCTGCGGATTGAAGCATTTAGAGAACTCTTGAAGAATAGCAAGTAGCTTCTTCTGTTGTTCGTTAGTGAGTTCTGGTGACAGTCGAGCTAGAAGATCTGGTCTCGTAGTGGTAGCGCTAATTTCGCCCACAGACTCAGAATGGGAGGTTTGTATGACGCTCAGCTGTTCTTCAATTAATGGCTCAATGTTAGCTACGCAGATGCGTCTTGGAAGGATCTGCGTTTCTTGGCGACAGTTAACTATCCACAATTCACCGAATCCGTTCTTAAACGAGACGACAGAGGCTGGGATGACCTAGTTATTCTTCATTGGTACGCTTCTCTTACATTCCACTACAAGATCCGTGGGTTGATGCATGGCTTGACACGTGACAATTACCTTTCTAGCTCTGACCGCAGGAATGATGACTTCATCCAGCACACATAGTCTCCACAAACTCGAATGCGCATCTTCCTGTCCACAGTATCTCATCTCCTTTAGCATAATCTTCGAGCGACCACAATCTATAATTTCCTGGGAAGCTTACAAAAAGTCCCATCCGAGAATGACGTCATGACTACACTCTTGTAAGACGATGACTTCTAAGGGTTGTGTATGGCCACTTATACCCACACGAATGGTATGTCTTCGTGTAGGTTTTACATATTTCCCATTAGATATCTTCAGCAGAGATGTTTTGTTGTCAACGAATACGGTTTTCTGCAACTGGCGACGGTATTTCTCCGAAATGACTGAATAGGATGCTCCAAAGTCCACAAGAGCTTGGGCTGGTCGGCCATCCATGAGGATATCGGCTAGTTTCCTATCATTTTTGTAGTGATGGATGGCGGCGGACTTTTCTCTTCGGTGGCCTTTAGCTTTCCAGGTTGCGGTGGCTAGGTGATCGGCTGGAGATTCTAAACGGCGATGGAGACCTTGATCGGCGTGTTGGGGAGCGTCCTCTCCAGCGGCTAGCTTGCGACGATGGTGACCTACTTCGTCCTGCACCCTTATCTTCTTCTTCATCTTCGTCGTCGGCTAAGATCGCTCTGCTATCTTCTGGCGCGGGCGTCTTCAAATACATCTACATCTACATCTATACTCCGCGAGCCACCTTACGATGTGTGGCGGAGGGTACTTATTGTACCACTATCTGATCCCCCCTTCCCTGTTCCATTCACGAATTGTGCGTGGGAAGAACGACTGCTTGTAAGTCTCCGTATTTGCTCTAATTTCTCGGATCTTTTCGTTGTGATCATTACGCGAGATATATGTGGGCGGTAGTAATATGTTGCCCATCTCTTCCCGGAATGTGCTCTCTCGTAATTTCGATAATAAACCTCTCCGTATTGCGTAACGCCTTTCTTGAAGTGTCCGCCACTGGAGCTTGTTCAGCATCTCCGTAACGCTCTCGCGCTGACTGAATGTCCCCATGACGAATCGCGCTGCTTTTCGCTGGATCATGTCTATCTCTTCTATTAATCCAACCTGGTAGGGGTCTCATACTGATGAGCAATACTCAAGAATCGGACGAACAAGCGTTTTGTAAGCTACTTCTTTCGTCGATGAGTCACATTTTCTTAGAATTCTTCCTATGAATCTCAACCTGGCGCCTGCTTTTCCCACTATTTGTTTTATGTGATCATTCCACTTCAGATCGCTCCGGATAGTAACTCCTAAGTATTTTACGGTCGTTACCGCTTCCAATGATTTACCACCTATGGCATAATCGTACTGGAATGGATTTCTGCCCCTATGTATGCGCACTACACGTCTCGCTCGTCCACAGTGGAAACATACTGGTTGGTTATCCTGGGTCCTCCAGACGTCGGTCTTCCTTGGTGCCCAAACAGGTTCCTCATGCGGCATTGTAGGATTATAACTCCGCCTGGGTCTCGACTTTTTCAATGTTTTAAAGGCAAATGAAGGACGAGAGTTTGGGTTCAATGTCTGTTTCATTTCCTCCCTTATGACCTCTTGAAGCGTCTCTGTTTTTTGCTCGCCGTGCAATCCAAGTGCCTTCTAAAATTCCTCTCTCACTATCTGACGAAGAACACTTGTGAAATCAGTTGTTTCCTCCATCACAGACATCGATACGACGTTTGGAAGCCGTTCAAATGTCTTGCGTGTAATTCTTTTTTGATGCATTGTCTCGATATATTGGCACCATTTCATGAAGTCGTCTGCTGTCGAAACCACCTTCAGGAGTAGGGCTTGATACATGTCCTCAGCACCCTTATCTTCCTCCTTCATTCTAGGATCCACTGTTTTACACAGCTCCAAGAAGTCTTAAATGTAGGATGCTGTCGTGTCTCCTGGACGCTGTGCCCTTCACTTTAATTTATCTTCAGCCTTGCACTTCTGTCGTTGTGTACCGCCGAAATACTTGCGCAGTTCCGCCTGGAATACTTCCCAGCTTGTGAATTTCTCCTCATTGTTCTCATACCAGTCCTTGTCAGTGCCCTCCAAGTAGAAAAATACGTTAGCCAAACACACGGTGTCATCCCATTTGTTAAATTTGGCTCATATATCTTCAGCCACTTGTTTGGATCTTGGCCATCGTCACCAGAGAACCCGGAAGAATGTCTCATGTGTTGGCACACAGTTGATGTCATCGTAACGTCCTCTTCTTCTTCTGTCTCCGATAGATTGCGATCTGTTGAATATGGCTCGAACTCGGGTTTCTCGCCACGTAAGCGGCGGCTCTGTCTTGGCGCGATGGGATCCACTGTGTCGTCGATAATGTGCACTATCAGAATTTCCAATATCCGGCGCCTCCACCACAATAATGTCACGTAGAAGAAGGGGTAATTAGATGAACTTCACTTAACGAAGGTTTTTTGAGCACTTGCACATACAAGATGGCTCAAATGGCTCTGAGCACTATGGGACTTAACATCTGAGGTCATCAGTCCCCTAGAACTTAAAACTACTTAAACCTAACTGACCTAAGGACATCACACACATCCATGCCCGAGGCAGGATTCGATCCTGCGACCGTAACGGTCACGCGGTTCCAGACTGAAGCGCCTAGAACCGCTCGGCCACTCCGGCCGGCGCACATACAAGAGTGTTGAGAGAACTGCCTCCGGCCAGAACACATACAGTATGTATACAGCTACAGAACATTCCAGTACAATGATTCTTGACATTTGTGGATACTTCTAGAACGTACTCGAACCGAATATAGAAATTAAAATTGTACACTCAAAAGATTAGTATCATGTCGGTTACACCACAGTGCTACTCAGTGTACCCCACCAGGTGCGAGGGTAGACGAAAACAAAAGTAAATTTCTAAATATATAGCGGCTTGCTAACTTGCGCATTGAGTGGGCGAACCATGTTAATGAACACAAGGCTTTTGGAACAGCATTGACAACTTCCCTTTTAAAAATGATTGCAATAAATTGGCGGGAGGCAGCAAGAAAAGTCAAGGGAGTTTTCATTAAAAACTGTTAACGTAGCATAGACCAGTTCCAGAGAATACTGTTCATCAACACGTATATTTTATCCAAGGCCTACTACATAGCACAGGTACCGCCCATCCCGTCTGTGGTGGCGAAGACGGTTATGTGCACCTCAGCAAAGTTTTTGTGGAAAGGGAAATTGTTTAGAGCGTCGGTGAAGACAGCAGTGTTGGATCCAAGCAATGGAGGAGTGGGACTAACCGACATCAAGTCTAAAACGATGGCATTTTATGTCAAACGAACATGGAGCATAATGTGTAACGGTCCAGGGTACATTACAGCAAAACTGATGACATTGTCAGGCCAGAAAGTGTAGAGCCGCCGATTAATATACAAAAAATAAGTTTTAAACTAAAACATATTAGGGAGTTTTATCATGAACTAAGCAATCTCAGCAAAAAGCTTTTAAACTCCAAAAACGTTACAGCAAAGGCGATTTTAGCTGAAAGACGGAAACATGAAATAAAAAATAACATAGAAACTAAATATGCTGGAATAGCATGGAATGTGGTCTGGGAAAACATCAGTAGAGATGTTCTTTCGTCTGACGCGAGAACAGCGTGGTACAAGGTAGTCAACAACAGCATCAGCACTAATGAGCGTCTCTTTGCCATCGACTTAAGTGACACTAACCTCAACAGCAAATGCAACCTCGTTGATAGTTTGCCTCATCGGTACACATGTGGAGATCGGATTATCAGCTGGAGGTGGACCAGGGAGAAAATTGCTCAAATAACAAGAACTTTAGTAAACAATGTATCGACTAACATTTTCTTCAGACCAGAAGAAAATTACTACCCTCAGGCAAAAAATAATGCAGTGATTTGGTTAAAGGGCAAATATACAAGTTACATTTTTAACAATATTGGGAGCAATGAACATATTTAATACAAAATATATAATGAAAATGAATTAGAGAATACACTTAAGTATCAGAATCATAATGAGAAATATGGTAACATGCTCCGAATTGTCTTGAACAGAATGGGTATAGGTTAGGAACACGGGGATTCCTCGTGGAGAGGGGATCGGTTGTGTCACGTTCCCGACCCAAACCTCACCTGCAAGTCACACATGAAAAATAAATTAGTAGTACAGCAGTTACAAGAATATGGCGGCAAACATCTGGTGTCTGCCATAAAGGAAGATCTTAAACTCCCTAAGGACGCGTTTAGACGACTGAAACTGACAAAAAATAACAAGGCAGTGAAGGATTTTGCGATGTCGGTGTTCGGGATTGCTCTTCTGTCCACGTAATTTTCCCTGGAAGGAACACACATCAAAGACTTACTGAATGGTTAATTTGGGTCTGGGAAATAATGATGAGGAACCTCAGGCTGCAGAAGAAGAAAATGTGTGTACTGAACTGCCACCAGTTGGAGGTGACAGTGAAGATGCTTAGTGTGTGCTACTGCTAAAGACTGAATATCATTCCTCATTCTATGAATGCTGTAATATAAGGCTGCGATTATCTCTCACGTTATTTATGTCATTTCACTGTAAACTAGCCATTTTTGTTGCTGTTTTTCTGGAATTAATTAAAAAATAAACGGATAAGGCAACGAATTGCAGCGGCCAAAGTCTTAGGTTCGTATACTGCTGGGTATGAAAATATTTGTTTCCTCCTCGTGTTTGCAGCACATTCTGAGAGTTAGATCAACGTCAAAGTTAAGTACTTTCTGAAATATTCGATGTAAGAGCGCTCTTTCTCAATAATAAGTATCTTAGATTTCGTACCTTCCACATGTTTAAGAAATGAAAGGTGAAATTGCTGTGCATGAAACGAGTGACAGTGACATTTATATTCTTTCTTATCACAATTAATTCACCATATTTTCTGAATACGTAGCAATATCCGAGTGCGTCGTCAGCCAGGAATCTGAGAGCCCAACATAAATTTCTGCAAATGACACTAGCAGCAATAGTCTTTATAATCTTGCTTGCCACAAGTATTTCTCTGCGATCGAATTCTTATCTATAGTAGACAGAGATGAAAGCTCTCCGCCATAACATTTTTATACTATACCACAATACACGAAACATTCATCAGATGCACGTTAGAAACTACAACGAACTTCAATAGCTGCATTTGCCACACTCTCTCGTTTTTCTTCTAAGAACCAGATCATTGATGTATCATATAGGAAAGTAGACTACTTCATCATTTGGATCCCTAGCAGCGAGTTACAACCAAATTATATGCATCTTCTTATTCTTTGATACTCTCTTAATTTTTGTGGTTCATGGAGTTATGTTCCGTCTATGCAACAAATTGAGGGCAGTTTTTTTATTGCCATAAGCTTTCGCTTCTTTTATTTGTGAAGCATCATCAGAAATAAAAGAAGCGAAACGCGTAAGGCCGTAACAAACTGCCTTCAATGTGTTGCATAAACCGAATGCACCGCCATGAATTTTGAAGCAACCAAGAAACGATGGAAAACAGAAAAAAATGACGAACTTTTCGGGTGTTTCTATACATGTATTTGTACAATGTGGTACTACACTCCATTCTTAACTCATATTCCGAAACGTAAAATCCAAAACAGGACGTCAATGCGAATGAGAATAAAATGACATAATGTGACACTTATGACAGTTTCCAGAACATAGTCAATATCCGATTGTTATCATGCATTGAAGGAAGCACGTGGTCAGCGAAATATGAACAGTATTACGTACTGTAGCCACTCTTTTCCTTACTGTGAAGAATAGTGAACCTATGTCGGCTGCTAGCTAGACAGTGTAAATGTGTGAATATTTGAATAATAAGCAAACAGGATATATTAATGAGAAGTGTCATTGTCAGTACATATCTTGCCCTCTGTAGATACAGAGACTAACCTGGAAAAGCGGTATCCAGCAAAAAGCACAATCACAGGTGAGAAATGACAGCATAGCAGCCTCCGCCGAAGAAGATCCCACGACCGACGAGCTGTTTCCTGCACTGAGGACACAACTTAAGAAGACGACAGGTTGGTGGAAACAACGGTCAGAGACTCTTATTCAGTCTCTCCAGATCTCTCCAGCTTCCAGATCTGACTTCTAAAGGGCCATATAATTTTTAGGTGGCATCTCCTTGCTGGGGAGCGTGTATTTAAAGAAGAGGCTATAGCCTATCTGTTAACGAGAACTGTGAACTTGTAAGTAGGCTGTTTAGGTTTTTGTGTTGGTAACGCCATGCAGTGCTCTATATGAAAATCACTGACTGTGCTGTGTACAGTCTGTGGCTGGTTGGCATTGTTGAAATATTCGCTATTTTAGTGTTGGGCAGTTGGATGTGAACAGCGCCTAGCGTTGCGCCGTTGGAGGTGAGCCGCCAGCAGTGGTGGATGTGGGGAGAGATATGGCCGAGTTTTGAGAGCGGATGCTCTGGACGTGTGTCCATCAGAGAGAGTAAATTTGTAAGACTGGATGCCATGAACTGATATATACATTATGACTTTTGAACGTTATTAAGGTAAATACATTGTTTATTCTCTATCAAAATCTTTCATTTGCTAACTATGCAGTAGTTAGCGCATTCAGTAGTTAGAATCTTTTATTTAGCTGGCAGTATTGGCGCTCGCTGTATTGCAATTGTTCGAGAAACGAAGATTTTTGTGAGGTAAGTGATTCGTTTGTAGGGATTATTGAAAGTCAGATTGCGTTGCGCTAAAAATATTGTGTGTCAGTTTAGTGTTGATCAGAATAAGTAAAGAGAGTAGTGTCTGAGTACCTTCAGTTTTTCTCAGCTGTTTGAAAATCAAATAACGTAAGAAGTTTTTCAAGCACCGTCATTCATAATTTTTCAAAGGGGATGTTTCAAACTGGGTGAGACATGAAAATCATAGTGAGAACAGTGGACTGTAATGATTATCAAAAAGCGCCCGAATCAGTACTGCATTATCAGTGAAAAAGATAAAAAGCGATGCTGTGTGAATTGTGAAATTATATCCTGTTTGAACTTTTGTAAGTCTCTTTGAACTATTAGGCAACAAAATATATTATTGTCACTACCGCATCGCGTAGTTGAAAGTGAAAACACGAAAACGCAGAATCGATCTGTAAAGTTAAAAGTGTGTGCGCCGTCCAAAGGGATTACGTTTTATTCCATCGCTACGAGGAACAACGCTTCAGGGAGCAGTTAGCTGAACAACATACAGGATGTGAGGTGTATGACATGGAAGCAACACCTGTTGCCTCCACCAGCTACACTCCAACGTCAGCAAGCGGAGAATGGCAGAGATAGGCAGGCCTCTTTGGTTGACTACAGAAGCAGAAGGCAGCCAACATGACAAAAACAATGCGGCTTGCAGCAGCATCGCGCCGGAGAAGATGGTAGCATGTACGCTAATCACTTCACAGCTAGCGAGAGGAGGCTAGTATTGACAATCATAGGGATATATAACAATAGTGTTAAACTGTTTCGTAATAATTTCTTTAATAACAGATTGTTATGGTAAAATCTTAGAAGTAGAGAGGCAGGGCACCCTCACGGAAATGAAACTGAAGAGGCAGGCCAATTACAGTGCATGCCAGATAAAATTAGTAATACAAGTAAAGAGAATATTAGCCTAAAGTCAGTAATGGACAATGTACAGGAAAAATTAGATTCAATGGTAGATGAGGAAAGTGTACAAAATCAAATGGCTCATAGCTATTTACCTGAATTATCTGACGAAGAAACTGAAGTTTTCCAAGAAAACATAATTTCAGATAGTAGTAATAGTGAAATTCGAGAGGTTCATTAAGGTGAATGATAATATCAGAGGTTATTACCCTGACACCGCCATTGCTAATGAATCAACAAGGAGCACTAATAGATTAAGCCGGGGAACAACATCAGCTGATACATTGGCTGTACAAGATAATAACAAAAGTGTGCTTGAAATATTAATAGTGCTAGTATCTCTGTAAAAGAACTAAAAATAAAACTAGAAGAAAAGACAGAACCAGGGCAAAAAGAATAAAAAACGCTAAAAGGATGCAAATGAATTAAAGAAAGGGCAAAAATTACTTGCTGATTAAACAGAAGCAACAAAGGAGGAGACAACAAAAATTAATTGTAAGTTTAAACATATACAGACCAGGGTTGATTCTCATGAAACTACAATAGGGGCTCGTAAGAAAGGAACTGAACATGAGAGGAAAAAATGGTGTCGAAAATTAGATTAGGCTAAGAAAGAGGTTAATCGTAAGATCGATGATGAAGCAGTGATTATAAATTGTCTCATGCAAGCTCAAGATACTTTTGTGTTGTCAGTTGGGGATGAAGTCACTAAATTAAGTAATGATCAGAGTAAAATAAACAAAATTTGCAAAGGCACCCATAAAAGGTGAACAAACAACTAGTTGCTTTAAAGGACGATAATGCAGTCCTTAGCTATAAAGTATCACAAGTAGAAGCTGTTTGTAATGGTGTTAGAAATACGATTCAGGGACGTTTGAGAGAAACAGAAGAGAAGGTAGAAAACACAGCTAAGTGAGGTGACTAAAAATATAGATAATATGGAAGTTGCATTAAAACAGAAACTCGAAACGTGGGTTGAACAGGCAAAACGTAAGAGTAAACACGATCGGATAATCAAGCAGGTATCGTACCAAGTTGATGAAGTGGTGCTAATTAAGACCAGGCCGAGGTTCTCAAAAATCAAATCGGAAACCAAGAAGTTTCATGAAACATATGAGGGTCCATATAGGATAGTTACATTGGCTCACCCTAGTGCTGTGGGGGTGGCCAGCACGAAGACATGACAGAGCAAAGGATTGTGTAACATCGTTGATATCAAAAAGTTTCATCAGAAACAGAGAAACCTCAGGGGGCAATAACACTCTTTGTATTGCTAGGTAGCTGAGACCTACCAGGTACCCGAATTAACTAACAGTTTACTTCCTTTCTTTTCACGCTGTTAGTTCTTCCCTCTTCATCATTCTGAACTAGAATGACATCTATCCTTCTTCGTTATTTACGATATAAATATAAAAACTAAAAAGAGCCAAAAAGGGATCCATGGAAACAAAAGACATACCAACTGAATAGTTAAGCAACTGATCATAACAAAAGATAACATGCCCCAAAAGGTTTAGGAAACAAACAAAGAGCCTAGCCTATAATACGTAAAATCATCATCCATACAGGCAGGAGAACACCCTATAAACTACATATAGAATCTTTTTATGTATATTATGAAACACAAAGAAATTACATACGAATATGTACAGAGAAAACAATCTTCTATATTTCTTTATTTAGCTAGATTGCAGCTGACGCAGGGGAAAAGGACAACGCCGAACCAAGTAAGTGGACACAATTAGAACAAACAATACGAAATGATCCTGAGATGATTAGATTAAACTTTATTAGCAACAGTTGGTAGATAGTGTGCGAGTGATTGGAAGCAGTGATGAGGTTTCTGCTGCAATACATGTATATATATTTAAGCTAGGATGGGTCCAGTTACAAGTAAAATGATGATGAAAGGATTCTGGATCGACCAGAGAAGTCGACCAATCATATATAAATGATAATGAAAAAGTTTTGGATCGACCACTGATGTCGAACACTAGTATATGATGACAGGCAATAGGAAGGTAATAGGCAACATGAGAGTCGGCCACTCATTTAGGGATTAGTAGACGAGGTATTTCCGCCAAAGTATTATTATTAAATGTATCACGACACAGAAATGTTACCCACACAACTAAGGAACACAAGATAAGAATCTTACATAGAACACAGACTACAGTAACTACTAAGGTACAAATACATAAAGCACATGAGACATGTTTGTTGTATTCATACTGTTTACATGTTTGAGCCGCAACGTCCCTAATAAGCTATGAGAAAATTAGAGCAAAAGGATTTGTTTCGCTATTTTTCTCTGTTCTCACAATCTAGGGTAACTTCAGTTCTCTCAGAAGACCTGTGAATCTTGTTTGAATGCCCAGTTACCGAATGAAATGAAAATAAAACCTGAAGTATAAAATTGAGAGTTATTCTAGTATCATTTCGATTTTTTTTATAGTATTATGATGAGAAAGTATATGTTTCCCATTAGTAGTTCAATGGTTTTGGTTAATTGAAGTGATATTTTAGAAACATCAATTTTCTAGTTTTCTTTTTTTTTAAGAATTTCCATCGATGAGAGAGTAGGGGAGCTACTGAGAAATTGGAAATGTCATTTTTTTAAATTTGTTAGTTGTCTTAGAGAACAGGCCAGTTTTGAAAATCAAAAATGAAGGGAGACATGTGATATTCCTGACTGTGGCCGCCAGTATTTTATTTTGCTAGAAGCTCGCCTTGATACACTCGCCTTCATACACGTGAAGTAGCATATGATACAAAAGTGGAGTGAGGTGCAGGCGACAGATGGTACAGTATGTACCAGTCCCGAGGGAGAGTCCGCCAGTTGTGCTGAACTTGTTTCTGATTGGTCGTCACATTAGGGTTCTAGGATCCAAAATACCTAACTTCTCTTATTAATTATTTATATCATTTTCATTGTATTTAACCCAGATTTATGTATGGTTACCCTAGGAGTCTATCGATTTTGTTTATTAAATTTCACTAATTTTGAGAAACATAAGAACAACGATATTGCAACCGAAGTATTTCGGACACCTTCGAGGCGCTTTGGCGAGCCTGGGAGACGAACTACTTCGGCGGGACTAGTCAGACGGTTTCCGGCGTTCTTCACAGCAGGACGTGTAACTCTGTTTCGAACGGACATGTCGTATTATATATCGGAAGTTGTCAGAAACGTTACCGTACGATTAAGAAAGCTAGGTCGAGTGTTGTAAAAGACAATGTAACATGTAGGAACATTTAAATAATAATGAAACAAAATATATTAATGATAAGTGTCACCTACCGTCACTATCAGTACCACAATCTTGCCCTCTCTAGATATAGAGACTAACCTGGTAAAGTGGCATCCCGCAAAAGGCACAATCACAGGTTCGAATTGAGAGGGTAGCAGCCTCCGCCGAAGAAAATCCCACGACCGACGAGCTGTCTTGTGCGCTGAGCACAAAACTTTAGAAGAGGACTGGTTGATGGAAAGAACGGTCAGAGATTCTTATTCAGTCTCTCCAGATTCCAGATCTGACATCCAAAGGGATACATAATTTTTAGAAACTACTGAAATGACTAAATGGACAGGGAGGGTGGCTACAAGTTACCTGAGACCTTGCTGCCGGTGATTCCAGCCCCGCGGACCGTTTGTGTTCGCCGACCGTAGGGTACGTGGCCCGGCTTTGGCGGTGTAGAAAACTGCCGTGAGAGCATTGCCATGCGGTATTAACGCCTCGCAACAAGAGAAGGCCATCCACTGGATACAAGCTGCCGATCAGCAACTGACTTCCAATCACCGACGAGAGTTTACCCATCAGTCACTTACCAGGCTAGCACAGGCAACAGACAGCCGATACACTGCCTTCTAACTGTCACCCTCTACAGTTGCCACCATTGTAGCACAAGTAATAGTTTGCCAAACAGTCACCTCTCCATAACAAACTCTTCAAATTGCCTTGTGATAGATATGTAACGTCGGCAGCCACCAGATACCCTAAAGTTACAGTACATAATGGAAGACATTCCTCAGTATAAAACAGTGAACCACGATGAAGAGGACCACAGCACAAAGACAGTTTAGCTGTTTAGTAGTTACAGTGACACACCCAATTAGCAAAATTAATTTATCCAAAACACTTGCAAATGTCAGCATGAGAGAGAGGACATGCAGCTGGACTCAAAGATGCCAGTTGGAATAATCGACGAATCGCTCGACATTTATATAGGAGCTATGTTGGCAGAAATGGGTGAACTGTGGCTGAACACAATGTCAAGAATAAAGCTGTCGTCCTAGAGAGACGATGGAATTTGAGGACCAAGCAATAATCAGAAAGGCTTTCTGAGTCCCAGATTCATCATAATCGTCGATCCAACGTTCAACTGTGTTTCAGTAACCACACTGACCATTAATACGCAGGTCACAGAAAGGGGACTACACGCACAGCGCCCCTTCATCCAAGAACCATTGAGCTCCATACACCAACTAATCTTTTAGCAGGAGTGCGGGACAATTCGGACCATTCGCCCGTGATGAGTCCCGCTTCGAGCTGACCCTATGACCAGGGAAGATGTGTCTCGAGACGCACCACATAGGGGTGGGTTACCAACCAGACTGTCTTCCGCCGTACGGCCCGACAACCGGATGTGATGGTCTGGGGCGCAATTTCATTCCATAGCAGGACCCCTGTGGTTGTCATCCGCGGATCTCTTACAGTACAGTAGTGTAAGTCGACGATATTCTACGTCCCGTTTTGCTGTCCTTCAAGGCAAGCCATCCTGAGCTTACATTTCAGCAAGATAATGCCCGCCCACACACAAAGAGACTTTGTATTGCTTGTCTTCCTGCTTGTCAAACTCTACCTTAGCCAGCATAGTCGTTAGATCTCTGTCTAATAGGGAACGTTTTGAGCATTATGGGCAGGGCCCCCCAACCAGCTGGGATTTTAACGATATAAAGTGCCAATTGGACATGATTTCACAAGATATACCTCAGGAGCACATCCAACATCTCTATCAATCGGTGACAAGTCGAATCACTGCTCGCATAAGGGCCTAATGTGGACTATCACGTTATTGACTTTCTCAGATTGTGAACCTCTTTCTCTTGGATAAAACATCCATTTTTTTTCTCAAATTGTTACAATTTGTTTGTCTGTACTTGTGCATCACATCTGCCGATTTCCGTCCCATTCGGATAAATTCCTTCGTGGTGCGACTTTTTTCTATCTTTCCTTAGAGTGTATAACTTACCGACCTTTCCTAAGATTTATGCAGTGGTTCCGTAGTCACTGATGTAGCGATATGTTTTCGGGGTAAAAGTGCAGTTACGAGGGAGTCTTAAAGCGTTAACTACCACGTCGAGAAAATCAAGTTACATTTTTATGGCTTTATTTGTTTCCACGTACGTGCCTTAAGACATTGTTGCACATTTAAATTCCTGCATTATAATACAGTATCAAGCCATTAGAGGAGCTGAAAAAAAACAATGCAGCGCATTGATTAATTGGGACAACCTGCGGTAGTTCGTTTTCGGTATTTGTAGGGGAAAAATGCTTCAACAATATATGTTGAGTTTGTTGAAGTCTGCGAAACACAACAAGATATGAAACAGCGGTTCGGCGATACTGACCACTGTTGTGGCGCAACAGTTATGAAGAACGAAGTGAAAGATCAACTCTAAGAACGATAGGGTATTGCATGTGAAGTTGGTGTTCGAAACCGGTGTATTGCAGTCGAGGTGATAGTGCAAAAGCTAAAATCACACGTGGATCAGTTTCTAACGTTTTGTTCGACTTTATGAACATCAAAAGAGAAATCGTCCGCCGGGTTCCGCGGCAACTGGCGCACGTTCAGGAAGTCCACCGAAAAGAAGTAGCTGTGTCAGGTCAATTTGGATTTCTTTAGCCGCCTAATCATCATGAACGTGGGCTAAGTGATTCATTACGAGATCGAGATCAAGTACCAAAGGAAAGAGATGAAACATAAGGATTCATCATCGCCCAAAAAAAGCGAAGACCGAACCAGAATGGGGAAAGATGGAGTGTTTTTGGGTCCGTTATGGTGAAGTATACACTATGTGATCAAAAGTGCTGAAAATGACTTAAAAGTTTGCAGTGCCCTCCATCGGTAATGCTGGAATTCAGTATGGTGTTGGCCCACCCCTAGCTTGGATGACAGCTTCCACTCTCGCGGGCATACGTTCAATCAGGTGCTGAAAGGTTTGTTGAGGAATGGCAGCCCATTCTTCAAAGTGTGCTGCACTGAAGAGAGGTATCGACGTTGGTTGGTGAGGTCAGACAAGCGGTCGGCGTTCCAAAACATCCAAAAAAAAAATGGCTCTGAGCGCTATGGGACTTAGCATATGAGGTCATCAGTCCCCTAGAATTTAGAACTGTTTAAACCTAACTAACCTAAGGACATCACACACATCAATGTTCGAGGCAGGGTGCGAACCTGCGACCGTAGCAATCGCGCGGTTCCGGACTGAAGCGCCTAGAACCGCTCGGCCACCGCGGCCGGCAAAACATCCCAAAGGTAGGCGAGTGTTGTGATAGTGTCACGCAAAACAACAAGTGGTGCAAACCTCCGCCCCGAAAAACACGACCACACCATAACACCATTACCTCCGAATTTTACTGTTGGCAGTACACACACTGGCAGATAACATTCACTGGGCATTCTCCTTACCCACAACCTGACATCGGATAACCACATTGTGTACCGTGATTCGTCACTCCACACAAAATTTTTCTACTGATCAATCGTCCAATGTTTACGCTCCTTAGAGCAACCGAGGCGACGTCTGGCATTTACCAGCATGATACATGGCTTATGAGCAGCCGTTCGACCATGAAATCCAAGTTTTCTCACCTCCCACCTAACTGTCATAGTGCTTCCAGTTTATCCTGATGCAGTTTGGAATTCCTCTGTGATGGACTGGATAGATGTCTGCCTGTTACACATTATGACCTTCTGCAAGTGTTGGCGGTCTCTGTCGGGCAACACACGAGGTCGGCCTGTACGCTTTTGTGCTGTACGTGTCCCTTCACGTTTCCACTTCAGTATCACATCGCAAACAGTGGACCTAAGGATGTTTAGGAGAGTGGAAATCTTGCGTACAGACGTATGACACAAGTGACACTCAATTACGTGACCACGTTCGAAGTCCGTGAGTTCCGCGGAGGGCCCCATTCTGCTCTCTCACGATGTCTGATGACTTATGGGTTTGCTGTTATGGAGTACCTGGCAGTAGGTGGCAGCGCAATGCACCTAATATGAAAACGGTTGTTTTTGGGGCTGTCCGGATACTTTTGATCGCCTAGTGTAGTATCGAAACCTGGTGTTGTTAGTGTGTGTCCAGATGTAGCGTGAGTCGAAGCTGCCAAAGTTCATTCTGCAGAGGATAAGGACTAGGTTGTGGTGGGTGGGACACGTTCTTTCGAAATGCGTTACGTTTACTACAGTTCCAACCTACAGCAAATATTTCTTTAAGAAATAATACTAAAACCTCCACCAACACTTTCTTTATTAGGAAGTTCTAAATCGCTGAAATCTGCAGTAGACATACAGATGAGGTCACACACAGTTATAATAAAACGATGCAAATGATTTCTTATAGAGATATAATGAAACAGACACTAATATCTTAATACCAGTTAACAGTCGGGTGTACCGCAATTTCATGACTTGATCAACTATCTAGAAACAACATCAACAACGCAAGTACACTTATTGGTTTTGCCGCGAGATCGTATTGTGTAAAGTCCACAATATTTCAGGGATACGACATCTACGGCTAGTGGTATTTGCTGCCGTCGGTGCTGCAACACGAGTGCGCGGGAAGACGTGTTCGCATGTGGGAATAAAAGGCGCTCCTAGTACCCCCTGCTGGGAGTCGCAGAAAAGGCCTCCCGCATATTTTACCACTCCTCGATGTCACAGTCAGAAGAAAGGATGATGTTCGACTGGGATATAGAGTCTATTGCAGACTAATTGACAACGAGCTATATTTGCGGGCCACAAGTTATCATCACCCTGCACATCGCGGTAGTGTTTTACGCCCTTTGGCGCATACAGCATTCGCTCTCAAATGCCGACAGTCTATCTGGTGACCTACACACCTAATAACGGTAGTCCAACAGACTGGCTATTCCGATAGAGAGATACGCAATGCATACCGTTTTAAACATATTCAAAGCACGGATGTAAATGAAGATGCGAAGGCAGCCATTGCAATGGCGTTCTTGCGCTATTTTGGTGACATATCTCCTAGAATAGAAAAGAATCCTCTGAAGGCACGACATCTAGTGTTTTTTTCGGCCGTCAGCGAAATTAAAGAATTGATTGTGCTGACTCAAAGATGAGCTTGGCCTTAGGAAACGTGGGGTCCAGAAGATCCTATGCTAATGTAGAAAACCTTGTACTGGGCAGACGTACCAAACCCCGTAAGAGCGATGCGTCGAACAGCTTCCTGAAATACACATGGTGCAAACTGATAAATCAGTGATGGTGAAACATGGCCTGGACAGGGGGCACCGCATGACTTCAACCCCATCGTCGTCTTTCTGGGACTGTGTTGTTAGGGAGGTCATACATATCAGTACGGCAGAGAATCTTGCTAGCAGCAACTACTACCACTTAAAGATGTCGAGCAGTTGTATCGATTAAATATTGTGAGATTAAGACAATACGATCCGGCGGCAAATCCGAGAAGCGTGTTTGCAACAGATTTGGCGAGAAACCCTGAAAAGTCACGACATCGAAAATCTTAGAGAATACGCCTTTTCAATCGAGAAATATTTTGATTGAGCGATATATTACGAGTACAATATTTTCAAACAATTGAACAACATGTTCTTATGTGTTTACAACTACTAGTTCACAAAATTACGCAAATCATTACTTGTCTGTATAATAGAACTCAAAACCGTTATCATTTTTCAAAACGGGTCACTCTCGATAAATCTCAGGCAACTACATCCCAGTCAGTGAGGCTTAGACAAAGATACCATCCACCCCTGTTCACGTACACTAACCTGCCATGGCAGCCACACGAAAACATCAGCCAACCCATGAAGCGAAACTTGGCAAATTGGAAATGAAGCGTGAAAGCTTTCTTCAGCATCGGCCCCAACTTGTGCACAAAATAATAATAGTAATCGATATGGTCACAGATACGGAACAACCAGCGGCATGGCGAGCAGAGTCCTGTGTGCATAGCGAGATGATGTCTTGGTACTTCCAAACCGAAGGCTGGATGGACAAGAAAGCTACATCGGTGTGCCAGGTAAGCCGCAGCTGCAACCAGGCAGCGCTACAGTCTAGCTGCCGAGTTTCAATGAGAGGCCCGCCCACGTATCAAAGCCAATGCAACTCGCAGCGACTTAGGGTCCTCACACAGTATCTTCGTCTTCTTTCCTGGACTGAAGAAACCACTGCGCGGCAGGAGTCGCAGGTGCCTCCAGAACAACGGCGAGGTAATTTTAGAGGTTGACCGCTTCCTGAACAGCCAAAATCAGACTTCTACAACCAAGGTTGAGTATGTAGAGATTTATTATCACCAGGTATCATGGTCGCAGCTTGATTTTTTCGAGGTACTGATTAATTATGACTAATACTTGTAGATCTCATTACATAAATTTATTTTTCAAATGTGTAGATTCCTTCATTGAAGTGAGATTCTGATGGGTCAGAAAACTTCCTTTCTGTTGTCGCCTTGACCTGTTTCCGACTCAAAACGTTTTCCACACAGTAATATCTTTAGATAAGGAAGTGGAAGTCAGAAACTACATAATGAATGGAATAAAGGTTTCAGCAGTTTCCTTTTTCGATTGTAAAGAATCTTTCGTCTGGGCAGTTGCATTTGTCTGGTGAAGCATACGGTTTATGTTCTGCAATCTAGGCCGCTCACGTATTTCGTTATCTACTCGCGTCAGGAGAGCTTGCGCGGTGCTCAGCTGTTACTGCTTGAACTTCTGAGATGCATTCAACAAAATGAATTCCTGGTGCATTACATTAAAAATGTCTGCCCTGCAAATGAAATCGAGAGTTCAACGTTTTTGGGTCTGGTAGACTAACCTCCGTCCACTGCTTTGATTTCTGTTTCGTTCCAGGCGTTTAAACACGAATTTCTTAAGCGGTAACAAACATTCTAGCTAATTCTGTTGAATTCCTTCGAAAAAGTTCCAGAAATAACTTTTTCCTTATGTGTTTCGTCTAATTTTGATAGCTACATCAACTGTCTTACTTGAAGTTTTCCCAAATTTAATTCTCCATGTAAAATGTCATTTCAGATACATTTACAGTACCACCTAGCACATATTCCCGACGTTTTCATTCGGGCATGGATTTGTCTGATATCCTTCACACGAATAATTTCCTTAAGCAATACGATAGCAAATACGGATGTGTGTTTCTTTTGTTTTGTGTCTGAAGTAGCTGACTCTAAACTTTCACAATCCTCGGATAAATTTATGAAGATGACAACCCGCCCAAAGCAAACTGTTTTACAAGGTACATTATTTACTTTTATTCATTTGAGCGAAATACAGGCAACATGACTACCATAAAAATGGGCATCTTTATTAGTTAAATATTACTCTGTGACAACAGCGGTTGTAGCTTATGATTCTTAAAAACTGTAGCTCTGTTCAACATTCAACATACATCTCAGCTGCAATGTGTGCTTGCAAAGAGCCACTATTAGTGATGGAGTCCATAAGTATACGGATTAAACACGAGCTGATGTTCGCAGGCGGAAATGTATCCACATGGATTCCCTGGAAACGTTTTGCTACTGCCGATAAATTTGAAGAGGTAACTAACTGAAGGTAAGTTGATACAAATGAGCAGTATGTTCAGACCATTCTGTTTTTTCTTTCTTTTGCTTGTGCCTTTTCCCGCTGTGACGCAGGGTCAGCATGGTTAATCGGATTTGGCAAGGTTAATTGTAATGGTGGCCAGAAGCTCCTCCTGCCGCAACCCCGTACCCCCTGGGACGGAATTTGAGTGCTGCGTCTGCGTCTAGTGTAATCCATGGAATAGTGTGAATGTGTTCAAATGTCTGCGAGCCATGTAACTGAGGCGGAACGTGGGGACCAGCCCGGTATTCACCTAGAAGGATGTGGAAAACCGCCCAAAAACCACATCCAGACTGGCCGACACACCGGTCCTCGTCGTTAATCCGCCGGGCGGATTCGATCCGGGGCCGGCGCGCCTACCCGAGTCCAGGAAGCAGCGCGTTAGCGCTCTCGGCTACCCTGGCGAGTACGTTCACACCGTTCTGTATAGGAGTTATATTTCACTAAAACTTTCTTCAGAGGTTAGAAATAGAAAACAGTTATTTCTGTAGATTATATGACAAGTTATGTGACAGCATACGCACTCGCATAAATAAGTGTGACGATTGATACTGTAGAAAACAAGTCTCAGTAACTAAGGTGAATAGTTCACTAAAAACGACAGAAAACACAACACACTGTTGTTTAGAATATAGTATTAATAGTGTCATGGTTCTGTTTTTCTCGTACCACTGAACTGCTAAGTAACTGATAACACATCGATCAAATTGTATTACTATGAGGAAACAGTGTTAAATGTAAGTCTTTTGCCCTATGTTTGGTCCATTCGGTACCATTGAACTGTTGCGTAAATAAATACGAAAAACTTACCTTGCTTAATATTCAGGGTATTTCCGTTATTAAAGTTGTAAAGCGCTGTACAAAGAGAACCACTTCTCAAAATGACGTCAAATTTGAACAGCATATTATTGACACAGGTGGGAAAAAGCACCCTACATTTCTGCCCAAACAAAATCACCCACATTCAGGGATTTTTTCCTGCTGATCGACCAGAAAGACGAATTTTTACGAAAAATTTGACCAATAGGTGTCCGTCCCTGTAAGCATTAGAATAACCACATCAACAGACGTGCGGCACGCAGCTGTTCCCCAGTTTGCGTCCGAGACGTCCAACATGACTGTCTCCATGATGGATCGCGATCTACTGGTAGAAGTCTTTTACAAAAACGTTGAGTTTGCGCCATTAGATCTGCAGAAGCTCCACATACTCCAGGGTATGGAAAGCCATTGTTACGATATCTGATAAGGGTCTGGAGAATGGCTAAAAATTCGAAAAGACAGGTTCTTTGTATTTGCAATATGGCACAGGGAGGAAAGCGGCTTATCCGACGTTGTCGAAGATGTGGTCAGAGCATTGCAGGAGGAGTCGAGCAGTGGTGTGCAAACATGCAGTGCACGGAGTATTGCCCGAAAGTTGGACCTGCATGACAGCACGGTAAATAAAATCTTACGAAATATCCTACATTTATATCTATACAAAATCACCCACATTCAGAGATTGCTTCCTGCTGGTCGACCATCAAGTCGAATGTTCGTCCCATAATTCCTTGCTCGTGTACAAGTGGACAATGAATGGCCATGGAACATTCTGCGGACAGATTAACTCTATTTCCATGTCCTAGGACATGTCAATAAGAAGCAGAACAGAATAAGGACAACCGAAACCACTCCATTCTGCACCGGTACCTGTGTGACGTCGTTTATAATAGGGCCATATCTTTTTTCGAGAAGATGAGTCGCGCGTATCGTATTTTCTGTACCGTCATTGGTTAAAGCTATTTGAGCCTTTTGTGCAGCAACGCCGTTCCCAACCTTGAACGGTGTGGATTTTTATGCAAGATGACACTCTTCCACACATCGACAGTCAGTGAAGCGGTTGCGGCGACGGCATTTCGGAAATGATAGCATCATGAGTCGTCATTTCCCTACAGCGTGGCCGTCTAAATTACCTGATCTTAATGCGTATGACTCGGACTATGAGGTTATCTGAAAGATATTCTCTTACTGTTCCAATTACGAACGTAGCTGAACTAAAGGCACGCATTGAGTAACATATTCCGAACGAGAACCCCCAGACACTCCGATGTTGTGGAACTTACTGCTTCTCGATTTCAATTGTAAGGTGTCATGCAAATCCAACACCTTCCATGAAAACCCTGACATGATAAGCAAATCCAGTAGTATGTCACATAGCTCCAAATAAATCGTGACATTAAATTAACCAAAGTAATACGAGTAACGAGTGAGCAAATGGAATACCACAGATTAACACAAGAGTGCCTAAATGCGTGTCATACGTTCCCACCGTGAGACAGACGCAGTTCCGAGGGGAGAAACGAAAACAGAAGCCGAGAGCAGAATCGTGTTAAGCTGGAAGGCCCTACGATAAGGGATGGACACCAACGTAGCGAGCTAACCGCTACGACCACCCCCCAGCCCATGTTAAAAGCTACAGTCCTCCAGAAGAACAGTATAGATCTTACGATAACACAAAAAGGGCCACCCCCAGCCGCAAGTTTTAGCGTGAGACTTTTTCGCGTCTCTGTTACGTTGCAAACTTTTAAAACATTGCCCCACCACGAAAAGTATAACGTTTCTCATTGGATAGACAGAATTTTTGTAGGCGGAGCTTAAGGTTAACACTGAGACCCTGATTGGTCAGTTGAAAGCACAGCCAAATAGTTTTTTTTTAAACCAACTTCGGTAAATTGTAGTAAGGAGAAGTTAGGAGAGAGCTGCTTCCGAGACGGCGAGGTGAGCGGAGCTGTGCTGCTCACCGCCCCCTGATGAACACCGACAAGGTAATGAACGCACGCGATGCCGCATAACAGCATATTAAGCTTCAATCAGAACTGCAGAAGTCTCATATGTTACACCCCCTTTTTGCGTAATACTAGTGTCGATCGTCAATTAAAGCTCATGGTGTTCACATTTGCCACTTGAAATAAAAATCTGAAGCGCGATGATTTTTCTGTTATATTGTTATTGAGAAGCCACATCAGCCACTGTAATTTACGACAAGTTAGATAAGTAATTAAAGATAATTGAGGGTCACTGTAGACCATTTTGATAGTTTTCTCTCTTGTGAAAATTAATTTAAACCTAGATTATAGATGTGATATGGCATAGGTCATCCTTCGATCCATTGTAGAACTTGGAAACCCATTCAGGGAATATTCGTTCACATTTTTGTTGAACGCAGTTGGTTTTTACCATCCTGTATTAAAACATTTCCTTTTATCAATAGTGCAATTTATAAACAATGTTTTGTGAGTAGAATAAAATTTCCAATGGTAAACTTAACTGCTTTTTCGTCGTTATTTTACCAGCTAACTAAAAATAGGAAAGCCTTACACTAAATTTAGTTAGTATTAAGATTCTTTTACAGGGAGTGCAGTGGAGCTGACACTGAATCTGGAATCATTAAGTATTTGGTTATATCTTCGCTAGTCTCACTGAACTCTTCTGAACTCTACATGTCATGTGTGGTCTGACGTCTCGTTACCAGAACAGGTCCCAGGTTCAAACTAGTCAGTTCCCTAAAAAACACGCTCAGAGCGTCGTTGTGCGGAAGTGGTAGGGAGACACGATATAGAACAGACACCACACAGAATGTTAGAGAATGGCGACCCTGCCAGGATGGTAAAATACCATGATTGAAGGTCGACCACATGCCTAACCAGGTCAGAAAAATATCCTGTTAAAAATTTTTCGTAATAAAAAAAAATTTTTTTGAACCTTACAAATGGTCGGAAACAGTAGCTGCAGCGACAGTAAGAAAGTATTCAATAAAAATGAGACAATCTGGCAGAGACAATAGCATAATTAAGTTATGAATTTTAATATTGTTAGAATTAAGTTTTCTCCTCAATGCAAGCGCATAGGTGGCGGATACATCATTGACATGTTGGTTCTGACCCAACAAGTAAGTGAATGTATTGTCAAGTCGCGTGTGCAAAAAGTTTATGAAATGCGTGAGGTCGTATGAGCGCATGTTGACTCGAAGTAGGGCGCATGAATTGCTTTTAAAACAGAAAATAAGGGATTCGGAAAGATTAGCAATGGCAGATCGAGACCTTGACCAAATTGAGGTAGAGACCCAGCATGAAAATGGACAGAGAATAGAGGACAGTACAACAGACGATGCAGTATCGCGAGAAATAGGAAATATAACGCACCATAACGAGGATAATGTACGTCAAGGCATAGAAAACGTAAGTCAGCATACGACAGAGGAGCAGGAAAGTAGAGAGACAGTCGATGAGGATTCTAACTTGCGCCTTGAATACGTAGAACCCATAGTACAAGTAATCAGAGCTCCCTCACCACAGAGTACAAGGAATGCCAGCAGAAACGTGCCACAGCACAGTCCAATGCAATCGGTTGCGAACCAACATTTGGGTGAAAACGCAGAGCGTAGGACGTCGGGAGAAAACGCAATAGGACCCACCAATCTGGCAGAATTATTACAACAAATTATGGAAACCATGACAAGGCAAAACAAAGACATAGTGAACCAAATTCCAATTCAGAATGCAGAAACCACGAGACAAATGCGTGAGATTAAAGAACAAAACAAAAAAATTCAGTTACACCTAAGTCATATTGAAGACGAGGCAAAAGAATCTCTAGAAGTGATAGGAAACTTAATAACAGGTCATAATCAATTGAGAACAGACATTGACAAGGTACAAGCGGACGTACAAACATTGCGTAATGACATTCAGGACGAGATCAAAACATTACCTAACAACACCCAGGGAGAAGTCAAGAAACTAGAGAAACAGATAAACGTTATTACTAGACAAACAGCAGGTACAGCGGGTGAAATTGTTGAAAATAGTGTGTTACACAAACGTATCACAAAAGCAGCGCTGAATAGATATGATAACCGCATAGTCAAAATAGAAGCGCAAACGAAGTGACAATTTCAGAAATTGCGAACAGAGTTGTTGCAAACCATTGAAGAGCATAGAGAACAGGATCGAACAAGCACAGAGTCTGCAACCACATCCGTATCTGTAACAGCACCGGAAAAACAAGCAATTAACGAAGATATTACGCATTTGCAATTCCAATCACAGGCGGAAAGTAACATGCGTGAAATCAGACAGCCTGCACAGCAACAAACACGTTTCGAAATTCTTGATGAACAAACGTCACCACAAACACATGCGGAACCACAAATGTATGTTTCAAGACAGTTTGGGTCGTGCAATGAAGCAGCAAGGTTAGCCAGACAAGATACGGAACCAATACCTGACAATGGAAAGCCAGGTCGCGAAGAGTACAGTGCAATGCATTCAGCTACACGTTCACAACCGATGGAAGAAAGTTATTGCGTACCACTCCAACGATACTACGTAAGGGTAGGCAAAAGTTACAGTGGACAATATCCAATGGATCTACCACAACCGGAAAGAATGACTGGAGAAATGATCAGAAACAAAAGTGGCGAAGAATCGCGACTTTCATATGGAACTATGACGAAGTACGACATCGATCATTTAATCATAGTCAGAAAATTTCAACACTTTCGAGAAGGAAACTCATTACATCCACGAACTTTTATTGATCAATTCCGAGTAGGATTACCAGAACACTGGACACTAGCACACAAATTAGACTTTATATGTGCACACATGTCAGGAACAGTCGCAGAAACCATGCAGAATGTTGCAGAGACATGCCGATCGTACGAAGATTTCAGAGAGAAGTTTCTCTCACGATATTGGTCCAGCGAAGCACAGAACAGATTGAAGTACGAATTATTACAGAACCCATATTTTGAAAATTCAGGAGAGAAGAGTCCCGTGAAATTTTTCGAAGTAATGGAAAAGAAAAATCAATGCTTAGATGTACCATACAGTGACGGAGAGTTGATTAAATTATGCGCGATGAAGCTACCATTGAAATACCAGCAATCATTAGTAGGTCGCGGAGGCAATGACGTCGAAGCATTTAAAGGTATTCTAAGGGAACTAGAGTTCATATTTTCGGAAGATGACGCAAGAAAAAGACGAAGCGCACGTGAAAACGAAAGCAAAAAGCTGTGGAATCCACAAGACATAATACGAAGAAACAATACTTACGAAGCACGTGATAACTTCGCACAAAGAAACGACAATAGATTTCAACAAAGAACCGGTTATGGATTTAGAAGAGAATATGACAATAACTATAACTCACCCAGGAACGGCAACAACTATTACAGAGGGAATAACGACAACCGGAACGGGTACTGGAGAACCAATAGACCGACAAATTATCAACAAAGAAACCACTATCAACAGGCTGAACAAGAAAAGAGAATACAGATAGAAGAGGTGGAGGTAAGACCACCAAACCCCGATAAACGTTCGAATTGACAGCTAAGCGTCCATGCCAAAGACAATGACGCACCGACCCAGGACAATTGCTGCACCTTGAACAGAGAAGTAAAAATCTTATCTCAAGAAGAGAAGAAGGAAGAAACAAATGCGCAGGGACCAGATGAAAACGAAGACAAGAAAATAACAATATCGTGTTGGGACGAAATTAATTGGGAGGATACCGACGAGGAAGATGGATTACCAGAGGCGTGCACAACGAATGTAGGAGGAAAGGACGAAGTAATGAGTATTGCAGAGCTACTTGAGATGGAAACCAGAGAAAGCGAATTCAATGAGGATAATACGCAGTCAACAGAAGTTGAAAATAACTTACCAGTGGGCACACAACCCAACGTATATAATGAGGGAAGTTATGAAGCGATAATTAGAGCATTTAGATGCGATTATGTGGAAGTAGCGACGAAGAAGGAGAAGATAGACGAGGATGAGAAAAAAATAGAGGATGTTGAAGAAAGCGTGAATGAAGGAAGAAATAGAGAAGAGGAAATAAAAGAGAGAGAAGAAGCAGTCGAAACTTATCCTACAGAAAGTTCGAATTCACAAGGGAAATTCCTAAAAAGACTCATGTATGATTCAGTGGAGGATTCGTTGATGCAAGAAGAAGAAGAACAGAACCAACCCTTTCAAATTCAACCAATTGTGAAGGCCATGGTAAAGCATATCCCAGTCAATATTGTAACTGATAGCGGAAGTGAACTGACTGCGCTCTCAGAAAATTTATTCATGCAGTCTAATGCCAATGAGGAATTGCCAGTTCTGAAAACACGTAAGATTAAAGTAAGAGGTCCTCTTAGAAACAATGCTGCGGAAGTTACGAGACAAACAAGGTTAACTCTTTCGTGTCAGGGTCAAAAGATCGAAGCCAACTTCGTGATTATGCCTAAACCAACTGTAGATTTGATTATAGGTGCAGATTTTTTAAATGAGAGACGAGCAATAATAGATATGGGGAAAGGTAGCGTAACATTCAGGAATGTCACACTTCTCTTTGAGCAAAAGCTAAAATTAGAAGAAATACCAAACAAACAATTAAGAATGATGAGAGATAAAGAGGATAAAGAATTAAAATGGTATGCACAAAAGGGGGAATCGCCTCAACTCATGTTAGAAGTCCATAAAGAAATCGACGAAAAATTGCAAGAAGTTCAAGGTATTTCGGAACACAGTAAAAGAGAATTAGAGGGTATTTTACGAGATAAAGCAGAGGTATCTTTACCTAAGACTGGCAGTATTAAACACTTTCAGTACAAGTTTGAAGTAAAACAGCACAAACCATTTAGAGTGCCACCCTATACAATCCCATTAAGCTACAGGAATAAAGTATTCCAGGAGATATCTAAAATGTTAGATGACGATATTATTGAACCAGCTGCCTCCACGTATAACAGCCCATTCCATATTGTACAAAAACGAGATGGGAGCGTCAGGTTAGTGCTTGATTCCAGACAGATCAACACAATCATAATCACTGAGACAGATCGCTCAGAAAAATTAGAGGAATTGATACAAAACTTCCGCGGTGCTAAGATATTTTCATCAATTGATTTACGGAGTAGATTCTGGCAAATAGAATTGGCCCCAGAATGTAGAAAATTTACAGCATTTATCGTATTCGGTAGATGTTACCAGTTTAAACGATTGCCATTTGGTTTAAACATATCATCAGCAGCGTTTATTAGGGGATTTAATATTATACTCAGTACTGAAATATTACAAAAAATTACTTGTTATGTTGATGATGTGATTATAGCAGAACCCTCTTGGGAAAATCACAACGACACATTAAATCAGTTTTACAGATCATGAAAGAGCATGGGATCACAGTAAATATAACAAAATCCAAATTTGGAAGGCGAGAGGTCAAATTTCTAGGACACATAATTTCAGAGAAAGGGGTAATGCCCGACCCAGAAAAACGGACGGCAATCAAAGAATTCTGTACTCCATATAATAAAAAAACTCTCAAGGATTTCTAGGTCTCACCGGATTCTATAAAAAATTTATTTGGACCGACTCTCTCGCAACACCACGCCTATGTGCATTGACTGAAAAAAACACGCCATGTGTATGGGATCAACAAGCCAATGAAGAATTTTTAAAAGTGAAAAACGCACTAACAACAGCACCGACTTTAGCACATCCTGATCTAACACAAAATTTTTGTATGGCCACTGATAGCGCGAAAACAGGTTTAGGAGTTGTTTTATTCCAAGAATACGAACAGTCAGGGCTAAGATCATATAGAACAATTGCATTTGCCAGTCGTTACTCACAAAAAGGGAGAAAAACTATTCAGTCACGGAGCTGGAAGCATTGGCCATTGTATAGAGCTTCCAACGTTTTCGATTCTTCCTATTCAGAAGAGAAACAAAAGTATACACTGACCACAAATCATTAGAATTTCTGTTATCCGCCAAACTAACTCATGGGATGTTAACCAGATGGATGTTAATACTACAAGAATTTGACTTCACTATTACACACATACCAGGACAAGCGAATGTATTAGCAGATGCTTTACCACGATGTCCACAGGGCGCATCCAATAACATAGGTTTGGAAGCAGCAGAAGACGAGTTTACAATGTACTATATGAAACAAGTACCTTTCGAAAACTACATTACAACAGCATTGAAAAACACAGGCAAAGAACAGGACAAGGATCCCGAAATACTAGGAATCAAACACAAGTGGAGAAGTAAGGATTTTCCAGACATTCGACAGCACTATCTCGTAAAAAACAATGTTTTATTTTTTAGACAAAATGTTGCAACGAATGAATGGTTAATTTATATCCCAGATGAACTAATTAATAAGTACATATGGTATACACATTTAAGTAATGGCCTCTTTGGACCAAAGAAATACTTTTTAAAAATAAAACAAACAAGCCATTTTCCTAATATGGAAAGACGAATTATAACAGTATTAGTCAAATGCAAAAAATGTATGAGGGCTAAGCACGTCACTTTCCAAACTAAGCCACCTATGTTTCCAATAATCCCAAAAAGATCAAAACAAATAGCTGCAACAGATTTGATGGGGCCCCTCCCACGCACAAAGGATGGATTTGTTTTCATATTTGTCGTTTTGGAACTTACTTCTAAATATGTTACCTTGACACCATTAAAATGGGCAACAGGTCTTACTATAACTAAAGCATTTAGACAAGATTTTCTCAGATAAGTAGGTCATGTGGAACGAATAATTTCGGATAATGGCCCACAATACAAATCAGTGCAATGGCAGAACATGTTAAAACAACACAAAATAAAATCCATCTACATATCTAAGTACAAAACTAGCATAAATCCAGCAGAACGATCTATGAAGGACATAGGCGCTTTATGCCGATTATATGCAGGCAAAAGACACAGCACTTGGGATATATACCTTAAAGATTTTCAAGAAGTAATAAATGAAATGCCACATAGCACTACACTACTACCTCCAGTTACTGTACTTAAAAATATTGAACCCCCAAATATAACCAGAGAATATGTAAGATTGTGATTCTTGAGTTTCTCCCGGCGTATTTGATAGTCAAAATATCCACGGGTGTGCTGCCGGTCTATAGTGTCCAACGGGCACTGTTGCCCGTTGGACACTATAGACCGGCAGCACACCCGTGGATATTTTAAATATGTAAGATTTCCTATTGTACCACATAGACAGCACAAACAAGTCATAGCAACAGCTCTCTCCAACATCAGAAAGGCAGCCATTAAAAGAAAAGAAAGGGGTGATAGAGCAGCAATTAAAAGAACATTCTCAGTAGGCCAGAAAGTATTTGTAAAAACACACCATCTCTCCAGCAAACAGAAACACAAAATACGTAAGTTTTATGTCGCATACAAAGGACCTGTCATAATTAGCCGAATTGCTCATGATAATGCTGTGGAACTAATGAACCCAAAAACAGGCAAAACCTTAGGACTTCACCATGTGAGCCATATCAAAAAGTTTGAACATTAATTTTATTACTGGTAAATAATCAGCACAATATTTCAAGATTATGTTGCTGATAATATCGTCAGGAGAAAGAAGAATGAAGAGAGAGGAAGGTGGGAAAAAGAAAGTAGTTTCAATAAAAACAAAAACAAAAATAACACCAATAGTACCATAGATTAAGGTGAAGGGATAAAGCGTAGATAGTCTAACAGCATGAAATACTAAAATGTTATACACCACAACACTACACAAAAAATTAAAAAAACGAATTTGAAGATTATTTTAGAAGTTAAGACTCAAAATATCTTAGAATTGTAACATGGAAAGGGTGCCGAAATTTGTAAAGCTTTTTAAGAAGGCGTAAAACAATGTAGGTGCTAGACATATATTATATGATTATAAGTAAAACTTTTTGTAAGAACCATTGTAAAAACTCCAGCAAGGACGAGATGCAACAACCCACTAGTTGCAACGAGAGAAGTATCAAGAAAGAAAAGGACGTAATTAGCAAGACACGATTCCCACAAGGCGGAAGCATCGAGAGAAAGGAAAGGACAGCGAGACCAACAGAAGGCCCTTGTATCGAAAGTGGACAATAAATCTGCCCGCTAGGTGGAACCCTGCTGGGATGGAACACGGAGCCACACAGTGGCACAGCCCTCGAGAGACGCGAAAGGATGCCGAACGCCGGAAGGGCCTCCGAGCGCCCCGACTCGGCAGAGAGAGCAATAAACAGCCTGACGAGAAGACGGCTTGGGCAAGCCACCACTGGCAAAAAAATATGTATAAAAGTCACACTACCACTATTAAACAGCACGATGATGCGCGAAACTGAAGAAAACGTCCACAAAGTAGAAATGACATGTCCAAACCATTTATCAAAGTGTTACTAGGGGGAGAACTTCAAAGCGACTAGTTATCAATAAATATTTCCATATCCTGCCCAGAGAAGAACCAAGAATCAAGTAAGAAACAGGGAAAAAGCAGGAAGAACAGAAGTTGAAGATTCGCAAGATTGAGACCAAGAAAGAAGATGGGTGAAGAATAGACGACATACCTTCCCAAATCCCTATCCTATTGTAAACTAGTCGTCTGCGAAGTATTACAACGCAAAACGACCGCTTTCAGCGACACATAACGATGACTTTCACGCATACAAACCCAGTAAACCACGAAATTCTGCACTCACAGCTCTATTCCATTATGGGACCTCCACAACAGCAATACACACTTGCAAAGCCAACAAGAAACGACGAACGAAGCTGTACAACAAATACTTGCCCACATCCATCTCGCTCAAGTCCATCACATTCCTGCAAAAAACATCCGCCAACCTCATGCTTAAGCATTCATAGGATTGTCTGAATGCATGAAATCAAATTATGTGATGTAGGAATTGTGCAAAAGAAACATGTGAAAAACTAAATAAGTTAAGCACACCAGACAGCTAATAAACTACAAAATAACAATTGACTATGGACTTAAGTAAATAGGCTATCGTTAAAAATAAATCATTAGCTCTAAAATGGACAGTATATAAAGAACAAAAGAAAGGCATAATAAACACTAAAACTATATGCCACTTATTTTAAATAAGTGAATAAAAATAAAAGAATAACTATATTTTACTTATTTTTCTCCTTATAAAAACAAAGAATAAAAATTAATTTGTTGGATGTTTTCCCTTTTTTTAACATTTGTACCATTTGTTAGGCTAATATCTCAATACTTGTGTATGTATATTTCTTTGTCAAAGCAATTCTTGGAAATAATTCTTATTTGTTAGTGTAACAATGTTGAAATAAGTGTCTAGAAACAAAAACATTTTACTTGTACATGATATTTAGAAAATGTGTTAAGAATAGATTTTACTTAATTACTAGATTTATAAAAACAATATTTCTAAGAAAATCGATGTGAAAGACTCCTCACTTTCGATAACAAACTTCTTAAAAAACAAACTTCACAATTAAATAAAGAAAGAAAATAATTAAAAAATAATGATTATAATAGAATAAAAATATTCTTCCCTTGTCAATATAAACATATTTTGATAATAATGCGGAAGAATATAAAAATATAAATTAGTAATACAAACTCGCATAGAACAGAATAACGTGGTTGAACAATAAGCAAGAAAATTTAGGTAATGGAATAATTTTTGACTGACTTAGACAACGATTCAATCATTGCCTAACTTCAGTGCAAAAATTAAGTTCGAAGGGTGGTGATATGTAAGGTGTCAGACAAATCCAACACCTTCCATGAAAACCCTGACATGATAAACAAATCCAGTAGTATGTCACAGAGCTCCGAATAAATCGTGACATTAAATTAACCAAAGTAATACGAGTAACGAGTGAGCAAACGGAATACCACAGACTAACACAAGAGTGCCTAAATGCATGTCATACCTTCCCACCGTGAGACAGACGCAGTTCCGAGGGGAGAAACGAGAACAGGAGCCGAGAGCAGAACCGTGTTAAGCTGGAAGGCCCTACGATAAGGGACGGACACCCACGTAGCCAGCTAACCGCTAGGACCACCCCCCAGCCCATGTTAAAAGCTACAGTCCTCCAGAAGAACAGTGTAGATCTTACGATGACACAAAAAGGGCCACCCCCAGCCGCAAGTCTTAGCATGCAACTTTTTCGCGTCTCTGTTACGTTGCAAACTTTAAAAACATTGCCCCACCACGAAAAGTATAACATTTCTCATTGGATTGACAGAATTTTTGTAGGTGGAGCTTAAGGTTAACACTGACACCCTGATTGGTCAGATGAAAACACAGCCAGATAGTTTTTTTTAAACCAACTTCGGTAAATTGTAGTAAGGAGAAGTTAGGAGAGAGTTGCTTCCGAGATGGTGAGGTGAGCGGAGCTGTGATGCCCACCGCCCCCTGACGAACACTGACAAGGTAATGAATGCACGCAATTTATAAACAATGTTTTGTGAGTAGAATAAAATTTCTAATGGTAAACTTAACTGCTTTTTCGACGTTATTTTACCAGCTAACTAAAAATAGGAAAGCCTTGAACCCCTTACACTAAATTTAGTTAGTATTAAGATTCTTTTACAGGGAGTGCAGTGGAGCTGACACTGAATCTGGAATCATTAAGTATTTAGTTATATCATCGCTAGTCTCACTGAACTCTTCTGAACTCTACATGTCGTGTGTGGTCTGACGTCTCGTTACCAGAACAGGTCCCAGGTTCAAACTAGTCAATTCCCTAAAAAAACACGCTCAGAGCGTCGTTGCGCGAAAGTGGTAGGGAGACACGATATAGAACAAACAGACGCCACGCAGAATGTTAGACAATTAGTGGAAAATAATAGTGGACAGCGTATTGAACATATCTAGCGCCAGTCACGGGACAGTTAGACAGTTAGAAGCTGATGTAAATTGGCCTTTTATGCGGGTCTTGGGCCCCAGGAGAATTGAAAACTGATGTCATTTTGCTTCTATACCATTTTGGCCTCAGGACAATTCGATTCTTCGCATCCAATGTGGTACTACCTTGCCATGGTAGATGGGCTTACCTAACAGAATCACAGCTGTGCAGTCATGAACACTGAACAGTACGGATTAGTAGGATGGTGTAATGTGTAAATCGTAAAGCGTTTCATCTATCTTTTATACCCGACCTCATTTATGTTAAGATCGTTGCAGTGTCATCTATTGATAGAATGTTCGTTTTTCTATTATTGTTCTGTGACATTTTCCCCTATCTCAATAATATGGCTGTTGAAATTTGACGTCAATCTGAGCCGTGGTTCTTTTTCTAAAGCGTTTTGTAATTGGAACTTCCATTATGGACACCCTGTAATTTACTTTTTTATTCATATTTGCTTGAATGAGAATAGGGCACCATTATTTGGATTTTGAAGGAAATTAGAAAAATTCGAGTGTGTCTCACCAAATTGGCAAACAGTACGAGGTACGTTGTGTTTGTGTATATATATATACATACATATATATATATATATATATATATATATATATATATATATATATATATAAACAACATATAATTGTGAAAATTTGTAAGAACGTTGTAACTGTATGTCATAAAGAAATACTAGGTCAATCCATCTTTTAATAGATGAATTTAACACTATCTTCGCCATATTAGATTTTATCTCACAATGTTATTTGAAGCGTGGTGGGCGGAATGGGTGGGGGGGATGTCCCAGTTACCACCCCATATTCCGAATACCCCATTGCACATAAATACTTCGCCGGCCAGAGTGGCCAAGCGGTTCCAGGCGCTACAGTCTGGAACCGCGTGACCGCTACGGTCGCAGGTTCGAATACTGCCTCGGGCATGGATGTGGGTAATGTCCTTAGGTTAGGTAGGTTTAAGTAGTTCTAAGTTCTAGGGGACTGATGACCTCAGATGTTAAGTCCCATAGTGCTCAAAGCCATTTGAACCATTTGAACATAAATACTTCATCGTCATTAAAATTAAAGAAAGAAGGTTATAATATTCCATATGTTTGGAAATTACTTCGTTGCGGTATACATTGGTATAAGCAATATCACGAAAATGTTAAAAGTGTCACAAAGTTGCCCACATTTACGATACTTTTGTCGTCAGTATACCTGTATAGCGGAACAGTGATAACGTAAGAAAAACGTATTTTGATGACATCTATGACATTTCTCTGTCAAGCTGGAAACATTTCACTTTTCCAAAGTTACTGATTAAATGTCACTGCTACACGCTACGTACAGGTGTATAAAGATATGGGAAAACTGAACTATATTTGTTCATAACGCAAAACAAATACCGATTCGTCTAGATAGTCTCTGTAACAGCAACTGCAGTGTCAACATTTAAGCCGTGGTGGATCCTCTATTCATAGATTAAATGGACGGTTGCATACGCATGTTTGTGCTTCGCGCTATAGTAAAATGCACAGAACGTCAGAAAGCAACACCAGTGATTTTCGGTGATACGCAGTGCGAAATTTGGAACCAATGTAACGGCAGGTGAAGCTGAGAAGCTTCCATCAAAGTAAAATACCTCGGAGTGGTCCAGTAGAAGGCACTGTTTGCGCTTTCATCCTCGCGAGTGATCGCATCAACAGGTGCGATGTATAACACCAACAACGTCCAAGTGGTTTGCTCTACCGGCCACAGTGCATCGGCAGGTTACGTTTGCAGATGCGTGCATCACGCTGACTCCTTCTCCGCCACACTGAAAGTCGCGTGTAGCCTGCACACACGCTTGAGAATGTTTACAAACAAACTTAATAGGACTTCAAAGGGTTGCAAGAGCTTCATATGCCTGAGTTTTTTCTGGACTGTTATTGTGAATGGGTGCTTAACGGTAGATAGAAACGATGTGACAAACGTCCAACTAGCTCATATTTCACTTGTTATTAGCTAGGATAACATACAAAAGAACCTAGCGCAAATTCCAGTATGAACTTGATCAGAACTGTAAGGGAAAGCATAGATTAGAAACGTTCCTGATATATTCAAGTTCTGCATTGTACACCGTAAATCGAAAGCAATCCGAGATTCCAGTCCTGTGCGACGACGGCAGAGGGCGCAAGTCTGAACTATCAACTGTAGACAATAGATGTACATTCGACCAGTTATTTATAAAGAGGCAGTATTACGTACTGGACGTTGTTGTGTCACAAGACGCAATCAAGCAACATCTCTAAATCAAGTGCTCAAGGCTTTCTCCAGAATGTTTGAATGACGATAAAGGCGTGTGCAAAGTTTGCCTTGCAGACTTAGAAACCAAAACAAGAACAAACGACTCACGCGCGCCTGCGGCGACTTGATCGAAATACAAAACGCGGAGAGTTCTTTTCTCGAAACAATAATTATGGGTGACGGGACTTGGTGTTATTAATACGAATCTACCACAAAACCACTAGCCTAGCGGCTAGAGTTGCTGCCTCTGGGTCACGTGGTCCCGGGTTCGATTCCCGGCCAGGTTGGAGATTTTCTCTGCCCGCGGACTGGATGTTTGTGTTGTCCTCATAATTTCGTCAGCATCGTCATTCGTGATTATATGCAGATGGGACTGCGTAAAAAATTGGACTGTGTAAAAATTGGGACTTTGTACGGGCGCTGATGACCGCGCAATTGAACGCCCCAAAACCAAACATCATCATCATCACAAAACGAAGTGCAAAAATTCTCTTACACAGCTAACGCTTTGGCGGCGTAGCCAACAATCAAGCCAATGTCACGTATGAATTGAACAACATACCAAAGAAGGATTGTTCTGACAGTTTCATATGGTTGTATGAACTTCCTTGCGTTGTACTACAGTGGGGTGAGCCTACGTAAAACGGCTGAAGTATCAAAACCACGTCTTAATTTTTCTCTATATTTTGTTAATACGGTCTCTAAACCTTTTCAAGTGACAGGCTCTGCATGACGAAGGAACAGGGTTTGGAATACAAAACTGTTTGAAAAAATAAAAGTGCCCAAAAGCTGCATTTATCAATCAATTCACTTACGTTATCAATTGCGGAAACCGAAGTTCCATATACAGTACCTGTTGGACCAGTTTTTAATCTCATATAGCTCACTACAACATGTGTACGACTATTCATTAAAAACAAAATGTGCCGCACAGACCAAGACAACACGAATAGACCTTACCTCAAATCTAAATATTTGTGCCTGAATGTAGTCTAAACTACGTACGTACACCAGTCTAACTGTCTGATGCGGATTATAATATTAGTCACCAGTTTCTCATTAAGGAAGAAGACAACTGTGGATGTCAAAAGAGTCACATTGCATGGTCAAAGGTTTTATGACAGTTCACGGCAAATATAATTTTAGTACTGTCTGCTGCTTTGGTAGCATTTCCTGTCTTGCACGATGAAATTGTGCAACCTGTATTGAGTTCTCAAGCGCCCGAACGCTCATATTATTCTCTGACTGGCATGCTTTTTGTCTACAAGTATGATACGGTAAAACATTAAAATCAATCTGAAAAATTATGTTCGATATCGTGTGGAATATCTGTGCTTGTTGCATATGTGACTAGTTACACAGGTGATGGAATTTGGTTTCTGTTCTGTCATCGCCAATGGGTGCAACAGGAGCTGGTGCAGTGAAACAGTTTTCGACTGGCGCCACAGGGGGCGCTTTGATGTTCGCCGCCAGCCACAAGCGTAGCCCCACCAGCAATCTCTGCATCGCCGGCAATGACGTGGACTTCTACGGTATGATGAGCGGCGGCCACAGGCAGAAACGATCAGATGATGTTCGGTGTTGGCGACTGTTCCAGTACGGACTTCCAGGGTTGCAGTTCGTAGCTACAGCTCGGAATGGAGATCCATCTGCAAGACATAGTCTATAAGTGAAGTCGCCTACAGACTTCACACAGAGACAAGTTTTTACTACAGTGACTGACAGTGTAGCATCCAGTAAGACATTGTCTTGTTGACATTGTATTCAGTAACGCACGCCTTGACAGGCCATTGCTAAGCTTTATCAGTCAGCAACACATCAGACTGTACAACATTAGTTAAGAATTGCAGCTTAGTAAAGTGTGTATTTATACGTCACTAATTTGTTTGCACTGTCAGAGTTCCGCCGTCCCCCTCGGAGCATTTAAACCTAAAACGAGATGTGAGCTGTTCTACCCAGACGACCTGGGTACAACACTTCCACCTAACAAACTAATTCTGAGTGGTATCTATATTTTGAAGAACTGTTTTTGACAAATGAAGTTTGTCTCGTCTCTGATGTCATGTTACCAAAACGGTGCAAAGTTCATACAGGACGTATTTTTACAACATCACACCATTCCTCTAAAGAACGTTTCTACAAAGTAACAACATCCAAAGAAGAAAAGTAACGAATGAAAAGTGAAACAAGCAAAAAGAAAGGTCAAATGCGATTTCATTAAAGAGCAGTACCGTACCAGAATAGAATAAATAAACAGTAAATCACTGTCAAAATTCGTCACTCGAAGTAGTCTCTTTGTTTTGGAATTCAAACAATCCCCATTAATGTAAGCATGGCATCCAATAAGGAATCGAAAACTAATACAGTAAATTCAATTGCAGAATTCATTGCATTTATGGGAGTAACACCAAAGTGGGTTGTGAAGTTCCAAACATCAGCGCTGAAGGAATCCACATTCAAAGAAAGTGAGTTCGAAGTGCCAGAGTATAGATAAGTAACTACATTACATGTGGATTATCAACTTAAATATTACATGGTGATTTATAATACATCATATGTACAGCCATCGTCCCCAGTGATTGTGGTTATCCTCATCTTTTTTATTTTTTAATGTGTATATCACAGCCCTCTTTCGCCATCATCAGTGAAAGCATTTTTATTCTGTGAAAAGTAAATACAAAACTGGGACAAGTGTAACAATGGCACTATTTTCTACATCTTTTCTAAAGCATTTTTAATATAAAATACTGTATTACTTTATGTACTGTTTTACACACGTGGTACTTTTATTTTCAGTTTCAATTTGTGTGGATGACAATAAATCATTTACAAAACCGATAACTTAAAAAAGACGGGCACGTTGCAGTATTACATAAATCTGGAAGAAATATGAGTAACAAGCTACAGATATTTAGTAACTGTTAAGACGATCAACAACAGTCTAGAAACTCCCAGTGACATAGGCAACGCAAACGGAGCTACAAACGATTATAGGGTGTGGTGTTTCTAAAACCAATCAAGTTACCACATCTCACTGTACAGCGACAATGAAATTCTTCTTAATGGAGCTGGCACCACTTGCACCATGGAATTAGCTTTAGTTTCCTAGCTCTCTTCTTCGTTTAACGATAACCACGTAGAGACAGATTAATGCTAATGTGTTTTTCTTTAGAAGCCAAATACCCAACTAACAGAGAAAACAGTAAATGACAGGTTTCGTTGTTCTCAGCTTAACTGATTTAAGGAGTACTGTTACCAACGCTTACGGTGACAGAAACATGGTAGGGAAAAATAGAATTTCAAGTGTTCCGTGATTATGTGCACTCACGGATGTGAGGAATTTGTAGTAGGATTTTTCGAATATTTTCGTTACCCTTGGCGCGATTTATTAACGAATAAACGCTGCGAACATCTGGACCAGTTTATTGTTAATCTTTGACTCAACCAGCGCTTGGCTTTCTTTTTTAGAAATCATATCAAAGTCGCTTTATTTTTTCGCTTGCCACTATTATTTTTACTCTTACAGACAAGTAAAATGCTACTCATGGGAGAGAAATTCGTCAGTATTATTTTTGTATTAATAGTCAGTCACAGATTTTCAACACTATTCTGCTCACTGCCACAGCATTAACAATATTCGGTAAATAATAATGGCTGTACAGTGAACTGGATTTCGTTTTGAGATCCATTACGAGAGAATGTGCTAACTAAGAAACTTTAAAGAAAGTACGCTACATGAAAGAAATGTTGCAAGCGTCTTGTTTCGATTAGAATTTTAAATGTGACAAAATCGCCGAAGTGTGTGAAAGCGTTGCCCTATACAAATTAAACAAGAACATTTTTTATATTTTGCTTGCTAAATATGTGCGACTAATTTAAATAGTCCTATTACTGCAGGGTTTAGCTTTCTACTCGTTATTTCACTGACGAACATTCGTCGCCAGTAACAGCAGTGTTTTCTCATTTAAACTATGTGCATACATTTACGCGTGACTATATGTATTAAATCATCGAAAAATTAAACTCAGTTACAATACAATTAGTACTAAACGTATTTAAAGTGTCGAAATGTGGAAACAAAATTCCATTAATCGTGACAGAGAAATATTGGGAAATATTTTTAAGTAACTCAGTTTTTACCGTAGAACGCACAGTATGCATTTTAATTTCGTTAAGGGATTCCGTTTTACTAATTGTTGCGGAAAGTATGCGACGTTTTAAGCCCCTCCTATTTTGCTTATAATAACAATACAGTAAATGAAACAAGAAAGAAGCCCTATTTAGGTTCCGCCGTTTTCTACTCAAAATAGGCATTGCACCTCATTTAATTTTTCTCTTGTTATTTAAAACAATAGTAATTTGACATAATAGAGTTGAGCTGCTAGTTTCCGACTACTTCCTTTGAGGCAGGAGCAAATTTAGGGCGTTCATATGTTAGTATTACCCGATCACAGTTAATTTCAGAAAACTATGTCCTCCTCATACCAGACCAACTTAAAAAAAAAGAAAAAATTGCTATGAATGTTGCTTTTCGTCATATAAATGAAGCAAGCACAACGAAAATAGTTGCTATTCGTTTCTATCGTCCAGCAACTCTGTAGCGCATGGGTAGACATGCAGACATTAATTTGCCGTCTTTTTTCTCGGTGGCTGTGGATATGTAGTCAACACCACCTTCCTAGGCTCATCGCTAAAACACTTAACGACCTAAAATCAAGGAGCCGTCTCATCTTCAAATGTTATTTATTATTTCTTGACCACAATTTGTGGCACCGAAGAACCTTCATTAAAACTGGATCACGAAAAAAAAAAAAAAAAAAAAGCTATCACGACTTAGATCTTTACTTAATCTTTCTTGCCTGTCTGTCTGCGAAACGACGAAATGGATTTTTATGGGATTTTCACTGATACTTCAGCATAGCTAAGGGCATCGTATTATATTTCATCAGACCACGAAAAGAAGATATTCGTATATATTGTGAAAATGTGTGTATGTATGTTCCACATCTCCTCTGAAAGCACTGGACCGACGTAAAACAAACGTGGCAAACTTATCGCTTATTTTCTGGAAAGAATCACTAGGGGACCATAACACCACCACCTAGGTGATGGCGACAAGAACCACCTACCCATGAAAGTGGTAAGAATGATGATGAAAAGCGTAGGCCTCGACGTGCGATTACACAGATTTTATTAATCCAGTTGTTTGAGAAGGAGCTGACTTCCAACAAACGTTTCAAACAGTTTAAAACCTTTACGAAACAATTTATCGCTGAGGTCCCCAACATTATGGTGAAAGTAAAAAGCTTATCACCTACATTTTCGCTGTTCATTCTCTCACCAGGCATGACATTTTAATTTATTATTTCCTTACTACTGTCCATATTCACGACACTTTTTGAAGACAATGTTCAGACATAGCACTGAACGTACCTGCAAAATCATATCCTTTTACGACACATACTTCACGAGATACGGAGTCATAAACACTGAGATGCGTGAAAAATTGCCGCATCATTCTTAACGTTTAGACTTATTATTGCTAACACACTTAACCAATTACGACGGAACTTGTAAGGCGATAGCTTGAACCCTGAGCAAGAACGTAGGCACATTATAAAATGTGTAGTAGAAGATATAAAAGATAGTTATTGATTTGGAGTATATTATGCGAAGTAGGGAAAATATTTACTCTTTGAAATGCTATTTACTCTTTTACCTTTGATCTTTAATATGGTTATTTGTGAAAATACTTTTCTTGGTTCATACGTGCTACGTGATATGTCCGCAATAGTGAATAATATACAAACTTCAGTGTGTTTGAGTCATACCCCCACACTATTTGTTACATAAAGTACACTATAATACATAGCTAGTAACAGCAGTGTTTAGTATTTGAAAACGAGATTAGTATGTAACTTGAAACAGACTTTACACATAATTTCTAACCCTTACAAAACTACTTCTTCCTTACAGCTCCCACGAAATGATGAATGGAAAAATGTTTATCGCTTACTATAATTTCACTGTTCGTGCAATACAACTGTCGCATCAGGTATGACTTTTTTTTTGTTGCTTCCTTACTACTAATTGTACTCACAACACGGTTTGCAGACAGTGTTTACATATAGCACTGAATACACGTGCAAAATTTTATCACTGAACGCACGCGTATGTGAAGTCAAAAACGCGAGACGCGTGAGAAACTTACATATCGTGCATTACGTTTAAATTTATTACTTCTTCACTACTAACGATATTCGCAACGCATTTAGCACACAGGGTATCCACATAAGACGCTGAATGTACCTAAAAAATTATATCATTATTCGGCAAAGAGGGAAGGGGAGGGGAGAATAGCTAATGGAGAGTGGCAGGAGGATATGGACAGAGAATAGAGGTGGAGTAGGTTCGACAGAGAGTATGAAGGAGAAGAAGGAGATGGACAGAGAGTGGGAGCGTAGGAGATTGACAGAGGGAGGGGGAGCAGATGATTGACTAATTGAACTGAAATGAACACATACCCGGTCAACTCCAAGTACACAGCTGGTCAAGAATAAATTTATAGCAAGGGGGGCCGAAAGGCGTAAAACTGATTGCTCAAAGTTCCTAGATGGGCATACACATCAGAACTTGAACTGGAAATTACATATCATGGAACTTCTCAATCGACTGTCTACAACAATATTTGCTCTCTGTGTAATTATTTATTTTGCTGGTGAAAGCATCAGAAAATGGTTAACTTTGCACACTTCTTTTCATTGATGGCATATGGAATAAAATTCAGGAGCAATTACAGACGTAGACAACAACAGAAATAATAATAACAATAATAATAATTATTATTATTTCGTGTGGCTCAACAACCCGATGCAAGACTTTCAATTGGACGCCACTTCGGCGACCTGCGTGTCCCTAACCTACCCCAGTAGTGCTGTCGCGAAAAAGGGCCTACAGGTCAACCTGGAATCCAAACCACGAGTACATCCAGGCGAATTTTCACTTCCTTGAGAAGTGGAGACTAGGTTAAATGTAGGCCACCAAAATCCTTGGTTTTGAGGCGATTAGACCCCGATACCTCTCTGAGTAGAAGTAAGCGTTTTGCTCTGTTCCACCAGGCTCGACCATACCCAGAAACACAATACCAATTATAAGTGAACGTGTTAGAAGGATAATATTTCGTGTCCGTTCTTGAACAGTATGTAAGCAGCTGTTTAAAAGGTTAGCAACCCTAACAACCACCATTCAATAAACTTTCACTCTCTTTATAGACTGTTGTGAAAAATCGGACACTATTTGAAAAAAAATAGAAGCATTCAAAAATATAAAATTACTAGCGAACCAGGCAATGCTTCCAATTTATAAATTTGTATGGGAGTTGGATATACGTCTTAATCTCCTTTACCCCCTCTCTCCGTCCGTTCCTCCTCGCCCTTATTTCTGTTCACCTCTTCCTCTTCCTATCTATCCATCTGATCTTTTCCCTCTCTATGTCCACTTCCTTCTCTCCATCTCTTCTATTCCATCAGTCTTTCTGGCCTTGACCCCTGTTTATTAACATTCCCAACGAAACATCGATGGGAAATGAAGCCGCTTAAAATGAGTAGGTAAATTAGTTGGGTTTGTGGGTATGTGGGGTGTGAGAGTCCTCTCCCGCAGCTCGATCTATGAAGACAGTAGTATAAATCACAGTATTTTGCACAGATTTAAACTTGAATCACATGGGATTCCATAGTCTCGGACGATTCAGTTTATGTTGGAGTATTCTGATCATATGCCGTTATGCCGTAAATTCAGTATTCCGGTGTTTTATTAAAACTATCTGTCAGGAAGAAATCAAACAGCATAAAGCTGTGTAAAACATATGTTCTTGCTCGCTGTCGGTTTTAACAAATAACCTGTACATTGTTGTTTAAAACTATATATAGCCTACGTCAATCTGCGTCGTGTATCGTGTACAAATTTGAAATAATTTGGACAAGAATATTACGATATTTTTGCTGACAACTTTTTGCTAAGAATTTATTGTCCAATTTACTTTAAATTATCAGTCAAATATACCTTGTAAAAATTTAAAGTAATTCGGTCAAGAAGTTTTCGAGATTTTTTCTAATAGTCTTTCCCCTTTATGTAGTACAAATATAATTATATATCATACTATTAAAAATATGTAGCCTACATCGGTTCAACTATTTATTACAGTATTGTGTAAAAATTCGGTCAATAATGTTTCGATATTTTTTGTAACAACCTTAAACACCAATCTGTCTTTATATAGTAGTATAGATATTTAAAAATAACTTGCATTATTGGCAACTTAACGTTACTCTCATGTAGACATAAAAATATTTCAGCACTTCTTTCACTGGCAGATAATGAAAATAAATTGAAATAATTTCTACTTGACAACTGCTCCTACTCTGTAAGCAAATTTCTAAATAGATAGTATGTATGTGGTTGGTTTACATTGACCAAGTTTTGTTGTAGATTAAACAAGAAAAATCTATTCATAAAACGGTCAGCATGTAGCTATATTTTCACGTAGGTAATGTATCTAATTTCTGGAACTACTGACGTTTCACTTAGTGGTGAGTTGTCGTGTCGATGGAAAATGCAAATAAATGAATAAACTAAATAGCTGTTGTAATTTCTCCAATGAGTACTTTAATTTCAGCGCAGCAAGGAAAGGGAGTACAGTTTGTCGTCTACTCTTTCCATGTACGTATTTCATAAAACCCTTTTGAGGTCGTTATTATTTATAAAAACAGTTCTTTGTGCAAGCTTAATAACGATTTGCGACATATTCTGAAATTATTCTCCTCCGACTGTGGGATTACAAACTTTATGTCCAAACGCTTCACAAATGACAGAGCCGTTTCCAGAAATCAGAACGCCGCGCGCTTGCAGGGATACGAAGAGTGATTTCCTTTATTTAAAATGGATGCGTCAGCCCTCACAAGAAAGTTTCTTTCATCTGTCCGCAGAATGACATGATTATCGTCCGAACTTTCTGGAACGGAATGCGTAATCTCTGCCACTTATATTATGAATACAACATGAAGTCATTCTTTTTACTCCCCAGATGCCGTTTTCTTTCTCTTCTACGTTATATATATGTCTCTGTAAAATGTTAACAAACTAATCCGAGACTAAGTATTGTATATCACAGGGACTTCATTAAAATCTCGTAAACTGTCGTTACTGGTTCTGCTTGACAAAGACTCTTCTATGCTACCTAGGTGACGAAAATAAAATGTCGTGTCTTAAATTATGACGAAACAAATACCAGTTGCATTAAATGTGGTTGTGACGTAGCGTCTTTCGTGTCTTCTTATAGGTAATAGGAACTCAACGCAACACCGCAGGGTCACCTCAGTTCCCGAGCGACATCTCAACAGTGCGGTGCATTATCTTTTACGCTTTAGACAAGGAACTAAATTGTGGAAAAGTTTGCAGTAAGCATTCTACTTATTTGTTTATTAAGTAATCAGTAACAAACGTTTTACTTGTTTACTTTATCGTTCAGTTGGATTCCGATTTCGTATAACAAAAAGTCAGATTCAGCTATGTTGAATTCTTCAGGAACCCTTAAAGACCACATGATACAACCTGCAGGTGTACGTAATTTAATTTTTCTCCAATTAATCATGTGTCATCGAGACAGTTTTCCAGTGAAATAGGCGTAAGTAAACCATAGTCTCTGTTACAACCTGCACATACACGTCTACTATCTATGAGTCAATCGTTTTCAAAGTTCTGTATTTTCCTAAGTTTTACATGTACCAATATGACTGATGTACGAACAAAACCATAAATTCGCAAAGTGTGCTTTGCGCTCACCAGTTGTAACAATCTGTGGCGTGACGAGATGGCGACAAATCAAGAAAATAATTGTTGTGTGTTCGAATATGCGTGATAATTGTCAGTTACAATAGATTTATATGTAAAGGTTAATCGCCTCAATGCGTGAGTGTGGGACACTGAAAATTCTCACGAAGTTGTCATTCAACGTCGAAGGTTAATGTTTCTTCCGTAGTGCCACAGATTAAGCTGAATGGGACTGAATATTCTCATGCTACGAAATTAGAAAAAGCGACTGGTTTCATTTGGTGAAAACTTTCTAAAGCGAAGTTCGCTTAAATATTTCTTTATTTACAAACAACCGTTTCGACAGACTTCGCTCTCATCTTAAGGTCTTCCAAAATTTATGTTACGAAATGTGTTCATTTTGAGTTGAACCTCATGCCAAGTATTCATGTAGATAAAGTGAAACCACTACGTATGTGGACATGGCCATATGTAGAAGGTGGTGTTTGATTTTAAATGGTTTATTTATGAAAAGGTTTGATATAATATGCTATATACTATCTCCATGGCAACTTGGCATGAGGTCCAACTCAGAAAGAACACAGTTCATAACATAAAATTTGAAGACCTGAAAATGACAGAAAAGTCTGTCAAACCCAGTTGTAAAGAAACGTTTATGCGATCTTGGTTTCAGAAAATTTTTACGGAGCTAAATGGTTAGATTTTCTTCTGTGACATGAGTCTCACCCTGATACGTAACAATTGACTGCTGATTCCAAGAATCGCATCTTCCAACAAAGACAGGGCACTCCTCCTAAGAGCACTGATGTTCGTCACTACCTATAAGACCAACATTCATATCGCTGTGTTTTTCAAAATGGTGAAGGTGATGTGGCTCTGTTCCCTTGTTCTCTTTCCCTACCCTTAGGTCACCCGATCTAACGTTTGTGACTTTTACTTCGGTTGCCTAGTAAGGACCATGTTTACCTGCGCAAACTGCCAACTACCCTGGAACAGCTCAGAAAAAACATCAATGCTAATGCGATGACCATTGACAGGATGTTGCTACACACTGCATGGCCGTGTGCCGTGTGACCAGAGGGGTACAAATACAACGTTTGTGGAGTGCAGAATGCAAACTTCCTGAATTTATGCTTGTATTCATGCTTCAGTCATATTATAAATCCACTACTTTGGAAAATATAGAGCTTTGTAAACAAATGAATCAGTTATAGTAGCACTGTATTATGTCAGATGTTCTCCTCCTTTCTTCATTACTTGATTTTGTTACTTTTCTGAATGGGTTATTCTTCCCCATCATTTCCGTAATTCCTCAACATTTTGTCCTGCTTTCATCCAACTGCACGTTAGTCCACTACCTTCCTGAGTTACTCGCGCATGTCGTAGAGAAATTTTGTTCCTTTCTGTAACAGCTACCGCACGAGCTTGTAAAGGAGAGAGCCATAAGCTAGTGTTTTCCAGTTATGAAACAAGTGTTGTGGTACAACCAACTTCGTTGATAACTTTTTGGATCTATTTCTCTAATTAATTCTTGCCTGTTGGTTTGTCTTTTTTGATGTTACAGTTCTCCCCGGAAGAGCGGGCTGGCAGCGGATGAAATCTCTGTTCAGCCAGTTTTACATATTTAACAGAACTTTCAAAACACATAAAATCAATGACAGCAGATGTGTTGTCTTAAAATAACATCTGTTGAGAAATTTTTATGGCCTCTAAAATTTTATGCATGATTTATAGCACAGAAAAAATATAATCACTGATGATAATGGTAATCCAACTGCTGCATAATAATGTTGTTAGTGGTGCATGAAAATGATCATGTGTATGATGAAGCCTCGTGTAAAGCCACAGGTGACGACTAAAAGTCATTGAGGGGGAGGAATTGAGAGGGAGGAAAGTGGAGGGATGGTGTTACGTGGGGCATTGTGACTACGGCTGGATTTCATCGTTGAGAGTTGGTTGAATTTCCGGCGGGAGACGATGGATAAAGCATGGGAGATGGCATATGGATGTCGTGGTAAAGCATGATACCTCCATTGATAATTAATGGATAGAATACTGGGTGCCCAGGCTAGACTTTGTCGTTTATGTATTGGCTCCGAAGGTGCAACAAGAAGAAGGTGTACAAAGTAAATCCATGCATAATATAAAATGGGTGTTTGTATGTACGTTTGTGTGTTTGTATGAATGTTCCACATGTGCTTCTAAACCACTCTACTGATTTCATCCAACTTCATACACTTGTACCTTGCTGTAAGACAACAATCGCTGTGAGGGTAAGAATCACCTACCTATGAAAGGTGTGGGGGTGAAAAATAAGCGTAGCCAGTGACACTTGAATTCCCAGATTTTATTCACCTTGTATTTGAGAATGGTAGCACTTAGCGATTTGCAGCAAACTTTACACATAATCTGAAGCTATTACGAAATTTTTTCTCGCTGACGAACGCCACAGATTGATGACTGGAAAAATGTTAATCACTTGCTACTTTTTTAGCTTTTCATGCAGTATCGGATGAGGCATTGCGTTATAATTTATGAACTCTTTGCCGCTGACTGTATTTGTGACAAATTTTGCAAACAGTGTGCACATATACCACTGAATATAAGTGTCAAATTATGTCTTCGCACGACGCAGTTCAGGAGAAACGACGGTATGAACAGTGAGATGCGCGGAAAACTGTGGCATGGTGCACGACTTTCATATTTACTACAACAGACATTCCAGACAGTATCCTTTAAATGTTGCTGAATGTACCTACAAAATTATACCATTGCATGACGCATACTTCATGAGACATGACGCCATGAACATCAATAACGAAACCAGGCATTGCTTGGTATGGGCATGGGCGAACAGCTGTAAATAAATACCTGCGCAACACCGGTTGATTTTAGTTGGGATCTGGAGAAGGATGCAGAAGGTGAGGTGGAGTGCATGCCTTTCCAGGATTTCCGGGGACTTCTAGACTTTAGGGGAGGTAAAGATCTACTGAGTGTTCGCATATGTTACGGTATACGGCTGACAACGGATTTACATGTGGGATAATGGTAGAAATACTGAGGTCCCAAGTGCAGCCTGTTTGTAGTTCAAATGGGTCTGAGCGCTATGGGACTCAACATCTTAGGTCATAAGTCCCCTAGAACTTAGAACTACTTAAACCTAACTACCCTAAGGACATCACACACACCCATGCCCGAGGCAGGATTCGAACCTGCGGTTCCGGACTGCAGCGCCAGAACCGCACGGCCACCGCGGCCGGCGCCTGTTTGTAGTTTCAGCAGTTTTAGTCGTTTTCGTGCTTTGAGTTGGACATGAAGGAGAAGCATATTCCATATTAGGTTTCTGTACAGTGTTAGACCCAAACATTTTACCGTATTAGACATAAGGATGGGCTGGTTGTAGATGCAGAGGTGGAAACCTGGGTGACACCAATGCCGAGTAGCGCGACCAGATGTGTGGCTTGCCCTTTTGTGGATTCAGTTTCCATGTGCTACACAAGTAGACCAGGAGAGTACAGTGCCGTAGGAGACACTCATGGGAGATTTGTAAAGTGTGATAGGCATGTAAGTGAGAGGTGTCGTTAGCATATTGCAGGATATAGGTGGGGCAGCGGCGGTTTGAGTATGCCTGTAGGGAGGACGACAGGGCAGAGCCTTTGGGTACATCTTTTCTCTTTCTTGGGGTCATCAGTCTTCTGACTGGTTTGATTTGCACCACGAATACCTCTCCTGTACCAACCTCTTCATCTCAAAGTAGCACTTGCAACCTATGTTCTCAATTATTTGCTGCATGTTCTCCAATCTCTGTCTTCCTCTACAGTTTTTGCCCTCTAGAGTTTCCTCTGGTACCAAGGAAATCATTCCCTGATGACTTAGTAGATGTCCTATCATCCTGTCACTTCTCCTTTTCAGTGTTTTCCACATATTCTTTTCCTCTTCGATGCTGCAGAGAACCTCTTCATTCCTTACCTTATCAGTCTGCCCGATTTTCAACAATTGTCTGCAGCACCACATCTCAAATGCTACAATTCTCTTCTGTTCTAGTTCCTCATGGTCTATGTTTCACTACCATACAACGCTGTGCTGCAGACGTACATTCTCAGAAATTTCTTCCTCCAATTAAGGCCTACGTTTGATACTAGTAGACTTCTCTTGGCCAGAAATGCCCCTTTTGCCAGGACTAGTCTGCTTTCGATGTCCTCATTGCTCCGTCCGTCATCGGTTATTTTGCTGCCCAGATGGCAGAATTCCTTAACTTCATCTACTTCGTGACTGTCAATCACAATCGAAAGTTTCTCATTGTTCTCATTTCTGCTACTTATCATATTTTTCTCCCTTCTTCGATTTACTCTCAATCCATATTCTGTACTCATTAAACTGTTCGTTCCATTCAGCAGATCATGTACTTTATCTTCACTATCACCCTGGATAGCACTGTCGACAGAGAATCGTATCATTGGCATCCTTTTATCCACTCCTGAACCTCTCTTTTATTTCCATCAATGCTTCTTCGATGTACGGACTTAACAGTAGGGGGGGGGGGGGGGGAGGGAAGGAGGAGACTACATCCCTGTCTTACTTCGTTCTTGGTCATCCACTCTCATTATTCCTTCTTGGCTCTTGTAGATATTGTGTATTACCCGTCTCTCCTTATAGCTTACTCCTATTTTTCTCAGAACTTCGAATACCTTGCACCTGTTACATTGACGTACGCTTTTTCCAGGTCGACAAATCCTACGAACGTGTCTCGGTTTTTCTTTAGTCTTGCTTCCATTACCAACCGCAACGTTACAGTGGCCTCTCTCGTGCATTTATCTTACACTACGAAGAAACCATGCGTAACAGAAGAAATACTTCAGTTGATCGATGAAAGAAGGAAGTACAGAAATGTTCAAGGAAATCCAGGAATGCAGAAATAAAAGTCGCTGAGGAAGCAAACTGATCGTCATCTAGCACATCCTCAATTTTCTTTTCCATTCTTCTGTATATTATTCTTCTCAGCAATTTGGATGCATGAGCTAAGCTGATAATTGTCACACTTGTCAGCTCTTGCCGTCTTCGTAATTGTGTGGATGATGCTTTTCCAAAGTCAGACGGTATGTCGCCAGGCTCAAATATTCTACACACCGACGCGAATAGCTATTTTGTTGCAACTTCCCCCCATGATTTTAGATATTCTGATGGACTGTTATATATGCCTTCTCCTTTATTTGATCTTAAGTTCTCCAAAGCTCTCCTAAATTTTGATTCTAATACTAGATCCCCTATCTTTACTAATTAGACTCCGGTTTCTTCTTCTATCACATCCGACAAATCTTCCCTCGCATTGAGACCTTCAATGTACTTTTTCCGCGTATCCACGTTCTCTTCTGCATTTAATAGTGGATTCGCATTGGACTCTTGATGTTACCAGCCTTGCGTTTTGTGTCACCGAAAGTTGTTTTGACTTTCTTGTATACTGAGTCAATCCTTCCGGTATAATTTCTTTTAAAATCTCTTCAAATTTTTCATGCATCCATTTCGTCTTAGCTTCCCTGCACTTCCTATTTATTACCTTCCTCAGCGACTTGTATTTCTGTATTCCTGAATTTCCTTGAATATTCTTGTACTTCCTTCTTTCATCGACCAACTGAAGTATTTCTTCTGTTACCCATGGTTTCTTCGCAGTTAACTTCATTGTACCTATGTTTTTTCCAACTTCTGTGATGGCCCTTTTTAGAGATTTCCATTCCTCTTCAACAATACTACCTGCTGAGCTATTCCATACTGTTTTATCTATAGCCTTAGAGAATGTCAAGCGTGTCTCGTCATCCTGTAGTACTTCTGTATCCCACTTCTTTGCGTATTGATTCTTCCTGACAAATCCTTATCCTACTCTTCATCACTACTACATTGTGTATTGTCTATATCTGCTGCTGGGTACGCCTTATGGTGCAGTGATTTCAGAATCTCTGTCTGACCATGATGTAATCTAACTGATATCTTACCGTATCAATCGGTCTTTTCCAAGTGTACCTCCTCCTCTTGTGATTCTTGAACAGATTGTTCCCTATTAGTAGATGAAATTTATTATAGAACTTAATTAGTCTTTCTCCTTTCTCATTCTTGAACAGATTGTGCCCTATTAGTAGATGAAATTTATTATAGAACTTAATTAGTCTTTCTCCTTTCTCATTCCTTGTCCCAAGGCCATATTCTTCTCTAACCTTTTCCTCTACTCCTTCTCCTACAACTGCATTCCAGTCCCCCATGACTATTAGATTTTCATCTCCTTTTGTTTACTGTATTTCCCTTTCGGTATCCTCATATACTTTCTGTATATCTTCATCTTCAGCTTGCAACGTCGTCATGCATACCTGAACTATCGTTGTCGATGTTGGTTTGCTGTCGATTCTGGTAAAAACAATCCTATCGCTGAACTGTATACTGTAACACAGTCTCTAACCTATCTTCGTATTCATAACGTATCCTACAGCCATTGTACCAGTTTCTCCTGCTGTTGATATTATCCTATATTCATCTGACCAGAAATCCTTGTCTTCTTTCCATTTAACTTCGCCGACCTCTTCTATATCCAGATTGAGCATTTGCATTTGCCTTTTCAGATTTTCTAGCTTCTCTACTACATTCAACCTTCTGACATTCCACGCTCCGACTCGTAGAATGCTATCCTTTCGCTGATTATTCAATCTTTTTCTCATGGTAACCTCCCCCTTGGCAGTCCCCTCCCGGAGATCTGAATGGGGGACTATTCCGAAATCTTTTGCCAGTGGAGAGATCATCATGAGATTTCTTCAATTACACTGCACAGGTCCTGTGCATACACGTTATGTGTCTTTATGCAGTGGTTTACATTGCCTTGTGCATTCTCATGCCGTTGGTCATTGCTGATTATCCCGCCTTTATCGGCAGTTTCCCACCCCGAGGACAAGAGTGTGCCCTGAACCTCTGTCCGCTCCTCTACTCTCTTTCACAAGGGAGCTGGCAGAATGAGGGTGACTTCTTATGCCGGAAGTCTCGGCCGCCAAATTCTGATTATTAATCAAAGTTCAGCTGTGGGGGTTTCGAACCGGGGATCGGGTTGGCCTACAGTGGGTGAAATATGCAGGAGCCAGTGTGGTTGTTTGTGACGTGGTGACGGAAGGAAGCTGTATGATGGAGGTAGTTAACTGTGAGTGCATATTTTTATAGCTTGACTTGCAGTCCAGAATGGCTTACGTGTTTAGACTCCTTTAGGATGTCAGAGAACAGAAATATGGCGGATTCTGATTTATTAAGTTGATGGTGGATAAGTTGGGTAAGGTAATGAAATTGGACATAAATTTATAGCTGGAACGAAAGGAATACTAGATTTTTGGGTTGGGTTGATGTGATCCAATATACTGTTGGATTCATTGAGTAATGGTTGTTTCAACGAATTTGCTGAAAGCTCACTTGAAGCTGATAGGTCGATAGCATGAGCTTTGTGAGCATGGTTTGTCAGATTTCTGGGAGAGCAGGACTTTGGACGTTTCCACTGCTCTGTCTAATAAATTTGTGAAGGAGTGTAATGTAAATTATCTTGCATGCTCTCTGGTGATGTTTCGAAAATATCGCAGTCTAGTACTTAATGGACGAATGCAATACTTCAGTTTGAATTTAAATAAATTTCATGCCATATTTTTTTTAAAAAATAATGCATTGATAGGTGCTACAGCTGACTAGGGTTACCAAGAACTAGAGATACGATAGGGTGTAAAACTTCAAGTTTCGGGCAGAACCCAGAGTATCGAAAATTTATGAGTTTCGATGTTGGAGAGGAGGTAAAAGGACTGCAGAAATTAGCTTAGAGTTAGGGTTTGTCGTACCGCCTACGATGTTGTCGCTACAGACGAGGCGTATAAGAACAACGGCGGTTTTTATTGGCCCCTTTTGTGTGGGCAATGCACGACCTAATTTGTTAGCATGACTCGTTAATGTCGCAGTGGTCGGTCACGCTCCCGCTGCATTATTTTTAAATAAGCAAATTAGCGAAATTATATATAAATAAGTAAACAACTGGATAAATACCGAAGGATTAATACAGTAGATGAAACCAAATTAGAAGTTACTGTTTAAACCAAATAACTCCTTATTACATGCTGTTTACATGTATGTGAGTGGTGGCCTCATATAAATTGAGGATCAAACTAAAAAAAACAATTAAATAATTATTGATATTTGTATTTGGTGCGAGCAGATCACCGAATACAGAAACGCGCGCGATGGAAGTTCTTTTAACTGTATCATAAATCAAGAAAATTAACAGAAAACATCCAAAGACCGTAAACTCAGTTTTCTTCTATCAGCGGCGATGTAAACAAGATTTCGGTATCCCGGTTAACCCCCGAAAAACAACGAAAAAGTCCTGAAAAGCACACGATTAGAAATATCGCCTGCAGCAAATAATTTGAGTTCACAGCTGCCTCATATCCCCCCCCCCCCCCCCCCCCCCACAGTTAAAATGACCAAGTTTAGTGAAAATAAGTTTTTCAGGTCGACTATGATGCTATAGAAATCACTTCACCCTTAGCTGCTGGGCGCACAGACTCGCGACAAAAGCACACTCACCCACACGGACCAAAGACAACAAAATCCGACAAAATTCCATAAACCAAATGTCTTGCCTACCCTGAACACCACTGAAGCCAAGATACACATCGATAATAACCACCTTTTGTATTTATTCATACACTTAAAGTACTGGATTATAGAGAAAATTATACCTGTCGTTTTGCGACCTTTCATTAAAATATCAACATAGTATTAAATAAGTTATTGACAGAGTACATATAGCATGTCCATATTCAATTTGGCAACGTAAAGTCGCCTCCTAGCATCCGTCTGTATGTACAGGCTAATCTCAGGAACTGTGGTAGAGATTTTAATCGGTTTTCACTAACATATGTACTGATTCACGAGGGAGGTTTTGATTTACAAACGCTTCGTACAAATTGTCTGAGTTACGACGAATTAAAATTTAGTTGTGAAAACGATTCCATTGACACCTACCGAACAGCGGCCACTGAGTTGTTTTAAAGACTCACCGCATTTACAACTGGTTTGATAGTAAAAGAAAATGGTATAGCGGGAGGCTAGGATATAAAAGGCTTCAAGATCGAATCCTGGCCAAGTCAGTTTCTTTCCCTCTGCCTTTTAACATAGAATTCACCTGCCACTGATATATAGATGCGCCAGAAACTAAATTTGGCTCGGCATCCACATCACATTTCAATTCCCCTTTCACCAGTTTTAGAACTGGTTCGGGACATGCAAGTCACCTAAGTGGTATCCATTTGATTGAAATCGTTTCAGAACAACTGCCTAGTGAAGAATCATGCAACTCCAACATCTTTTCAATTATTTATGCCCGGAGGTAAACACAGCATGGTGTGCAGCTTTACTTCGATTATGTAAAGAGATTTTTGCATCAGTGCAACAAATTACTCAAATTCATGCATTCTGCTTTCCTTGAGTCAAACACAGACGTGAACACGATTCTCTGCGTGTTGGGGCGAAAATTAGTACTTACCTGGACTCTTTAAAATTATACAAGAGGTTGTCAAACGCATCTCCATTGGCGAGAATGAGATTTAGACATGGATACGATCTTCTGGATTGTACTTTAGAAATGCCTTACGGATGAATACACAAGATTTATAAATATTTCTACAGATGGTTCGGGGACGCATTTTGAAATATGACCACAATTTCTAATTGACAGTTTCTGCGTCCCTCAGATTACCAGTCGCACTTCGCACTCTTACTTATCTGCAGCTCCTTCCAACAATGGGCAGTGAGTTACTCAACTTTGAAGTATTGTAATAAGTATGATCAATAACGAAAAGATGACCACCACGTCATCAGGATGTGATGTGAGACTTATAATTTAAATTAATCCAAAATTTTAACCAACTGTTTGGGAACAACTGCATAGCGAAACAACATGTGGATCATAAATATGCGGTGTTTTGTTTTTGTGTTTCAAGTAAAATGTTTTCCAGAACCGTATGCTATGTGATCAAAAGTATCCGGACACCTGACTGAAAATAACTTACGAGTTCGTGGTGTCCTCCATCTGTAATGCTGGAATTTAGTATAGTGTTGGCCCATCCTTAGCACTGATGACAGCTTCCACTCTCGCAGGCATACGTTCAATCAGGTGCTGGAAGGTTCCTTGGGGAATGGCAGACCATTATTTACGATTGCTGCACTGAGGAGAGATATCGATGTAGGTCGGTGAGGCCTGGCACGAAGTCGGCGTTCTAAAATATTCCAAAGGTGTTCTATAGGATTCAGGGCAGGCTTCTGTACAGGCCAGTCCATTAGAGGGATGTTATTGTAGTGTAACAACTCCGCCACAGGCCGTGCATTCTGAGTAGGTGCTCGATGGTGTTGGAAGATGCAGTCGCCATCCCCGAACTGCTCTTCAACAGTGGGAAGCAAGAAGGCGCTTAAAACAGCAATGTAGGCCTGTTCTGTGATAGTGCTACGCAAAACAACAAGGGGTTCAAGCCCCTCCATGTAAAACACGACCACAGCATAACACCACCGCCTCTGAATTGTACTGTTGGCTCTATACACCCTGGCAGATAAGGTTCACCGGGCATTCGCCATACCCATTCCCTGCCATCGGATCGCCACATTGTGTATCGTGATTCGTCACTGCACGCAAAGTTTTTACACTGCTGAATGGTCCAGTGTTTACACTCCTTACACCAAGCGAGGCGACGTTTGCCATTTACCGGCGTTATGTGGGCCTTATGAGCAGTCGCTCGACCATGAAATCGAAGCTTTGTCACCTCCCGCCTAACTGTCATAGTACTGGCAGTGGGTCCTGATGCAGTTGGGAATTCCTGTGTGATGGTCTTGATAGATGTCTGTGTATTACACGTTACGACGCTCTTCAACTGTCGGCGGTCTCTGTCACTCTACAGACGAGGTCGGCCTGTAGGCTTTTGTGCTGTACGTGTCCCTTCACGTTTCCACTTCACTATCACATCGGAAACAGTGGACCTATGGATGTTTAGTAATGTGGAACTCTCGCGTTCAGACATATGACCCAAGTGACACTCAGTCTCCTAACGACGTTACAGGTTCATCTCGCGTACAGACGTATGACACAAGTGACACCCAATCACCTGATTACTTTCGAAGTCCGTGAGTTCCGCGAAGTGCCCCATTCTGCTCTCACACGATGTCTAATGCCTACTAGGGTCGCTGATACTGAGTGCCTGGCAGTAGGTGGTAGCACAGTGCAACTAATATGAAAAACGTATGTTTTGGGGGGGGGGGGGGGGGGTTCCGGATACTTCTGATCACATAGTGTATATCAGCAACTTTGCATTGTTTACGTACAATAAGTTCTTTCAGTAGCGCAGCAGATGAGTCAGCTTTATTCTTCCTGCTTTCCCTGACTAAAACCCACATATAGAAACGGCTCTTTGCGTAGCGCTGCAAAGAAATCTTTCACTAGGCGTCCACTGCAAATAATTGTGGCATGAGCCTCAACAAGGCATCATAGTGCGCACAAAGCTTCACAAGAGGAGTCCTGTAACACGAACTACGTGTAGATCATGTGTATTTCATCTTGTTCGTTTTCCTCTTTTTATTAGTGCCACCACAGCCAGGCATTGATACGTACTGAATCATTCGATACCTATCGAGTCTTTCACGCACACGTACACCCATGATAAGAGTACATTGGTTATAGACTTATTACTTACATCACAATTTACTCTCATCACTGCCATGAAATGTCACTCCAAACGCCAATTCAATATTGTACACTTAACAGTCGTAGCTCCAGACAAATTTTCTGGAGGGCGCTGCTTACATCGCCTAAGTTATATGAAACAGATGATATTCACTTACTTAACGTTGTTCTCTGAATTTTATTCGTGGTTTTACTCGTGGCACCAAAGAAAATACACTACAACAGTTAAGTCGTCTCGATATAGATACTTAATGCTACCGGTGCGTATCTGGGCCGGGTGGTTAGTGAAATAATAAATTATGGTTACTCGTTCATTAGGAAATCTTAGGTAAGGAACTGAGACGTATTGCTTTCCTTTTATGTCTAGCTGCGGACGATTTATAGTTGTGGTACATTTGCATATCAGCTTTTAGTAAATTCGACAATAATCCTTTATCCAAATGCTTGATTTGAAAATTAGTTTATTACAATGTTAACTGACATCGTCATCTTTGATATGATTCGTCGTATGATCAGAATGCTATTGTGGTTTAATTGTCATCAATTTTATAATTTATCATAATTAAAGACGATAGTAGTTTTTATAATATTTCTTCTTGAATCATGCTTGAAGTGGCAATAAGATCATATCATCGTTACGATTATTCTGGTACATTTATTAGGGGTCCGTGCATCATTCGGTAAAAGTAGAACCCTTCTAGGATCACCCTGTTGTTCGTCTGCCTGTCTGCTCTCCAGGAATGAGAAGAAATATCATAGACATTTCTATCACATACTGAGGTCTATGGTCTCTTGGAGGTGTAATAAATGTAAGCTTGTGAGATAACGAGGCCAAAAGGAACGGCCGTTTACGTCACATATTTTGATAGTCGTAAATTCACTCATAAAGACCTATAGGGTACCTTCCATTGTTCTACAATGATGAAATACGACGAGACGTAAGGTTACACAGCACATACAGGAAAAAACAACTAAAATCGGTAAGTTCTCATTGTTGTTGTTGTGGTCTTTAGTCCAGAGACAGGTTTGATGCAGCTCTCCGTGCTACTCTACCTTGAGCAAGCTTCTTCCTCTCCAAGTACCTACTGCAACCTACATCCATCTCAATCTACTTAGTGTATTCATCTCTTGGCCTCCCTCTACGATTTTTACCCTCCACGCTGTCCTCAAGTACTAAATTGGTGATCCCTTGATGCCTCAGAACGTGTCCTACCAACCGATCCCTTCTTCTAGTCATGTTGTGCCATAAATTAAAAAAACAAAGAAAAAATGGTTCATATGGCTCTGAGCACCATGGGACTTAACATCTGAGGTCATCAGTCCCCTAGAACTTAGAACTACTTAAACCTAACCAACCTAAGGACATCACACATATCCATGCCCGAGGAAGGATTCGAACCTGCGACGTAGCTGTCGCGCGGTTACATACGTGATCTACCCATCAAATCTTCAGCATTCTTCTGTAGCACCACATTTAGAAAGCTGCTATCCTCTTCTTGTCCAAACTATTTATCGGCCATGTTTCTCTTCTATACAAATACTTTCAGACGCTTAAATATATTTTCGATGTTAAAAAGTTTCTCTTCTTCACACAAGCTTTCCTTGCTGTTGCCACTCTGTATTGTATGCCCTGTCTACTTCGACCATCATCAATTATTTTTCTCCCCAAACAGTAAAACTCATCTACTACTGTAAGTGTCTCACTTCCTAGCGTAATTCCTTCAGCATAATCTGATTTAATTCGTCCACATTTCATTATCCTCGTTTTGCTTTTGTCGATGTTCATCTTATATCCTCCTTTAAAGACACTGTCCATTCCGTTCAACCGCTCTTCCAGGTCGTTTGCTTTCTCCGACAGAATTACAATGTCTTCAGCAAACGTCAAAGTTTTTATTTCTTCTCCATGGATTTTAATTCCTACTCCAAATATTTCTTTTGTTTCCTTTACTGCTCGCTCACTATACAGGTTGAATAACACCGGGGATAGGCTACATACCTGTCTCACTCCCTTCCCAACCACTGCTTCCCTTTCATGCCCCTCGACTCTTATAAATGCCATCTGGTTTCTGTAAAAATTGTAGGCCACTACATCCTTATATTTGTCCTCTACCCATGCCAGCTTGGCTATTTTGCACTTCCTGTCGATCTCATTTTGGAGCTTCTTTTTTCATTTGTTATCCAAATTCAAATTAGAAATAGAAACAAACAGTAGTTCTGCATTCTAGCCGACTGGATCACAATGGTGAAAGTCAAACATCAGGTAAGGGTTGTCTTGATTGCTTATATTACGCGTTTCTAAATTTATCCTTCATCAAATATCCGGGCGCGATTAGTACATGTGATACGGCGTTTCAAGATGTATCTGAAACAAACACTCGCAGACTAGGGCAGTAATCGCTCCTGGATATGTGATGATGTATAAATACCTAAATGCGTCATTCGAGCAATAAAGCCTGTTATTGAATGGTGTTTGACTTTCTCCATTGTGATCCAGTCAGCTTGAATGGAGGACTACTGATAGTTATAATAATAGTCGCTTGCCTCCTGCGTGAATATCTCTCATTTATACAGGGCGCACATGAAGTCCAGGAATACTTTCAATTATTTATTGCACGAGATCCAAACATTGTACAGATATGATACATACGTCATTTTGAAGAGAAACCCTGAAAGTTTTTTTTTTTTCCATTTATACTGCCACAGTGTAGTTTGCTAATTTGCCGATAGTCAGCGCTAGTCGCAAACCTGGCGAGTTGAGGTGCGGACAGAGGTTTCTGTGAGTTGGTGTTGAAATGGTTCAAATTACTATGAGCACTATGGGACTTAACATGTGAGGTCATTAGTCCCCTAGAACTTAGAACTAATTAAATCTAACTGACCTAAGGACATCACACACATCCATGCCCGAGGCAGGACTCAAACCTGCGACCGTAGCGGTAGGGCGGTTCCAGACTGAAGCGCCTAGAACGGCTCGGCCACAACGGCCGGCTGTTGGTGTTCGACAACAACAAGTGTGTTACAGCTGTTCAACGGATGTTTAGAATCAAGTACCGTAAGAAGCCACTAACAAGGAAGGCCATTTACCACTGGCACAACAAATTCGCTGCGACGGGTTGCTTGTGCCCGGCAAAGAGAGGCGGATGTCCCAGTGTGAGTGAAGCGAATGTGGAGCGCTTACGAGAGATTTGCACATGTTGCAGCAATTGCTGATGCCTCAAATGAAATCGGAATCTCCACTCATCTTTCAGCAGGATGGGGCTCCACTCCACTTTCATCGTGAAACTCGTGGGCACCTGAACACGGGGCTGCCGCATCAATGGATCGGCCGTGCTACAGAAGGAGACAGCTGTTTCTTGATATGGCCACCCATATCATCAGATCTCACTCCGTGCGACTTTTTTCTGTGGGGACCCATTGAAGATCTGGTGTATGTACCGCCTCTAGTACGTGACGTAGCAGAGTTCCGGGAGAGAATACGGGAGGCGACTGCCACAGTCGACGACGCCACGCTGGGACAGGTATGGCAAGAATTCGCTTACCGGGCCACTCATGGTTGGCATATCGAATGTTTGTAAGAAAAACTTTGCGAGTTTGCCTTCAAAAGGCAATATTTATGACATCTGAACAATGTTTAGTTCTTGTGTAATAAGTAATTGAAAGTGTTCCCGAACTTTATGTACACCCCGTGTTATCGAAATTATAACATTCTCCAAAATCTTGGAATCCTAGGGACCGGTACCTTGTCACTATAAATTCAGATAGAAGGTAAAAATGGTCGAAATTCTCTATTTCCGGAATGGAGAAACAGTCTATATTCATAATTAAGCTTGGACGGAACCCTATGTGCACGATCCCCACTCGCACCTAGCCAATCCTTTTTAAGCGTGTTTGAAGGCTCTGTTACGCAATTTCGTTGAAAACATATAATATGCATCCTTCATTTCGTCCATCTTTGTTGCTATTGTGTCGTCTCTGCCCTTTCAGCCAAGTGCCTCACGCTACAGCCTCGCATCCGAGTGTTCCACTATGCATTCCACAAAAACCTCGCTCGCTTCGCCTACCCGGCTGCCCGTCAAGACATTAAGCACCGCTTCTTACATTATGAGCTGGCTTCTCGTAATGTCACACGTATAAGATCAGATAGTGAAAGGGTGGATGCAGAAATTTGTCTTGACCTGAAAGGTACCATACCATTATCAGGTCATGCTATTCAGGGAAACCGTGGAAAATGTACATCTGGATACTCGTATCAGGATTTGAACCGTTGTCGTCCAGAATTCGAATCTAGTGTTGTAAACCACTGCGGCACGGTGCACTGCGCCGGTCCTTCGAAGGTGCCGCTGAAACAGTAAAATCTCTGATATAAGAACGTAGCCTTCCACGGCCAGTGTCATAGTGATTAAAATTCTTCTGGGTATTATGCCGCGCCATTGCTAAAAACTAACAACAGTCATAAACTAAAACCGACGTTTCGGCCCAATTGCAACGGCCTTCCTCAGGGCACGACTGTTTTTGCATGGAGATAGGTGCTTCTATTTATTACAGACTATTGGTGTCTGGCGCCACTGTAGTGAAACTTTTAATTGGCCCTCTAATATGATTCGCTAGTCATGACGTAAGGGAAGATGGAAGGAAAGAGGCTATTCGTGGATGTCCATGTCGTCAACGATTGGTAACTGTCCGCCAATCAGCGTTCGGCTTCTGGTCGGCAAGTTTTCCTTCTGGTATGCGCGGAAGTAGACTGACAGTTGCTCTACAGCTGTTTGTGCAGATACGTCTGTGTCCCGCGTAGCTTCTGCGCCGCGACCGCTCGCGGCCCGTTGGACTGGGATGGCCGGCAACCAGGACACCGGGAGTTTGTAGCCATCTTCTCTGTTGATGTTGTCAGGCTGCTTAATAATTTCGATCGCCTCCCGTATTTTGCGTTCTCGCGTCCACGATTTTTTCGCCGGTACTCGGGCTTCCTGGAACCTGATTGGCTGTCCACAGTCACGGTGGTGTTGCGCTGTCACAGATTTATTACGTTGTTTTAACCGTACATAACGTTCGCGTTCTGCTACTCGTAAGCTGACAGGTCTCCCTGTATCTCCTATATAGGCAGCGCCGCACTCACGCCGTAGTTCGTAAACACCTGCAGTGTTATGATTGTTGACTAGATCCTTGGTGGAACCTATCATTTCGTGGATCCTGTGACTGCTTCGAAAAATCGGTTTGGAACCTCGTCGGCGGAGGATGTTGCCTAGCCGTTCACTGACGTCTTTTACATATGGTAAGTTTACCAGTGGAAGCTTCTCTTCTTTGCCTTCTTCTCGCGCTCTTCTCCCTTTGGTTTTAGCTACCTTTCTTATGATGTTGTCATCATAGCCGTTGGCACGAAACATATGTTGTAGCTCGTTTAATTTTTCTTTGATGTTATTTTCATCGCTTATCCGGTAGTCTCGGGCAGTTAACGTATGCAGAACAGAATACTTTTGAGCTGGGTGGTGGTGGCTCTCCGCGTGCAGGTACCGATTAGTGTGCGTTGGTTTCCGGTACACTTTGTGTCCCAGTTTACCTTCGGCAGCTCTGTATACGTCCACATCTAGAAATGGCAATGTACCATTGTTTTCAGTCTCATGTGTGAACTTAATATTTTTGTACAGGCTCTTTAGGTGTTCGAGGAAGTTTCCCAATTCCACTTCACCGTGAGGCCAGATAACGAATGTGTCGTCCACATATCGTAGCCAACAATTCGGACGTAACGGAGCAGAAGCTGGGGGCGTTTGCTCAAAGGCTTCCATGAAGATGTCCGCAGCTACAGGGGAGAGCGGGGAACCCATTGCACTCCACCTAACTGTTCGTAATATTTTCCCGCCAGGTGAAGTACGTAGATGACAGGCATAAGCGCACCATATCGCAGATATCTAGTGGGATCCGATCCTGTAGAATGCGCAAAGTCTCCTCAATAGGTAGGTTAGTGAAGAGAGACTTGAAGTCAAAACTGACCATAATGTCTGATGGCTTTATTTGCTGTTCCCTAATCAGTTGCATGAAGTGGGAAAAGTCTTCCACGTGGGAGTCTGTTTGTCCCACAAGACGGTGCCAGATGTTTCGCAACATAATATGTAGGTGAATCTATTCCGTTCACTATGGGCCTCAGCGGATAACCCTCCTTATGGAGCTTAGGTACTCCGTAGATTCTAGGAGGGACAGGCACCTCGGTGATTAGTCTCTTGGCTGTGTCAGGATCAATTCTCGAGTCCTTTACGAGGGATTTCGTATTTCTGGCTATCGTCGCCGTCGGGTCACTCCTTAGTACTCTGTAAATGGGATCGCTAAGCAGTTCGTCCATCTTCTTTTCATATTCAGAAGTGTCCATCAGAACCGTAGCGTTTCCTTTGCCCGCATGTAGGACCACAATGTCCTCGTTTTCCTGAGCTCTTTTATGGCCTGTCTTTCTTCACGTGTGGTACTGGCTCTGGATGGTTTTGCTGTTTGTAAAATTCTTACAGTTTCCTGCCTCATCTTTTCTGCTTCAACACGTGGTACTTGGTGGAGTGACGCCTCCATAGATTGAATGATCTGTTCTGTGGGAATCTTTGTGGGTGTAACTGCGAAGTTTAACGCTTTGGACAGAACTGACGACGCTGCCTCACTGATGGTCTGTGTCGAGATGTTAACCACGGTACGAGCTGCATCCAGTCTTAGCTGTGAGTGGTGTTTGTTTCCCGTTAGCTCCTCAGATTTCTTTTTCTGTCGACTGCTGACCAAGCCCTCCTCCATGCAGGCCTGTGTGTGGGTTATTCGGTCGATGTTATCCCAGTCATTCGCTGATAACGTAGTTGACAGCCATAAATGAATGCTGTACAGCTGGCTGCTGTTGTAGTCTATGAAGCTCCGGAGGTGTTGTATCCTCTTCCTTGATAATGCATGGCACGCCCGATAGTAAATTGTTCTTGCTCTTCTCGAATAGATTTGAGGCCGTACCCTCACGAATTTGCGGATGACATGATGATCTCGGCACCTTTTAAGGAACGCCAAATCATTCAGCAGTTTCACCTTCCTCTTCCTCAGCAGCTCCAGTTTCCATATGTGTTGGTAGATTTCCTGCGCATACAGGTCACTGATGTAAGAACGTAGGCTTCCGCGACCGGTGCCATAGTGATTAAAATTCTTCTGGGTATTATGCCGCGTCATTGCTAAAAACACGGGACACGGACGCATCTGCACAAACAGCTGTAGAGCAACTGTCAGTCCACTTCCGCGCACACCAGGAAGAAAACTTGCCGACCAGAACCCGAACGCTGATTGACGGACAGCTGCCAATCGTTGACGACATGGGCATCCACGAATAGCCTCTTTTCTTCCATCTTCCCTTACGTCATGACTAGCCAATCATATTAGAGGGCCAATTAAAAATTTTTCTACAGTGACGTCTGACATCGATAGTCTGTAGTAAATAGAAGCATTTATCCCCATGTAAAACCAGCCGTGCCCTGAGGAAGGGCGTTGCAATTCGGCCGAAACGTCGGTTTTAGTTTATTACTGTTGTTAGTTTTTAGCAATGACGCGGCATAATACCCAGAAGAATTTTAAACACTAGTAAAATCTCTCTTAAAACGAGGAGGAGTACCTGGGGCGACACATTACTACGTCGTACACACTAACTGGATAGTTGTAGTTTGTGGAAGATTGCGTATTGAGGTCTACACACAATAAACTTACATTCTGCTAACAATTTGCATTTGATTCTTCCTTAGATAGCCAGGTGAGACTTGCTGACCTCGAATATTCTAATTCTGCTTTGATGTCCCCGTTGAAATTCTTTCTCTTATTCTGCGGCTCCTAAAATTAAATTTAAAGTCTACTACCAGAACGCCACAGTGAATGATAGGATCACACCTCAGATATTAACCAAAATGCTTCTTCACAATCAGCTCTATACGAGAGGCAGTCTGAAATCATTAATTACAGTAAAGATCGCGAAACCTATGAGAACCATAATATTCACAAACCAATGGACTATATGTCTTTCCACATTCTTTCATTTCAAACCGTGGCACCATTCAAATAAAAGTTCGGAATATTTTCTTAAGTGAAGTGTAGCACTAGTAATCTAACCGTGTACGCAATTTGGATAGCAATCCCAGGCTGAGAACAAACGTTTTCCCAAAAGAAAGCTAAACCTTAGCCCAATTTTAATTAAATGAAATAACCACTCGTGTGCACACAGGCTGCCCGTATGAACGGTAGTCTCAGAATCCATACTGCGCTATCCTGTTTCCCGCCTACCCACGCACGGCACTCTTTCGTGTTTGGTCGGTAACGCCACCAGTCATTCATAACATTAAATTAATTCTTTTGTTAATCTTTGCAGGATGATTTTTAGTAACCGAAATTTCAGTTAAGAAGACATTGTAGTCAGTCTTCAGTAGTACCATATTAGTTTCTTAATGATTTAAACATTAAAGACCAATAATAGAAGTTATGCATCTTGGCGCTAAATCTGATGTGGTATTCCCTACTATCTGTTATCGCTCAAGGACAACTCAGGGTATTCTCATCGCCTTTCTGCACTCACGATCCATATGGCATGATAGAATTGTAAAACTACCGTAGGCTTCCGTAGACTACCTTAATTTTCCCAACGTAGTCTTCCCTGTAGCTTTTGGTCAAACGTACTTGCGTTACCTGTACATCGGATGTATTGCGTACCTATCGATCGTTACCTCAAAACGATCGTTTTCTTTACGTTGGCGATCAGTGTCTTACTAAATTCCCCTAAAAATCGGAAGCGGTGAACTGTCGAGAAACTGAGTGGAGATATACAAAGGGCCGGTAACCTACGTAGCTCTACTCCTGTCTGTTAAGAATAATCAGTATTTATAGCGAAACGGAGAGCGCCAATTTTTAATTCAGTTTTTATCCAAGAATTGTAGATTTGTATGTGAGGCAGAGTGACGTTGTAGTAACAATGAAGACTTATCGTAAATCGCTAGAAAACACGATTAGCTCAACAAAAAAGAAAAGAAAAGGGAAAGCGAAATGTATCAACCATCCCTTTAATACTTCGTCTAACTTACATAAAACTTGTTTCTCTAATTCATGAACAACTTTCGTATTTACAATAATAGCAGGAACCTCTTGCCTTTGCTCATGATGAAGAAGGCTTTACTAAATACAAGCTAACAACCATAATTACACATATATTTTTATGTTTGTGCATGTAAAATGTACTTGGAAGAAAATAACTGCTTTGCATACATAAAAGCGCAAAATTGACTCGACGAACTACTTTTCATCACTTACAAAATGCAAAAAAATGGTTCAAATGGCTCTGAGCACTATGGTCATTAGTCCCCTAGAACTTAGAACTACTTAAACCTAACTCACCTAAGGACATCACATAACACCCAGTCATCACGTACAAAATGCAGTTTATTTTTGAAGAATATAAAATACACAACGGACTAATACTGAATGATGGGCGGTTCTAATAATGGGCAAAACAAACTACAAACAAACAGAAAACAAATCTGAAGGAAGTCGTCGGCTCCCATTTTCTCCCTTACAACCTTCACCAATTTTACTAATACTATGGTAATCCTACCATTTCCTACGTCATTTATGTTGTGTACCAAGTCTACCGAACATCAGTTTTGGTAGAGCGCAGCTGTAAACATGATCATGTCACTTTTGGGTGGGTATCCTACCTTTCCCACCCGCTCGCACAACTGCACCATCGTACACAGTTAGACACGCTTATAAAATATACCGCATTTGGACAAGTGGGGAAGTTTGGATAAGTGAGGGCAGAGCTGATCCTTTCTTCAAATTTATTGCCTGGGGTTTTACAGATCTAATACTGAGGTAACACTGGTTCTCGAAACGAACTAGTTTGATTCAGATTAAAAGATACTTTTGCTCAACACAGGCTTCCGAATTCCAGTGTAGAATACAGATGAAGGTGAAGTCAGATTGTGGGCAGTTAATGTATCCTAGGAACGTGTAACCATTAAACATAAGATCCGATGTTTCAGGATTTTATACTGTTTACGATAAATAGTGGCAGACTGAGCTTGTTGATATATAATCATTTCAGTTCGATATGAAATGCATTTTCCAGGAGAATTTGCTTTAAGGTATGGTATGAGTATGTAAAAACATTATTCAAACAACATCGCTACACTCAACACAATGTCAACATCGCTACACTCAACACAATGTAGTCGTTGTGCAGCAGTTACAGCGTCAGTTCTCTGTTCTCGGCAGCGACGCTTTAAATTTTCTCCCGGACATTTGCCAGGAGGTACCACTTCTCACATGAATTGTTCGCAACGCGATTTTCGGTTGAGCATCCGTGAAAATCGGTGATACGATTTCGTTTAGCTGAATGATTTTTAGATATATTTTTATTGAAGGTTCAGCGAAATATATTTGTCAAATCGGAAGCGACATATCGCATTCGAAATAATATCCTTCACAGCAATACTGTGTGTTTGATTTTGGCGGGTTATACAGACTACCATAATGTTCACGGGTACTATGCATGGAAACTGATGTCAAGGAGGAAGTTCTATATGAGTGCAACATGAAGGCAAGTATTTTTCCTATAACTGACTACTAAATTAAGCGATTAACCATGTAATGCGGCTCATATTTTTAAAAATTCACAATTAAATCAATTGTTAGCCTTAAGATAAACGTAAAGTTAATGTGAGAAACCTCAACTTTTCTAATCCTTACCTGCCAATAATTTTAATGCCATGTAATTATTCTTAAAGCAGTTATACACACGACAATAGCGCCTCCTCTAAGAGTTTTAACCGTCCCACTACATTTGTACTAATATGAAATGTAGCCCAACTTATATCTCCCACTCTATGAAATCTACGTATTACAAAAACTTATATCCCCACAAACTGTTATCCAACTCAAAATCGTATGCTAAACTTTGACTAAACAGAACCTAATCTGAACCGTAACTGATCTGAATGCTACTAGTCTCTACATTAAATGCGCAGCTAAAGTAAAACAATTATCTGGCCCTAACCAAAATTTCCATTAACCTCGCGTCTTGACGACATCGTCGCAGATTTCTCGAAAGCTCAACAGAAAATAGCGAGCAGGCAGCGGCTAACCTAAATTTCTGTTTCTAAATACACATTCAAACCGTTGCACATGGTAATGAGTGATGATAAACAGTGCAACGGGGAGAGTAACTTCACTTGATCTTCACTCATAACGTTACTCTGAATAATACTGTGCATAACAAAGTGAATGCTGATTTAAAAAGGGTACAGTATTAACATAATTTTTATAAAAATCAAACATATTAATCAATTAATATGTTGATGCATGACTCAGGGAAGTGGGGTGGTCTTTGTATCAGCTCTGAGAAAGTTAACTAGAGGACAATAATCAGTCCTAGCTGAGCAGTGCTGCAGTCTTACCTCAAACTTCTTCTCTTCAAAGATAATAACATTATGCAAAATGTATATTCTCTTCGCTTTATAATGTAATCATCTTACTCGTCCTTGCTGTCCTTTACAATCAATCTTTCTTCATCTAACAGATGCCATCACAAATCAACACACCACTACTGAATACGTCCATCATCTCCACGTCTCAACTTAGAATGTATCAGAATGCGCAGAGGCAAAGGCTGTACCAAGACAAGACCAATTTTTTTTTAACATTAACGTAACTTGCTTTCTCTCTGATGTGCACATCGATGACGTACAAAAAGCAAATGACTTGACACCTTACTGAGCCTTGCATTTCTTCTCCCTGAAATAAATGCAGATACATTGCAGGAATGTCTGTTTTAGGTAAGAAGTAGCGATAGTCTTCTAAGAAGACTCTATACGAAAGAACTTTCGAATGACGTTCTGCACTTGCAAAAGTCAGTAGTCCAAACAGGAACATTAATATTTTATACAACTGGGCTTCATTAATATTCCAGAGTTTAAATGTTGATTTTTTTCGGTATTAAATGTTGTGATAAAGCATATACGAATGTTATTCGTAACGTAAAGAACGATCTGTCGCGAAATGGAAAATACAGTGAAAATCTAATGAAGCTTTGCACATATGTGTTGGGCACTGTGTCTAGTACGCCTGTCGATCGCACCATGTCGCTCTTTTCAGATCTGAGCTCACAGTGAGAACGTAAAGGTGGCTAGAAATTAGCGTCTCCCTTCAAGTATGAGGGCCTGGCGAACGAGTTCACCTGAAGCTATGCAATCCACAAAATATAAATGTCATGCGGTTCGTTCTACACGACAATTCTCGGCCGCACTCTGCAGGGGCAATGAAGATGCTCCTGCAGTCTTTTCGATGGGAAGTGTTTGATCACCCACAATACAGTCCGTAATTGGCTACCCAAGAGGTTCATCTCTGCTCAAATGAATCGCTGGCTATGAAGACAATATTTTGACACAGACAACGAGCTGCAGTCCAGAGTAGAAACTTGTCGAAAAGCACTGGCGGCTGTCTTCTATAACGAGGTAATTGAAAAGTTGGTACAACGCTACGACAGATGTCTAAGTCAGAGCGGCGACTGTGTAGAGAAGTAGCTGGAAGGTGTAGCTAACTGTAGCAAATAAAACAGTTTAATTTTTACTGTCGTTTCCTTTTCGCGACCTATCGTTCCTTACTTTCCGAATAGCCCCATAATTCGATTTACCTAATACACTAGAATAAGAAGAGAGGTAATAGGATATGTCTATTACCTTAGATAATATTGCTGGACTGAGTTAGTAGTGACATTAATGAAATTGAAGGAACGGTATAGCACTGAGATTTCGATGTACTGCGCGTTTCCTAAGGATAATGCCTAATGAATCGTATTTTTTAGTGTCTGGCATGTTATCTGCCTTGCAAATGATTTTAAAAAGACAGGGTACCAGCTATGAACTGAATATTCTTGACAAACACGATGACAAAGAAATATATTCCGTTTAAAAATATACTTTGACACATGGTCGACATCTGTGTCATTATTTAACTTGTGAATCATTGCTCCGCTTTAAAGAGGAAAGGAAACGATTTTGGGCTGGAGAAACAACTGTGAACGATTCAAAGGAATATCTAAACGACCAATGTCTAGACAGAGTAAAGCTGTCTGAAAGAAAATATTTTTACTGTTAAGGTAAATAGCTCGGTTTCACAGTAGACCTGAAGCAATGGCCACTCATCAATAATTATAATTCCTTAAAAATTCTGGATGTAAAATACGTATCGTCGTAGGCACAGGCTTACACATAAACGTTAAACAGTTTCAGTACCTAGAACCTAGCTACAATTCTTAAAAGCAGCCTCACATGTAGTCGTTCATAGACGCGATGCCTGTCATCTTGGGACATGGGGGGGGGGGGGGGGGGCATGAAAGATTATCAACACCTGTTACCGTTACTGGGTAAGGAACGTTGTCCAGATGCACATCTGCACATTGAGGCTTAAATACGCTGATAATGCTGACCAGGGACTGAATGAGCAATTTAAACTTCTAGTATTTTTCAAGTCACGCTAGCTGAAAAAGACCCACTTCACTTGCTCTTCATTTTCATTTGTTTTCTGAAAACATTCCCTATCACTCGAGAACGTTAAAGCACACAGTAAAAATTGAAAATTCAAAAAAATTATTATTCATCTGTCAAGTTTCTTCGCAGCTTGTTCATTTTCTTCCACAGCTGCCTCTCAGCTACAGTTGAAGATAGATACCTTTTGCAATTACATCAGCGCAAATCCACTCCACGCGTCATCAGTGCAGACGGTACTGGTCTGAAGATGGTCTGAGTACGACTGAAAGCGGATACGATGAAAATAACCACCATTTGCGATATGGACTGACTTTATTGTTACATTACGATACAAGGTCGCTGACGTTCCAATTATGAGTTCATAAACGAATTGTGCAGTCTGCCTTATCTACGACTGAGGCTATGTGACCATTCCATTTCATATCCCCACAAATAATTTTACCCAGGTACTTTATAAGAGTGTGCAATACTGACAATGTAGCTAATGTATATTTTTTCGTTTTGTTAAGTGCGTATTTTTACATTTCTGTACATATGAAATTGCCGTCTGTAAGGGATCCGTGATCCCACGATCATAGACGCTAGTATCCCACGCTCAGGTCGATAGTAGACAGGAGTCGATTGTCGAGTGCTGCAGTAGGCAGTGAGACTAGTGTCGAGTGCGGAGTAGTACTGGAGAGTGTCGAGTGAGAAGTAGTGTTGGAGAGACGGGCAAGAATGGTGGTCGAGTGAGTTGTAATCGGTAAAATTCACCGGAGTATGACGAGTGAGCACGTCCCCCTGATCGTCGTGGGGTTGAACCTCACTAATACCGATTCGCGAGTGATATGAAACAGGAAGTGACAAGTGTCGAATTACGTGTGTTTCGCGTCAACCGCGTCGGCCAGCAACAACCATGGATTGCAGTGAGGATTGTTGTGAATGTTAACCATCATCATTACGTGTGACAAAGTACTGAAAATCAGCAACCAATAAAAAGATTTAACCGTAATTAGACATGTAAGGCGAAGGTAGCAACTGCCTCAGAATTTGTGTGTTAGTAGGAAATATATATCAATTTGTACATCGCAACCTTTATGGTCCTTAATAATAGACAAACTTCCAATCGTTCCACTATTCAGTCTCAGAACAGCGGCACTCGGTTGAAATATCCCTGAAACCACAGCAGAAAAACCGATAGCCTTTCATCCATTAAGCACACGGTTATATAATCATAATAATTAACTGTTTGGCGGCTTCGATGAATTACACAAAATCCAGTAAAATAATTTAATCGGGGGTGTTCCACGTCCTCGCATCACTTGGAAACCTATTCCAGAAGTGACTGAAGATGGGTGTAGTTTTTAGAGGATACATCATCATCGATAACTGCATCATCTGCAAAAAAATTAATATTGTCTGCGACGCCGTTAATATAAAATATGAACATCAAGGGTTCCAATCTACTTCCCTGGGGCAGTGCCGAAGTTACCTCTAAGTCAGTCGCTGGCTCTATATCAAAGATAACTGCGTCGTCACTACAAGGAGACAATCAAATCACAAACTTTGGTACACCATGTGATCGTACTGTTTTTATTAATCATTGGTATGGTACTGAGTCCAGTGCTTTTCGAAAATCAAGAAATATTGTACTTACCAGACTGTCTTGATTCATGGCTTTCAAGATGTCATGCAAGAAAAGCCGAAATTAAGTTTTACCTGACGTATTCTGCTCGAAATGCCTCATGATCTCAGAGCTCAGAATATGTTCAGGAGTCTACAATGAAATAGAACGATAGTTTTGTGGATCACTTGCGGTGCCCTTCCTGCAGATGGCTGTTATTTTGTCTTTTACGAACCAGTGGGAATGGCGTTTTGCTCTTGGGACCGATGGTATATTATGGTTAAAATGGGAGCTAAATCAGCTGTAAATTTTGTGTAAAATCTGACAGAGATTCCGTCGGGTTCAGGAGCTTTGTTTAGTTTTATCAGTTTCTTGCTCTTTCTTAACGCCATTGATACTCGTCTTTGCAGCGGTGCGACAAGTCAGCTGGGGATGTAATTCTGTAGGTTCCTTTAAACGGAAAGATAATAAAATGGAATTCAGAATTTCCCATTTTGCGTAGCTACCATCAATTTTCATTCCTGTATTATCCAGGATTGTCTGGACTCTAATCTTGGACTCGATGGCAGCCTTTACATATGACGTGAATTTCTTAGGGTTCTATGAGATCTTCCGGTAAGGTGAAAGAAAGTTCCACGTTTTGCCCTCTTGACAGTCAACGCGTTTCATTCTTCATTTCTTTCTCTCAAGCCTGTGTATGCTTTTGCATCTATAATGCATAGCTGCAAAACGTTAATCAAAAAGTTCAACTCGCTAATCGTTAATCCGTTTTTAAGGAAGCTAACTTCGTTAAACGTTAAAGCGTTGCTTTACGGGAGATTTGTCGGAAATTAAATTTAATCGTTAATCCTTAACTCGTAATTGTAATCTTGTGTGTGTTGTGAAATGAGCAAGTGAATTAAACATATTACCGCCGCTTAAATAGAAATGTTGGGGAATTTAAGGTAGCACGTTGAAGATTAATAAAAAACAGTTTAATTATTTGGTTTTATAATTATTTAGTTACTAATGTTAAATCACGGGAGAAATAAAATACAGGAGAATCAGAAGGTATGTGACATAAGGTGCACATTTTCATTCACGAACAACAACATGTCAAAGTTTCCATCGGAGAGAGAGGGTCATTTAGGAGACAAAATGTCTAACATTGGAGAGCATAGGGGTATTATATTCAATAAATTAATTCACTAAAACCTTTTCCCAAAGAAATATTGCATCGTTAAATGAGTCTTTCGACTTCATGTCCAGACACATTTTGACTAGGCTCTGGGCTTTATTTTTTTATGAATGTGTTACTACTAGGCTTGCTTTCAGATTGTTGTGACAGAGAGCATCCGTTTTTATGACTTAGTTTCCTCAGTCAACTTACTGACAAAGAGTAGTACTTAATGCTAACAAACAACAATAAACAGGCAACGTTCCCACTCATTGCTTACATCAACTGCGCGTATCCCTACGTAGACACACCTACATGACCCCAACTTTTAAGAACATGATTTCCTCTCGCGGCGTCATTTCTGTCATAATTAGGGGTCACTTAATTAATGATTAACAGACTCAAAGGAAGTTAACGGATGATAGAGTCCGTGGACGTTTTCTAACATTAACTTAAAGATTAGTGCGCTACTCGAAAAGTTAACTTCGTTAATTAACGATTAATGGATTAACGGTCTTGTGCCCAGCTATGTTATGAAGCATAGTTTCTCTAGAAGTGTATTTACAGTGACTGCAAGCGATGCAGGGAGTCTCCCGTCATGAACTGTTCTACTAGGTACGTATCCTGTGCATGGTTCACAACTCTTTTCAACTTGAACCCCAATTCCACTAATTAGTCCTGTCCAGGGCTAGAAATTTTGCGCTCATCTTTGAGATTTGACACCCCTTCCCCCTTATCTAAGCAACTGAACGTGCAAATCTCCCACTTATTTTAACTGCCCTTCGTACTTTTAGTTCCTACAACTACATAATGCACATTGATATCAGTTTCTACATGGATACGCACAGAAACCAAATGCCCAGCTTCTTTAATTTATTGTAATAGCTGCACTGGAGAATGGTATCCTTCAACGTGTAAGGAGTGGTAAAATTTTTGGATTGATGACATCTAGGACAAGATAGTATATGATAATCGTGGATGGATGTAACGATCTTTTGGATACATTTCAGTTCTGCCCACCCAAACACTTACTGATCCCAACAGTTTTCTGCTCCTGCTGTGCTCCGAGGACGTACCCGCGGCTCCTCAATTGGTGACACCTGTCGCGGCCTTCAGTCAGGGGATGGAGGCGGCCTTCCAGGGGGAGCCGTCGGCGGAGGCGGTTCGGCAGGTGGTGGGCCCCAGCGGGATGCCGCTGCGGCTGCTGGCGCTGTGGGCGGCGCCCGGCGCCGGGGGTGACGTCGGCGTCCGCCACAGGGCTCTGTGCCTGCTCTCACTGCTCATGCTCACCGTCATCCCCATATGCACTGCCTCCAAGCTGATCATGGCCGACGACGTGGACCTGGAGGAAATTACAACTTGCGGCCTCGTGATCGTGTCAACTGTGGCCATCCTTATTAAGGTGAACCCCAGCGTCTGTTTCCAACTCAGAATTATTAGAAGCTATTAGTAGTTACATATTGCACACATGGGATGTCCACTGATTGTTCTTTTGCTCTCGACGTCTAGCTTTCGTCAATAATAGTAGTGTGATAGTGAGCATACGAGCTAAAACACTGACTCACTACAGTCAGAACTTTTTTATCTGCGCCGTCATGTTACAGCTGAGACAACAGCACATGTTATGTTTCGCTGACAGTAGCATAAACACTTTCTTAACTGCAAAGTCATTTCAGAAGTCATGATATCCCGCCACTTGCCAAGGAGAGAATGGAGGGGATGGGATGGAAGGGGAGGTCCTCCCTACCTCACCTCCCCTACACCTCAACAACTTTTGCTTGAATAATCGCCGGCCCCACGCCGAGCACCTGATGCCAGCATCAGCAATGCCTAATCTCCAAATTCATTCCAGGAATCACGACACCCTGCCACATGCCGAAGTCAAGGAGGGGAGGGTCTCATCAACCATCAGCACTTGTGCAAATTTTCATGAAGCACTCCCGTGCTGTGGCCCACACACATGTTCTTTCTGTCCATACACAGTAAGGTATGTGAACTGACAGTTGTCAACTATGTTTGCTTCACTGACTTCCAAAATTCGTTTAAGGACCGGCTCACGCGCCATGGAATAATGAGTAGACACCATGTTTCTCTACAAAAAATAAAAAATCAATATCTACTTATACAAAATAAAAAATGAAGTAAGAATTTTTATTTTTTGAAAATGAGATTTTAACTTTAAATACTATCCCACAAGCGCTGAAAATATAAATAAAAGCGAATCAGCTTTCACATCACACTTGCTCCTGTTACCAGCAGATTGTTGCACTCTAAAGAAAATGAACTTAGCGCCGCCAGCAGATGGCTACACTGAAAACTCGACTTTGGTTCGACTGCTGTACCACACCAACCGGTGGCTCTGCAATTAAAGCCGTCCTCAGATCGTTGGTTGGCCCATGATTAGGTAGTTGTCATATGACCAGCAGATGGCTCTGCTGTAAAAAGGGAAACAGAGTTTTAAATTAATTTTTTTTCACATTTTCACAGTTAGGATGTTGCAATACTCTAAAATACCTGCAAACTATGTCGGGACCGGAAGAAGTACAATTTTTACGTCAAGTACCCACTGTTTAGTGTAATGTAACAAAATTTAAAAAAATGTATTACTTTGTGACTATTAGTGTAATGTAATAAAATAAAATATGAGCCGTGACTTATATAAAAAAGAAACACACATTAATGCAATGGCTCAGCATAAAATAGAAATAAATAATGTAGGAATATTATTAAGAGTGTAATATGTTGTTTAATTTAGCCCGACGTGTATAAGCACTCAGTAACTAGCTCAGTTCTCAGGGTAGTTACGTAGTCGTCGATAATTAATTGTCCTTTTCTTATTTCCCAACACTACGGATGTGCTTATTGCACCAGAGAATATTTGCCAAGTCTGTTCGATGAACACTACTGTAATAAGTAACTTAGTGTGGTTTAGTCTCGATTCCCCAATATAAGATAACAAGGGTAGCATCTACAAATGAAATCCTTTAATGGGACTGGAATCCTGTGACCAGACCTTTTCTGCCTGGGATGTTATCTTGTAATATAAAGAAAATCTGTAAATAAAATTGTTAAATTATTAGTAGTTGCCTCCGGTCTCGTGGGATCTGAAATAAAGTTAATTGTCCTTATCGACGACACGTCTGGTAGTTGAGCTAAAAGAAAAATGTTAAAGATTTTTCTAAGATGGCGCCTAACAATGAAAATTCTTCTTCTAATAATTTCCGGGTATGCAGCCGGATCCCGTCGACATTCTGCCACGATATTTCGGCCCAGAGACGTCCGGCCATCATCACGTGAGTACACAACTACTGAAGAGCCCAGGTGCAGTCGCGACTGCACCTGGGCTCTTCAGTAGTTGTGTACTCACGTGATGATGGCCGGACGTCTCTGGGCCGAAATATCGTGGCAGAATGTCGACGGGATCCGGCTGCATACCCGGAAATTATTAGAAGAAGAAATACGCCGGGAAAATTTCAGAAGTCACAACAATGAAAATTCTTTGTTAAGGCCCATATCTACTTAAGACAATAAAGACATCAGATTCACAGTAGACTGACCACATACATAAATTCTTTTGACAAAAGAACCATTATATTTGTCGGGTTTTAAGTACAAATTACATTATCAGCTGGTACAGCAAGATGAGCTTTACACAAGAACGTCCTCTTAGGTCCGAATCCAAGCAGATAAGATAAGCGAATGACAAAGGAAAGATAATTCATGCATAGAAGCGCAATAGTCCACGCAATAAAATGTCCATTGTAGTTCTATCTCTTCTTATTTGGCGTACTTGTCGATTATTTATAAAATTTATCCTAATATGTAGTTTACAATTTTTTCTAAACCCAAGTCCACCGAGGAGAAACAGTACATTAGTTGGGATTAATACAAGAATAAACGTTGTAAGACACAAATCAATTAATAAGATGTCACAATACTGCAAGTAAAACCGCAACAGAATTGTAAACTAATTACTTTCTACATCTAAACTCTTGAAAAACTTGAAAAAACTGCAAACTACGTCTGCAGCGTGGGAAACGACATGTTCACATAGTGAACAGGATAAATAAGGTCTTTAGACCACAATTTCACACTGTCACGAATATATTGCTGCACGGTTAAAAAACGCTACAGCGCTCTAAATCAATTATTCCTCCATATCTAAAATTCTGATTATCTCCAAAATAGTTCAGCGGCTTGAAAAGGTAGAAATTTTTACATAGTTTGTTGAGATTAATACATGAACAACGCTGTTTCATGTTACAATGTTGAAAAAAAATCTGCATTGTATAAGAAAGCACAACTTAACTTCCACATACACACATATTCAACACATTAGTGCGCATAATTCTGAAGTGTGGTAAATTTCAAGGACTAACAACGGTTGATATTTTAGAAGTTAGACCTAATACTTTGATAGACTTACAAAACACGATCAAATTATAAATTTCGCCGCTTAATGTGTTCCCAAGCTTCATTTCAGAGGGCAAAGATAATACTTCATGTTATTCTCTAGAAAAAAAATAGAAACGAAGCTATCCAATGCCTATTATCGCTATTATTATAAATGACAGAGGCCTGCTTCAGACTATGTAAATAATTCCAGTTTGCAGTCAAAAGACTCCCTAAAGCCGTTATGGAACGAATTTGTCAGATATTATTACTCACAATATTCGAAAACATAGCAGTACATTAAGGACGATGTCCATGCATGTAAATACATAAAGTGAGTATTGCATCTTCGGAAAGTATGGCCCATGAAAATAAAAAACTACACTACCAAAAATAGGTGCACAACATAGTCGTCATGCTAGGGAAGGAAAGAAAACATAAGGCATTTTTATTACCAAAATATGACTTAGAAAACACAAGACAATGTACATCTTGTAAACAGGTGACCGGAGGTGGTAAAGAAATGTGACATTTTCAAAGACAAAATCAAAGGTGACATCTCGGAAAAAATTCTTATCATATACTGCGAATAGTCTCACACTTTGCAAGCACGAAGTAGATATTGCTGCATCTAAATTTCCTGTTTAACTCTTTAAAATACATGTCGATTGCGATACAAGATGAATCCCTAAACAAATTGAATTTGTACGCCTTACAAACACCAAGAGCCGTCATAACACTCCTAACATCTAACACATGGCTTTGTATGACTACCCTTCGGTACTATTAATGCTAGACAAATGACGCAACGCATCTTAAAATGATGCTGTTTTCTGTAACGTGTAGATACACTATGTGATCAAAAGTATCCGGACACTCACAAAAACATACATTTTTTTGTATTAGGTGCATTGTGCTGCCACCTACTGCCAGGTACTCAATGTCAGCGACCCCAGTAGGCATTAGACATCGTGAGAGAGCAGAGTGGGGCGCTCCGCAGATCTCACGGACTTCGAAAGTGATCAGGTGATTGGGTGTCACTTGCGACATACGTCTGTACGCGAGATGACCCTGTAACATGGTCAGATCATTTGGTGTCACTTGTGTCATACGTCTGTAAGCGCGATTTCCACACTCCTAAACATCCATAGGTCCAATGTTGCCGATGGGATAGTGAAGTGGAAACGTGAACGGACACGTACAGCACAAACGCGTACAGGCCCACCTCGTCTGTTGACTGACAGAGACCGCCGACAGTTGAAGAGGGTCGTAATGTGTAATAGGCAGACATCTATCAAGACCATCACACAGGAATTCCAAACGGCATCAAGATCCACTGCAAGTGCTTAAAGATGGCTCTGAGTACTATGGGACTTAACATTTGAGTTAATCAGTCCCCTCGAACTTAGAACAACTTAAACCTAACTAACCTAAAAACAGCACACACAGCCATGCCCGAGGCAGGATTCGAACCTGCGACCGTAGCGGTCGCGCGGTTCCAAACTGAAGCGCCTACAACCGCTCGGCCACAGCGGCCGGCTCCACTGCAAGTACTACGACAGTTACTAGGAAAGTGAGAAAACTTGGATTTCATGGTGGAACGGCTGCTCATAAGCTACACATCACGCCGGTAAATGCCAAACGACGCCTGGCTCGGTGCAAGGAGAGTAAACATTGGACGATTCAACAGTGGAAACACGTTGTGTGGAGTGACGAATCACGGTACACAATGTGGCTATCCGATGGCAGGATGTGGGTATGGCGAATACCTGGTGAACGTCATTTGCCAGTGTGTGTAGTGCCAACAGTTAAATTCGGAAGCGATGGTGTTATGGTGTGGTTGTTTTTTTCGGGTAGGTGGTTTGCACGACTTGTTTTCTGTGGCACTACCACAACACAGGCCTACATTGGTGTTTTAACGCCTCCTCGCTTCCCATTGCTGAAGAGCAATTCTGGGATGGCGATTGCATCTTTCAACACGATCGTGCACCTGTTCATAATGCACGGTCTGTGGAGGAGTGGTAACACGACAATAACATCCCTGTAATGGACTGGCCTGCACAGAGTCATGAGTCATGAGTCAGAGTCATACCATCCGGTTTCGTGGTGGCTTCAATGTAATTATTGTCTTTGAATAAAAGTGTCATTTCCGTTCGTCTTATTGTATATTTCATTCAGTTACCTTCTGCAATACATATTGAGAGGACAAAAGTCATACGATACCTCCTAATATCTTGTCAGACATCCTTTAGCCCGATGTATGGCAACAACCCAACGTAGAATGGACTTAGCAAGTCGCTCGAGGTTCCCTGCAGAAAAATGGAGCCATGCTACTTGTATAGCCGCCCACAAACTCAAAAGCGTTGCCGGTGCCGGATTTTATGCATAAACTGACATTTAGAATGCTCGATGGGATTCATGATTGGGTGGCTCATTCGCTAGAATTGTCCAGAATGCTTCGGCATCTACTCTGAAGAATTGTGGCGCATTGTCATCCATAAAAATTCCATCGTTGTTTCGGAACATGAAGCCCATGAATGGCTGCAAACAGTCTGCAAGGAGCCGAACATAACCATGACCCAGTTCATTCCATGTAAACACAGCCCACACCATTATGGAGCCACATTAGCTTGCACAGTGTCTTGTTGACAACTTATAAAATGTTCAAATGTGTGTGAAATCTTGTGGGACTTAACTGCTAAGGTCATCAGTACCTAAGCTTACACACTACTTAACCTAAATTATCCTAAGGACAAACATACACACCCATGCCCGAGGGAGGACTCGAACTTCCGCCGGGACAACTTAGATTCATGGCTTCGAGGGGTCTCATCAGCTCGACCAACTGGAACCGGGACTCACCTGACCAGGCCCGCTCTTCGAGTCGTCTAGGATTCCACCAGTAATGATGATGAGCCTAGGAGAGGAGCTGCAAACTATGTCGCACTCATAGCAAAGGCACTCGCGTCAGTTTCCTGCTGCCATAGCCCATTAAGGCCAAATTTCACCGCACTGACCTAACAGATACGTTCGTCGTACGTTCCACATTGATATCTGCGCTTGTTTCACGCAGTGTTGCTTGTCTTTTAGCACTGAGAACTCTTCGCAAACGCCGAAATCGCCGTCGGCAGCTGCGTTGTCCGTGGTGCGAGGTAATGGCTGAAATTTGGTATTCTCGGCACAGCCTTGATGCTGTGTATCTCGGAATAGTGAATTCCCTAGCGATTTCCAAAATAGAATGTCCCATACTTGTTCAAAGTGCGCTAATTCCCATCGTGTGGCCATAATCACGTCGGAAACCTTTTCACATTAATCATCTGGGTACACATGACTGCTTTCCGAACGTACTCTCCTTTTGTACTTTGGATATGCGACACTACCGCCATCCGTATATGGGCATATCGCTATCCCATGACATTTGTCACCTCAGTGCACTATAGCACATCTTTCTATGTATGCTCCATATTTCATGGAGGTACATTTCTTGTAGGGAAACATCATGCGAAAATTACTGTCGTCCTTATATTTTACACATCGCTGTATACTGAATAAATTTCCTTAACTTTACGTCTGTGTTAACAAATTTTCTTCAGATCAGTTCTATAAAAATATGTCCTAGTGTACTGAAGCCATAGTGGCATCGTCAAATGTTAAACACAAAAATTATATATATAAATAACACCATATGCAAGAGTCAGCTTGTCAGCAATACTACTGTTCTAAACAGCAGTTTGTTTTGCACAGTATTGCTGCTGACAAGTTAACTCTTGTATTTAGTCTTATTTATGACGATGGTGGTGGGGTCCGCTGCAGTGGCTTGTTGCTGCACGAAATACGTCCTTTGTTAGCCGACTGTGATTCACCTGCAGTACCATCTGCCACGGCAGGCCTAGTGCCCAGCCTCTCATCTGCACCGTACTGCAGTGTATCGAAGCTTCTGTGTCTATGTCGAGAATATTTCTTACGTTTGGGCCTTCTGTATCTTGTTCTCGCGTCCGTCCGACCCTCAACGTTCACGTTTAGTTTCATTCCTCTCTATGGGAGTTATTTCGCGTCCTATGTCCTCTTCCGCGACGGTCAGAGGAAAATCTTCTTCTTTGAGCAGTATTAACATCTTACAGATTATCATTTTGCTCATGAATGCTGTTATTCCGATTGTTCCTTTCATTCTGGCGGTTATTATATTGACGGAAATTTTTTCTCTCCAGTGATCTTCATCACTTTTGCTAAAACTGCAGAAAAAGTACGGTGGTTACTGCCTACATATCTCTTGTAATCTTCTGGTAATTTCTTCCAGAGCTTCCATATGATTTCGGAATCACTCCTTCGATTCCTTGAGTGAGCCAGTCTCCTATACCATGAGTCACAAAATTATTTCATGTTCATTCGGCCTCTACCTCCGAACATTCTAACCATTATAAACTCACGCCAGAGGCTATATCGTATTTGCTGAGACCAATACTCGTCTGAGAACTTCTGTCTAAATTCACTGGAGGTCATTGCTTCAGTGCTTAAGTTAATTCCCCATCGTTTAGCATCTCCTGCTAAACCACTAATTACAATATTTAGTTTTTACTGATCTGTGATATTTTCAGGAAATAGCCTTTCGCAGTTATTAATAAAGTCTACAAGGGGTAATCCACTGTTTTCGCTAAGCATCAAATTTTTTTCCACCCTATAGTACCTTGTAAATTAGTATTCCGTCTACCACATAAGGGCCATTACATGAAATCTTCCTTTCTGGGTCACTAAGGTTTTCTTGTATACTGGAAATGTTATTGCAACACTTCTCTTCGCAATGATCTACTTTCCTTTCTAGGTTTTTGTCAGGCTCTAGAACAGTTAGTCTTGGTTGAGAAATCTGTTCTTTGTTCGCCTTTGTTATTGCTTTCTTAACATGGGAAAATCTTTCCTCAACCTTTAACTCTACCATATGCTTGACCTGTTCCTGTATTTTCTCTACTTCGGTTTCAAGCCTGTCATGAATGCCCACAATTTCTGCCTCTATACAACTAACAGTTTCACCTAAATCTTTCACATCTTTCTGCATCTCAATCAGTTCTTCTGTCGGAAAACCTATTTTTTTATTTACTTTTTCTAACTTTTGGTTATTGCTTTCCATTTGTTCACTCGGTTTCTTAAGTTTTTCGTTTATTCAGATAGACCTTTAGTAACCTTAGCCTGTTCCTGGCTAACTTTATTCTGACTTCCAAATTTTTCATTTTTAGTATGCATTTGTTCGCTCAAATTTGAAGTGTTCTTGTTTTGTGCTGTCAGCTGCGTATGCATACTGTGTAGTGATGCATACAAATCGATCGGTGTTGTTCATTTTGTTGATTATTGTCTACCCCCTTGTCTTCCCCCACTTCTTTCTTAATCTGAGATGGGCTTAACAGCATAGAAGTCTCTTTCCCGAAATCAGTATTTTCTATCTGCTTTCCTATCAGTAACATCGATTCCTCTCTGTCCTGCTCCTGATCTCTGTTTTCTGAAGCGCCATCGCTCTTATCCTCCTGCTGTACTTCTTTATACTGCATATACTTATCTTTACCCATTGTTAATAATTGCTTAAACCATGTATATAATAATTTATTCTGCTGTACCTTTCTCCTAACTACTTTAACAAATTCATGCCCCTCAGACCTTTATACTTCTTCCAAAAGAATACCATCTATCTGTACAATGTATAACTGTGCTTAGCTACTTATGGACTCTTAACTTCTGTAAAAGGTCCTGTCACCAGGCGCCACGTATAACCGTACCTCTACTGTTGTAATTTAGTGTGCTTGTACCTAAATAACACAAAAACCTTTCTGTATGTTGTCACGTATACCATACGGCAACAGAACAAGTGGTCGTCTTATGGGAAAAGCCACGTAGAGCCCTCTTACTAAAATTTAGTCTAGTTTCTGAATAAAGTACACTATGTAAGTGTAGTCTTGTTAATAGGAAAAGCTAATCAATAGACTTAGCCTTTTTGCAGGATTTGACCTTGTGTCCTGACTAATGGATAAGTAAATAAGGCTGTTCATTTCTTTTCCTGGGATTTTATCCAGGACAACTCAGTTCCAAGTTCATTTAGTGGTTTCCATCATGTACTAATGGTCGGTAGCCAATCCAGTCGCCAGAATATCCAGGCAATGAAACAGTGAAGTAATGGGAAAGCAGAAGTATGAGTTTCTGCCTTCTTTCTTCCTACTGTTTAATTTGGTTCTTTAAATAAATATTACTCCGTGTAAATAATTTTGGTCCAGACACTGGAATTTCTTTTTGACTACCACACTCTTATACATTACGTTTTTAGAAGAGAAATATCCCAGTAGATAAATTCAGGAAGGTCTCCAGGGGGAACCTTAAGAAAAGCATTTATTTTAATAATAAACAAACTTAAATTCTAAAATACTTAGATACTAAAGCACGCACTTTTTATACTGAACATTTCACTCCAAGAAAAACTCATTCTTACTGGAATTTAGTTTAAAAAGCTATTATTCTTTGAACTATGTATATTCATTTACCACATTCTAGAAACTTAGCTACACTCTGATTGAATTTTATGTAAGCAAACTTTTACTATAACACTTTGCAGAGGTTCAGAAAACACAGAAAAGATTTAAATGGTGCCTCTTTATATTAACTTGGCACTTCATAAGTCTGTAAAATAGGATACTCGGATTCATCAAACACCAGGACGGAACCCTATATAGGTGTGTGATTAAGATGAAATAACAGGAGAACCAATTTCTTTAAAGCTCAAGAACGATTATTAAAACACAGTTTAAATTAATGGTTCACGCTGTGAAAAAGTAAATTTACTATAAAAAAATCTTATCTGAGTGCTGCAGGCTTGGGTGTGGCAAACGATTATAGCAGCTACACTACCCACAGTACGAGCTCGCCCGGTTAGCTGTGCGGTCTAATGCACGGCTTTCGGGAGCGGGAAGGAGCGCCTGGTCCCCGGCACGAATCCTCCCGGTGGACTTGTGTCGAGGTCCGGTGAGCCAGCCAGTCTGTGGATGGTTTTTAGGCGCTTTTCCATCTGCCTCGATGAATGCGGGCTGGTTCCCCTTATTCCGCCTCAGCAACACTATGTCGACGATTGCTACGCAAACAAGTTCTCCACGTACGCGTACACACCATTATTCTACCACGCAAATATAGGGGTTACACTCGTCTGGTGTGAGACGTTCCCTGGGGTGTCCACCGGGGGCCGAATCGCACAACAACCCTGGGATCGTTGTGTGGCGGTGGTGGGGTGAAGTGGACTGCGGTAGTCGTCGTGAGGTTGTGGACCACTGCGGCTGCGGCGGGGACGGAGCCTCTCCGTCGTTTCTAGGTCCCCGATTAACATACAATACAATACAATACAATAGCCACAGTACAGCCTGCAAGTCTCTTGCTGTATGGGCTCAATTTCTCTTCTTGGCATCGTTCATTTCTACTTACAGTAACCCAACAACTCGCAGCTATGCCGTAAGCCGTTAGCAGTCTCCGTCAGAGGCATTTTGTGTGAATTTTCAGGCAAATCTTTTCCTGTTCCACAAAAGAGTTGCCTCAATCACCGTTGCCTACAGCATGTGTGGCATACTTTCCGCACTTGCTCTAGGTAGCTCGCCAATTCGCCCTTGCCACCTTTTCCACTCCCCAGAGCCACTTTCGTTTTAACCTAAAGCACAGTGGCTTTTACGCAACACCTATTTCTTATATTATTGTTATTTCTTTAGATTGACAGGAACAATTTATACGCACAAATATTTTAAATACGAAGGGTCATCAAAAAATTATTTAACATAATAAATAATTTACGTAGTATTTTACCTACATTACAAACATACAGCGCAAAGAACTTCAATCGCCAGTGTAGTACACTTTACTTTAAACATGCAGAAAATATAGTATCAATATGCGTCAATTTGAAAGCAAAAAAGTTATAAAAATTTTAATGAACCATAAACAAATATTGCAATAAGGAGACTTCTCGATTATCTCATATATGTTTTCTGAATTTTCCTTGCATGTTTAGTTTTTATGATGAAAAGTGCGTTAAATATCGCAAAGTGTATTTAAATAAGGTTTGAATGTAAACATTAGCCTACTCCATAGATCAATCCCTTACCGCTTTATTTGTCACTGAAAATCGTTCGTTTCTGCACGTCAAATCAAATTATTACCGTTCAACTTAACCTAGACCTCGAGCCTGTTACATGTCACTATGTCACAACAGCTAAACTTTTTGGCATGGTCCGTATAATTCTCTGGCCCCAGTTTTGAATAAATGAAAATATAATGATTCTTAAGATTTCATTCGCATAATGTGTTCACCTAATTACAATAAGAAGGAAGTTTCCCGCATGTCAGCGGTATTGTAAGGTCATCACGAAATATATTTTCGTAAGCTTTCCATACATTTTATAAAAGGTAAAATAAATAAACCTGGGACGAAAAGACAGTTCTGCTCGAACATAATATTCTGCTGCCAGTTTCATCTTGGTACATAGTTCGCAAATTTAAACAAGTTGAATGAAATGTAAAACTTTGAGTGTGATTCGTGTAGGATGTAAAAACTCTCCTCCTTATATCTGCATGCTATCAATCCTTAATTTTTAACATAGTGTCGAATTCTTGAAATTGAACGAGTAACTCATAGCAAAATAAGAATTTTTGTTGGCTGATTGCGAAAAATAAAAGTCGCTAAGTACTCAGATTACTATTATTATTATTGTAATTAAATTTACGTCCTGTTTTTGCTATTTGTCAGGCCTTATCTTTCAGGCTGACATAAAACTGAAACTATGAACAGCATGGATATGACACCGAGCGAGGTGGCGTAGTGGTTAGCACATTGGACTCACATTCGGGAGGACGATGGTTCAAACCCGCGTCCAGCCATCCTGATTTAGGTTTTCCGTGATTTCCCCAAATCACTTCAGACAAATGCCAAAATGGTTCCTTTGAAAGGGCAAGGCCGAGTTCCGTTCCCAATCCGATGGGACCGAAGATCTCGCTGTTTGGTCCCTCCAGTATCAACAAACTCATCGAAATCGCTCTTTCCCATAATTTTATGGTAGGCTCTAATTGATACTTCTTTTAACAGTTTCTTAAGATAATGTTCCGGGTAGAAAGGAAGGCAATGTATTATGTGACTGCGACTGCCAAACATGTATGCGGGTAGAAAAATGAAACTAATCTCAGTTTTGATTCAAAACGTTAAATACTATTAGATGGCAGACAAAACGTTTAGTTGCAATTATCAGGGATGGACGCTCCATTCATATTCTCCATTTGGACACTCAGCTGCTTTTGGCAAATGCTAGAAATTGGCAGTACAACATATTATCATAAGCATTAAATTAAAAATCTTTTGACAAAGTGCATTCAGAGGAGACTCCGTCGAATAATATGTGCATTTTTGTAATGTGCGAAATAGTTTTCACTGTGCCTTCCTAAGGACCATTTTTTATGAAGTTGTCTCATGAGACATTCGGATCGTTACATTTACCTAATTACCTAAAAGTTTATGTTGTGATTCTGTAGGTTAGGGAAACAAATATTTTTGTTCTCAGCAGCACTTTGTTTTATTTGTGTACTAAACAGGCAGCAACCCGTTGAAACATGTCAGTGAACTCAAGTGCGCACGTAGTTCTAAATTGGAAACATTCTGTCCGACGTGACAGTCCAGAAACGTTCGAGCAGAAATGATCGAGTGTGATGCATTGACCAAACTTTTGTTCGTTGCAGGCAATATGCTTCGTCCATCAGCGCGGCACTTTGCAGCAGATGGTGAGACTGATGGCCGTCGCCCAGAGAACGCACTGCAACGCAGAGGCGAGCGCTCGTGTTCGACACGGCTACCAACAGTTCGCAACCAGGCTTTTCCTCTGTCTACAGGTGAGGCAAAACACGAATGTCATCTAAAATCGTCAGCCTAAATTCTAAAATTAATTATATTGAAAGCCCGTCCTCATTTAATTAATTTAAGCCTGTCAACTCACGACAGACAAAGACCCTGGCTTTATGCCGTGCACCTTTATACCATGTGTGACCTACATGTAAGCATACGCAGTCAACGATTATTAAAGGACTTTCACAAAAAAATACCTCGCTGACTCAGGGTTCCGTACAAACTTAGTTATGTATATAGAGAGTGCATCCATTCTGAAAATCTAGAGACTCGACGAGTTTTGCCTGTCATCAACTATCGACGTTGGTACTGGCTAGGTATCGGTTCCAATTATTCCAAGACTTTCAAGAACTTTTTAATTTCGAGTTTGAAATCGTATAACGAAAAAACAAAAGAAATATATTTTTGGTCCGATATAATTACAAATTAACAAATTTATTACTTTTTCTTTGATTTGTACTGTGAAACCTTGTTCCTTGATAAATTTAATGGTTCTACATCAACAGAAAGTATCCTATAGGTTTTAACTACACTATGTGATCAAAATTATCCGGACACCCGGCTGAAAATTACTTTCGAGGTGCCCTCTATCGGTAATGCTGCAATTCAGTATGGTGTTGCCCACCCTTACCCTTGATGGCAGCTCCCACTCTTGCAGGTATACGTTCCATCATGTGCTGGAAGGTTTCTTGGGGAATGGCAGCCCATTCTTCACGAAGTGCTGCACGGGGGAGAAGTATCGATGTCGGTAGGTGAGGCCGGGCACGAAGTCGGCGATCCAAAAAAATCCCAAAAGTGTTCTACAGGATTCAGGTCATAGCTCTGTACAAGCCAGTCCATTACAGGAATGTTATTGTCGAAATACCACTCCGCCATGGGCTGTGCATTATGATCGTACTCGATCGTGTTGAAAGACGCAGTCGCCATCCCCGAAATGCTCTTCAACAGTGGGAAGCAAAAAGGTGCTTAAAAGATCAACGTAGGGCTGTGCTTTTATAGTGCCACGAAAGATAACAAGGGGTGTAACCCCCCTCCATGAAAAACACGCCCATACCATAACACCACCACCTCCGAATTTTACTGTTGGCACTACACACGCTGGCAAATGACGTCCACCGGACAGTCACCGTACCCACGCCCTGACAGCGGATCGCCACATTGTGTATCGTGATTCGTCACTCCACATAACGTTTTCCCACAGTTCAGTAGCTCCTTAACTGAGCGAGGCGTCGTTTGGCATTTACCGGCGTTATGAGTGGCTTATGAGCAGCCGCTCGATCATAATAGCCAAGTTTTCTCACCTCCCGAGTAACTGTCATCGTACTTGCAGTGGATCCTGATGCAGTTTCAAATTCCAGTGTGATGGTCTTGATAGATGTCTGCCTATTTACACATTTACACATTACGAGCCTCTTCAACTATCGACGGTCTCTGTCAGTCAACAGATGAGATCGATCTGTACGCTTTTCTGCTGTATGTGTCCCTGCACGTTTCCACTTCACTTTCACATCGGAAACAGTGGACCTAGGGATGTTTAGGAGTGTGGAAATCTCTCATACAGACGTATGACACATGTTGCACCCGATCACTTGACCACTTTAGAAGTCTATGAGTTCCGCGGAGCGCCCCATTCTACTCTCTCACGATATCTGTTGACTACTGAGGTCGCTGGTATGGAGTATCTGCCAGTGGGCGGTAGCACAATGCACCTAATATGAAAAACGTATGTTTCTGGGGTATGTCCGTATACTTTTGATCACATTGTGTACTTCTGATGGCACTGACTTAGCAGCTTCCATCCTTTACACCACCAAAGAGAAGTATACATCAGTACATCACATAGATTTCAACTGGATACGTCTATTAAATCTTGACAGAAAGGGGTCTTAAGAGACTGGGGATAAGACAGAGGGTCCGAAAACAAATGGAAAAAAGTTTCTTTTCATGTGATATAACAACAAATTAATAATTTCACATTTTTCCCTCACTTATACATTTCTTCTTGCCAACGGAAAGTACTCTACAGGTTCTGATGAGCGAGTTTCCAAGCATTAAAATACATAAAATGAAAGGCTGTATCTTTTGATTTCAAGGAATCAGGAGCTAACTTTTATTACAGCAACAAGGGGCCGTACACGGAAATTTCAGCTTGATACGTAAATCCGTTCCTAAGAAAAATGGGTTTTAACAGACGAACAGAGAGTCTGACTAAAAATGAGATATTCTTTCGTATTATATAATTACAAAGTAACGATTTTCTGATTTTTCCTTCCCTTTACCATAAAACATTCCTTCTTGCCAAATTTCAAATGGACTTTGTACACTTTATTATATGATACACATTTAAACATGTCCATCGCTGAGAAAAAGGGAAAGGCGGACAGACAGTCAGATAACAAACGACATAAATACTGTTTTCGTCTGATAAAATGCAAAATTCATTATTTCGGGATTTCTTTTCCTATGATTGTTCTCTGAATTCTTGCTTTTTCTCAAATTTCATGATTATAGACCAACTTCAGGTAACCTGTAGATTTTGATGATTGTGTTTGCCTCAGAATATTATTGACGTTAATGGCCGTACCTTTTTACTGCGTTGACTTAAATGCAAACTTCTATTATACCGCCAAGGAACCACACATCTTAGTATATAATATAAATTTAAAACTAGACGTTTACCCATTATGGAGAAAAATGTATCTTGACGGACAGACAGCCTGATAACTAAGGACAATTATTTTCTTGTGATATGCTTACAAATTAATGATTTCGCGAGTTTTCCTTTCCTTTTGCTGTGAAACCCTGCTTCTTCCCAAATTTCATGATTATATGTAAACAGCATGAAGCCTGTATATTTTGATGACTGAGTTTGCGAACTTCACAGTACAAGATATAAAACGGCCGCATCCTTTGATGGCACTGACATAAAAGCTTCAGTTTTCTCTGCTGTCAAGAGACTGTAGAGCTTATTACGTGACATAAATTTCAACTTGATACATCTAATCCTTCCTGAGAAAAAGGGTTTTTAAAAGTCGGACAGACAGACAGACTGACGACAAAGTGTCCTATAACGATTCCATTTTTACAAGTTGAGTTAACGAACAGAAAACTGAAATTATAATATTCACTGTAGACTTCATGCATCTACTAATAACAAATCGTGTCGTTGACGGACTGCAGATCACGTTACGTCACGGAACGTCAGGGTTTCTTGGGAAGGAAGTTTTGATAGTATCGTCTGCTAGCATCGTAAATTAACGTATTTTCTCCTCGTCATCCGTATTATAGTAATGGATTACTTGCTTCTGCTTCTTTGTTACCTCCATTTTCTTATTATGCTTTGTTTATGTAGCAAATGCAATTGTTCTATGACGGATATTTTTTCCATTCGGTATTCTTACAGAAGGGAAAAATTATTTAGGTTTTGTAATAACAGAAGATAGCTGACGCCCACAATGTATACAAATGAGAACATAAGTCGAAAGAAACAATTTCCATTACGTTACGTTTTAAGTGAAAAGGTCAGCTACAATGCCTTGGATATGTCATTATTAGTACATAAGGGGGAAAAACATAACTGGTACGGTAAACCGGTTCTCTCTATTCCTTTACAACTATAATTTCTTGTGTTTATGTGTCTGTATCTTCCCTCTCAAAGGAACGTCGATATTTTGAAACTATATTTTACTTCTCGGCACCTTACCAAACAAAAGTGATCTACAGAATACGTTATGAAGTTTGCCTTGGCTGTTAACAAACTTTGTCGGTGTTAGTTTCTAGATTTAGATACTAAACTTTTACTTTTCGTATCACGGACGGTAAGCCATAACCTCGTCTTCGTAGTTTTGCACTGGGCTAACCGAATCGAAGTGACATGACGTGACGGACAGTGTATATAGAAGTGGGCGTCACGGTACCATTAAGCAACACCCATTGATTTTGCTCTTCAAAGCTAACAGCCCACGTTATCCCACGTATCAGATACAAAGTGTTTCTACAAAATGCCTATGTCGAAGTAACAGCGCTTTAATATTACTGGTATTTAAAAAAATAATGTAATATTATATTTATAACTTTTCCTGGTGGCAAAGCTCCTGAAATGGTAAAATGAAGCACAGAAAATTTTTACTTGTGGATAATGAAATTATATATTCCGCCAACCAGCATCAGATTCCCATCAGACCGACGAGAGCGTTGACCAACGGCATTGTTCAGAGACCAGTGACCAATCTCAAAATTACGCAGTTTGCGTAATTACATTGCCCTGTTACTGATAGAAAATACCAGTAAAAAGGTCTCAGGGACGCTGAAATAAAAGTTTAGTAAAATAATAACCGACTGAACACTAGTAGCGTTCGGCTGTGGCCACCAAACAATTCGCCGGAAACTCTCCTTCGCTGCAGTATGAAAAAGTTCTAAAATGCAGCATATTATTTTGATATGGGGAATTAATGAAAAAGGGAAGTAGATTGTTAATTTAAACACGGCAATTGCAATTAAATTAGCGTAACTATTTAATTAAAAGTTATAGATACGAGAGGGACTATTACATTTTGTGAAACAGCCATCGAAAACAAATGAGAGAGAGAGAGAGAGCTCACAGCGCCTACTTTTATACAGGGTGGAGCAGAGGAAACGCAGGTTTTCACTACTGAATGATTGGGACATGGTTTGATGAAAATAATAGAAAGTGATACATTTTGAATGCAGTTTTGAAATATACCTAAAATGTCTTGGACATGACGTCCTTCTTGCTGGATACAAATTTGGATCCTCCCCCGAAAGTTACGCATGGCTCTCTCCAACATTTGACTCGGCATGGCTACAATTTCCTGACGAATGGAATTCTTCAGGTCATCGACTGTGCAAGGCTTGTTCATGTAGGCTTTTGATTTTAAATATCCCCACAAAAATAAAACGCATATCGACAGATCGGGTGAGCGAGGGGGTCAGTAAATATCACCATATCTCGAAATAACATGTCGTGGGAACATTTGTCAAACCACTTCCATGAATGCTCTCGCCGTGCGGGCTGTGGCACCGTCCTACTGAACCCATGTTTCTCTCATGTTCACTTGACGCCTTTCAAGTTCTGGACGAAGAAAGTTGTTTAACATTTCAACGTAGCGCGCTGATGTCACAGTAACTGCAGTTCTTTCCTCTTCAAAAATATAGGGTCCAACAATCAAAAAAATTGTTCAAATGGTTCTAAGCACCATGGGACTTAACATCTGAGATCATCAGTCTCCTAGACTTAGAACTACTTAAAGCTGACTAACCTAAGGACATCACACACATCGATGCCCGAGGCAGGATTCGAGCCTGCGACCGTAGCAGTCACGCGGGTCCGGACTGAAGCGCCTAGAACCGTTCGGTCACAACGGCCGGCGTCCAACAATCCCCATCTTTGAAATACAGCACCACACTGTTACTTTTAAACTGTGGAGAGGACTTTAGCGTAATTCATGTGGGTTCTCCGGTTCCCAATACGGACAATTTTGAACATTGATGTAACCGTCTACGCGAAAATGTGCTTCATCACTGATGAAGACTGTAGCATCTGCATCTACCGTAAAAATTTAGTCCATTACGCTACAAAACTCTCTGATCTGCACAAAATCCCCTTCACTAAGCTGCTGGACGATCATTATCTTTGACGGGTGAAGCTTAAGATCATCATGTAAGATGCGGTGAAGCGAACGACGTAACATATCCAGCGCTACAGCCTGTCGTCTAGCCGATCGTTTTGGACTAGCAAAAACTGCCGTTATCACTCTGTCTACATTTTCCGGAGTACGAACTGAACGGACAAGACCAGGCGGTTTCTTTTTCATCACAGATCCAGTGCTTCTAAACGCTGCAACCCATCGGAGTACAGTATTTCGATCAGGCACTGCACCTCGACGTCCAACTATAAAACTTTGACGGAAAATACGTTGCACTGTGACTACGGAATCACTGTGTCTAAAGTACTGCTCGACAATGAACACACGATTCTCTACGCTCCAACGCTCCATAGCGACTGAAACTGCATTGTATGGGCAGTGTGCCAACATTCATTCAAAGTCAATACCCCCTCTCGTCGCCGCGTACTAGCGGTTCAAAAAACATGCGCTTCCTCTGCTCACCGCTCCTGCTTTTATATACTCCTTAAAGAAATTACGGCGACTCCCTTCAACTTGCCTTACAGTTTCGTTACATAAACATTTCTCTGGAACATTCTTTATCGGAACGTCAGAAAAATACATTCCTTACATTAAATCGTGACCTTTTCTCTTTACTTTACAGTTTTTTTTACACAGTAAATGTATTTTAGCCTTAATTAAAAGATTGGGACATAGTCTATTAATTACTCAAAAAAGTAGCTTTTCAGCGTCTACAAAGGGAACCTGTCAATTCTAGCGATATAATGACTTTCTAAATACATAGGACGCATTACAGACAAAACCACGTCATCCCTAGATCACGTAACCACTGTGCTATTGTATATTTCCAACACAAAATAAATTCTGCTCATCTTAATGCTTACTCCAGAGATATTTCTACTGTATGGAGTGGAAGACTGTCGGCATAATTCACCTAAAACTTAGAATGACAATATAAAAGTGGAAATCGATCCGCCCATATTCTAAACACACTGAAAGCGCTAACAAAGACCTAGCATTTCTCACGCCAGATGCGATTACAAAATGTGTCGGAGAGAGAAATCTAATTTTCTATCACACGAAAGTTTACTTAATTGACCTTCACGTAAATGCGACACAAGTGCAAAGCTAGAAACAATCTATACAGAATGAAGTTGATTCAATGGGCCCGTATCAGTATCGTAAGACAAAGCATCGATACGACAAGGAAAATTGACACGTCCTATCCAGACAGTAGCCAGAAAGGATTTCTATATGTCCGGCCCCCGTAAAAGCTGACCCGATAAGTCATATCTTCCAGTCTCCACGAAGAGATGTGCTGCTTCAGCAGATAGATGACTACAGGATTTCTACGATGACAAGGGACTATCGTAGCTCACGCTAATATGCGCTCGTGAGAATAAGTGTTCGTGTAAAAACAGACGCCCTTCAATGCAATGTTTTCGTATGTCCGTTCGCACAGACACGTTTTACGCAGGAGTCGTTTAGAAACAGTCAAATTCAGTATCACAAGGAATGAAAAAGCGACTCACATTTTAACTCTTGTACTAGTAGTACGGCTTGCGATCCAGTGGTCTGAGTCAATCTTTCCTCTTCTTTGAGCGCAGATACAGGCACTATTACTCGTCACTTGTAACCTGTAATAAGATCCCTCGACGATTCTATGGACACTTGATATTCTGTCACTAACGAAAATCGTTCAGTACACCAATTTTACACGTGGCCAACGTGTACTTAGTTGTTGATAACTTATGGTGAGACTCTGCGTAAAGAGAAAACTCATCGTCATTGTTGGTAGTACTTTTCACGCTATACATTGTCTTTCCATGCACTGTTTGCAACTGTAGAAATACTGTTGTTGAAAACAGAGACGTTCACTATCAGCAGGGGCAACGTGTGCCCTTCTAAATAGTCGAAAGTGTGTGGACTATGAGGTGAACCCATACTTCTGTAGAACTGAACACGACCCGAGCACGAGTCGATGCAGACGGACTGGGTCGGTGCAAAAGTTTGTGCCGTTTTCACAGTGCCATGACTTTTTTTTTGTTAGTACAATGTACAGTAGCTTACATTACAATACAATACACAATAACAAGACTGATGAACAGACAGTTATGTAATCGCCAACCTTATTAAAGCTGGCGATGTACTGGAGGAAAAAATTATGGAAATGGAAGAGGATGTAGATGAAGATAAAATGGGAGATATGTTACTGCGGAAAGAGTTTGACAGAGCACTGAAAGACCCAATCCGAAACAAGGCGCTGGGAGTAGACAACATTCCATTAGAACTACTGACGGCCTTGGGAGAGCCAGTCCTGACAAAACTCTACCATGTGGTGAGCAAGATGTATGAGACAGGCGAAATACCCCAATACTTCAAGAAGAATATAATAATTCCAATCCCAAAGAAAGCAGGAGTTGACAGACGTGAAAATTACCGAACTACCAGTTTAATAAGTCACGGCTGGAAAATACTAAAACGTATACTTTCAGACGAATGGGAAAACTGGTAGAAGCCGACCGCGGGCAAGATCAGTTTGGATTCCGTAGAAATGTTGGAACACGTGAGGCAATACTGACCCTCGGACTTATCTTAGAAGAAAGAGTAAAGAAAGGCAAACCTACGTTTATAACATTTATAGACTTACTGAAAGCTTTTGACAATGTTTACTAGAACATTCTCTTTCAAATTTAGAAAGTGGCACGGGTAAAATACAGCGGGCGCATGGCTATATACAACTTGTACAGAAACCAGATGGCAGTTATAAGAGTCGAGGGGCATGAAAGGGAAGCAGTGGTTGGGAAGGGAGTAAGAAAGGGTTGTAGCCAATCCGCAATGTTATTCAATCTTTGTATTGAGCAATCACTAAAGGAAACAAAAGAAAAATGCTCCGTAGAAATTATAATCCATGGAGAAGAAATAAAAACTTTGAGGTTCACTAATGACATTGGAATTCCGTCGGAGACAACAACGGACCTGGAAGAGCAGTTGAATGGAACGGACAGTGACTTGAAAGGAGGATACAAGAGGAACATCAACAAAAACAACGAGGATAATGGAATGCACTCGAATTAAGTCATGTCGTGCTGAGGGAATTAGATTAGGAAATGAGACACTTACAGTTGTAGATGACTTTTGCTATTTGGGGAGCAAAATAACTGATGATGGTCTAAGTAGAGAGGATATAAAATGTAGTCTGGCAATGGGAAGGAAAGTGTTTCTGCAGAAGAGAATTTATTAACATCGAGCATAGATTTAAGTGCCAGGAAGCCGTTTCTGAAAGTATTTGTATTGTATTGTAGCCATGTATGGAAGTGAAACATGGACGATAAATAGTTTTCCTACTATTGAATCCCAGGCCCCCATGACTATTAAATTTACGTTTCCCTTCATTATCTGAATAATTTCTTTTATCTCATCATACATTTCTTCAATCTCTTCGTCATCTGTGGAGCTAGTTGGCGTATAATCTCGTGCTACTGTGGTAGGTGTGGGCTTTGTGTCTATCTTGGCTACAATAATTCGTTCACTATGCTGTTCGTAGTAGCTTAACTGCCCTCATACGTTTTTATTCATTATTAAAGCTAGTGCCGGCTGCTGTGGTCGAGCGATCCTAGGCCCTTCAGTCTGGAACCGCGTTGCTGCTACGGTCGCAGGTTCGAATCCTGCCTCGGGCATGGATGTGTGTGATGTCCTTAAGTTAGTTAGGTTTTAGTAGTTCTAAGATGTTAAGCCACATAGTGCTTAGAGCGATTTGAACCATTAAACCTACTCCTGCCTTACCCCTATTTGATTTTGTATCTATAACTCTGTATTAACCTGACCAAAAGTCTTGTTCCTCCTGCCACCGAACTTCACTAATTCCCACCATATCTAACTTTAACGTTTCCATTTCCCTTTTCAAACTTTCTTACCTACCTGCCCAATTAAGGGATTTGACATTCCACACTCCAATATGTAGAACACCAGTTTCTTTTCCCCCCTTGTAACGACGTCCTCATGACTTGTCCCCACCCAGATTTCCGAATGGGGGACTATTTTACCTCCGGAATATTTTGCCCAAGAGGACGCCATCATCATTTAACCATACAGTAAAACTGCATGCCCTCGGGAAAAATTACGAATGAAGTTTTCCCTTGCTTTCAGGTATTCGCACTACCAGCACAGCAAGGCCGTTTTGGTTAATGTTACAACTCCAGGTCAGTCAATCATTCAGACTGTTGCCCTTGCAACTGCTGGAAAGGCTGCTGCCCCTCTTCAGGAACCACACGTTTGTCTGACCTCTCAACAGATACCCCTTCGTTGTGGTTGCATCTACGGCACAGCCATCTGTATCGCTGTGGCACGCAAGCCTCCCCACCAACGGCAAGGTCCATGATTCATGGGGGGCTTGACAAGGTATGGATACCCAAACGGAACAGAAGGCGTCACAGTGTCAGACATGTGAGGAAAATCTTTCCGCTCTGCCACAAAAATTCTCTCCTTGGTCGAAGCCGCAATCACCATGGCGACGTATGCACATATAGACTTTCCGGGACCTTTTTGGAACACTCGTTGGTTTATTTTGGTAGACTCTTACAGTAAGTTTCCTTTTTCTATGGCAATGAACTCGACAACGTCACGTAGTACAATTCAGGCGTTGTTCTCATTTTCCACCTCGATGGTTTGTCTGAAGTACTAGTGTCGCACAACGGCCCTCATATAATGTCAAATGAATTTGAATCACTTTGCGTACGCAACGGCATATAGCATCTAACTAGAGCGCTGTTCCATCCATTGATAAAAGGCGAAGCGTAATGTTTTGCCAGAATCTGCAAGCAGCAGATGGCCAAACTTACCAATGTACACATCAGGGATCAATCATTGCAACTATTTCTTGGCTCCTAACGTTCGCATTCACGAGATGGACCATCGCCTTCGGAATTGTATCGTTGCCGCCGCCATTGGACACTGCTCCACTTGCTCTACCATCCTCAGCATCCGGCTTTAAAGGAAGGCCGGAAGTATCGCTTCGCACCACATAATATTGTGTTTTTCAGGGGTTTTAGCGGCAGCAGTGGGTGGGCGCAAGGTGAGATTCTTCGTCGATATTGCGCATACATGAATCGTTCCAGGCTCATACGGATTCCAGCGCCCGCATCACAGGCACTTTCGCCACTGTGATGTGCACGGTGATCCTTCTCTGCCAGAGGGTTTCATCGCAACATCATGGGACGACCCCATGGAGATGGAGCATTTACCGCCTCCGCTTCCTCTCATCCTACCGATGGAGCTGGACCCGCTCACGCCACAGCAGCCAACGCATTCTACATGTTGTTATTGCCCTTCTGGTCGTTTTCTGGAGGACGTTTCTGCCAGATGGCGGAGTACGACTGAAGGTCTGCCGTCCCCTGTAGCTCCAGCTTCCTGTCCATCGCAGCGTCCACGCTCCTGCCTCCTCAGCCGTTGTCGAGTTCCCTATACGGCGACGAGCCGTCACTTTGAGGTGGGGGTGGGGGAGGGAGGAGGAATGTCAAGCGCCGGCACGCCAGGCGGGAATGAGAGAGCAGAGAGGGCTGTGATAAGGTGTCAGCCAATTGCACGCTGACCGACCCCTCTCCAGGACGACAACGCGACAGCAGCGGCCTCAATACGAAGAGGACATAGGCTAGGCGCAAATTGAGACGCGTATAGCACGTGTGACGTGACACGGCACTACAGTGCGACACGCACGTGCCGCACGAGTCGCGCGGGTGCAGCGCATATTGCGACGCGTACACCATACTTCGCACGCGCCGACCGGCAATGCTCTGCGCTGACAGAACCGAAGCGCGTGCAACCTGTTATCTTCCTCAAACAATTTTACAGAAACTATTCATTGAAAATATTTGATTTTTGCCTTACTTGTAGCGTTATATGTCAGCTTCGTGGCGAAGTGCCCATCATCTCGCTAATGACCATTCTTATTGTGATTGTACACATTTTAGTAAGACAGCACGCAAAACTCGTTTGCAACGAAAATTAGGGGTCCCTATGATTTTGCGTTTGGAGCGTATTACACCATATGTTGCTGCGTATGAAATTTAGCTAACATGTTGAATTTTTGTTTAGACTTGGGAGGAGATCTCTACCTGCTCCGATCTCGAGAAAATGGATCCCATGTAGCGCGCTCACTTCCGATCTCACGCCCGCGAGAAGAAATACTCGCAACATCTCTCATATCTCCTAAACCGATCGAGACATCGAAACGAAAGTTTGGCGAATGATAGCACACAAGGAAGAGAGTGTTTTGCTAATTCTTAAACACGCGGAACTTTCTTATCTATGGCGATATATCAGTACTTATACTTCCATTTTTACTTATTTCACTCGAGTGACTGCAAGTTTTTAAGAAATATCGACAGCTAGCGAAACAAAAGCTTTGTAGTATGAAAATAAACATGAAATTTCTTCTTTTACGTTACTGCAAACCGACACTACGAAGTTTTTCGTAAGCTTTTGAGCTCTGTGATTGCCAATTATTTGTTTAATGAGGCACTCCGTTCCGGAATTCTGTCTCAATAGCTGCTGTGAGATGAGTTTGGCAAATTATACTGTGACAAAGGAAGTACAATTAAACCAGTCACCAAGAGAAATGTGGGCGTTACTCACAAACCGTGATACTCCTTCGAATGAGAAAAGGTTAACAGTTCACACAAAAATAGATTGCCAGTTCTGTTGGAATTTTGGTGAAATCCCCGCAACCCATTGTATTTTTAACACTGAGCGACTGGAATGGAAACTTAGCAAAGGAGTTTATTCCTTCTCTTGATCTGAGCAGTATTAAAATAATGACGAGCGTTCCTTCAGGCACATGCCAGATACTGGTTACTCACCTACAGCTTGCCAAACTGACAATGTGTGATCGCGAATAAAATAGTTGTTATTGAGAAAAATAAACAACTGATCTGTCGCACAACACAATGGTCAGTGCATTGTCAACAGCGGAGGATAATGCGCACGACAGGAATGCACAAGCTAGCCATGAGTGCCTTGTGAGCTGGGAGTTCGAAAAACATTGTCATGAAAGTAGATCTGCCTTTGTCAGCAGTAGATTTCAACAAATTAAATATATCTAATCATAACACTCTTTTAGGATATTCCTGCTTTCGTAATAGTTCCGATCATTTTCTTCATTTGTGTAGCCTGTTGTATCATTAGTTCATTAATGCTGATAATGTGCATGCAACAATTGAAGTGCTTCTTCTCATCACGGCGAACCAATTCAAACATTGTTATTTGTGACTGCTTTCGACTTTTTCTAGCTTGCAGTGGAAATGTGATGTTCACATGCATGTAGTATAGTGTGTCGTATTACATTATTACATCCATATCCAAGTAATCACAGAGGGACTTCTATACTTCAGATCTTGGACGCTTTTTACCAGGAGCACAAAGGGATCACACCTGTGCAGATTATCCGTTTCTGTATTTTTGTAACAGATCGTACAGATACGCTAGCAAACTAGGCAGTGAGAAGACAACCTTGTTTTGCTTTCCTGCCTTGCTTCTTAATCACATGATTTTATAATATTCCTTGCTTCCTTATTCACTACCCTCTGTCCCTTCTTGCGATTTGAAAACATCGCGGAGGCATATGATACAATTCCAGCGGCCAGTGGCTCATTAGTTACTGAAATACGCATTTTTCTTGACAGAAGAAAAACAAAACAAAACAAAACTATACAGATATAAATAACAGAAAAGTATAATGTGCTAACGAAGAAAGCTGGAGCGTTTAAATTGGAAAAAACGAAACACTACCCAAAGGCAATAACATTTAGTACACAGTAAGGCAAAATTTATCGTATGGGCAATACTACCACTGCTCATATGCGCCGTTCAGATGTGAGCATATGGCCGGTTACTTTTCCGCTCCCCTCCTCAATTTCTCACGGTGCTAGCGAGACACGCGCGACACGTGGCGCGAGAAACTGTGCCACAACCACAACGCCGCGCGACCTGGCGCAGGCGCGTGTCGCGTCCCAGTCGCGTCGCGTCGCAATTTGCGCGGTCCCATTTGAACCTGTGATGTTACAAAAACACGGGCTGCGCTGCGTCGCGAAACACGCGCTATACGCGTCTCAATTTGCGCCTAGCCTAGCACCGCGCCTGACATGTCGCGGCCCAGCTCTACAGCAGCATCAAGACTGGCAACTAAGACAGAAGCGTCAACACTCATATTTTGTCTGTTCCCCTTTGCTTGAGGCACATCTGTTTAACAAGTAGTTAAGTACTGTGTTTTTTCCTTTACGTAATAAAAACTCATTCATACGATTTGTCTGAATGTTGTCTAGCTATCCGAGAAAGTAGGTAGACGCCCCACAATTCGATGACTAGGCAGGATTCAACAGCACCTATGTTTTTCTTTCCAACTTCTGTGATGGCCCCTTTTAGAGATGTCCATTCCTCTTCAAATGTTCTGCTTACTGAGCTATTTCTTACTGCTGTATCTATGCCCTTAGGGAACTTCAAGCGCACCTCGACATTCCTTAGTACTTCCATATCCAATTTCTTTGCATATTGATTCTTCCTTAGTAATCTCTCAAACGTCAGCCTACTCTTCATCACTGCTACATTGTGATTAGAGTCGATATCTGCTGCTGCGCACACCTTACAATCCAGTATCTGATTTCGGAATCTGTCTGACCATGATGTAATCTAGCTGAAATCATCCCGTTTCACCTGACCTTTTCCATGTATACCACCTCCTCTTGTGATTGTTGAACATAATAATCGCTATTACTGGCTGAAATTAACTACAGAACTCAATCAGTTGTTCTCCTCTCTTATTCCTTGTCCCAAGCCCATATCCTCCTGTAACTTTTTTTCTTCTAGTCCTTCCGCTACAACTGCATTCCAGTCCCCCATGACTATTGGACTTTTATTTCCATTTACGTACTGTATTACCCTTTCATATCCTCATATACTTTCTTTGTCTCTTCATCTTCAGCTTGCGGAGTCGGCATGTATACCTGAACTTGTCGGTTTTGGCTTGCTGTCGATTCTGATAAGAACAACCCTAGCACGGAAATGTTCACAGTAACAGGCTCTTTCCGCTCCCTTCATATTCATAACGAATACTACTCCCATGATACAATTTTCTGTTATTTTTGATATCACCCTATACTTTTCTGACCAGAAATCCTTGTCTTATTTCCATTTCACTTCAGTGTCTCCCTACAATATCTATCTTGAGCCTTAGCATTTATCTTTTCAGGTTTTGTAGCTTCCCTTCAACGTTGAAGTTTGTGACATTACACGTCCCAACATGTAGAACGTTGTCTTTTCGTTAGTCATTGAAACTTTTTCTCATGATCACCTCCACCTTGGAGGCGCCTCTCAAAGACCCTAATGGGGAATTGTTCCGGAACCTTTTGCCACTGGAGAGGTAATGGTGACACTTTTTCAGTTACAAGCCACATGTCCTGTGGATGCACGTAATGGATCTTTCGCGCAGTGATTTCCATTTCCTTCTGCATCCTCAAGCCGCTGATCATTGCTGATTATTTCGCCTTTAGGGGCAGTTTCCCATGCCAAGCACAAGAGACACGAAAAAAGCACTTAAGAGAGCGAATTATTTCCCGAAAGTCATCGTGCACAATACGCACGAAATCATGACTGATAGCAGAAAGAGTTATTTTAAGAACACATCCATTGTTTTTCCCCTCGCAGGTTCCCATATATCATTTCTAAAGGCAATTCTTTCATATGATTCTATAGCAGTCGTTTCCATCTGGGGGATAAAATGAAATTTTCTGGGAGGTCAAATTGGAGGCGCCTTGTGCCCGTGACTAGAAACATCTTGCAATAACCGCTTTTAGACCATAAAAATACACTGCTTCCACCACTATACATCAAATTAGGCTTGTCGTTTGTAACGCTGTCCACACGGTAGATCCTGCGTACCTTTCTGTGAAATTTTCCTTCTTCAGTTAAGAAAAAGTGAAAGCCGTAATTTTTGTTGTTCGTCAGATTTACAGATTGATTAAGGATCGTCAATTTGAGTGTACAATGAATGTTAGAGAATAGTGTGTATAGACTGCTTTCTGTTCTTCACTGAAAAATGTCTAAGGAATCAAAAATAAAACAGAAGAAATACAAAACAGTCTGGGAAATTATAGGGAAGGACGGGGAGAACGGTTTCATCAGTACGTGGAGATTGAGAGGATGTACCAGGGAAGATGGAGTAAAAGCGCGATGGCTGACTATTGTCGTGTGTTAAGAGCGACGAACGTTCAGTCAGGAAATCAAAAACGCGAAATTTCTAAAATTAAGTGTAACACATTACTGACAATGCTGGCAAGAGTAATGTGCATAGTTGTTTTTTTACTATTTTCCTGTAAAAATAAGCAATAATTATTATAAAAATGTAGAACTTTATTGAAATTTTGTTTCAGTATTTGTGCTTCAGCGACTTAAATCCTTAACATATTAGACCTCAGTTTGTGAAATGTTCTTATGTGATAGAAAATTAGAGTAATTTTAAAAATCGTGTGTACTATTGATTGTAGAACACTTATTAGTGAGCAATTGTGTGACAGAAGTTTTGAGGCTGGTTCGTGTTACCTGTATTTCGCTGCAGCTGTTAGCTTCGATCCTCTGCAGGTGGTGGCAGGTGTGTTCCCAGTCGTGGGGTGGGGCCTGGCCCCCTTACTGTCGTGCGCCTTCTACTCGGCCAACTCGTCTTTGCCATGTGGGAAGACGCCCTTCCCTGTGTGGCTGCCACCAGTCCTCCAGGTGTCTCCAGGATACGAGGTGATGTACATCACGCAAGTTTCTAGCCACCTGGTGACAACCAGTACGACCACTGGCGTGAATCTGTTCTTCATCAACCTCATGCTGATGATCGCTGCTGAACTGGATGTCCTGAATGAAAACATTTCTGATGTCCGGAAGGCGACTAGTACATCAGCTGGTGGTGAAGTTGAGGAGGGCGCAGTAGCATCCTATGTTTTCACCGCTGATCGGCGAACCAGCACGCAGGACGTGCTCAGAAGACGAGACATCTCAGATGGCGTGCAGTCGTCGGGCACTGTTCAGCATCACCCGTCTGGAGACATCATCATCGATCCTGACGAGGAGATGTACCAGCAGCTAGTGGTGAACATACGGCATCATCAATATATGATCGAGTAAGTTATATGAAACATCAATCAACATTTCAGCTATACATCATAATACTAAATTGAGTATATACATTGTTGAGCCAAAAGATTACGACCAACCGCTAGCTGGTGCGTTGATACATCTTTGGAACGCAATACAGCAGCTAATCTGTGGGACACGGAATCGACATCTCGTTGGTAGTTCTCCGGAGGTATGTCGCAGCAGATGTCTACGCAGAGGTTATGCCGTTCCCGTTAATTATGGGCCGCTGACTAGTGGACGCGGATTTCTCGTTCGATAGCGTCCAACATGTGTTCCTCCGGATTCAGATCAGGCGATTTTGTGACTGAGCTTAACGTGAGTGCACTATCATGCTCCTCAAACCACTGTAGGGAGGATCTGAGTTTTTCACACCGACTGTTTTTCTACAGGGAAATGCCATCACTTTCAGGGAAGCATGAAAGGATGCAAATCGTTTGCAATAATGATGATATAGTCCACAGCTGTGGTGATGTCTCTGATTAAGAACCTATGTCCCTTGGAAGCCCTAGTGAACCGTATAATATTACCGACAAAGGCCTGCGTCCATGGCACAGTGAATGTTTCGAGCAACCTTCGTCTGGATGATGGTATCCGGACGCGACCATCACCTGATGTAACACGAAAAGCCATTCGTTGGATCAGGCGACATACATCCATTGACCCACAGTCCAGCCTTGATGTCTGTGAACACTGCAGTTGTAATTGACGATGTTGTTGCGTCAACAAGTGAGCATTTAGGGGACATCTGCTGCAGAGTCCCATCTTCAACAATATGCGCTGAACGAAGAGCTCGGAAAGACTTTCACCTGCACCAGCGTCGTACCTTGCCATCAGATCTGCCACGGATCGTCGCCTATCCCCTTCTACGCAGAGGTTAAGCCTCCATCCTCCACGTCCTGTCACAGGACGTGAAAAACTGACACCTTATTGGCAACTCGTCATCTTAGAATGCTTCAACCACTTTGCGTAGGAGCTCACGACAGTAGCGCACGAGCGGCCAATTGGCTTCGTCGTTTCTGAGCTGCACGTTCCCAATTGCCGGGCGATAACAATATGACCTTTGCCACTCCTGTCCCTATATTTCACAATTTACTACCCGACATCGTCACTAGAACGATTCCTCATTCATCTCAACTCCGCTTACGTACTTTCCTTATTATATCAAGCGCCTGCAGCGCCAACAGGTAGCATTTTATCTCGTTGTGGGCAGAGGTCATAATGTTTTGGCTCTTCTTTGTGTTACAGTGAAACTGGTTGTATTACTTTAAGACAGATCGTTTATAACGATGAGTACGGTCTGAAGATGGAGGACAGTGCCTGAAACAGGTAATCTTGAGATGATAAAACAGTGATCGACAGACTGGAAAAATCATATTTTCTAGCTAGTCCGGCGGATGCCTTTCTTATAATGAGAAGGAAGTTATTTGAAAGTAATTTAATAGTCGCAAACCCTAAAGATTAACAAACCTTAGCAAACCTTAAGTTTGCTTTATAATTTGGTTTGGCTGAAGTATCTCATTAAGGGGCATAGCTAAAAGTCCCCTTGAAAATTATGATACCAATATAAAAGTCATAACTAGTGCCCCAGCTTCAGACCTGACTGCAATGACCGCTCTAGCTCACCTAACTAAACAGCTGAACACAAAACATTAATCCAAGCGATAAATTGTTGTAGCTGAGAGAACGATTTAAAAACTGCAATTCTCGGGGGAATTTATCGAAGAGTAAGGAAACTTCAAACATTGCTGCAGAGTAAGTTGGTTAAGCCAAACGGACATTGAATACGTTTTTGATTTAAAGTATGCTATTTTTGAGTTTATGGAAGAATAAGAAGAGCAGGATCGAAAATTGTAGCATCCGGAAAGGATGCAAACCATGAGTTTTAAGTGAAGTTGACAATACACTGCCCACAATGACATATTGAAAGGTGATTCTGACTTGATAGAGATGAATTTGAAAAATGAAATCACATTGTGGAATGGACGAATTCTGGCAATAAGCAAGTTCTTTTCACTAAGCTTGTTGACGTTAAAGAAGACTCTTAATTTGAAGAAGTCAATGTGACCTTGAAAGAATTACCATTATAGTTTTCTAAATGTTTTGAGGGCACTGCTAACCTTACATCTGTTTTCGAGCTGTTTTCGCGGCTATTTTGTGTAGCTGTTAAAGCACCCCTGTGCATGTATATATGTAACTGACTGATCTGCAGGGAAATTCCACTTTAAAAGATAAATTCAGTTGTGTTAATATCCTCAAGTCGCTCTCTGTTGTTTTCTTCTGTTAGAGTTTCTACATCTCCATAATGACACTGAGAATATGACAAAATATGTCGATCAGCATTTGTGTGTGAAAGTCTTTCTTCAGTTACGAAAGTAAATACATCACGATTATGTGGTAGCCTAACAGTGAAAATGTGTGAAATTGTCTGCATCTGTTAGTCGATAGTTTGTACCATATTAAAAGTTATGGCCCTAGTGCTCCAAAAATAACAATAATACCGGAAAATTTGTTTAGTTCGTGATATGCGTTGTTGAGAAGTATGAAATCTGGTGAAATGCAGTGCGACTGCATTACCATTTAAATGCAGCACATCCGCAGATTTCTCCTCTTCCCCCTCCTCATCTGGGGGAAGTGTGCAGCCAGCCAATAGGGTTTTGGCACGCGGGCAAGAGCCATTCGTGCATGCCGATTTCTTTGCCGTCCCTACCTTATGAGGTAACTGTACCATTACAATAATAGGACGTTAAAATTTGAATGAGAATTTGGTTTTGTTGCGCATTTAACGTGTAAATATACTTGTTTTATATGCAGCTCTACAATTTCATATCTTATATAGGGCGCAGTCAAATGAAAACGAGACAGCTGGAAGAAAGTAAGTAAACTGTTCATTATTTCAAAAGTAGTCTCCATGTTAATGCGTTTATCCGACTGTGGAACGAGAAGGACAATGCCTTCATGGAAAAGTGGTTGCAGCTGCCTACGGAACCATGATTATACCAAGCTATGCACCTCTTCACCAGAAGCAAATCGATGGCAATAAATGTCTTTCTTCAGTGGTCCAGAAATATGGAAATTGCGTGAGGAGAGATCGTGAATGCATCGAAGATGTGTAAGGGTTTTTCAACGAAACTTCTGCAGCGTAGTTGAAACTACCTTGCCAATATATGTGCAAGCACTATACTGCAACAGAGCGATGCCATCTGTCAATATTCCTGTGTGTTTGGACTACGCTGCTGAAGTTTCGCAGGGACGCCCTTACAGTCCCGATATCTCCCTGCGTGATTACCATATCTTTGGTGGCCTGAAGAAAGACTTCCTTCGCCGTCTATTTCCTTCGGAAGAAGATATTCACGCCTGTTCTTTAGGTTTTGTAGGCAACCATAAACATTTTCCCACGAAGGCAGTATGCCTCACGTCTCGAAGTGGGATAAAAGTGTTAACAGTAATATATTGTATTGTATGTTAACATGGTACCTAGAAACGACGGAAAGGCTCCGTCCCCGCCGCAGCCGCAGTGGTCCGCAACCCCACGACGACTACCGCAGTCCACTTCACCCCTCCGTCGCCCCACACCGAACCCAGGGTTATTGTGTGGTTCGGCCCCCGGTGGACCCCCCCCCCCCCCCCCCCCCAGGGAATGTCTCACACCAGACGAGTGTAACCCCTATAGTTGCGTGGTACAGTAATGGCGGTGTACGCGTACGTGGAGAACTTGTTTGCGCAGCAATCGCCAACATAGTCTAGCTGAGGCGGAATAAGGGAAACCAGCCCGCATTTGCCGAGGCAGATGGAAAACAACCTAAAATCCATCCACAGACTGGCCGGCTCACCGGACCTCGACACAAATCCGCCGGGCGGATTCGTGACGGGGACCAGGCGCTCCTTCCCGCCCGGAAAGCCGTGCGTTAGACCGCACGGCCAACCAAGTGGGCTTAACAGTAATGAGAATTACTTTTGAAATAATATAGAGTTTTCCTAATTTTTCCATATGTCTCGTTTCCATTTGACTGCCCCTTATACGTCAATCAGAGTATTACATCGCCGACATGGGGTAACAGCAATGCAAGAAATCATTTACTGTCTGAATAGAGAAGAAAAAGAAGCTCGAAGAACACGAAAAGAATCCATTTGACCCTCGTCAAAAAGATTCACGAATATTACATAATTAATCTTTGACTCACAGCACTGTTTGGCGCTATTGTAAGAACCACCTATTTTATGCTGAACCGGTACCACTGCCCTTCGCGGCTATACCCGTAGCGACTCTATTGTTTTGAATAACGTACTATAATCTGTTTTCAATTACTGTTTAGTATGCGATTGCAAAATTAAATGAAATATCATTATTCGTAAATAAGAAACTACATTTAACATAACATGTACCGGACGATTTTTCTAAGTGGTACAAACTGCAGGAAACGATCCCTAAGACGATAAGGAGCAGGAAACCTGATATGCACATATGACGAGGAGAGTTACACCCACTTGAAGACGGAAATAAAAGATCTTTGGGTGTGAGGGTTTCAATGATTGAAAGAGCTCTTGAGAAAACATTAGACAATTTGGAATTTTCTATCTCTACTAGCGTCTTAAGCCGTTGGCACAAGCACCGTGCTGTCGAACGCCAACGTTGAGCATGCTGAGTTCCACTTGCTGCTGAACGCTCTGAAACAATGCGACTTGTGCACACGATTCGTGTGCTCCAACGTGGTATAAGCGATTGCAACGCGCTCCAGTGGTCGTTGTCGGCTATATCTGGCTCATGAATCACAGTGTTTACGAAAAGGAAGGGAGTAAAATTCCTATATTAGTTCTATTAAAACGTACTATCGTCCCTTGTCCATATGCTAGTCACGCAGTTCTGTCTGTGGTATTCATAAATTAAAACTTCAGTATCAGTGAAAATGTTATAATGCAATAGGGAATGTACCATGTCGAGTCAATAAGGAATCGGCTTATAAAAGTTCCATTACAAATGTGCGATACAAATTTACAATAGTTCTCCACGTAATATAAAAATTATCTCACCATTCTCACTTTTTAGTAAAACGTTAAGATCATTCATACTTGATCACTGTCCGTATTAAATAGCAGAATCTCTACAACAGTTGAATTACAAAACTTAAAAGGAAAAATGGGCGAAATATCTTACTGCATGTAGTGCAAGATGTCCTGTAGATTAAGCCAACAGAGTAAACTCACTCGTCAAAAGGAGTGTACTTTTACTTAAGTAACATCGAATATTATCGTATATACTTAAACTAATAAAAAAGTGTCAGAACGTATTAAAAACACGAAGGTTAGAAAAAAAAAATTTAGATGTGGTGCGACGTCAACCACAAACCAACAATGTTATTACATTACGAGTCCGTGACGCTACTTATAGCGCTAATGCGCCCACTGCATTATTTAGTGTATCTACCTCGCTACTATGTCCTAAAGCTTCACTCGTAGCTAAATTACCAATTGAATTTCTTGCTCTGCCCGTTCGGAAAGACTCACCAACGTGCTATTCAACGCTCTGACTTCAGAAACTCTGAACGCTGAACCCTCAACGTTCGGATGCACGGTCCGTGTGCCGACGGCTTTAGCTCCACTCTCAACAGGACAGTGACCTGTGAACCACCATAATGTAATAGCCAAATTATTCTTCGTACCACCAAAGGCTTGTCTTCCAGCAAGGGAGGCAGGATCATCCACAAGAAGTGCAAATATGCCTTGTCTAACAGACATTGTGGAAGGCGCCATAAAGGTAGTCTCATCTGTGAACAAGATGAATCACAGAAATCCCAATGCTGCACATAACCCCATATGGCGAGAGCAAGGAGCACGTAATGCACACAGGAATACTGAGAACATGATCATTTTGGTGGTCCAGGTGTTATGGTGTGGGGAATCGTTATTTTGCATGGAAATACTGACCTCAAAAGTCAACGTTATTGTGTTACTGTAATCCTTTCCAAAGCGCATCCTTCAGAGGTGTATTCAGTCCTGACTCTTGACCTGAAATATGTTTTCTGAGTGATTGGCGTGACTATATCGAACTCAACACGTGGAGGAGCTCTTGGCACTAGAGATATTCGGAGAATGAACGGGCCTGTCCGTTCCTCTGACTTAAATCTCATCAGGCACTTAAGCCATACGACGGGGCAACTGCTGGACGGTAGATGGTCCATGTGCATGATTCCACATGCACAGACGACCATCCAGCACTTGTCAACCGCCTTGGTGGATGAATGCAATGCCCTACCACAGGAGCTACTGACCAACTTCGTGGCCTGCGTGGGAGGACGTTGCAGATCAATCACTGCTATCCGTGGTGATCACGCACTGTGTCAGTTACCATGTCCCGTCATTTTTAATGTCCAGAGGACGGCAATGAATGGCGGTGACTCCAGTAATGTCTTTGAATGAAAATGTCTTTTCCGTTCGTCTCATTTAGTTACCCTCCGTATTATACTGTTAACGCAGTTCATTATGGTCCAAGTTTCATCGTGCTATCTTACTTGAGAGTGTGACACCATGCAAAAGTTACTTTCGTCCTTAAGTGTTGCGCAACAGTGTATTCATGTAGTTCACTGAGGACATTAGTTACTGTTCTCGGTACTTTTAAATTCCTCGTGCTAAGCCACAAGTGACAGATCGTCAGAATGTCCAAATTAGTTTTTGTTGCTTTTAGGCATGTCAAAAATAGAAAAGTGGAAAAGCATAGGGGTAGTATTGACCCCTGAGGTAGTCTTTCTTGCTTATAAGATTGTTCTGGGTTACTCGTCAGTATTGAGCCAGATAATCGATTTGATTTAGTGACCGAAAATCTAAACGTATGCAATTTCAAGTATCTGTAAAGATGTCGTCCACGATGAAAGTCTTCTCAGCGATGGACGAGAACTTCCAATACAATGAGTCACTCAATACAAGTCGAGCAAGGTGCTAGATTTAACACTGGTCACGTAACAGCACATAACAGGTGATTACACCATACTGTAAAATCGCATAGTCTTTCGCGACCCACTAGTTCTGTTAAAAATTCTCAGTACTCACACTTACAAGTATTGCGACTCGATAATTGGAAAGACTATGGAATTTAGAATGCGTGAACACCTTTAATAGAGATGAGACAATACCACTAAGTAGTGCGTTGGGGTGTTCACTTTGCACCGAGATACTGCACGGGAGTAAGTCCCGGATTATAAATAACGGAAACGATGACGCTGCGAGTCGCGTGCCGCTCATCGTTCAGAATACAATCCCTGGTCGCAATGACCGTTAGTAAACCTATACATCGTCGTTGCGTCTTCAACAAACAGTTACTTTCCTGACAATGACAGCCGCGGGTATTGTCGAAAGCTAGCTTCTACCATTAATGCTAGAAAGGCATCGGCAACATTTAATGGCAGACTCTCGTGTGTCCGCATCACCTAACCAACCAGCGGAATACGATCTTTAGTTTAGTATACTACAGGCTACTCACGTTTGTCGTGAAACATACTGCACCGTTATTTCTGTTCTTTTCTCTTTTTCCTTATTCCCATACTCGTCGTTGTGATTGCTGTAAATTCTATAAACATTAGTGTCTTGTCTCAAACTAATGTATTTGTAGCTCTCTGTCACCTGTTAAATGTAGCCCAAGAGAAATATGATATTTTACTTCTCTACAATTGTTTTACATCAGCAACTTTTTTTTTCGAAATGTTAACTTAGCTGCAAGAACTATTGTCTCCAAATTTTTCATAACTGCATATTTATACACAAAATTATATGTGTATTTTGTTTCTGTTTCAGGTCTGTCACACTGCTGCAAACGGCAATGGATTACCCAGTTTTTATTCTCTTATTCATGAACATGTCTACCATATGTGCGAACATATTAATCATTTTTGTGGTACGTGTAATATGAAAGCGTATGTTGTTACTAAAGCCATGTGAAACAGAAATAAGTTACATTTTCTTATGTTTACAACTGTGTGATTCACACGAGAACATATCACTGGTGATAATACGAGCATAATTCTCGACATCCAACTCACGAGGGACAGGTATTTCTGATACGCGAAGAGGTTTCTAGAGCTTACAGGGGTCAAAGATAATGCTCTGATAATGGATATAACTTCAGCTCAATATAGGTAGGAAATTTTGATCTAGATAACCGAAGTGTCGTAGGTAAACATTTATGAGGATGTTGTGAACAATGAGCTTGATGATCGTCAAGATGCTATTAAGAGTACTGTGAACAAGAGGACATACCACGGAAACACTTGGAATGTTGAAACATCATCACTGTGAAGGAACGTCACAACAATCCTACGAGATCCATCCTCAGATACCTTGGATCCGAAGCGACAGATTAGCTTCGACCGGTCGATAAACACAAGACCGTGGTCAAAGTAGTAGTATTCGTATTTGAAAAGAAAGGTAAAATGTGAGTCACTCAATCCGTTAACAGGACCTCTAGTCTGACGAATAGTGCAGTCATTCGTTCGCCGTCGCACTATGATGGAGACTACCCAGCATGCCCTTGATAACACACTGAGAGGAACTGGGGTTGTCTTGGACAGTCTCGAAAGAGAAAAAATTCCTACCCCTCTCCGTGATCGAACCCGAGATCTCCAGGGTGGTGTCCCGCACTCTATCCCCACGAACATCAAAAGCAACGCAATAATAAAAGGTAATATTATTATTCGGACGAAACTATGAGAGTTTGGTGCATGTTATACATCTTAAGGTACTTGAATCTGGTTAATCTACTACGTCTTCATAGCTGTTCCATCTGAGGTAACTTACGTTAAACATTTATCGAAATTTCTAATGCATGAAGCAAGTCAGTATTTTTTATTTTCTCGTGACCATTATCAAGTACTAAAATAGCGTAGATTTATGTTATTCGGGCGCTAGTCTAGAAACTGAACCCAGTTCTTTGCTTTCGTATGTTACCAGACAACGCCTTAATTCTGAACTCGTGGTCAGATGTTTACTCAGTCAGTATTTCTATCCTTCTGTTTTAATATTCACTGGAGTCATCCCGAATATCTTTCTAGATCAGTGTAATGAGAGAAAGTAAACGCAAGAGAAAGGCAGTTGCTTTGGGAGTTCTGGTCAATTATGATCTGAAGAACGTCTTCTGAGTATAGAATAACTGGAAGATGATATTTGTAAAGTGAGGCTTTGAGAATACTGCGCTAGCTGGACAAGAGACAACCATTTCTCGACTGGATAGAACTTTGTTGCAGGAGACATGAACATACACTTTGGCGTATGTGATACTGCCACAGATGGTCATAAAAATAGTGTTAGTAGTGCTAGAAACTTATTAAAGATTTTTAAAAAAGTACTGCTCTTGCTTTACAAGCCAATGCGATCAAGAACTTTTTTCGGAGAAACTTTTAATATTTTTCGTACACTGCACTATTTGCTCTAGTTTTTCATTTATATTGATAAACTCTAGTTTTATACATCAAAATAATCAACAACCAGTTGCAAAACAGAAATTTAATTTCTTAACCTGTTTCGGCCACTTAGTGCCCTTCTTCAGAAGATTATACCTCTCGCATTACTTGCGAGTGTCAACAACAACATGCATACATCCCTACGGCATTTTGACGTGTGCATCTTATCGTTGACTCTCGAAAATAATTTCACAGATACAATCTTCTGAAGAAGGGCAGTAACAAGTGCCTGAAACCGGTTAAGAAAGGAAATTCCCTTTATGCAACTGGTTGCTGATTATTTCTACAGAAGAAAAAATTTATACTTCTCTACATACGATCACAAACAGTGGTTCACGTTTACGTTATTGGGATCATAAGTGATGTAGAATTTCATCCATTTGAAGAGTACGCTCTGTTGGGAAGCTCTTCATTTGAAAGTCAACAATATACAATTCTCTACTTCCAGAAAAGCATTGTTCCTGCACAGCCTGCTTTCTTTAGATATCTAGGATGTTGTGCTCTCTCTCCCAGTGTTTTGCTAACGAAGGTTTGATCAAAATAAACGATTTTTAAAAAAGATAAGAGACTATCGCAAGCTCAGTAAACACACGGAACATCAAATAGCAAATAAAAGTAGTTGAAGCTTTTCCGACCTCTTGTTGACGCCTTACTCGTTTGCGCTCAACTCGGAAGTTCCGGCCGGGGACAGTTCACATTTCTGACAGATAACAGCATTGTAAATACGGTTTTGAAAACATTTACCTTTAGCACGAATCTATCAGCAATGTGTCAACGCCATAAAACTCGTCATTTCACTCCGCAACGAACACGAGGCTAAAACCGGAAAAGGTGGAATAAAAACGTAACACTAGTAGCACTTATACACTGACCTTATGCAGTATATTTTTATTTTCTAGACACGCCTTGGAATAAATGCTCATGCCCTATGATATTTTGTCTGTCATTGGGGTGTATGTTTCCTGTTGACTCTATCACTAGCGAATATTTATAAAGCGTTTCCTGTGTACAACTGATTCAATCCGTCCTCTGCAGAACAAACTGCGCGACGTTTCTAACAGACTGTGGTCGAGATACCGACGCGTAGCAAAGGCCAATATGAAAACCTAACGACTGTTAGAAGCTGAAGAGAACAGTCTCAAAAATTAAACATTGAAGCTGTAAACAATTCTATGTGACAGCGATATTTCAGAACAAACTAAAATTCCTATTCCATTTTCTATATGCTGTAGAACGTTTCCACATATAGGTCTTGCTGCAATCGCGCTCTGAATGCACACCTACTATTTTAATTTTACGACACAGCGCAAGGGACTTACGAAGGGTGATAAAAGAAAGTAATGTTAAAGATAAATTAAAATTTATCATCGTAAGACTCTGCTGCGTATTAAATTTCAAGGCGAACAACAAATTTCAGGTAGTAAAATAGTTCGATATTTAGCCAGGTTAAAGAGATTTCACAAGATATTGTGGTCTCAAGGCAGGTATATTCCATCTTTACCGATCTCACTATGAATAAAAGACTGTTCATTTCCTTAGAAAAGGGGAAGTAAGCAGTACTGTATTGATACAAGTATATCATACACTATTAGTCACAATGCATTTCCAATGTTACAACATACCCCGGAACAAGTAATGGGACAGGAGCTATACAGCGTTGTCTGAATCACATAGTCTATTCTATCAGTGCAGTGAATTTCAACGTCCATCCTTCAGTATCATTAGGCTTACTAACAGTATGCACTATTGTTGTTCCAGAACGGCATGAATCCTGCGTCAGCCCTCAAGTCTATAGTGGCAAGCCTCTTTTTCATATCTGAAACTGCAATTTACTGCTGTTTTGGTCACATCATCGTTCAACAAGTGAGTATGGGAAACAGGTACTACTTCCTCTATGTTAATAGTAAACCATTGATTTCATTGGTAGCTTAAATCAGAATATTGTGTTACACTAAGTCTGTGTCTTGAACACTACACCTGCTCCAATAATCTAATTTCAGAGAATATAATATACTGTGATTTGCAAACACGTATGTTTACTTGTAAAAATAAGAAATGCCAACAGCCATACTTTTTATAAAACATATTAATTCCACGACCTGTTTCGACACTTCATTTGTGTCGTCCTTAGGCCTCTATGCATACTGAACGGTGATACCCAACCCTCGGTGTATTAGGATGGATTCCACGTATATCCACTGGTCTCGTAGACTTCTGTTTACACAATGTGTGCGCTGTAGCCGTCTAGCAACTGCCTGGTGGAAAGTATTATAATGCACATACATTAAATTGTTACAGAGTTTAGTGATAGTGTTATTATACAGGAATATTTCTGTTGTCTGGGATTTATGTATGTTCTTCATTCATTTGCAGAAACGGTTAAACACTAATCTCTACGCTACATGTAATGCGTTCGTTTGATAGTTAAGTTTCAAGGACGACCTTTTCCACACATTGTCTACCCCAATGGAACAACAGTCATAAGGACGACCTTCTACACACATTCACTACCCCGTGGGAACAGCAGTAATATTGTTATTTTTTATTCTGTTTTAAGGTTTTATAGACAAGATTAGCATGTATTCTTGGTTTTCAAATGATGTATTGAATTATTCATTGAAACTAAACTCGCCTTGTGTGTGTTTTGTCGTGTTGCGCTCTCTTCAGTCTATTGAATGTCGCCTTGTTTATTTGCAAGTTCGTTCGCCAGTCTCCCCAGATTCTCTCCAACTCCAAGTCGACGTAGTGTAGCTGAAACTTTCTATAATAATTAGAATGACTGGAAAGCGCAATATTTACGTTCAGGTCTCACCTAATTATTTGTCACAGATGGATGCACGTTTATTTTTTCCTTGAATACAACTTTTACTCTTACTATCGAGTTTTAATACGTAATGTTCGCAATTATAAATTCCCTTCGTCTTTGTCAGAACAAGAACAAAATTGGAGTCGGTAACATTACATTCGACAACAGAGATAATATAAACCAGAGATAATGCAACGATAATGTTCGCTATCCTTATGCAAGGAGTAACATCTTTAGTTCCTACACACAGCACGGTACCTGACACAGTTATTTCAGAAATAAAACTTGATGTTACACTGTCACGTTGACCATCCCACAGAAACATTGATTGTTTCGTGATTAAATGTAGCCTTTGTGTTAACTCGGTGTATAAGCGGTCTCCATTCCACATTTAATCCAAATCCATGCAGCCGTTTCAGTATGAAGAACAAACGTACCTACACATGTACACACTCACAAAAATTAGCATTTATATATAAGACTGGGAATTCAGGAGGTTATCTCCATACCCGTACATGTCCATCCGTTTTCTTAATATTTTAAGTACTTCAGGATCTCCACTGTATTTTCCGGAACTGCAGATATTGGGTTTAAATACACTGAAGCTGCAAAGAGACTCGTACAGGCATGCGCATTCAAATACAGAGAAACGTAAGCAGGTGGAATACGGCTCTGAGGTCGGCAACGCCTATATAAGTCAACAAGTGTCTGGCGCAGCCGTTAGATTGGCCCACTCGTGTATCCATGATGATGCACTACATGATATCGCCTTGGCCCTTCAACACCTACATTGGACTGTTGATGACCTTTCCATGCGCGTGATGTTCACATCTCAGAAGCGTCCATCCTAGTTCTGTCATTCTTCTTCACTGTCCACGTTTGAGCACCATAGAGGAAAACACTCTATGCAAAACACTTCATTAATCTTTCTCCTTATTTCGGCCTTATCGCTGCAGAAAGCTTTCCTTTTTCCTCTTTCGCTGTTGCTATTTTGCTGATTTAATTTCTGTGTTACTCTTCCAGTCGCATTTCATCTGCTTCTTAAGTGTTTGAAGCTTTGCACGTGTTCCAGTTCTTCTCCATCGAGCACTGTCTCTGCCCTTTTATTTCCTTCTGGTGACATTTCTTTTATTATCTATCTACCGATTCTCATTCGAAAACTCTTGTTCTTACCTTCAGTAGTATCCACCATATTCCGTAATTCATTTTCACTAAATGATTTATATACCTGCACATATACAGGGTGAGTCATAAATGAGGAAAAATATGTCGAGGATCTCATACTGCTGTGTTGTTGCGGAATAGTAAAGAGTTGGAAACGTGGAATATTGTCAAAGTTTCGTTGCCTATGCCGAGAGCCAGAGGCAGTAGGTTAGTCAAGAGGTGAGAGGATTGCACATGTATTGGAATGTGTCGTCACACAGGGGGCAGTGGCCTGGATACACACAACAGGCGAGAGAGAACTGCCTAGCACGCGGGTTTGTGTTAGACGGAGACTTTCGTAGAGTGTAAGACAGAGGTATAGCGTCAGCTGTACTGCATTTCACAACTTCACGTAAGTTGAAACGTCCCCTTAGAACAATTATACATGACTGTGCTTATCCTGACACACAATATTTTTAGCGCAACGCAATCTGACTTTCAAAAATCCCTACAAAAAAATGGCCCTGACTAACATTAATTTACCTTAACAGTCATAATATATATAGCAGTTCATGACATCCAGTCTTACAAATTTCAAAACTCCGCCATCTCTCTCCCCACATCCACCACTGCTGGCGGCTCACCTCCAACAATGCAAACTGGCCACAGACTGCACACAGCACAGCCAGTGATTTTCATACAGAGCGCTACGGAACGTTGCCAATAAGAAAACATAAACAGCCTACTTACAAAGTCTGTCGCGACAACACGTAACTCTGTCGCAAGAACACCTAAGGGGCGAGTACGACAGATGAATCAGCAGTATAAGTGGAACGAATGCGGTCATTACAAACGAGCATGACATCAGGACGTCGCTCGTGCTTCCTTTAAATACGCCAGCTTTGATAGCAACAAGGCACTCGCACTCGCAGTTAGATTTGCAGTTAGATGTGTACTGGGTCGCTGCGTAGCGTTCAGCTCGGTGATCGACATGTTAATCTTTATTAATGAGAAGTTGCAGTAAGGGCGGCCCATCCAACAGCAGACGTGAGGGGACAGTACCAGCTCTGGCCCTCTCTGCTGCCACCGTCAATCATCAACTCAGGATTAGCAGACGTCACGGCAGACTCGCTCGCCGCCAATGCTGACCACAGCAGTGAGCCGCCGCCGAGGTCGTGTGGGGTCTAGGCCCTGTGCATCCGCCGTCACAACCAGGTGAGCCGACGACGTTGGGGGACTGCAGCCTGTTCCGCCTGTCCACCGCGGACGAGCCACTAGGAGGAGCAGGGAAGAAGACGGGGTGGGATAGAGTACACTCGCACTATGAGAACGCTTCTCGTGCCGACAGCGCCGCGACTCCAACCCGGAGCCTCCTACCCACAGCGGCCTGCTGTCCGCCGCCGAGCCGGCCGGTCAGCCAGGCGCCGCCAGCCACGCGCGGCCGAAGTAAGGGCATTCCACCGCTACGTCACAGCATGCGGCGCTGCGCTAGTGAGACTGGTGCGGCCCGGAGCTGGTGTCATCGCTCCGAGTCAGTGAGGACTCGGGGAAGGTCGTTGATATCACCAAGCTCAGCTAGCCTGTGTTACGGGGGCCACATTGTACTCGGTAGGAATAAAGGTGTCGTGAATTAATAATGTTTCTTTGGCGTTTCTGACGCGTCCACAGTCATTTCCTAGAATCCCGTCAACTGGAGAGGTCACCGATCGGCTTCCAGTCCACCGTATTTGACCGGGACCACCGGGGCGCCTACACTGCTAAGCGTAACACGTGACGCGCCGTTGTTAATTTCGTCCTCCTCGGTGTACTGTGTATGTAAAACAAAAACACCTCTTGCCCATTGAACGAGATACCGACGACCCTCACGATCACGACATGTCATTCACCCGTAGACACAACACATGACACACCAATGAGCTGATATGTATCTGGCAGCTATTGAAAGATACGAGAAAGAACAAATCCCTTCGTAATGTATATGTAATTTTATCAGAACTTCTGACTCAAACGTTGCCGGCGGTAGCGGAGTGTGCAGTCCCATATTAGGGACTGTGTGTCCTGTATGTAAAACCGCGGCGTGCATGACGTGTTTATAACACTTCTGCGCTGATCACTCTGCCCAATACTCGCCTTGTCGATAGCTACTAACGTCCGCGTTGCAGTGTTACTATAGTACCATGGCAAGTTTCACAAACGAGGAATACGCTGGCATCCACCTCACTTACGCACTTGCAGATGGAAGATCTGACGTTGCAAATCAACTGTATCACTAGAGGTTTCCTAGCCGGCGCCTTCCATCCGCAAAAACGCTTTACTCTGTGGACAGGCGCTTGAGGGAGTACGCTGCATGTGTAGCACCTCGAGGATTTAGTGGTCGTGGTCGAACGTCGACGTACAGCGCGGATGACGAAGAAAAAAGTGTTACAAATTGTTGCGGAGGACCGAACAATAAGCACCAGGTCTCTCACCACTGCGGTCGGAATGTCACAATCTACTGTTATGCGAGTACTCCATAGAAACCATTACCATCCTTTTCGCATGCAGAAGGTACAGGCATTATTGCCGAAAGTCTACCAGAGGAGGCTGGACTTCTGCAACTTTATCCTACGGCGTCACACCCACGACCAGCATTGTTCATCGACGAAGCCTATTTTACGAAGGAGGGTATAGTGAACACGCATAATTGGCACGAGTGGGCTGAACAAAACTCCCACAGCACAGTGATACGAGGGTACCAACAACGATGCAGTGTCAATATTTGGTGTGGTATTATTGATCACCATCTCATAGGGCCACATGTGCTACCACAAAGGCTTACAGGAGAGCGGTATCTGTGTTTCCTGTATGCTACATTATCGAAATTGTTGGAAAACGTTAGTTTGGCCTCTTGTATGAAGCTGTGGTACATGCATGATGGTGTCCCCGCTCACTTCAGCGGCAAAGTACGAAGCCACCTGGACAATACCTTCCCTTCGAAATGGATCGGTCGTGGGGGCCCTACAGCATGGCCAGCAAGATCGCCAGACCTGAATCGACTGGATATCTTTTTGTGGGGCCATTTGAAATGTGTGTTTTATGAAGGAGAGGTAGTTGATATCAATACCCTTCGACGCAGAATACAACATGCCTGTGATATTATGCAAAGACATACAGACATGTTGGATCGTGTTTAGCAATCCTTCCTGCGTAGAGTTCAACTTTGCCACATACATTGTGGTCGTCATTTCCAACAGTACTTATAAACCGCCACTGCAGCTTCTGGTCATGCGTTTCTAGGTTAATTTCTATTTATACAGCTGTATCGTATTCGTTTGTATTTTTTTTCTTCATCAGTCTACTGACTGGTTTGATGCGGCCCGCCACGAATTCCTTTCCTGAGCTAACCTCTTCATCTCAGAGTAGCACTTGCAACCTACGTCTTCAATTATTTGCTTGACGTATTCCAATCTATGTCTTCCTCTACAGTTCTTGCCCTCTACAGCTCCCTCTAGTACCATGGAAGTCATTCCCTCATGTCTTAGTAGATGTCCTATCATCCTGTCCCTTCTCCTTATCAGTGTTTTCCACATATTCCTTTCCTCTCCGAGTCTGCAGAACCTCCTCATTCCTTACCTTGTCAGTCCAATTAATTTTCAACATTCGTCTATAACACTACATCTCAAATGCTTCGATTCTCTTCTGTTCCGGTTTTCCCACAGTCCATGTTTCACTACCATACAATGCTGTACTCCAGACGCACATCCTCAGAAATTTCTTCCTCAAATTAAGGCCGGTATTTGATATTAGTAGACTTCTCTTGGCCAGAAATGCCTTTTTTGCCATAGCGAGTCTGCTTTTGATGTCCTACTTGCTCCGTCCGTCATTGGTTATTTTACTGCCGAGGTAGCAGAATTTCTTAACTTCATTGACTTCGTGACCATCAATCCTGATGTTAAGTTTCTCGCTGTTTGTCATTTCTACTACTTCTCATTACCTTCATCTTTCTCCGATTTACTCTCAAACCATACTGTGTAATCATTAGACTGTTCATTCCGTTCAGCAGATCATTTAATTCTTCTTCACTTTCACTCAGGATAGCAATGTCATCAGCGAGTCGTATCATTGATATCCTTTCACCTTGTATTTTAATTCCACTCTTGAACCTTTCTTTTATTTCCATCATTGCTTCCTCGATGTACAGTTTGAAGAGTAGGGGCGAAAGGCTACAGCCTTGTCTTACAGCCTTTTTAATACGAGCACTTCGTTCTTGATCGTCCACTCTTACTGTTCTCTCTTGGTTGTTGTACGTATTGTATATGACCCGTCTCTCCCTATAGCTTACCCCTACTTTTTTCAGAATCTCAAAGAGCTTGCACCATTTTATATTGTCGAAAGCTTTTTCCAGGTCGACAAATCCTATGAAAGTGTCTTGATTTTTCTTTAGCCTTGCTTCCATTATTAGCTGTAACGTCATAATTGCCTCTCTCGCTCCTTTACTTTTCCTAAAGTCAAACTGATCGTCACCTAGCGCATTCTCAATTTTCTTTTCCATTCTTCTGTATATTATTCTTGTAAGCAGCTTCGATGCATGAGCTGTTAAGCTGATTGTGCGACAAGTCTCGCACTTGTCAGCTCTTGCCGTCTTCGGAATTGTGTGGATGATGCTTTTCCGAAAGTCAGATGGTATATCGCCAGACTCATATATTCTACACACCAACGTGAATAGTCGTTTTGTTGCCACTTCCCCCAATGATTTGAGAAATTCGGATGGAATGTTATCTATCCCTTCTGCCTTATTTGACCGAAAGTTCTCCAAAGCTCTTTTAAATTCCGATTCTAGTACTGGATCCCCTATCTCTTCTAAATCGACTCCTGTTTCTTCTTCCATCACATCAGACAAATCTTCACCCTCATAGAGGCTTTCAATGTATTCTTTCCACCTATCTGATCTCTCCTCTGCATTTAACAGTGGAATTCCCGTTGCACTCTTAATGTTACCACCGTTGCTTTTAATGTCACCAAAGGTTGTTTTGGCTTTCCTGTATGCTGAGTCTGTCCTTCCGACAATCATATCTTTTTCGATGTCTTCACATTTTTCCTTCAGCCATTTCGTCTTAGCTTCCCTGCACTTCCTACTTCTTTCATTCCTCAGCGACCTGTATTTCTGTATTCCTGATTTTCCCGGAGCATGTTTGTACTTCCTCCTTTCATCAATCAACTGAAGTATTTTTTCTGTTACCCATGGTTTCTTCGCAGCTTTCTTCTTTGTACCTATGTTTTCCTTCCCAACTTTTGTGTTGGCCCTTTTTAGAGATGTCCATTCCTCTTCAACTGTACTGCCTACTGCGCTATTCCTTATTGCTGTATCTATAGCGTTAGAGAACTTCAAACGTATCTCGTCATTCCTTAGTACTTCCGTATCCCACTTCTTTGCGCATTGATTCTTCCTGACTAATGTCTTGAACTTCAGCCTACTCTTCATCACTACTATATTGTGATCTGAGTCTATATCTGCTCCTGGGTACGCCTTACAATCCAGTATCTGATTTCGGAATCTCTGTCTGACCATGATGTAATCTAATTGAAATCTTCCCGTATCTCCCGGCCTTTTCCAAGTATACCTCCTCCTCTTGTGATTCTTGAACAGCGTATTCGCTATTACTAGCTGAAACTTGTTACAGAACTCAATTAGTCTTTCTCCTCTTTCATTCCTTGTCCCAAGCCCATATTCTCCTGTAACCTTTTCTTCTACTCCTTCCCTTACAACTGCATTCCAGTCGCCCATGACTATTAGATTTTCGTCCCCCTTTACATACTGCATTACCCTTTCAATATCCTCATACACTTTCTCTATCTGTTCATCTTCAGCTTGCGACGTCGGCATGTGTCCCTGAACTATCGTTGTCGGTGTTGGTCTGCTGTCGATTCTGATTAGAACAACCCGGTTACTGAACTGTTCACAGTAACACACTCTCTGCCCTACCTTCCTATTCATAACGAATCCTACTCCTGTTATACCATTTTCTGCTGCTGTTGATATTACCCGATACTCATCTGACCAGAAATCCTTGTCTTCCTTCCACTTCACTTCACTGAGCCCTACTATATCTAGATTGGGCCTTTGCATTTCCCTTTTCAGATTTTCTAGTGTCCCTACCACGTTCAAGCTTCTGACATTCCACGCCCCGACTCGTAGAACGTTATCGTTTCGTTGATTATTCAATCTTTTTCTCATGGTAATCTCCCCCTTGGCAGTCCCCTCCCGGAGATCCGAATGGGGGACTATTCCGGAATCTTTTGCCAATGGAGAGATCATCATGACACTTCTTCAAATACAGGCCACATGTCCTGTGGATACACGTTACGTGTCTTTAATGCAGTGGTTTCCATTGCCTTCTGCATCCTCATGTCGTTGATCATTGCTGATTCTTCCGCCTTAAGGGGCAATTTCCCACCCCTAGGACAAGAGAGTGCCCTGAACCTCTATCCGCTCCTCCGCCCTCTTTGACATAGCCGTTGGCAGAATGAGGCTCACTTCTTATGCCGGAAGTCTTCTGCCGCCAATGCTGATTATTTATCAAAATTTAGGCAGTGGCGGGGATCGAACCCGGGACCGAAGACTTTTCGATTATTAATCAAAGACGCTACTCCTAGACCACAGGTATACGGTATCTACACTCCTGGAAATTGAAATAAGAACACCGTGAATTCATTGTCCCAGGAAGGGGAAACTTTATTGACACATTCCTGGGGTCAGATACATCACATGATCACACTGACAGAACCACAGGCACATAGACACAGGCAACAGAGCATGCACAATGTCGGCACTGGTACAGTGTATATCCACCTTTCACAGCAATGCAGGCTGCTATTCTCGCATGGAGACGATTGTAGAGATGCTGGATGTAGTCCTGTGGAACGGCTTGCCATGCCATTTCCACCTGGCGCCTCAGTTGGACCAGCGTTCGTGCTGGACGTGCAGACCGCGTGAGACGACGCTTCATCCAGTCCCAAACATGCTCAATGGGGGACAGATCCGGAGATCTTGCTGGCCAGGGTAGTTGACTTACACCTTCTAGAGCACGTTGGGTGGCACGGGATACATGCGGACGTGCATTGTCCTGTTGGCACAGCAAGTTCCCTTGCCGGTCTAGGAATGGTAGAACGATGGGTTCGATGACGGTTTGGATGTACCGTGCACTATTCAGTGTCCCCTCGACGATCACCAGTGGTGTACGGCCAGTGTACGAGATCGCTCCCCACACCATGATGCCGGGTGTTGGCCCTGTGTGCCTCGGTCGTATGCAGTCCTGATTGTGGCGCTCACCTGCACGGCGCCAAACACGCATACGACCATCATTGGCACCAAGGCAGAAGCGACTCTCATCGCTGAAGACGACACGTCTCCATTCGTCCCTCCATTCACGCCTGTCGCGACACCACTGGAGGCGGGCTGCACGATGTTGGGGCGTGAGCGGAAGACGGCCTAACGGTGTGCGGGACCGTAGCCCAGCTTCATGGAGACGGTTGCGAATGGTCCTCGCCGATACCCCAGGAGCAACAGTGTCCCTAATTTGCTGGGAAGTGGCGGTGCGGTCCCCTACGGCACTGCGTAGGATCCTAAGGTCTTGGCGTGCATCCGTGCGTCGCTGCGGTCCGGTCCCAGGTCGACGGGCACGTGCACCTTCCGCCGACCACTGGCGACAACATCGATGTACTGTGGAGACCTCACGCCCCACGTGTTGAGCAATTCGGCGGTACGTCCACCCGGCCTCCCGCATGCCCACTATACGCCCTCGCTCAAAGTCCGTCAACTGCACATACGGTTCACGTCCACGCTGTCGCGGCATGCTGCCAGTGTTAAAGACTGCGATGGAGCTCCGTATGCCACGGCAAACTGGCTGACACTGACGGCGGCGGTGCACAAATGCTGCGCAGCTAGCGCCATTCGACGGCCAACATCGCGGTTCCTGGTGTGTCCGCTGTGCCGTGCGTGTGATCATTGCTTGTACAGCCCTCTCGCAGTGTCCGGAGCAAGTATGGTGGGTCTGACACACCGGTGTCAATGTGTTCTTTTTTCCATTTCCAGGAGTGTATATACTCGTTTCTTAAAAGTAAGTCTGGGACACAAAAACGAAATTATAAAACATGCATGTACAGTAGTGGAGCCCCTCCTCGCGTTCCTTCCCTATGACAACTAGTCACGATACAGAATACCAGCTAGCGTAACCGGTACGAGACAGATGTGGGCGCTGTCATTGCTCACAGTGTCACGCAGGCGCCGTATGCCTCGCCTCCTCGTGAGCGGCTAGACAACCTACAACACTCGCAAGTTGTGCCACGTTGCCGATCTGTCCCTTTGTCCAGCTCTTCAAGTAACGACATTTCAACTACAAGTTTTAAAACTTCCTTCTATATTTGTCCGTTTATTCTATATTGTGTATATTGTGCTGTTATAGTCCTTCAGTGATCATGGTTTTATGAACGTAAACCGTCAGAGGAATGAAGTAATTTTCGTACAGCGGATGGTTGCTAATATATTTCATATCTTTTCCATGTATTCTAAAAAGGACAATGCCGTCTGAGAAGCTCAAACATAGTATCCTTAATCCTTTAAATTTTACCCCCTTGTCACCAGTGGACAGTAGTCAATCATGATTTCCAAGAAAACATTGAACCGAGTGGGAGACAGCTGCCTTTTCTTACTCTTTCTCCTAGGTCCGTCCAGTTTGTACTTTCTATTCTCACTTTCCCTTATGCTTTTTGATGTAAATATAGTGATTTTATAAGTAGTCTGGTTTTCCAGTCCACACTCTTTTCCCTCTCTGGAATTGCTACGTTATCCCAAGCTACACTATCAGGTGCCTTTTCCAGGTGTGTAATACATGTATATCTCTTCCTTTTCAATAAATGTCTCTTCCAAACCTCACAGTTTTTCTATTGTACCTCTTCTGCCTGTATTCCGCCTAAAAGCAAATTTCTCCTCTGCCAAATTCTCCACCATTAGCTTACCGAGTCCTTCATTAATGCTGGCCGGAGTGGCCGAGCGGTTCTAGGCGCTTCAGTCTGGAACCATGAGACCGCTACGGTCGCGGGTTCGAATCCTGCCTCGGACATGGATGTGTGTGATGTCCTTAGGTTAGTGAGGTTTAAGTAGTTCTAAGTTCTAGGGGACTGATGACCTCAGAAGTTAAGTCCCATAGTGCTCAGAGCCATTTTGAGCCTTCATTAATGGTTTTTCACAGAAAAGAGGCTAATCGTCCCGTGCTCACTGTATTTCTTGGGTCCCTGTTTCTGTGGCACTGAAATCATTACCGTAGTGAAAAGGTCCTTTGGCCAGTCACCACTATTACACAGTTTGTTAAAAAACTCAGTGCTTCTCTTACTTCTTCTTGGTTGAAACATTTTAGTATTTCTCCTGGTATCGTATCTGTACCTACTGTTTTCCAATTTTTCTGGCGGGCTGTTGCACTCTTTACCTCTTCCATTATGATTGATGGTCTTTCCTCATCATTTAAAGCGTTTACGTTTCAGACTGTTGTTTTGTGATCTGCCATGCAATTGTTTCAAGAAGTGCTCCCGTCTCTGGAGTACGCCCTCACGATCATTGTACAGCACAATGAGATTTTCACGCTGCAGTGGAGGGTCACTGATATTAAACATTCTGGCATATTAAAACTGTGTGCTGGACCAATATTTTTTTTATTCAAAATATCAAATTGTAAAAACTGACATCCCCGACTGCATCTTAATTGTAAATCTGTTACATACATCCTATTACTTTACCATTCCGAAACCATTTACACAAATCGACTGAGCTACCCCAGCACGGCTCACGACCTGTCCTGACAGCCTCACTTCCGCCAGTACCGCATCTCCTACCTTCCAAACTTCACAGAAGCTCTCTTGTGAAACCTGAAACACTAGCTCTCTTCGAAGAAGTTCGGGTCTCGGTCCGGCATACTCTTTTAATCTGCCCAGGAAGCTTCATATCACCATACACTCCCATGCAGAGTGAAAATTTTCATTCTGGAAGTATCACTCAGTTTGTGACTAAGCCATGTCTCCGCAGTATCCTCTCTTCCAAGAGTGCTAGTCTTGTACGTTTTGCACGAGAGCTTCTTGAAGTTTGGAAGGTAGTAAATGCGGTTCTGGAGTAAGTAAGCCTATGTGGACGGATAGTGCTTCGTGATTGTGTATCCGTCAGTAAAGCTCTTGCCTGCGGAAGGCAACGGTTCCGAGTTCGAGTCTCGGTTTGGCACACAGTTTTCATGTGCCAAAAAATTTCATTGTAAATCATATTTTAGTCTTAACTGAGAATTTTTACACTAGCACTACTTGGTGAGCTTTAGTCCCTTGTTGTAATCTTTTATTATTATTATTATTCACGTTTGGGCCCTACTGGACCACGCGAAGTACAATCACGGGGCATTCAGTTATTTTCTTTTAGACTTTCTCTCTGCCCAAATTGTTTTCATTCTCTCGGAATGAGCTCTTTTCCTTTCATCAGACCATGTGGTTCCAGTTTTCTTTGGTTTTTCAGCTTGACCAACTACCCAGTCATGAATTTTTTGCCCAAATAATTTTCTGTCTTGAATTTCATCTTGTTTTATATCTGCCTCTTTCATGTCCTCTTTTATAGCAGCAATCCATTTTATTGTCTCAAATTTAGCTTTACTTCGATTTTCGTAGAATTCCACTACTTGTTTAGTTAGTCTGGTAGCATCCATTCTTTTAATATGCCCATAAAATTTTAATCTGCGTTTTTTCATATCCGAATATATGCTGGTGTATTGTTGAATTTCACTATTTGCTCTTAGCCTGTATGTTCCTTCTTCAGTATATTTTGGACCTACAATTTTTCTGATTACTTTTCTTTCTCTTTTTTGGATTTCTTGAATGTCCTTTTTTCTGTTTAAAATTAGCGTTTCAGCCCCATAAAGGCACTCTGGTTTTATGACCGTGTTGTAATGTCTCAATTTAGAGTACCTCGAGAGACATTTTTTGTTGTAGATGTCTTTTGTAAGTCTAAAAGCTGTCTCCATCTTTTGACAACGAATTTCATTTCCAATTTTTTCTAGACCAGTCTCTGAGATTGTTTCACCTAAATATTTGAATTGCGAAACTCTTTTGATTTTTCCATACTTAGTTTCCAAAAGTTTGGGTGCCAGTTTGTTGCTAGTCATATACTGTGTTTTTTCAAATGAGATTTGGAGACCTACTCTTTCTGCTGTTTCTTTAAGAATTTCTATTTGTTTCTGAGCAATTTGGATGTCCTGCGTTAGAATAACCAAGTCGTCTGCAAAGGCCAAACAGTCTATTCGAACATTTGTTCGTCCTAATTTCACTGGTTGGTCAATTTTGAACTCCAATTTTCGTTCGCGCCACTCTTGTATCACTTTTTCTAGAACGCAGTTAAATAGCAACGGAGAGAGTCCATCACCTTGCCTCACGCCTGTTTTTATTTCAAAGGATTCTGAAATTTCTCCTCTGAACTTTACTTTTCATTTTGTACCAGTTAGCGTGTCTCTGATAATTGCCGTGGTTTTAGGATCCAGGCCTTGTTCTTTCACAATTTGGAAAAGAGATTCACGATCCACTGAGTCATAAGCCTTTCTAAAATCTACAAAGGTACAAACTAGTTTTTTATTGTAAATTTTTTGATGTCTGAGAATTAGTTTGAGGACTAAAATCTGTTCTGGGCAAGATCTATTTGGCCTGAAACCTGCTTGATATTCGCCAATTTTCCATTCAAGTTGTTGTTGTGCTCGGTTCAGAAGACATTGAGAGAGGATTTTGTATGTGACTGGAAGAAGAGAAATTCCTCTGTAATTATTAACATCAGTTTTGTCTTCCTTCTTATGAAGTGGGTGAATCAAGGCGGTTTTGCATTCATCAGGAATTTTTTCAGTTTGCCAAATGTTTTGCGTGATTGAAGTAATTTCTTTAACGGTTTTTGGACCAGCTGCCTTTAAAAGTTCTGCAACAATTCCATCTTCACCAGATGCTTTGTTGTTTTTCAACCTATGAATTTCTTTAATGATTTCCTCTTCATTTGGTGCAAGTGAAACTGGATTGCATTGTTGGGGAATTTTTGGTGGAAATCTTTCTGTGGGCTCGGGGCAATTCAGAAGATTCTTAAAATATTTAGAAAGTTCTTTGCAATTTTCTTGGTTGTTAAGAGTCAACTGTCCATTTTCCTTCTTGAAGCAAAGATTCTGGGGTTGGTACCCCTTTATTTTGGTTTTAAAAGTTTTATAAAAATTTCTGGTATTGTATTTCTGAAAATCTTCTTCAATTTCTAAGAGTTGACTATTCTCATATTGTCTTTTTGTTTGTCTAATTAGTTTTGAAGTGTCTTTTCTAGTTGTCAGGAATGTATCATATGTGTCTTCTGTCTTGTTGCTATTCCATGCTTTAAATGTCTCTTGTCTGGCTTTGATTGCATGATCACAGTTTTCATTCCACCAAGCATGTTTCTTGTGTTTTCGTAAAGGAATTTGATCTTGAGCTGTTTTGATAATCTTGTGTTTGAGTTGTTCCCAATTTTGTGCACTTGTTTTGTCAAATTCGTCTGCTAATAATGATGGTTGGATTTTACTGGTGTCAAATTTGGGGATTAATGGTGTCCTTTTGTTGAAATTTTGGGGTTTTAGCTTTAGTTTCACACGGGTTAAGTAATGGTCTGAGTCAATATTGGCGCCTTTACGAACTTGAACATTTAAAATTTCTTTGTGACATGGATACGAGATTGCAATATGGTCAATTTGGAATTCACCTATGTCCTTGTTAGGTGATCGCCATGTCTTTTGTTTTGAAGGTTTTTTCTTAAAATGACTTGACGTAATTTTGAGATTGAAATTTCTGCAAAATTCTACCAGCCTCTTTCCATTTTGATTGGTCCATTTATGTGCAGGGAATTCACCGACCGTTTTTCTAAATTTTCTCTCTTTCCCTAACTGTGCATTAAAATCACCCATTAAAATCTTTACATAATTTTGAGGAATTTTGGAGACTGTATTCTCTAACACTTCCCATGACTTATTTACTTTTTCTGGATTTGTTTTATTCTCCTGGTTGATAGGCATGTGTGCGTTAATTAAACAGTACATTTTATTTGCACATTTCATGGAAATTGTCATTAGTCTGTTGTTTACTGGATTTGCTTCGATTACGGAGCCAAGAATGTCTTGCGAAATTGCGAATGCAACACCCAGATGCGGAGTGTTTTTAAGAATTCTTTTGTCTGTTTTATTTTTAAACAATCGGTAGTTTCCAAAATCTTTTATTAGTTGTACAATAAAACATATGTTCCTTCCTAATCATTTCTTCAATTGCGTCGTACTCCTCTATTAGCCATTTTCCTAGCCTGCTCTTTTTCTCAACACACTTCATTATTCAGCCTGAGATTGATCTTCCGTGCATTTTCATTGTTCTTTCTTTTGAGTTTCCTTCTCTCACCCATCTTCGAAACCGTTTTCTGTTTAACTCATGGTTTTTTGGCCATTTTCTATTTACGTTTCCCATAATTTTCTGTCCTTTCTTTATGATTCCATCGTTCCGCATATTCCAGTAATCATTCACGTTATCAGATTGTTCTGTGTCTCACACTGTCTTAATAAGCCGAAATGGTAGCAGTTCCATAATTCTTTCTTCCCCGATTTTTGCTTTCGCTGGTATCCCCCTGCTTCTGCTTTTTTTAATTTTATTTCTGTTTCTGTCATAAGGAAATTGTGGCCGTTATTAATATCTACACCAAATAATAGTGCGACTTCTTGATTCCCTTTCTGCGAATAATTCCGCTAGCATAAAATCAGTGTAGTTTCTGTGTAAATCCCTAGGTCGTTTCCATGCGTAGGTCGCCCTGTGATTTCTGAACCATCCAGTTGTTACAACTATGCCTCTATGATTCCTTCCTTCCGATTTCCCACGACAGGATTTCAATCACCTGCTAACGTCTTGCAGTGTCCTTGATTATTGTCAATTATTTTCTCTGTTATATTACACATTCCCTCTACGAGGAAGTTGGCATATACACCTGGATAACAAACATATATTTTTGTACTTCTTTCAGCCGTACGCTCATATCCATTCAGCTGCAAAGTCTACATTTTCCACACTTTGAGCCATTTCCTTTGTTGTAATCTATCCTACTCTATTCCTTCCTTTAATTTGCCATTTGCCATACTGAGTAGTACATTACCTATTCATCTGAAAGCAATTCTCAACGTTCATCCCACCTTATCCCGGCAACTCCAACCAGGTTCACATTATTCTTTTCCATCTTTACGATTCTCTAATTCTCCTGCTTGCAACAGCTTTCTGATATTGTAGATATCGACATTTTTTTGGTATTATTCCTCCTCTGAACACACCAGCCTCCCTCCCCTCCCCATGGAGATCAAAGCAGAGGATTGTTTTAGCTCCTGATATTGATCTACATTGTGAGCAAGCCATGTTTGAATGCCACATAGGGATATACTGGTGTAGTTACTCGTTCATAGTCACATTTCGTGTTGCGTTTTTACTTTACCGTATGTTAGTAGTATACCCTGATGAAAAAAAAATCATAGTGGTACGAAAGGGTTGTGCGACATTAACGAAGGTTGGCAGTCGTGTTTCTACATATGAAACATGGCGTCTATTCTCATTTCGCGCCAATCGCATAGAAGTTGTGCTAAAAGCAGCATTATGAGGATACAAATCAAAAAGTTTCTTTTAATTTATGTCAATGGTCACAAATTTTTGTTAACAGTTTACCGGTTTCGGTCTATAATGACCATCATCAGATCTGTTTTATAAAAACAAAGTCCTAATGTACAGCAGCCATAGTGGCATCGTAAAATGTTAAATGCAAATGTTAGGACGATGCCACTGTGGCTGCTGTACATTAGGACTTTGTTTTTATAAAACAGATCTGATGATGGTCATTATAGACCGAAACCGGTAATCCGTTAACAAAAATTTGTGACCACAGAAGTAAATTAAAGGAAACTTATTGTATATACAGGTCACTGTTTTATTAGCGACAATGTCGCAGCTTATGATACAAAACAAGTTTGCTTCCAGTACACGCTGTAACCGTTGCGATAGTTAGTTGTCTTTGAGACTGATCTTGGTGAGTTGATGTTGACAAGAATGCTTTTAAGACGACTACGACGCCATTATCAACGCCTCACTGAGTTCGAACAGGTCTACATCTACATCTAGATCTATATGGTTACTCTGAAATTCGCACTTAAGTTCCTGGCAGAGCGTTCATCGAACCATTCATACTACTTCTCTACCAGTCCACTCTCGAATGGCGCGTAGGAAAAAGGAACACCTAAATCCTTCCATTCGAGCTCTTATTTCTCTTATTTTATTATGATGATCATTTCTTCCTACTTAAGTGGGTGTCAACAAAATATTTTCGCATTCGGAAGAAAACCGCCTTTGTTTCAGTGGCTGCCACCCCAACTCGCGTATCATATCAGTGACACTCTCATCCCTTTTGCGCTCTAACACGAAACGAGCTGCCCTTCTTTGTTCTTTTTCGGTGACCTCCGTCAATCTTACCGGGTAAGGATCCCACACCGCGCAGCAATATTCCAGCAGAGGACGGACAAGTGTAATGTATGCTGTCTCTGTAGTGGGTTTGTAGCATATTCTAAATGTTCTGCCAACAAAGCGCAGTCTTTGTTTCGCCTTCCCCACAATATTATCTATGTGGTCTTTCCATTTAAGTTGCTCGTAATTGTAATTCTTATGTATTTAGTCGAATTGACATCAGATTTGTGCGATTTATCGTATACCCAAAATTTATCCGGTTTGTTTTAGTACCCATGTGGATGACCTTTCACTTTTCTTTGTTTAGTGCCAATTGTCACATTTCGCACCATACAGAAATTCTCTCTAGGTCATTTTGTAATTGGAATTGATCGTCTGATAATTCCACTAGACGGTAAATTACAGCGTCATCTGCAAACAATCTAAGGGGGCTGCTCAGATTATCACCTAGATCGTTTATGTAAATCAGGAACAGCAGAGAAATTATCTTGCGGAACGCCAGATATCACTTCTGTTCAGCTCGATTATTTACCGCCTATCACTACGAACTGTGACCTCTCTGAGAGGAAACCACGAAACCAATGCACGCAATTTGATTAATAGTTGCTTGTGAGGAACTGTATCAAAGGCCTTCTGGAAATCTAGGAGTATGGATTCGATCTCAAACCCCTTGTCGATAACACTCATTACTTCATGGGAATAAAGAGCTAGCAGCGTTGCACAAGAACGATATAATCTGAATCCGTGTTGGTTATGTATCAATAAGTCATTTTCTTCAAGGTGATTCATAATGTTCGTGTAACAGTATATGATCCAAAATCCTACTGCAAAATGAGGTCAGTGATAAGGGTTTGTACTTCAATGGGTTACTCCTATTTCCTTTCTTGAATATTGGTGTGACCTGTGGTACTTTCCAGTCTTTAGAAACAAACCTTTCGTCAAGTGAGCGGTTGTGTATGATTGCTAAGAAAGGCACTAGTGTGTCTGCATACTCCGAAAGGATCCCGATTAGTATACCATCTGCACAAGAAGACTTGCTTTTCTTGAGTGATTTGAGTTGTTTCGCAACAGCGAAGATATCTTCTTTTATGTCACTCAATCTAACGGCTGTTCTGGTTTCGAATTCTGGAATATTTACTTCGTCTTCTTTCGTGACCGAATTACGGAAAACTATTTAGTAACTCCACTTTAGTGACATCATCATCGGTAATAGGGCTAAGAGAAGCTATATGTTCCTTTGCGTTACTGCAGAAAGACTTGGCAGGAGTGTAGCCACTGTGCGTGATTGCTGGCAGTGTTGATCACGGGAATCTATGGCCTCAAGAGAATCAGACTCCGGACGGCCACATGATACTACCAAAAGGGAAGACCATCGTGTTCGGCGTATGGCTCTGGTGCATCGTATTGCATCTGAAAAAGAAATCTGAGCAGCAGTTGGTACCACAGTGAGACAACGAACTGTTACAAATCGGTTACTTCAAGGACAGCTCCGAGCCAGACTCCTTATAGCCTGTATTCCACTGACCTCAGATCACCGCCATTTGCGACTACAATGGTGTCCAGCGAGTGTTCATTGGAGGGCCGGGTGTAGGTCTGTTGTGTTTTCCGTTGAAAGCTGATTCTGTCTCGGTGCGAGTGATGGCCGTGTGTTGGTTAGAAAGAGGCCAGTTGAGGGCCTGTAACCAACCTGCCTGCGTGCTGTACACACTGGACCTACACCTGGAGCTATGCTCTGGGGTGAGATTTTGTACGACAGCAGGAGAATTCTAGTGGTTATCCCACGCACTCTGACGCCGCAATTGTACGCCAGTCTGGCGGTTCGACCTGTTGTGCTGCCATTCATGAACAGGCGTTCTTTTTTTTCCAGCGGGATAACTACTGTAGCCCAAAATGATCTACAGAGTGTTGACACGGTGTACTTGCTGCTCGATCACCAGATCTGTCTCCAATCAGCACGTATGGAACATAATCCGAAGACAACTCCAGCGTTATCCACAAAGAGCATTAACCATCCCTGTATTGAGCAAGCAAGTGTAACAGACACGGAACATCACCCCACAAACTGACATCCGACACTTGTACAACACAATGCATGCACGTTTGCATGCTCGCATTCGACGTTCTGGTGGTTACCGGATATTAATGTGCCAGCATTTCATATTTGCAATGGCTTGTCTCGCTCTTACATTAGCCTGTGATCTTTCAATATTAATCACTTAAATAAGTTATTCACGAAATATCATTATTTTACATTGACAATTTTTTGTTGTTGAGAATTTTCTCCGTCAGTACACTTTAAAAACTCTCAAATAAATTTACATAAGAATTACATATCTTTGGCCACCAAACAGAAGATTATAGTTACTACCGCGAAACACACACGCGCTGAATAAGCTGTCAATGTAGCTTCTGCTGCTTCAGCCAATAAATATTTAAAACTTATCCGAGTCTGTTTTGCTTATAATCCGTATGAAATTTGCAGGAATGTCGTTGGATAAATCTATATAACAATAAAATATAACTGCTGAAGTAAAGCAGCCAATTCTAGAATTTAAATAATTCGCTTGCAGGGGCCATAGCCTCTCATATAATTTCAAGTAGCATTCCAAATTTCTTTATCATAATTTACATTTTCTCATCGCATGCCAAACTGAAATTTCTTCAGTAGATGTCTACACAGAAGTTTTATTCAACTTGAAAAATGTCGTTGTTGAAGGGTTTGTTGGTTGGTTGATTTGTGGGAGGGAACCAAACAGCGAGGTCATCGGTCCCATCGTTCAAAAGGTGATGAATAAATAGGTGATGTGTACTTATTCCAGCAGTGAAGGCTTATCTTTTACCATGCTGAATGTCATTGTTTCTTACGGCAGCATCACACATCTCCACAGTCGAGGTCTTCTAGCTCACATCTGTGCGGAAGCGGTTGACTCGGAGGTAGCCGCGTTTTATCTGTAGGAATCGAAAAACGTTTTACAACAATTGAAGAGCAGAAACAAAAAGTCATCTTCGTTTCGCGCACAGAAAATTATGGGTAGCTCATATCACCATTAACAAGGATCACTTTTCTTTAATAGTATGAAACGCATCAAGCGATGTTTGGCGGCAAGGGAGGCTGGTGGGGGTAGGTGACGGGTAGGAGTACAACACGCCCTCATTTCAGAGACTGGTGAAGTGTGAGATACGGTTTCTGACACCCACCCTATCCTCCAAATTCCCCCAGAGATGTATATGTTCCACACTTTGAGCCAGCGTAAGGAACTTAAGAATGACGCTGTACTTCAGCAAATGTACGAATAGCATTTTGGTTGACAGCAGTTGCAGACTTGAAACAAAAAAGCCTCCAAGTGCCAAAATTATAAATTTCAGGAATATGAGTGTTTAGTACACTAGGTAATTAATGGTCATAATTGCACGGTTAATATGGTTTATTCGAAAGTTAAGCATAGTAAAGATCTAATTTCCAAAGAAAATTACAAACATTGTATTGTTACAGTATAAAAAACTTACTGAAAGTGGAAACGTAATGAAAAGCTTTCAGTAACACTGTTCAGTACTCAGCAGAAGCATACTGGAAGTTAATTATGCTTTTGTATAACCCTACGTGGTCATTATTTGTCAGGTACTGCGTCACTTCAATCAAACGTTCCTTCTTTTCTTCACAGATGTGGCTTGAAAGATCCAGGAAAGGTAGCTGTATTTTCTTGATGTCCTGTACTCGTACACCTTTCCTCAAAATAGGGATACCTTCTCAGGCTTCCATTTCATTTAAACTTCTCCCGATCTTAACTCCATGAGGCTTATGTTTGTCTAACCTCAGCCTCTGTACTTCGGATATGTTGGCTCTGAGCACTATGGGACTTAACATCTATGGTCATCAGTCCCCTAGAACTTAGACCTACTTAAACCTAACTAACCTGAGGACATCACACAACACCCAGTCATCACGAGGCAGAGAAAATCCCTGACCCCGCCGGGAATCGAACCCGGGAACCCGGGCGTGGGAAGCGAGAAAGCTACCACACGACCACGAGCTGCGGACTTCGGATATGTTTAGATTTTCTGTATGTATATAGCAATCGGCTGTTTCCTTGAAATATAAGAAGTCAGATGAATTCACGTTGCTGACTGTAAATGGCTTTATTTGTCATGGCGATTGTATCATGTCTTTGGAAAGCTAGAATAAACATTCTGCCCAGTTATGGAGTAGGTTATCGATCAGTAATGAAACTTACCTCGTATGCCACGCATGTTTTTCTAGCAATACATTTATTACTTGAACTTCATTCCATTCATTTTTCAGTTTTTTCCTCGTTGCTGTCACAGCAACTTCTCCTATAATACGTCGTTTTTGTACACTCAGACTGTTACAAGCATCTGCTGCCTCCTCCATTTTATCTGGCACCGAGCGGTGAACGCGCTGAACATAGAGCCTTCCCGGGTTGGATTCCCGGCGGGGTCAGGGAATTTCTCTGCCTCGTGATGACTGGGTGTTGTGTGCTGTCCTTAGGTTAGTTAGGTTTAAGTAGTTCTAAGTTCTAGGGGACTGATGACCATAGATGTTAAGTCCCATAGTGCTCAGAGCCATTTAAACCATAGAGCCTTACATGTTGTAACAGCAGTGGCTAATAAGCGTCATGCCATCCGTTGCTTGCATTTGGAATTACGTTTCCTTCTATGGCAATTTGAGCCTTTCATATGTTTTTGGGCTTGGCACGTAGATACCATTTCACACAGAAAATCCCTTATAATTCCACTTAGAGCCTTTTTTATTTCAAGTCTTCAGCTTTTGCTTGGAACTTTGTCTTTGAGGCAACTATCTGTAAGACAATGTTGAACGTCTGATATGTCCAACTACGACCTGGCCTCTCCTCCTTTCTCTCTGTTCGTTCTATTTTTCATTCTGTGCGTCGTAATTCACCCCAAGGAGAAGTGCTAATGGGGTTCACGTTCTGTCACCATACCAAATGTTTTCTGAACGCCACCTTCATTCACTGCTCCCTTGAATCGAGCCCCTGCACTTTCTACTTTTTCAATCAAATTATGTTTTCATTTTTTCCTTTAATATGGAACGCACAGTGCGTGTAAAATAGCAATGAGCATTATCCGTAACAGCAGTGTGCAGTAAATCTATGTTCAGTGTGTGCGTGGTTTGAGGTTTTCGGGCGCTAAACAGCGTGGTCATCAGCGCCAAAACGCATAGAAATAGGAAAACATGCGGTGAAGGGACGAAGACGGACAGCGAACAAGGAGAACGGCTAAAAGACACAGGCCTGACGCAGTTCCAAATCCTCACATACAGAGGCAAAACAAGAGGAAAAGAAACGCACTAAAAAAGGAAAGGAAAGACAAGGAAAAGAGAACAGAAATCGAAGTGAAACAAGTAGGTAATCGTGATTGGCGGACCTCTTACCTAAAACCTCGGTGAGCCAGTCACCCAGCAGCACATTAAAATCCTCTCCCTAAAATCCGAGGCAACAAATTGGACAGGACACAAAACCGTAAGACCTTAACCACAGTCGCTGCGTCGTCTTAGAAAATAGAAGGCAAATCCGGTGGCAAGGAAACCACCGCCCTCTGATCAGAGAATAAAGGACAGTCAAGTAAAATGTGGCGGACAGTAATCTGGACGCCACAAGCACTGCAGATTGGGGGGTCCTCCCTGCGGAGTAAAAAACCATGCGTTAAGGGGACTGTGCCCGATGCGGAGGCGAGTGAGGAGAACCTCATCCCGCCATGGCCGCGTGGTGGCCTTGACCAGATGCAACTTATTTTTACCAACTGCCAGCCACTCCTCTTCCCATTGACGCATAACACGAAAACGCAAAAGGGAGGTAACAGCATGGAGGGGGACGGCACGTTCAACATCGTGAGGGAGGGAACATGCATCTTTGGCAGCCACATCCGCCAGTTCGTTTCCCCTAATACCCACGTGCCCCGGCACCCAGCAGAAAGAAACCTCCTTCCCCTGCCGTTGCAGGTGGAGTAGGACATCGTGGATGTTCTGGACGACCGTATCCGCTGGGTACAAGTGTTGCATAGTCTGAAGGGCACTCAGGAAATCAGAACAGATGAGAAACTTAAGACTGGGAACACTTCTCATCCGCTCCAATGCCCGCAAAATCGCAAACAAATCGGCATCAAAGATGGTAAACGCCGCAGGAAGCCGTAACTTGACGACTCGATCAGAGAAAACAACAGCACAACCAACAGAGTCCCCCTGTTTAGAGCCATCCGTAAATACTGGTACATGATCGGGATGCTGGTTTAAAATATCGTAAAATAAGGAGGTAAAAACAAACGCAGGAGTGCAGCTCTTCCGGTACTCTGACAAGTCCAAAATGACGCTGGGCCTCTGGAGCAACCAGGGAGGCAGGTGGGTAAAACCCTGGAGTTGGGGTGGCACACGCTCCACACCAAGGTACTCAAGCAAATGCTTGGCACGAATCCCAAATGGTGTCGTTGCCCTGGGACGACTGGAAAAGAGACGTTCCATATGTGGTCGGGCAACAATAGGGTACGCAGGGGAGGTAGGACAGGCACACAGGAATTGACACACCCGTCGCACCATGAGGAGTTTCCGCCGGATGGCGAGCGGCGGTTCCCCTGCTTCAGCACACAGGCTGGGGATGGGACTGGTACGGAAGGCACCAGTGGCCAGCCTGATACCCTCATGGTGTACTGCGTTAAGAATCTTCAGATACGAAGGCCTCGCTGGCCCATACACGGTGCATCCATAGTCAAGACGCTACCGGACGAAAGCCCTATAAAACTGCAGCAGACGCGCCCGATCTGCTCCCCAGGACCGATGGCTCAGACACTTCAAAATATTCAGTACCTTCAGGGCCCGCACCTTGAGGTCGTTAAGGTGTGGCAACCACGAAAACTTGGAATCAAAAGTGAGGCCCAGGAACCTCACAGCGTCTCTAAAAGGAAGAATGGTGTCCCTCAGACGCAATTCAGGGGAGGTAAAAGCACGTCGAGAACGATTAAAGTGAACACACACACATTTGTCTGCAGAAAAGGTAAAACCCGTCTTCGCAGTCCATGCCTCTAATCGCTCTATGTTCATAAGTGGTCTCAGAAGAAAGTGCAACTAATATCTTTCCGGCTCATGACTTTTTTCTCAAAATTAAAAGACCGAAATCGTTAACATGGAGCAGGACCTAAGGAACTGGGTCCATACTTACGACTTTGCGTAGTAATATTCATGAATTATTTCTTATTGCACAACAACGAAGCACTGACTGCCTAACACACCTACGCACATTATCGGTATACAAATATGCTTAATGGTTTAGCAGAAATAGTATTTCTCATTCACGCTAAACCTAGTCACTGATGGGGTCTTCTTGTCTCCACATTAAAAATGTAGTTTGCTTGCCATTGCTGAACCAATATGTCATCAGATTGTCCGGTGTCTGTTATGGCAAAAACATCTCTAAGGAGCACCGAAGATCCCAGTTGATCAAGTATCATTTATCATTAGAAGTCTACCTGCGACAAATATTTTTCAATTAAGTGATTGCTCACGTTCTAATAAACTGAAACAAATGTACTCAGGATTTATCATCAGAGTAACCATACAACAATATGCGTTAGTTCATCGTGACAAATTTGTGACGAATTTTCGCTTCCCCAGAAGAGATAAAATCATGCAAATATGTAACAGTGGGTTGGCTCATGTTAAATTTTCGTTCTGTAGCACTGAACTGAATTTTCCATCTCTCTCCATTTCATACAAAATTACTAAACGATATGCATGCAGTCGAATGTTCTGTGATTGACTGATCTAAATAAGGTGCAGTAACATGCGTTTACAGAGGCCGAATTTTGTACTGCGCTGGCAGTCAGTTTAGAATTTGTTTGCTTCTGTCTCTCACCCTCTCGCCCTTTCAAATATTTACGTCTGTTTCCACATGAATGTAACACGCTTAATGCAACGAGTTGTGTAAATTTAACGGGCTATCGAATTACGAGATTATGGCCATTTTCCGTGTTTAATGAGCTGCTAGTCGGTGATTAAAAGTGACTTGACACGACTCTGTGAGTCTTCGAATCGCAGGATAGTCTATCTGAGCATACATCCCGTTGCAGTTGCCAAGAAAAAGAGCGATTCATTCCAGTTACTGGTTTTGGAGGAAGGTGCACGCATGTAACTGAAACGCAACACTTGCAAGGTCTACCTTGTACTAGGCTATGTGAGTGTAGAATCAAAATTGTTTCTCCCAACAACCAACATAGAAAAAAAAGACTATCGTGAATCAGTGACGTAAAAATTTTTCAGTCAAAGACATAAAGTCTGCTTTCGAGTCAGCGATCATATCTGGCATATAATTAATAGTTATCCGCCTTTCTGCCACCATCCGATCATTAGGAGTATCCTGATATGATTAGCAACGTCAAATGTTGTGTACATGCAGGTGTTCATGTACCTGTGTAGAAAGTATTTAACATTTATCCTCATAGTACTGCTAATGATCTGATAATGACACAAGACCGAAACTGGTAATATTGTGCATTTAATAACAAATTGATGTGAAACGAAAATGTTTAGCTGCGAAGTTCTTAGCAGCAATAATGTGGCACATGAATAGAGCGGCTACATGTGACTAATGGCAAGTTTCAGTTTCACTTGCTGTCCAAAGCGAATTAGTGATCCCTGAGCTGACAGAAGTCGGCAAAAAGCGAATTAAGTTAGCGCAGCGGTGGCGGAACCGAACCGTCGTCGACTGGTGACAGGTAACAACTGCTGACGAGTCCTCGACACCTTTGTTGGCGGGAAGAGGGTAATCATCTCGAACGAAGCTCACGTAATCAGAGTCACACATGAAGTGCCAGGTTCGTCAGTGGAAAGCTAACACTTGCATTACTGGGAAAACACAACAAGGTGGTGCCATTCAGCTTGGGAATATGATTTACAGCATTTCACTTTTGCAATCGAGTTACCAGTTTCTCTTCACACAATATTCCGACAAGTTCCCTTGTTGTTTTCATTGGACTTCGAGCACAGATTTCGTTGTCCGCTGTCTGGACATCATATAAACTGTGAACGATGTAGTTTGTTCACGACATTTATGACCGAGTTTTCTGCGGGGGATCGGAGGAAACAAGATTCATCTTCCAAACCCCGGACACATAGACAGCCATGGGAGACTATAGATGTGGGGGAGCAAGCAGTGCTCTTCAGTGCATGTACCAATACACTCTGTCACTGGAGGAATGATCAGTATTCTGGGAAATGACAGGAACGATCATTGGAAGCAAAAAAGTTATGTGCACTTCTTCGTCTTTGGTAATGTGAAACACATCTCTTCTACTGCAAGCTCTTTGCCTTGTATATTTTGAAAGGGAGTAATATAGACCAAAACAAGAAGAAATTGTTGTGTAAACATGTGCTCTTAAGTGCATACCTTAAGATCTGTGAGCACTTCTCCATCCTCACACCTCTGGAACATATAAATCTTCTACTGAAAAAAGTGGTCATATCTCTGAAGGTATGCGTTTTAGAGGCTATGTTTATTAAAAAATTATTTCTTGTTTTGACCATTACTATTTCTTCCCTAAATGTGGAAAACAAAGAGCTTATAGTAGAAGATACTTGTTTCATGCAGCCGTAGATGAAGAAGTGCTCATAGCTCTTAAGGTTTTTAGAGCCCATGTATAATGGACTTTATTGCTTCAAAAGATTGTTCCTGTGATTTGACTAGATATCGACCATCCCTCTTGGTATGTACTCCTGTCATACTAAATGACTTAAGACGGTACACAAGGTACGTTTCCAGCTGGAGGTTGTCTTACTAACGGTATTCTCGGGCGGTATTCCACACAGTTCTGGAACGGACTGTATTCTACTCGTTAAGAGATACAGTCTTACGTTAAAGATATAACACAATAATGCGTATTTATGTTAGAAACTGTGTGTATGCATCGAGGCAGCATAACTTATGGCGCGAAATTTAACCAGCGTATACTCATCGAGTGTTTGAGAACGGAAGCATTTGGCGGCTTGAAAACAACTTCAAACACAATTTTGAACATCGCCGAAAATTTTTTCGTTGACACCCACCACAAAATAACGAAAAGAGAAATCTTACCGCTTACTACATTTTAGCTGTGGTAAAGCTTCAGCATTATACGTGACGTTTAACCAATTCTTTGCTAATAACTCTATTCGGAAAATATTTTGCAGACAATGCCCTTCTATACCATTGAATATACTATCAAAATTTATCACTGTACGACACACAGTTCAGCAGACACGTCGTCATAAACATTGAGATGCATGAGCAACTAACTTTTCTTAAAACGGAGCTGCTGATGCTGTTTTTAAAACGAGAATTCGATTTTTTTAAAGATGCAGCTGTTGGGGGCAGGGGATTACTGATTTTGTTGCTGGTGAACTCTGGTTTAGCACGACACGGCACAACAACTCCTTCGCAATCATGTTTCCTGTATACACAAGAATTATCTTGTTACATCGCTGTTATTCTCAGCGGCCGGCACAAAACACACGTGGCCAGAAATCGATGGATGTCTACCGACCTCAGCCGACCCAGAGATAGCTCCCGTTCAAGGCGTTGTAAACGAACTGCACACACTGCGTGCCGTCGTAGCCGTCTTTAAAGGACGAGTCATTCAACAGAAATACAGAACCAGCATAAATTCTATGCCAGCGCTATAAACAAACCTACGAATAAGAAAACTGTAAGGATTGCCATTCTCCAAAAACTACTTAATAGGCGAGATAGCAGAGAGCTATTGAGGAATTCTCCGATGTATTTCGCCGAACTATAAGCCGATTCCTGTGCTGCACTTAATCCAAGGCCTCTTTCTCTGTCAATGGAGGTATGTGCCAATCTAACTTCTACTGCCTCCCTCAATACACCTTAAATGAAGTTTGTCGCCGGCTTCACGACGATGGTGTGGTATCTTTGTGCTCACTGAAAGGCAATTTTCGGGGACAGCTGAACTATTTTGTAGGGAGCACATTGTGCTCATGTGGGATCGATGTAGACGCTTGTAAAACAATAAACTGGTAGCCAAGCTCGCAGGAATTCTTTTTATTCCATGATTACCGAGAGTTCTTATAGTTTGTCCTATGTACGTACTCAAAATAAGAAAAACTATCTGGTAACCCTTACGTAATTGGGAATTGACCACTAAACGTCACTAGGGCTGGCCCCGACAGTACTACAAGAGGTGGCGAGGTGTGTTGTGTGCTCAGTGAAGATGCAGGTACAGTAGAACTGGTCGCTCAGGAGAGTTCAGTTACGTGTTAAAGCAGCCTAAGTCAGTTGTCGGATATGTGATTGTTAAGCAGAAACGAGGAGGTATAGCCACAGCTAAACCACAGTCACGTAGATCTCATGTCTTCGCAAACAAGGACCATCGAACACTCGCATGAAACCAATGCGTAAAGCATCATTCGTGAGTTCCAGTGTGCTACAAGCACTCCTGATATCATAATGACTCTGCGAATGGATTAAAAAGAAGGAACTACAGCGGTCTAGACGTTCTTCATAAGCCACACATTTCTGTAATCAATGCTAAGCGACGATTAAGATAGTATAAAGAGCGACGCTACCGACCACTGGATGATCACAACAAGTGATTTGGGGTGATGAACCGCACCACGTTCTGTGACAGTTGGGTTTGGCGAAACCCTGGAGTAAATTACCTGTCATCATGTGTATTTCCAACAGTAACGTGCGGATGAGGTGATACGGGGCTGTTTCTCGCGTTTAGGGTGTGATCCTCATTCTGCGCTCAAGAAAACGCTAAATGCGGGGGGATATGAACGCATTCTACATTCTACAATAGAGGAACAGTGCAGAGACAATGTTTCTTGGTATCAGTTCGACAATGTGTACTGTTATGGAGTAGCAAGAGTGAGGGAATGTTTTGCAGGCAATATCATTCTTGAAATGGACTAGCCTTTACAATGTTCCGACCTGAACCTCATGGAACATATAAGGGACAAGTTAGAACGCCGACTTCGCTCAATACCCCAACATACAACATTCCTACCTTCTCTTTTAACGAAGAACAGGCTGCCTTTCGTCCACATACGAACTCCAAACTGAATGTATCGCTATTAGAGCTCGAGCCGTCATAAAGGCGATGGCTGAACACATCACAATTTAACGTTCACTGACTGATGTAATACGTTTCTTCATATAGTGTACGATACGCCACACTTGTATAGTACGGGGTGTACCTCAAGGTTTTAGAGCTCTGAATTATCTGCCAGGCAACACAGTAGACCGTTTCGATAGCGAGGAATGTGAATGAGCTCTTTCCTGCATTAAAACAATCTTCTTCCTATTTACTTTTTCCAAATTTCAATCTGTGGGTAAACATAAACTTCCAATAAACCACTGATAGTGAGGTCTATGAATAAGGAAGCCCTAACGACTCGACGACCAAGCACCAGATCACACTAAATATTCACTTTCTAGAAACCATAAACGTTCTCGTGGATTTTAGTTGATTTCGGCGATTCTGAAATGCAGCAGTTAGTATTCGTTATTACTTAGTATCGCCTCCTCTCTGAAAACTTTACGTTATAAAGAACTTCTATCATTACCTTCCTCCAGAATTAAAGTTTGAAAATCCACTTGCTACAGTCTGTGCTATACTTAACGTGCATAAGCTGAAATTGTAGGCATTAAGCTATTAATACGTGTGATAGACGATTTGAATGATAGGATTTAATACTGGATTGCCGTACGCGTACATCATTTTATACGGAAGTGTTTGGTCCCTCTGCAGACATTTCTTTTGCTCCATTTTCTATGTCGTTCATCAATATAAAGGTGTTTCGACTGGAGGCATTTATCTGTTAAGTACCCTGTTTATGCGGGTTGCACTGCTAGGGTTGACCTAAATTCTTCATACAAGTCCAGTTGTTTTTGTTGCTCCACATCTCTCGACGCAGTAACTCACACTGAACTTGTATTAAAAATTCGTCCGTTTACTTGTTCATAGAGTACTGGCGACTTAGTCTAATGGGCGGAAGAAAAACTTAACATTATTTAAGTCAATTCACCACTGTAAAAAGTTTTGTAAGTTTTAAATTTCTCGTCCAATAAGGTTTCTATATGCCTGTATTAACTGAATTCTGTTTGTTTATCACCAATAGAATATGTAGATTTCACAGCTTCCAATTTTCCCTTGCCCTTTTCCAGAGCGAGCTTCTGACCAATTCTGCGTTCAGCTGCAACTGGCCAGATGGCAGCACACGTTTCAAGCGCTCCGTGCTAATCTTCATGCTCAGGGCTTCACAGCCGATGGAGATAACAGTTGGAAAAACGTACTCCTTGTCAAGGCAGACGCTCTTGCAGGTAGGTGATGGTTAATCTAATGATACATTGTGACAAGGCTTCATTTTAATAAAAGTAATGCTCTCCAAGGTAACGCCAATAATTTACGAAACTTTGAATGCTTCACAGAACTCCAGTCAGTCACCACATTTTCCAGAAATTTTGAGGCTCTTTGCGTCTCCACAAATAGAGAGGGACGACCCGAGATGGACTATTCGTATGGTAATCTGAAGACAAACTTCAGAAGTCTAGGGATAGCGATGTGCACATATACAGATGGCGGTAGTGTAGCGTACACAAGATATAAAAGGGCAGTACATCGGTGCAGCTGTCATTAGTACTCAGGTATTCCATGTCAATAAGTTTCGGACGTGATTATGTCAACACTAAGGGAATTAAGAGACTTTGAACGTGGAATTATAGTAGGAGCTAGACGCATGGGACATTCCTTTTCGGGATATTCCGAGAGCCACAGTGTCAAGAGTATGCCGAGAACATCCAGTTTCATGCGTTATCTCTCACCATGGACAACGCAGTGGCCGACGACCTTCACGTAACGACAGAGAGCAGCGGCGTTTGCGTAGAGTTGTCAGTGCTAACAGACAAGCAGCACTGCATGAAATAACAGCAGAAATCAATGTGGGGCGTACGAAAAACGTATCTGTTGGGACACTGCGGCGAAATTTGGCCTTAATGGACTATGGCAGTAGACGACTGACGTGAGTGCCTTTGTTAACAACATGACATAGCCTATAGCGCCATTCCTGACCTCGTGACTATAACGGTTGGACCCTAGATGGCTGGAAACCCCTGGCCTGGTCAGATGAGCCCCGATTTCGGTTGGTAAGAGCTGATGCGAGGTTTCGAATGTGGCCCAGACCCCAAGAAGCCATCGCGCTAAGTTGTCAGCAAGGCAATTGTTCAAGCTGGTGGTGGCTCCATAATGGTATGGATAGTGTTAACATCAAATGGACTGGGTCCTGTGGTCCATTTGAGCCGATCGTTGACTGAAAAGAGTTTTATGTTCTCAAACAATTATGGGACTTCTATGAAATAATGCGCCATATCACCAGGTCACAATTATTCGCGGTTGGTTTGGAGAACGTTCTGAACAGATCGAGTGTCTGATTTGGCCACTCAGATTGCCCATCATGAATCCCAACGAACATTTATAGGACATAATCGAGAGGTCAGTTCATGCACAAAATCCTGCACGGGCAACTGTTTCGCAATTATGGACGACTACAGACGCAGCAAGGGTCAGTGGAGTTCCAACTATTGTTGAGTCCGTGCCACGTCGAGCTGCTGGACAACGCCGGGCAAAAGGACGTCTGATATGACATTAGGAGGTATCCCATTACTTTTGTCACTTCAGTGCAGATCCCATTTTGGATTAAACAGTGTACCTCACATCATTATCGCTTTATGTCTTTCAAGTAAGAAAAGAAAGAGTCGTATGCCATTGTTGGCTGGGTGATGCCAAGGAGGTGTTCAGCTGCCTAATCGTATGAGTTTTGTTCTGCCGCACTTTATGTGTCGTATCTGTACTTTGCTTAGTGTAAGAAATTGTAACTGGTGTGTGTACAATGTTTGGTCTGTATGATGACGACACGTGGAGGTGAAACCTAGTGTGGGCACAGGGTCAACTCCTCTTGAATAGCACCAAAAAAAACCAGCTGAGTGTTACATCCTTAGGGGAGGGTCACTATCAACTGCTTCGCATGTCCTCATTTCAGGAGAGACCACAGAGAGGCTTGCAATTTAATCGAGGATTAAGTACGGCACAGGGGCAGCCGTAGCAATACATCAGAAATTTGGAGTGCTGTCCGACAACGGGACGAAATGGTAATTTCTGCAAGTAGTCGCCCTCTCCAGATTCCCATACGTTCCGTTCTGTTTCGTCTGAATAGGACGTTGAGGCTGCCCGTCCAGCGGAACCCTATTGTCCTTCTGGAGCCCCAAATTAGGCTGGCCAGCCAGTACTGGTTTTTAGTCCCTTTTTAATAGCAATCTCTGTTTCTGAATCGCCATTAGCGCGCCTGTCCCAAGCGAAACGCTGTTTGTTCCCATGAGCCGAAAGCAACAAGATACAGAAAATCTTGTAGACTCAGTTAATGACAGGTTTCCCCAGAATCGAATTGAAATAAAAGTGCATTAGTGCTCCTTACCACTCAAGTAGTTAAGCGTGAAAGTAATTTGACCAAGAAAAGCAAGCATCGTGTGAATAAAAAAGAGAATGAAGATGGCAGGCAAGACAAATGCTTATCATTATCTAAATAGGAATAAAAATGTGAGAAGATGGCCTGACACAGGCTGACATCATACAACTCCTCGTGCGTGTATCTAGGATATCGTAACTTCCACTGAGCATGGCGGCGCTGGACTTGGGTTCTGGATGTGACACTGTATCGAGATGATGGAAATGGGTGCAACAGATGATGGCAGCCCATGGTACCACGGTCCTTTATTGTTTAAGTATTATTTACAACCATTCAGTCTTACTGGGCACGAGTGTTAACCTCTGGGAACTCAGCGATTGCGGCAAATACGCCGTTACATTTGTCATCCCAGCGCGGTTCCAGTCACTGACAGAGCTTACCTATCCCCACTGATGCTGTGTTATGCCCCATGGACTCCTCGAGTAGCAAAGGCCGTAGCAGATCCGGCGCGGTGTCTTGTCTCGGTGAAGGTGACCACGTGATGGTGAGGTGACCAAGTGATGGCGAGGCGACCCAGAGCTCCAAACACCGTACTAGAGGACGGACGGGTACAGCTGTTTGCGCGGGCCCTAGTGGGCTCGTGGGATGCCCGGAGAACAAGAAGGCAGCTTGATCCCGACGAGTAGTCCTGCAGTGGTGGCAGAGCACAGGGCCGCCGAAAGCCCAGGCAATCCAGTCCTGTACGCAGCCAGTGCTCGGGACAAGATGTTGCAGCAACAGGGGCCGATTCATGCATTACAGGAAGGACTGAGGTTCATATCCTTACGTGACCATGAAAAATCGGATCTGATCCATAATTATTGTTTGCGGGATCGTTCGGAAAACAGCTTTGTAGCAAACAACAAAGGTACAGTCGAAGTCTAGCCTAATTCCATCGACACATGTATCTAGCCTTCCAAGAAAGGAAGTATAATGTTAAAGGTCCTATCAGCCACAGGTCTCACCTCCGTAATCCCGTATTCAAGGTCGCTAACGCAAGATTGTATTCCATTCTGAAGTAACCTGTTCAAATCCCTGAGGAAAGGGTCTGGGGTAAAGTTTTCGAGCACTAGACATTCCAGCAACGATGTGAATCACGTTCCAAACATCTCCAGAGAAGAGTGTCTTGGGAATCAGAGTCTCTGACACTGCTAACTGCGATTCGCCCCTTGGCTGCGGACGTTCCTTTTTTACTTGAGAGGAATAGACCACATGCTGGAACAGGTTAAACCCGTTCCTTCCCTCATCATGATTTACCACAGAAATACACAAACACACACACACACACACACACACACACACACATACACATCCATTGCAGGCACCTACAAGAAGAAGAGACATTTAAGTCGTAATTCTCACACACCGCCAGGAGTGAAGCCACTGAGCACCGGGGAAGACAATAAGACAATCGCTTTCCGTTGGGTGTAAGACCCCTCTGTCTATTAACGATGAGCTCTCAGAGACGATGTACAAGGTCAGCTAGGACAAGGATGACGAAGGAAGTCTGCCGAGTTCTTTTCAAAATAGCTTGTACGCCTGTTAATCGATCAGCAAAGCCACGGCGAACCTAAATCAAGATTGGATGCGGTGATATGACTCCCGGCCGTATCGTATCTAGCGTCAATCATAGCGGCAACTAGCACCCTAGTAACCCTTCCGATATGTTATCGCTGGTATCTAATAATGTTTTGTACGCTATTTCGGGCAATTGTTCCTTATACTTCTCGAGAACAATAAAGTATGTGAAAGTACTTTGTTTCACATCGTTTGATATTTAATAGGATTCACCTTACGTAAATCGTTAAAAAATAATTCAGGTTACAACTGATTGGTCAGGCATTTGAAGTATTAACTGGGTTCTCCTTTCCGAACGCAGTCTGACCACAATTGTCAATTTTCTCAAAATTCCAGTTGAGAAAGAATGAGAATCTTTTCAAATCACAATCTTTTCAACTAAATACTGCTGACTCCTAGGCTTCGTGAAGTGAGTAACATCTCTTCATGGTTTATTTACGTCATGAAAAGTTTGCTGTTGGCCTCCAAACTATTGCTCGTTACATATCGGCACTCGTCGAAACATTTGGTGCCCTTACGAGACGACTGCTTCCAACCTCAGTGTTCTAACAGTTGTAATACTGCACATGAAATGTGTTCGCAGTTGCAAGTATGAACAGCTATCAGCTGTATAAGAGAATGACGACAGTGAGAATTTGTGGCAGACCGGGACTCGAGCCCGGATTTCCGCTATACGCGAGCGTTCGCCTCAACGGCTTTGACTATCCGTGCACCAACCACGGCCAGACCCAGGCTTGCAAATGTCGTTGTTTCTACGTCACAACGTGTACACATATATTATGTAATTCCCGTATAGTAGAGGACATTTTAATTGGAAGCCCCTGCCCGGTATCACCGGATAAAAAAAACACTGCATCGTTCTTCTGAACGACACTGGCACTGGCAATATCGTAGTTGTAGCACTTTTGTAGCGATGGTAATCCTTGTACTACGTGTTTCAATTTTTGTTTTGTGTGAGTAGGATTGAGTGCAACAAAGATCGATTATTGGGCTTTATAGCTTTATGTAATAGTGAATCTTGGATAAAGAGAACTTTAGTGAATTAAACACTCCCTGTACACCTACAAAACGTAACCTTGATCCTGAAATGGATGAAATAGATAGTGAATATATTAACCTAAAATTGCCCCCATAAGGTTGATACGACTATACAGAAAAGAAATCGATTGCAGAAGTATAAAAGTCGATGGGTAGTGGAACATGGTGTTTGGCTAACTAATGATCAACAGAACGAATACAATGGAAACTGCAAATTATTTGAAATTGTATTTACACTTTATTCAGTTGGAATAGGTCTGGTTACTGTAAAAATCCTTAGTGCATGCATGTGTTGTGATGTATGTATATATATTGTTATGGTTATGAAGGCTGGCTGTACAGGTGGTTGGTGGTGGGTGAGGTGAACTGTTTATTCTTGTTAGCTTTAGATTAAGTAACACCTGAAAACAAGACATCATCAGTATAAATCAGGAATAATAAAAAAACTTCTAGGCTTCTTCACTAATTTCAGGACTCTGCTTCTGCTTCTTCGTCTATAGTTCACCTTGCAGTGATTAAAAAAAATGTTACTGGGGCTGAACCAGCCTTAGCACATTATAGTATAAAACATAATTTGCCCTACAACCGTACAGACTGTACTGTAAAAGTCAATAAAGTCGAACAGTCAACGGGTAATACTGCCGGTTCATAGTGTGCAATGGGCTCAATATTTCGACCATCAGACGTGTCACCTTCGTCAGTTGCGCTGACCAACTGAGCTCCTGATTGGCTGACTGATTTTGACTTTAGGGGATGTCTGGATCTCGTTTCTTTTGTAGTTATGGCACTTGTGGTGCCTTGCCATCTTAACTGCTCTACTCGTTTGCCTTTTTAATTCTCATTCTTCTTTTGTTACACTGTCTCTCTTACTGCGCGCTTTATTCAGGAAATAGGCACGGCCGCCTCCTGAGGTTGCTTTAAAAAAACAGGTGGACCCCCCCCCCCCCCCCACGCCCACGCCGGCGTAATGGCCACCACAAAAAATCTATTTCCATCTCTGCATAATGGTTAGCTTTCACTAAAGCAAAGTCTCGCAGGATGTGGGTACTGTCGTGATTGTGTATGTCTGGTTAAGGTTAACCGTTAATAAGCACTCATCTGTGAGCCGTGCTGCGGCTCGCGTTGGTGCTGTTTGTAGGTTTCTGCCCTCTGTTGCAAGCCAGACGGTATCGTTTAGTTGGCGTGGTTGCGGTTGTTTGTCCTCTTCTTGTGTTGACTGGCGCCACTTGGTTTCGCAAGCGTTGCCTGTCCGCTAGTGGCAGCAGCTGCGGTTTTCGATATGTAGTAACCGTTGCCCTATCTTTGGGGCGAAGTCGTTGTTTTACCGTGTTGTGTGAGTGTAGCAGTTCGGTGGCGACTCAGGAGGAGAAGCCAGGTCCGCGTAGTGCCAGAACACGCCGAGACCACTTGCGGCACTCATGGACCTGCGGATGGAAGGGCTGTGGTCACAAGGGTGCACGATTTCGTCGTAAACCAGATCCAGCAAGCTTTAAGTTAAGTGCATTTCAATCCAAGTAGAGCGGAGTCAGTCACCCGTGTGGGCTCCGCAGGACGTATGTCATGTTGTGACAAATTATCATCGCACCGTCAGATGCAGTTTGGTGGATGTGCGTACCGCTTAGTACTCAGTGATTAGATGGTGTGGTTACTCAACTGTGAATTAATAAAGCAGCGAAGAGATTTGTTTCATTCTACCAACCATCGTCAGAGTTGTCACAGTGAGTTCAGTGTGCATTTGTGTACGTAATGAATTTGATGTCACTCATTTGGTACTTGGTTTTGACTCACTTTGGGATTGTTTCCGCACTGACGTGTGGTTGCTGATTCTGGTTGGTTATATTTCGGTTTTGCCTCGCACGCAAATCGAGTGGGGTTTTAGTTACTGTTAGTTTGTCTGGTGTTCTGTACTGTGACTTGTTTGGACAGATTTTCGGGTTTTTGAAATCGGACGGAAATATGGTAGTGGTTCCTTTCTCGTTCCGGGCGCTCTAAACACAGCATTCTGAGAACGTAGTGCAGACCGCCGGTTGCAATTGGTTTATGGGACATCAGGTAGCTTCAGCAAGATTATCATTAGTCATTCGTTAGACTGCCATTTGTCCGAGTTACCATCTTGTGAAGTGAATGCAACTCTTGGCTACCTATCTCATCGCTCGCGAAACTGTTTGTTGTCGGACCTTCTGAGAGGTCGATTCCTGGAGTACCGTCTGTGACTGGTCCTTGTGTTTTATTTTTTTATTATTTATTAGCATACCTTGGAATGCCTACATTAAAGGTTATATATGTCTTGTTAATAGTTCTAGTCGCCTTCTGGCATTAATCTAGCAGTGTATGGTTGTGTTACAAGGTTCACCATCATCTTATTTCACCCATTTGGTGAGCAGTTGCTTGTTCCTTTTAATTAACCTTTGCTTGTATTTGCTGTTTTACAGCAGGTTCTCTAAATCTTTTTATATAATTGCCGTTCCTGGCGAGTAAGGCCTTCTGCCGTGATTGTGATCATTTGCTTAAAAAATTTGATATTGTTATTGTAGCAGTAAGCTTTAAAACCTTATTTACTGCCACCCCAGGCGTCTGATACCGTCTACTGTGTTTGTGGCCACTTATCTGTTAATATTTCAATACCTGTAAGTTGTAAATTGCAGCGAGTTCTTAAACATTCTTAATTTATTGCCATTCTTGGCGTGTAAGGCCTTCAGCCGTGATCACAGTGGATTTTTTAAACATTATTTGTATCTGTATTTTATGGTGATTTGCTAAATTGTAACGCACTGAAAACACTATCGTTTACACAGTAGTTCATTCCTTCATTAATATCGTGTGGCATTTTTTATTTATTGTTGAGTCTGGAATTACTGTTTTAAAAACAAATATGTGTAACTGTAAAAGGCAACCAATGGTAACTGATTACAGCCCCGTCCACAATCGTAATTGAATCCTGGCTTCTCTTGACCATGAGGTTTTAATCTGGTCAAAAATTGAAAGAAGGGTAGAGCGGTTTGATTGGCAAGGGGTGGGGTGGGGGAGAAGCGAAAGAAAGAGAGAGAGAGAGAGGGGGGGAGGGAGAGAGAGAGAGAGAGAGAGAGAGAGAGGAAGTGGCAAGGGGAAAAAAGCCTTTGCAATAGTTGGGTCGGATAGTAAAAGCAGTAGCTGATATCTTGCTGACTGCGACAATTCATACAAGGATACGTTATAGTGATAGAGGGTATCATACAAGCGAATACCGTGTCAAGACCATCTTCGTCTTAAGACGTCAGTCCGTTACGGTGCGGTGCTGCTGTGTAAGCTGTGGGACACTCCTGCAGCGATGCGCTAGTTGTTGCTGGGCGCCGGGTTAGACCCAGATCACCCAGCGGTGTGTGGTAGGCGTGTTACGTAGCGGATGACGTAGCCGATGCCCTCGAGCGTCTTGATAGCAGTAGCGACCCACTCATCGAAGCAAAGCTGCTCGGAGCCACTGGGTTTCCGTGTTTTTGCGGCAGCACCAGTGTTTTCCTTCAGTGCGTCCGTCGCGCTGTGTTTCTCCGCCAGCTGCTCCGTGAGGGGAGCGGCGGCAGGTGTCGTCCCTTCCCCTGTGGCGTTCGCACGGACATCGTGTCCCAACTGCGAGCGCAGTTGCCGCAGCTTGCTGTATGGTTCCTCCGTCTCTGCAGAAAGGGTGGCCTTTAGAGCTGCCCTCTCTCCATCCGTGGCGGCTTTGAAGGCCGAAATCGCATCCTCCGCCCTGGCCGCCAGCATGGCGAACACCTCCCGCGACTTGCAGGGCCTGCTGTGCTACCGGCGGCGGCCGGTCCCCCGCGCCACTCTCACTAGCGCGGTATTCCGGACACCTATGGGCAGTGGAAGCTACCTTCTCAACTCTCAGTTCCGTCTTTGTTAGGCGGCGTCATCGACGCTTCTGCTCGGTTTGCGCCTTGTCCCCAGCGGAGCCGTCGCTGGCAAAAGACTGTCAGCCACGCCAGTTGGCCACATGTGGCCCTCCGCAGCGAGCGCAAGTTGGCGCCTCGTCTCGTCGTCCGTCACAGGTGCGGGTATCATCCGCACTTCACGCACTGCGGAGACGTGCGGCAGTAATTAGCCACATGCCCCTCAGTTTGTCACCTAAACCACTGGGGCTCACCGTCCATACAAAAGGGGAGAGCTTCGGTGGTCACAGAAAAGCATAAGAGCTTCCTTAGCCCGAAGATGTCGCCGCCATCCGTCGCAGTTTGAACGACGACGACGTGTAGCGGCGGTTGCTTCTTGTTCGTCCGATTGTGCAATTTTGCAGTTGCGCCCCGGAATCCGGCGCGTAACAGCCTCTCTTGGACCGCCTTCTCGTCGCAGATCCGTGACAATCGGACTGGACTTTTAATTGGATCTTTTACCGACCCCCCCCCCCCCTCCTCCCGACTCAGAAGATATAGTTGTTGAACAGTTCAAAGAAAACTTGACTCTCATTTCAAATACGTTAATCACTCATCAAATTATAGTCGATGGTGACTTCAGTCTACCCTCGATATGCGGGAGGCATAAAATTCATCCGGAATTGTACAGGATGCTTTCTCACAAAACTATTTTGAACAATTACTGCATGAGGCCACTCGAAGCCTAAATGGTTGCGAAAGCATACTTGATCTCTTAGCAAGAAATAATCGTGGTCAAATAGTGAGTATGGTGACGAATACAGGGATTAGCGACCACAACACAGTTGCTGCCTGGCTGATTACTGTAACACCTACAACCATGAAAAAGAAACGCAAAGTACATCTGTTTAAAAAAGCTGATAAAAATGCTCTTAACGCCTTTTTAAGAGACGATCTTCACTCGGAAGACGGAAAGTTAAGTGTAGAAAAGTTGTAGAATGATTTCAAAGAGATTGTATCGAAAGCAGTTGAGAGATATACACCACATAAATTAATATAAGTGATGGTATTGGTCCCCCATGGTAGACAAAATGAGTCAGATCGCTGTTCCACAAGCAGCGAAAAAAGCATGCCAAATTTAAAAGAACGCGAAATCCCCAAGACTACCAATGTTTTGCAGAAGTTCGAAATATGGAGCGTAATTCAATGCGAGATGCTTTTAATAATTTCTGCAATCAAATTCTGTCTCGAAATCTAGCAGAAAACCCAAAGAGATTCTGGTCAGATTCCTCAAGTCACACCAGTACCCAAAAAGGGAAGTAGGAGTAATCCGCTGAATTACATATACTGTACATATACTGTATTCAAACATTATGAAGTACCTCAAAGAACCGATTTATTGACACATAGCCAGCAGGGATTCAGGAAATACAGGGATTCAGGACATATCGTTCTTGCGACACATAACTAACTCTTTATACTCGTGAAGTAATGAGTGCTATCGACAGCTGATGTGAAATTGATTCCATATTTTTAGATTTCAAGAAGCCTTTCGTCTTCTAACCAATTTTCGTGCCTATGGAATATCGCCTCAGTTGTGCTACTAGATTCGTGATTTCCTATCAGAAGGGCCACAGTTGCTAGTAATAGACGGAAAGTCATCGAGTAAAATAGAAGCAATATCCGGCGTTCCCCAAGAAAATGTTATAGGCCCTCTATTGTTTCTGATCTATATTAACGACATAGGAGACAACCTCAGTAGCCGTCTTATATTGCTTGCTGATGATGCTGTCATTTAAAGTCTTGTAAGGTCACTAGAACGAACTGCAAAATGATTTAGATAAGATATCTGTATGGTGCGAAAAGGGGCAATTGACCTTGAATAACGAAAAGTGTGAAGTTATTCACATGAGTACTACAAGAAATCCGCTAAATTTCAATTACGCGGTAAGTCACAGAAATCTGAAGGCTGTAAATTCAACTAAATACATAGGGATTACAATAACAAATAACCTAAACTGGAACGATCACATGGATAATGTGGGTAGAGCAAACCAAAGACGGCGATTCATTGGTAGAACACTTAGAAGGTGCGACAGGTCTACTAAAAAGACTGCTTACACCACGCTGTCCGCCATATTCTGGAGTACTGCTGTGCGGGGTGGGATCCGTATCAGGTGGGACTGACGGATGACATCGAAAAGGTACAAAGAAGGGCAGCTCGTTTTGTATTATCGCAAAGTAGGAGAAACAGTGCCACAGACATGATACGTGAATTGGATTGGGTTGGGTTGTGTTGGGGGAGGAGACCAAACTGGGAGGTCATCGGTCTCATCGGATTAGGGAAGGAAGTCGGCCGTGCCCTTTTCAAAGGAACCATCCCGGCATTTGCCTGAAGAGATTTAGGGAAATCACGGAAAACCTAAATCAGGATGGCCGGACGTGGGATTGGTTGGTTGTTTTGGGGAAGGAGACCAGACAGCGTGGTCATCGGTCTCATCGGTCTCATCGGATTAGGGAAGGATGGGGAAGGAAGTCGGCCGTGCCCTTTCAGAGGAACCATCCCGGCATTTGCCTGGAGTGATTTAGGGAAATCACGGAAAACCTAAATCAGGATGGCCGGACGCGGGATTGAACCGTCGTCCTCCCGAATGCGAGTCCAGTGTGCTAACCACTGCGCCACCTCGCTAGGTCACGTGAATTGGAGTGGCAGTCATTAAAACATTGGTGTTTTTCGTTGCGACGGGATCTTCTCATGAAATTTCGATTACCAGTTTTCTCCTCCGATTGCGAAAAGATTCTGTAGGCACCCATCTGCATAGGGAGATGTGATCATCACGATAAAATAAGAGAAATCAGCGCTCGCACGTGCTCGTTCTTCTCGGGCGCCGTTTGAGAGTGGAACGGTAGAAAGACAGCTAGAATGTGTTTCATTGAACCCTCTGTCAGGCACTTTATTGCGAATAGCAGGGTAACCACGTAGATGTAGATTGAAGAATAGTAGAAAATACAGCACTCTGAATATACAACCTGATGGTATAGTTCATTGCAAAATTACACTATTTTCTTTAATATAGAATTTGGCGACAGCTTTGAGAGCACAAGCTATTAATGAAAACATTCAAAAATTGTGTTAAGGTCTCTTAGGTACAGCACAAAACAAAAACAACTTTTCTTGTACGTGAATTCCGAGCAAAGGGTGCTCCTACAACACCGTCGCACACAACGGCAGGAACAGTTAATGCGTCGCTAGTCGGACTGCAAGTCAGCTGGCGGAGGGACAGACTGCGGGCGTACGAAATGGGGATCGCTAGCCCCAAACAGATCGAATGCTCACGCCCGCACAGCAGTAAAAGGCCCACAAGCAACCAAGTGTAGTACAGACACTGACTGCGTGCACACAAAATCAAATTAGCACAACTAAGCACAGAACACGCCAATTAACCATTAAGTGCAGCGAGACGACTTCAAACAGTTGCGTAAAATGTAAATTACAAACACATGAAGGCAACAGTCATGTCAAGTGAACAACCCATGGCAATTAAATCTCAAAACAGTCGGGTCAAAACAACATCCTAAACTGCCATAAAACTAGTTCACGAAATATTCAGTTTTAAATCTGGCTTACAGTCATCGCTTTTTCGGTGTCGAGGGAACGCCCTGAGCTCCCCTTAAAATATCTGGCGGAATAACGAGGCTTTCGAATACGACTGGCTGATTGGTAACAGACAGTGCGGTATGGAACACACTAAATGCCAGCACTGAGAGAGGCTAAAACAACAAATACCCACAATGACCACAGATTTTCAGTGTAATAATGTCAGTGAAACAACTCAAACCCAGTCTCGGATAACTTGAATGACCCGACCCACACAATAAATCATGAATATGTATTCAGGACCAAACGGCAAACTGTGCTTAAAACAACTTCGGGGTACACACGTCTGCAGATATAGAGGACAGAAAAAAATTATCAAATAAAACTACGCTCTCACAGGAAAATCACCTTGAAACATTTCCAAGACTCCTCGTCTGACAGCATAAATTGCCTAACTGGCAGACAAGTGAAGCAGGTCCAGATAGCAACGGGCCCCCGGCGCCTCGGCTCCCCGGCTCGTCCACAACACACCGCAAGTAATGGCGACACCGACCAAATCCACGGCTACCTCGCGTGGCACTTGTCGCGCTCGTACTGCCCTCACCTCTCTCCAGCACCCCCTTGTTCGTCCGCCAGAGCGCGCTATATCGCTCTCAGCTTGCAACGGACGACCAAAGATAAAAACAGAAGGTAGAAAGGAATAAGTCGGCTGTGAGCGCGAACCCCAGAGAGAACAGCTCGTGGGGGAAGGGATATAGGTTGACCGCGCTTCCTCAGGAGCTAAGTTCGGCAGCGCACCTGAAGCTGGCGACATGTCTGATCACCGAAATATTGCGCCCGCTGGTCATAATGAACTGGCAGTACACCCGAGCGGGGTGTTCGATCGACAAATATGTCGAGAAGGGCTTACAACTCACAAGATCAGTTACGTTAATTAATCTACAGCTTCAGATATTCGTCTGGCCAGAACCAAAATAGAAACTCTACTTGCTTTAATAAGCTCCTGAAATGAAATAAATTTTAAAACATAGACAGTTTATTTTATTGCTTTCAAACTGGCGATACTAACAAACAACACATAAAACGCGAGGTACTGGCGGAATTAAAGCTGTGAGAATCGGGTGTGAGTCGTACTTTGGTAACTCAGTTGGTTCTTAATTTAAACAAATGCGTTAATGTATCAACAATGAACTTCAACAAGTGTCATAGGACGTCCGCACCGATCAAATACAGCGATCAATTACGAACAAAATGAGATTCAAAAAAAAGTTGATAGAGCAATTGCCCGCGAAAGGCAAAGGTCCCGAATTCGAGTCTCGGTCCGGCACACAGTTTTAATCATCCAGAAAGTTTCGTATCAGCGCACACTCCGCTGCAGAATGAAAATTTCATTCTGGAACACTAAAACTGTTTCCATTATTGGTACAATATTTTACAGCCAAAAATGGCATTCTGCTTAAGTTAAAGGAAATTTGTAGAAATACGAGTAGTAACAAATCTTCTGATAGCATGTTGCAAACAAATCGAAAGTTAATGAAAAAATTTTAATTCTCTTCAAACTATATCTCAAATAGGTGCTGACAACAAAAAGCTAATTTTGGACTTACACATTTTTTATTTACAAATATGAAGGATTTGGTACCTGATTTGATTAAAAACATTCTTTATTTACAAATATGAGGGATTTGGTTCCTGATTTGATTAAGAAAAACAGTCATGCACACACAATGCCTTACTGCATGAGACATCACATGCGTTTCGTGTGATATACACTAGAGAACGTAATTTTGGAAAATTTGTGCTCATTTTTCCCAGTGTCGTAAATCTACAGGGATACTCTGCCAATCTCATTTAAGTACCTGGCAGAGGATTCTTCGAACCACCTTTACAATTCTCTATTATTCCAATCTCGTATAGCGGTCGGAAAGAAAGACCAATTATATCTTTCCGTACGAGCTCTGATTTCCCATATTTTATCGTGATGATCGTTTCTCTCCTATGTAGGTTGGCGCCGGCAAAATATTGTCGCATTCAGAGGAGAAAGTTGGTAATTGGAATTTTGTGAGAAGATTCCGTTGCAACGAAAATAGCCTTTCATTTAGTGATGATGTCCAGCCCAAATCTTGTATCATTTCAGTGACACTCTCTACCATATTTCGCGATAATACAAAACGTGCTGCCCTTCTTTGAACTTTTTCGATGTACTCCGTCAGTCCTATATGGTAAAGATCCCAAATCGTAGAGCAGTATTCTAAAAGAGGCCGGACAAGCATACCGTAGGCAGTCTCCTTTGTAGACATTTGTAGACCTGTTACGTTTTCTAAATTTCCTGCCAATAAAACACTGTCTTTGGTTAGCCTTCCCCACACATATTCTGTGTGTTCCTTTCAATTTAAGTTGTTGGCAGTTGTAATTCCTAGGTATTTAGTTAAATTTACGGCCAATAGATTTGTCTGATTTATGGTGTAACCTAAGTTTAACGAATTCCTTTTAGCACTCATGTGGATGACCTCACACTTTTTGCTATTTAGGATAGGGCTGCCAATTTTCGCACCATTCAGATATCTTTCACCTACACCGTTTTGCAATTTGTTTTGATCTTCTGATGACTTTACTAGTCGATAGACGACAGCGACAGCTGCAAACAACATCAGACGGCAGCTCAGATTTTCTCCCACATCGTTTATATAGAGAAGTCACAGCAAGAGGGCTGTAAAAGTACCTTGGGGAACGCCAGAAATCACTTATGTTTTACTCGAAGACTTTTCGTCAGTTACTACGAACTGTGACCTCTCGGACAGGAAATAACAAATCCAGTCACGTAACTGATACGATATTCCATAAGCACGCAGTTTCACTACAAGCCGCTTGTGTGGTACAGTGTCAAAAGCCTACCGGAATTCCAAAAATACTGAATCGATCTGAAATCCCTTGTCAATAGTACTCAACACTTCATGCGAATAAAGATGGCTTAAATGGCTCTGAGCACTATGGGACTTAACATCTGAGGTCATCAGTCCCCTAGAACTTAGAACTACTTAAACCTAACTAACGTAAGGACATCACACACATCCTTGACCGAGGCAGGATTCGAACCTGCGACCGTAGCGGTCGAGCGGTTCCACACTGAAGCGCCTAGAAACGCTCGGCCACACAGGCCGACGCGAATAAAGAGCTAGTTGTGTTTCAAAGAACAATGTTTTCTAAACCCATGTTGACTTTGGGTCAATACACTGTTTTCTTCGAGGTAATTCATAACGTTCGAACACAGTATAAGTTCCAAAATCCTGCTCCATATCAATGTTAACGATATGGGCCTGTAAATAAGTGTATTTCTCCTACTAACATTCTGGAATATTGGTGTGACCTGTGCAACTTTCCAGTCTTTGGGTACGGATCTTTCGTCGAGCGAACAGTTGTATATGATTGTTAAGTGTGGAGCTAATGCATCAGCATACTCTGAAAGGAACCTGATTGGTATACAGTCTGGACCAGAAGACTTGTTTTCTTAAGTGATTTAAGATGCTCCACTACTCCGAGGATATTTACTTCTAAGTTGTTCATGTTGGCAGCTGTTCTCGATTCGGATTCTGGAATATTTATTCTTTTGTGAACGCATTTCGGAAGGCTGTTTCTAGTAAATCTGCTTTGGTAGCACTGTCTTCGATTGTATCTCCATTGCTATCGCGCAGAGAAGGCATTGTATGTTTCACGCCGCTAACGTACTTCACATACGACCAGCATCTCTTTGGATTTTCTGCCATGTTTCGAGACGATGTTTCGTTGTGGAAACTGCAATAAGCATCTTGCTTTGAGCTCCGCGCTAAATTTCGAGCTTCTGTAAAAGGTCGCAAATCTTGGGAATTTTGCGTCTATTTAAATTTGGCATGTTTGTTTCGTTGTTTCTGCAACAGTATTCTGACCCGTTTTGTGTACCAAAGAGGATCAGAACCGTGGTTTGTTTGATTCGTTATAAATCGCTCAATTGCTGCCGATACTATTTCTCTGCATTCTAGCCACATGTGGTCTATATTTATATTATTAACTTGGAAGAAGTGGAGATTATCTCTCAGAAAGGCATTAAGTGATTTTCTATCTGCTTTTTTTAAATAGGTAATTTTTTCGTTTATGTTTGGAGGATTTAAGGGTTAGAATATTCAGTCTCGTTACGACAATCCTATCTTCACTAATCCCTGTATCCGCTTTGATGGTCGGTATTAACCCTTTGTCTTGTGATAGCGTCTTTCATTCATAATCAAAACGTGTTGGGTCCCGGGTTCGAATCCCGCTGCTGCTTAAATTTTGAAAAATAATCAGCATTGGCGGCCGAAGACATACTGCATAAGAAGTCACCACTCATTCTGCCACCAACGGCCTTGTCAAGGAGGGCGGAGAAGCGGACAGAGGTTCGAGTTACTCTCTTGTCCTAGGGGTAGGAAACTGTCCCTAAAGGCGGAGCAATCAACGAAGATCAACGGCATGAGGATGCAGAAGGCAATGGAAACCACTGTAATAAAGACACGTAACGTGTATCCACAGGACATGTGGCATGTAACTGAAGAAGTGTCATGATGATCTCTCCACCTGCAAAAGATTCCCGAGTAGTCCCCCTTTCGGATCTCCGGGAGGGGACTGCCAAGGGGGAGGTTACTATGAGATAAAAGATTGAATAATCAACGGAAGAAAAACGTTCAAAAGGTTCGGGGCGTCGAATGTCAGAAGCTTGAACGTGGTAGGAAAACTAGAAAATCTGAAAAGGGAAATGCAAAGGCTCAATCTAGATATACACTCCTGGAAATGGAAAAAAGAACACATTGACACCGGTGTGTCAGACCCACCATACTTGCTCCGGACACTGCGAGAGGGCTGTACAAGCAATGATCACACGCACGGCACAGCGGACACACCAGGAACCGCGGTGTTGGCCGTCGAATGGCGCTAGCTGCGCAGCATTTGTGCACCGCCGCCGTCAGTGTCAGCCAGTTTGCCGTGGCATACGGAGCTCCATCGCAGTCTTTAACACTGGTAGCATGCCGCGACAGCGTGGACGTGCACCGTATGTGCAGTTGACGGACTTTGAGCGAGGGCGTATAGTGGGCATGCGGGAGGCCGGGTGGACGTACCACCGAATTGCTCAACACGTGGGGCGTGAGGTCTCCAAGTACATCGATGTTGTCGCCAGTGGTTGGCGGAAGGTGCACGTGCCCGTCGACCTGGGACCGGACCGCAGCGACGCACGGATGCACGCCAAGACCGTAGGATCCTACGCAGTGCCGTAGGGGACCGCACCGCCACTTCCCAGCAAATTAGGGACACTGTTGTTCCTGGGGTATCGGCGAGGACCATTCGCAACCTTCTCCATGAAGCTGGGCTACGGTCCCGCACACCGTTAGGCCGTCTTCCGCTCACGCCCCAACATCGTGCAGCCCGCCTCCAGTGGTGTCGCGACAGGCGTGAATGGAGGGACGTATGGAGACGTGTCGTCTTCAGCGATGAGAGTCGCTTCTGCCTTGGTGCCAATGATGGTCGTATGCGTGTTTGGCGCCGTGCAGGTGAGCGCCACAATCAGGACTGCATACGACCGAGGCACACAGGGCCAACACCCGGCATCATGGTGTGGGGAGCGATCTCCTACACTGGCCGTACACCACTGGTGATCGTCGAGGGGACACTGAATAGTGCACGGTACATCCAAACCGTCATCGAACCCATCGTTCTACCATTCCTAGACCGGCAAGGTAACTTGCTGTTCCATCAGGACAATGCACGTCCGCATGTATCCCGTGCCACCCAACGTGCTCTAGAAGGTGTAAGTCAACTACCCCGGCCAGCATGATCTCCGGATCTGTCCCCCATTGAGCATGTTTGGGACTGGATGAAGCCTCGTCTCACGCGGTCTGCACGTCCAGCACGAACGCTGGTCCAACTGAGGCGCCAGGTGGAAATGGCATGGCAAGCCGTTCCACAGGACTACATCCAGCATCTCTACGATCGTGTCCATGGGAGAATAGCAGCCTGCATTGCTGCGAAAGGTGGATATACACTGTACTAGTGCCGACATTGTGCATGCTCTGTTGCCTGTGTCTATGTGCCTGTGGTTCTGTCAGTGTCATCATGTGATGTATCTGACCCCAGGAATGTGTCAATAAAGTTTCCCCTTCCTGGGACAATGAATTCACGGTGTTCTTATTTCAGTTTCCAGGAGGGTAGTAGGGGTCAGTGAAGTCAAGTCGAAAGAAGAAAAGGACTTCTGGCCAGATAAGTGTAGGTTAATATCAACAGCAGCAGAAAATGGTATAACAGGAGTAGAATTTGTTATTAAATGGAATGTATGGCAGAGAGTGTGTAGCTGTGAACAGTTCAGTGACAGGGTTGCTCTTAGCAGAATCGACAGCAAACCAACTCCGACAACGATAGTTCAGATATATATGCCAACGTCGCAAGCTGAAGATGAAGAAGTAGACAAAGTATATGATGATAATATATCATGAGGATAATACAGTACGTAAATGGAGATGAAAATCTAATAGTCATGGGAGACTGGAATTCAATTGTAGGGGAAGGAGTAGAAGAAAAGGTTACAGGGGAATGTGGGCTTGGGACAACGAATGAGAGAGGAGAAAGGTTAATCGAGTTCTGTAACAAGTTTCAGCTAGTAACAGCGAATACTCTTTTCAGGAACCACAAGAGGAGGAGGTATACTTGGAAAACGCTTGGTGATACCGGAAGATTTCAGTTAGATTACACCATGGTCAGACAGAGATTCCGAAATCAGATACTGGATTGTAAGGCGTACCCAGGAGCAGATATAGACTCAGATCACAACATAGTAGTGATGAAGAGTAGGCTGAAGTTCAAGACATTAGTCAGGAAGAATCAATACGCAAAGAACTGGGATACGGAAGTACTAAGGAATGACGAGATACGCTTGAAGTCCTCTAAGTTTATAGATACAGTAGCAAGGAATAGTTCAGTAGGCAGTACAGTTGAAGAGGAATGGACATCCCTAAAAAGGGAGATAACAGAAGATGGGAATTAAAACACAGGTACAAAGAAGGTAACTGCGAAAAAACGAATAGTTCAAATGGCTCTGAGCACTATGGGACTTAACTTCTAAAGTCATCAGTCCCCTAGAACTTAGAACTACTTAAACGTAACGAACCTAAGGACATCACACACATCCATGCCCGAGGCAGGATTCGAACCTGCGACCGTAACGGTCGCGCGGTTCCAGACTGTAGCGCCTAGAACCGCTAGGCCACTCCGCCTGGCAAAACTGCGAAGAAACCATGGGTAACAGATGAAATACTTCAATTGAAAGGAAGAAGTATAGAAGTGTTATGGGAGGCTCAGGAATACAGAAATATAAGTCGCTGAGGAATTATATAAATAGGAAGTGCAGGGAAGCTAAGATGAATTGGCAGCATGAAAAATGTGAAGAAATCGAAAAAGAAATGACTGTCGATAGGACTGACTCAGCATACTAGAAAGTCAAAATAACCTTCAGTGACATTAAAAGAAAGGGTGTTGACAGTAAGAGTGCAACGTGAGCTCCACTGTTAAATGCAGACGAGAGAGCGGATAGGTGGAAAGAATACATTGAAAGCCTCTATGAAGTGGACGATTTGTCTGATGTGATTGAAGAAACAGGAATCGATTTAGAAGAAATAGGGGACCTAGTATAAGAATCAGAATTTACAAGAGTTTGGGAGGACTTAAGATCAAATAAGGCAGAAGGGATAGAGAACATTCCATCAGAATTTCTAAAATCGTTTGGGGTTGTGGTAGTAAAACGTCTATTCACGTTGGTGTGTAGAATATATGAGTCTGGTGACATACCATCTGACTTTCGGAGAAACATCATCCACACAATTCCGGAGACGGCGAGGGCTGTCAAGTGCGAGAATTATCGCACAATCAGTTTAACAGCTCATGCATCCAGGTTGCTTAAAAAAGTAATATTCAGAAGAATGGAAAAGAAAATTGGCAATGCGCTAGAAGACGTTTAGTTTGGCTTTAAGAAAGGCAAAGGCATGAGAGGGGCAATTTTGACCTTGCACTTAATAATGGAAGCAAGACTAAAGAAATATCAAGAACCGTTCAAAGGAAATGTCGAACTGGAAAAAGCGTTCGACAGTGTAAAATGCTGCAGGATGTTCGAAATTCTGAGAAAAATGGGAGTAAGATATAGAGAAAGACGGGTCATATACAGTATGTACAACAGCCAAGAGGGAGTAGTAAGAGTGGACGACCAACAACGATGTGCTTAGATTAAAAAGGATATAGGACAATTATATAGTCTTTAGACCGTACTGGTCAGTCTGTACATCGAGGAAGCAATGATGGAAATAAAAAAGATGGTTCGGGAGTGGAACTAAAACTCAAAGTGAAAGAATATCATTGATACGATTGGCTGATGGCATTGCTATCCTGACTGAAAGTGAAGAAGAATTAAATGATCTGCTGAATAGAACGAACAGTCTTAATGAGTACAGAGTATCGACTGAGAATAAATCGAAGAAAGACGGAGGTAATGAGAAGTAGTAGAAATGAGAACAGCGAAAAACTTAATACCAGAATCGATGGTCACGAAGTGGATGATGTTAAGGAGTTCTGCTACCTAGGCAGTAAAATAACGAGTGACGGACGGAGCAAGGAGGATTTCAAAACCAGACCAGCAATGACAAAAAAGGTATTCCTGGCCAAGAGAAATCTACTAGGAAGAAATTTCTGAGAATATATGTATGGAGTACAGCATTGTATAGTAGTGAAACATGGACTGTGGGAAAACCGGAACAGAGGAGAATCGAAGCATTTCAGATGTGGTGCTACTGACGAACGTTGAGGAAAGGAATATGTGGAAAACACTGATAAAGAGGAGGGACAGGATAATACGACATCTGTTAAGACACGAGGGAATAACTTCCACGATACAGAGGGAGCTGTAGAAGGCAAAAACTGTAGAGGAAGACAGAGATTGGAATACAACCATCAAGTAATAGAGGACGTGGATTGGAAGTGCTACTCTGAGATGAAGAGGTTGGCACAGGAGAGTAATTCATTGCGGGCCGCATCAGACCAGTCAGAAGACTGGTGACCCCCCCCCCCCCCCCACCAAAAAAAACACTTAACAAAGGATTATTTGCTGCTACGAGGTGAGGTGTGTTGGCACGACCGTTTACTATACGCGTGGCCTCATGAACTAGCTGCTCGAAATAATTTTCACAGAATGCGTATAGCACAATTTCGGATGATGTTTTATGCGTACCTCCAGAATTAAACATGTATTTGCGCCAACCTATCGAGGGCAAATTAAAGTCACTACCAACTATAATCGTATGAGTCGGGTACGTGTTTGAATTCACACTCAGGATTTCTTTGAACCTTCCAGTAACTGTATCATTTGAATTGAGAGGTCGGTAAAAGGATCCAATTATTATTTTATTCCGGTTGCTAACAATGACCTCTGCCCATAATAACTCATAGGAACTATCAACTTCAATTTCGCGAGTACTAACAGCAACAAACATGCCACCGCCAACCGTAATTAGCCTGTCCTTTCGGAACACCGTTTGGTTCTTCGCAAAAATTTCGTCTGAGCTTATATCCGGCTTTAGCCGGCTTCCAATGCTTATAACGATTTGAGCATCAGTGCTTCGTATTAGCGCTTGGAGCCCTGGTAGTTTCCCAACACAGCTACGACAATTTACAACTGTTATACCGATGGTTTCTGTGTCTACGTTCTTCATGTGTTCCGCCTGCATCCTTTGTAAAAGAAGCCCTTCTTGTGTTTTCCCGAGATCCTATAATCTAGAAAACCGCCCAGTCCACGCCACACAGCCCCTGTTACCCTTGTAGCCGTCTCCTGCATATAGGGGACAGCTGAAATATAGTAAAAAATATAGAATCAGTTGAATGAGACTTTCATGAAATGAAACGCCATGTGGGAAACAAGATCGCTTTTTCTTTTACCCTGGCCAGATACATTATCGAAATGGAAAGCCATCAGAACTTATTTTGTAAGCTTAGGAGAAACCTGTGCGAATGCTTTTGTAAAACGTATTGATGTTTAACATTGACGATGTCTTGATTGTATTTTACTTCCACTTTTCGTAGCCATATTTTAAATTCGCTTAACAAAACTGCAAAATGCCTGGAAGTCAACTGGATAACAATTTTACATGTGTATAATATCATAACTAATCTTCAATCGGACTTATTCCGTAGGATGATGGTTAAAATCTATGCGCACTCGTCCAGAATTAGGTATTCAACGATTTCCTTAAATTTAGCCAGGACAATGCTGGGACTATTCCTTTGAAAATGGCACGACCGATTTCCTTACACAATGTTTAATAATCAGAGTTTGTGCTCCATCTGTAACGATCGCGTTGTCAACCGGACCTTAAACTCTAACCATCCTTTTTTTTAAATTATGGGCTAACAAAAAGAAAACAGTATATCTCCTTTGGACTGAAAATGGCAGAAAATTAAACAACTGTCTTCAGCTCAAGTGACTTGTAAGTTTCGCGATTTTTTAAACAATTTATTAACAGAACTTTAGAGTAGCTAAATAAGTAGTTCTATTTTAATGATACCAGATGATTATTTACACTAAGCTGCACAGTTGACGCTCTTTGGCCGTTGTTTGAGCCGTCTTCTAGTCTGAGAACTAAGAAAGCTAATTGTAGCACCACAGTTTTCCCGCTAAGTACGCCTGCATTTGAGCGCTTCACACCAGGCTTTTGAATTACTTTCTACGGAAACTCACTTAACTTCAGTGTCCATCTTGTTAGCCAACTTTAAGGGGCTCTCAGTCCCAATATCCACTTCAAGGATGCATGATAATTAACAACTTTAAATTTACGACTATGCATACAACAATGGAAACACGAAATACCGCATATTAAATCTAGTATATCTTTTTTTGTAGTCAAATAGTTGCCGTCAGCCTTATTTAACTGGTGAGATAAATATTACACTGGATGCTGCTTTCCACCCGTTATGCTACTTCAAACGGTACCTAACGCGGTATTGCTTGCATAGCATGGTAGTAAAAATTCCTTGGAAAAATCACGATAACCTAATACAGGGTCTGACGTTAATATCCCCTTTAAATTTTGAAATGCTGTTTGACGTTCTGATGTGTAACGAAATATAACTCCCATTTTTTAATAATGTAGTCAGCGGTTATGCAATTTGTGAAAACTCTGATAAATTCTCGGTAATAATTTGCTAACCCAAGAAATTACTGTAACTATTTTAAAGTTTATAGAACTGCTATATCACGCCGGCCGAAGTGACATGAGGATCTGTCCTAACATCATCTTGGCTAGCAATATGTCCAAGGTAATAAACTTCTCAACATGCAAAATTACATTTGTCCATTTCTGCGTAAGACGAACTGTTCTTAACCTGTGAAATAATTCCCGTAAGTGCTTTACGTGTTTATCTAAAGCTTCAGCAAAAAGTATTATGTCATCCAAACACGTCGCAAATTTTTTAGGTTCCAAATTCCGAAGGACTCTTTCAAACAAGCGCTGGAGTTTTGCAAACGCGTTCTTTAAACCAAAAGGGTATTCTGCAGCATTAGTAGTGACCAGATGGTGCTGTAAACGTTGCCTTGAGCCTATCTTCCAGGTATACGTCAGTTCTGTGATCACCAAATCCATTGCGTAAAAGAATACATACCTCCCCAGATTATATAAAATTTCGGTTATTTTAGCTACCGGATATGCGTCAGTTACTGTTGTTCGACTGAAAATTTGTAATCACATTTCGATATTTTTCGTTCGAGCAGGTGATATACACTCCTGGAAATGGAAAAAAGAACACATTGACACCGGTGTGTCAGACCCACCATACTTGCTCCGGACACTGCGAGAGGGCTGTACAAGCAATGATCACACGCACGGCACAGCGGACACACCAGGAACCGCGGTGTTGGCCGTCGAATGGCGCTAGCTGCGCAGCATTTGTGCACCGCCGCCGTCAGTGTCAGCCAGTTTGCCGTGGCATACGGAGCTCCATCGCAGTCTTTAACACTGGTAGCATGCCGCGACAGCGTGGACGTGAACCGTATGTGCAGTTGACGGACTTTGAGCGAGGGCGTATAGTGGGCATGCGGGAGGCCTGGTGGACGTACCACCGAATTGCTCAACACGTGGGGCGTGAGGTCTCCACAGTACATCGATGTTGTCGCCAGTGGTTGGCGGAAGGTGCACGTGCCCGTCGACCTGGGACCGGACCGCAGCGACGCACGGATGCACGCCAAGACCGTAGGATCCTACGCAGTGCCGTAGGGGACCGCACCGCCACTTCCCAGCAAATTAGGGACACTGTTGCTCCTGGGGTATCGGCGAGGACCATTCGCAACCGTCTCCATGAAGCTGGGCTACGGTCCCGCACACCGTTAGGCCGTCTTCCGCTCACGCCCCAACATCGTGCAGCCCGCCTCCAGTGGTGTCGCGACAGGCGTGAATGGAGGGACGAATGGAGACGTGTCGTCTTCAGCGATGAGAGTCGCTTCTGCCTTGGTGCCAATGATGGTCGTATGCGTGATTGGCGCCGTGCAGGTGAGCGCCACAATCAGGACTGCATACGACCGAGGCACACAGGGCCAACACCCGGCATCATGGTGTGGGGAGCGATCTCCTACACTGGCCGTACACCACTGGTGATCGTCGAGGGGATACTGAATAGTGCACGGTACATCCAAACCGTCATCGAACCCATCGTTCTACCATTCCTAGACCGGCAAGGGAACTTGCTGTTCCAACAGGACAATGCACGTCCGCATGTATCCCGTGCCACCCAACGTGCTCTAGAAGGTGTAAGTCAACTACCCCGGCCAGCAAGATCTCCGGATCTGTCCCCTATTGAGCATGTTTGGGACTGGATGAAGCGTCGTCTCACGCGGTCTGCACGTCCAGCACGAACGCTGGTCCAACTGAGGCGCCAGGTGGAAATGGCATGGCAAGCCGCTCCACAGGACTACATCCAGCATCTCTACGATCGTGTCCATGGGAGAATAGCAGCCTGCATTGCTGCGAAAGGTGGATATACACTGTACTAGTGCCGACATTGTGCATGCTCTGTTGCCTGCGTCTATGTGCCTGTGGTTCTGTCAGTGTGATCATGTGATGTATCTGACCCCAGGAATGTGTCAATAAAGTTTCCCCTTCCTGGGACAATGAATTCACGGTGTTCTTATTTCAATTTCCAGGAGTGTATTTCTTACAGTACTTTGGCATGTGAATGCTCGTTGGAATCTAATTCTGTCTTATGGAAGTGGCTGCCGACGGGCCTTCTGAATCAAATGAAGCTTTCTGCTGCCTGACCAATCGCTACCCTTTCAATTAAACTTAATTACGCAACTCACATGTACTGACCGTTTCCTTGTTATTAACCTTCTTAGTCTTCTTTACCAAGTACTTCTAGTGCAGCTATTATTAACCCCTTCAGAAGAGTCACTTCGTCCATTCCGAAATTTTCCATGCTTATTGGCATGATAATCTGACCCTCTACGTTTTACGCGTGTGCTATACTTCCTCGTATAAAACAATAACGCTCATCTAAAAAGTCATCACCCGAAAGAGGTTCTTTCAAATATAAAGCTTGCTGCGGTACATTGAGATCTGTTGTAACCCAGATACTTCCTCGTATGAAACAATAACGCTCATCTAAAAAGCGTTCACCCAAAAGAGGTTCTATCAAATATAAAACTTGCTGCTGTACATTGAGATCTGCTGTAACCCAGATTAGGTTCCCCGAACCTCCCGGTACTCTGTCAGACGAAATAACTTTTAATGAAGTTGTACACAGTTTATCTGGTACTACCTCAGCAATAGACGTATCTTGCAACTGCTGTACACATCGGATTCGAATTCTTATTGAGTTCAACTGTCTGTTCCCAAACGTCCATTTTACCATGATGCCTAACCAGAATGTCTAATCCAAGTTTGTAGAAAATTCCTGTTCCACAGTTGGCAACGCCTTCATATGCTCATAAAAACATACGCTTCCTATCCTAAACTTGAGCTATGTTGTCCAAACTGAACCTATACTATTATTCCTTACTGCGCTCAGTCTGTAATTCTGAGTTTTCAGTCTCCTCTTGCCCACGATGTCCAGGCCCACAAAGTACATGTGCCCCGTATCCTCTAGAAATTATTACTTTTTATGATCCATCCAAGCTACCAAGCAACATTCGGTCTACTCTTACGTTTTTACTCAACCGATGTTTATTGGGAACGCTTCCCGAGACAATGGGACATACCCGTTGGCGTTTAATATTTTCCTTTCGCCATTCTATTTGCCCTATTTTTCGGATCCATAAACTCAAACGTTATGCCCTAAACGTCTGCGATTGTAGCATATTGGCTGATGACCTAGTTCCTTCAAATGCCCCTCCTGACCACAACGGTAACATTCCTTACCAGACGCTAGTATCTGTCCCTTATTGCGCACATCTGTTGCTGTAACTATTTATTGCGAGTGCATGGCAACACAAAGTTCTGCAGCTAAATGCTCAGCGTTTTCTATTTGCACCTAATTTGAAAAATCTGGGGGAATCCCTCTCAGGAGAACGTCTAAAGACCTACTCTCTGCTTCTTTAAACATGACTCAGTCTGCATCTGGCTTTTGCGTTGGCTCGTAAGTCTGTGCATTCTCTTTGCGTATCATGTCAGAAGACGTCTCAACCGTTTCATCGACTCCCTGTGTCAAGCTACTGAGTTACTCCCACGAAAGCCATGCACTGTTTGGCTTTCTATGCCTTTGCTGTACACCCTCTGCTAATTACGCAGTTGTGGACGCCTTGTTAAGAACCTCATGATTCATGACATAAGTAACTTGACCGTCTACAAGTACGTTTTATCTGACTACCTATTCAACTCGGCGGTAGCTAATGCATCGTTTATAAATACGGGATCATCCTCAGATGTTCCAGGAAAGGGGTTTATGGAATTTGAAGCTGCAGGATTAGCGGATGAGAAAGAAATATTTACTACATTTTTAATTTCAATCAAGCACGATTGTGGCTTCTACCCAGCTGAAAAATCTTGTTACTGCTGACTTAGCTGTTCATTATACGCTTTCTACTGTTCAGTGTCCTCTTACAAATTAGAGCCTTGATCCATAGGAACGGGTATCATATCATTAGCGCCTAGCTTCTCTCATCCGTGCCATGTTTGTGCAGTTTATTTTCACCTTTTTTTTCTCGACGATCTCGTAAACTGAGATATGGCCGGGAGAGTGGTGTGCTGACCACATACCGCTCCATATCGGCATCCAGTGACGGCTGCGGCCTGAGGATGACACGGCAGCCGGTCGGTATCGTTGGGCCTTCGTGGCCTATTCGGGAGGGGCAATAATCTGCTGCGTGACTATGTCTTCTACATGTATCATATGTCGCAGGTATAGATTTATCACAAGGTGTACAATGACCCGTTAAATTAAAAGTTTTATATGTCAGAACACGCTACTCTTGCCCACAATTACACTTAAATTGAGATAAATTAACTGGCGCACTTTGAGTACTAAAATTAACTTTCCAGTGTTTAAGCCCTATTCTGGACATGTCAAAATATAGTTTCCCTCTGAATAAGTACAATGTTTCTTTCAAGCTTGCTGTATGTGAATGTCGCGGAAGTTGGCGTGCGAGGTTGGAACCACTTCCAGAATCGATATCCTCCTTAAGCTTGACCAATATCTTGCCCTCCAATTCCATTTCATGCTGGTCTTCAGGGCGTCTTATGTCCAATTTGTAGGGTTTGCCCACTCGCCGGTTGGAAACTCCTGCTGTTTCGTCAGGATGGAGGCTGGTTCGTCTGAAGACGCAGTAAAACAAGATTAAATATTGCTTCTTGTCGCTGTGTCTTGTACAGCAGCTGGTGGCTTTTTAAGATGGAGTGGAATCTGGTAAATTACGACTCAGGGCTGCCGAAGATCGCTGCGTCAGCCCCGAGAGCAGGCCGTGAGTTGGAGTGTCATGGGTTCCCTGCCTGTAGGCGCTTCCCATCCGCTATGGACGAGGAAGTGACTAAGCTGTGTGTATGTTTGCTCACACGTCTTCCTAAGAGTATTCGATCTGCCTCAGGTCACTGCCTATGTTGTCCCATCAGATGACTCACAGTGTCGGATGCCTTCGTGTCTTGTTGAATACTGATTCTGGCTCACTGGTTTGGTAGTCCTTCTGATCCAAACGATGCTGAAGTTTCACAGCAGCTGGTGCCCCGCACTGCGCACTGGAATAATTTTGGTAGACTCGTGGACTGTCCATCAGTGGTAACTTCAATAATGGATGCTGGTTTGAAGTAATCCATGGTTACAGAATGGTGGTCATCACTCCAGGCAGTCATAATATGACCAATATTGGAACAATCTCAAACAAGATGTTGCAATACAGTAATCAGAGAAGCTTGTGCAAATAACACGAACGCCATTGATCCTACTGACTGACTCTCTCTTGGCTAGCAGAGTTGAGTATTTGTGGCGTCAAGGAGTGGCTTTGCTGTGTGACGTCACTGTAATCACCGAATCAGTCTCGACCTTTGGGACTTGTCAGCGGTCTTCATTTCTGCTGTATTTGCTTAACCAATTTGTTTCAGTATCATAACAGCTTCATAAACCCCTAACAGGTGTTGGTGGCACCCTACTGGTACTTCTTGCATAATGCTGCGAGAGTAAAGGAGGCAGTTGGTCTACACTTGCCTTAGACTTTTCTGCTGAGCTCGCTTGCACTCACGGACAAAAATGTTAATGTTGCATTCTTGGTGACTCGCTAGCCTAAATATTTATACGTAGCATCTGGCTTAAGCTGATACATCTGTGTTCCTGAGAATTACTGGGGGTTACAAAAGTTTTCTCTCCCCCATTCCCTTACTATCGGGATGCATAACAATTCAGAGAGAGAGCTTGCTTGTGATGAAGATATGAAGCATCTCTGAATCTGATAAAAATGAATTATTTATTTATCTTAACATAAACGTAATTGCAAGGATACTGTGAAACGTTTTTACAGTGAAAGTATTTCTAAAAGCAATCAAAATAAATTTTTACATAGTGTAATTGAACAAAACAAGTAATAGTTCACTGTTAATCAATGTCCCCGCCCCACGTGCAATCACTTTACTCATTCTAAGAAAGGGTGGGAGCCCTATACATAATGTAGGTACAGCGTACTATGTAAACAAGATCAGCAGTTCCAGTGAAATTCAAACTGCAGGTACAGTCTGGAACTGCGCGACCGCTACGGTCGCAGGTTCGCGTCCTGCCTCGGGCATGGATGTGTATGCTGTCCTTAGGTTAGTTACGTTTAAGTAGTTCAAAGTTCTAGGGGATTGATGACCTCAGATGTTAAGTCCCATAATGCTCAGAGCCATTTGAACCATTTTTGAACCAAACTGCAGGATTATAAAAATAAGGCTGTTGAGAGCAGTCTTTACTGCTGCGACTTAAACGATCGTCAGTGGTATGCGGTTATAGACTCCCCCAGCAAGTTTCATTGTCCGTATATCTGGAGCACGTCCCTTGTAATTTATATTAATTTACATACTGGTAGTCGTATGTGTTGCTCTTATTACGAAATGATTATTTCATAATAGAATAAAGCGTTTTGTGCGACAGAATTCTCACAGACGAGATCCATGCAGAACAATTTAGTATTGAGTAGCCAGCAGTCAATCTGAGAAGAGAGATCAGTGGTGATAATTTTAGATTTTGCTGCACATAAAACATTCAAAGAATGGCGAATTATGAGGAAAGTTTACAACAAGAAATCAACCAAAATCAATGCTTTCCGTTAGTGGATACCACCACGGAAATGCATGAACAAAATAGGTGACTGAGCATGGTGACACTGTGGTTAGCACACTGAACCCGCATTTGGAAGAACGACGGTCGAAACCCGCATCCGGCCATCCCGATTTAGGCTTTCCGTGGTTTACCTAAATCGTTTTAGGCAGATGCCAGTATGGTTCCTTTGAAAGGGTACGGCCGACTTCCTTCCCCATCCTACCCTAATCTGATGTGACCTGTGACCTCGCTGTTCGCTCCCCTCCCTCAAATTAACCAACCAACAAAATAGGTAACGCCTCATCTAGTCGAAGATGTTTCTAATTTCGTCTTTCAACTATCGTTTGATTATAATCACTTTGGAAAAAAAAAAAAAAAAAAAAAGAAAAGGTTCAAATGTGTGTGAAATCTTATGGGACTTAACTGCTAAGGTCATCAATCCCTAAGCTTACACAGTACTCAACCCAAATTATCCTAAGGACAAACACACACACCCATGCCCGAGGGAGGACTCGAACCTTCGCCGGGACCAGCCACACAGTCCATGACTGCAGGGCTTTAAACCGCGCGGCAATCACTTTGCATTTGACAGGATAACACCATAGTTGCCTGTTATCTGACAGGACCATTCGCATCTTGTAGTCCACCGTAGGAACTCAGCATTGTTACTGTCTGCTCGACATACTCTGTTTCCACTTGCGGTTCATCGCGGAAGGTCGCAAAGCAGTTCATCGCTTTAGTTCGGCTGTGAGGTACAATCCAATTTTAATCGCATTACTCCCTCATAGGACAAACATTCCACGTTTCGAACACATAATGAGGATTCCATGCTCTCAAATAGGCGCAAATATGGATGAGGTAGCCAACGGAGTACATCGGAGGTTCATAAACATTTGAGAACCGCGCAAATACAACTCTAGATTGGCCACACCAGGATTCCTCATATGTCGATGCTGCTCTTGCTTTTTTTTGATGGGTCAGTGTGCACACATGAGAAGAGAAGCTACATGTGGAATGATACATCATTTTCGGTGTATCCGCAAAAACATAAACCCCACAGTGATGATACAATCGAGGTCTTTACCTCGAGATGATCTATTCTGCTGTATTTTGATTACTCCACTAAAACGCCGTATTTGTTCTTCGATGACGGATAACTGAACAATGTATGACAACACACAAACTTATGTTTTGGGAAATAAGTATTGCATGCGTTAATATCGCAGCCATGGTCACCGACGGGAATCTGACGCAGCGCAGAGTTGCGATTCCTTGCTGAAAACAATGCGGCACTGTTCATCAGCAGAGAGGGCTTCCTGGTCGTAGCACCGCTCCGAGCAGCCGTTTGTGTTGGGTTGTTAACGGTAGTCTACGCATGTACAGTTATTACCTAGTCCGTCTATGGCCAGTCTCCGATTATTGGTGCCGGATGACACGAAGTGGTGTGAAGGAGTTAGGATGTGCTTGGTGTACAATACGGCGATTGTCCCTTGCGATGGTCACAAGTGTTTGACCGGAACCTTAACGACGCTTATGTCTGCTCTCACATTCCCATGCAGTCCAGTATCGGGCCGCTGTCATATCCGAAAGCCCCACAAATCTGGATACTGCATGATTCGTCCAGAAGATCTAATACAGTCCCACAATGAGGCCATTTGCTAGCTTCGTCAGTTGCTGATAGCCCTGTCTCGAACGAGTACACGGCATTTCCGTGTCCTTCACGGTGGTCATCCAACATCTGACGCTGTTTACGTCCTTTATAAACCTTACTAGGACATGGTACAACACTAAATGCGAACAGCACTAACACTGTCGGGTTGCCGTTTATCTGCCACACAAAATTGCAATTGTCGACATTTACATACCCACAAATGGTGTGTAATTGTACCAAGTTACTTTGACATCCAACCATATCTTCTCTGAATTGCCCTTTTTTGTCAGGCAGTGTATATTACAATTATCTACCATATGTACGCAGTCGCAGTATAGTGGAAACTTGTTGTGTATGCACTCAAAGTCTTAGTCACATCTGTAAGAACAATAAATGGAAGGTATTCTATCCTTGATGACGACAGGTAAGGTATAATTTTGTATGACACCGAGTGTAAAGTGCCTGTAACCAAAGTGAAATTTTTTATCTACAATACTGCAGCGGAAGGGAGTATTTCAAAAAGACTTACCCGGATGCAATAACCGTCAATTCACTGAAACGCATCTGTTTTAATTTGACTCACGGAGTAAGGTGGCTGGTGAAGCCCTTTACGCCGCCCGTCATTCAATGTTTGTACCGGGTGAGATTTTGATACAGAGATAATTAGGATCGGTGCAACTGACAGAAACATTCGTCCAACTCGTTGAGTCCATAACAAGGATACAGCCGAAATACGCTCAGAAATCGTAAAACAGAAAGGAAAAAATACAAAACGAGGAGAGCTGGAACTAAATTGTAATCTATTGTGTCTTCGAAAGAAAGGGGAATTGAGGTTACCGTAGCCAAAAGGAACACGTAGATCGCTGAATGGATTATTTCCCTGCAGCGACCGCCGCTGACAACTCCAGAACACCAGCTGAAGTTCAGACCTCGCAGCGAACTTCCTTTCCGCCTGCAAACGCAACTGACCCGCTCCTTTCTGTGCATAACCGACACGTCGGCTGCAGGCTTGATGGGAATTCTGCAGGCCACGTCCATCAGTTTCCGCTCGGATACGGAGTGGCGGACGAAACAAGTTGCACAACAGACAGCAAACCACCACTAGTCAAAATTGACTACATGTCAGGTTGGTTCCCAACGACGAGACCAAAGACATATATTCTCTAAAATCCGTGTTCGTTTAATTACTATTACTTGGGATACGGAAGTAGCACCAGTGAAGCTTCTTGGCACATTAAAACTTAGAGCCGGAACAGTTCTCTAACCTGGGACCTTTGTCTGCTACGGGTTTAATTTACTGCCGACTGAACTACCCAAGCACGTGTGTTTGCAGAAACTTCACAGTGAGGGGTAAGATTCTAACTTTTATGTAGCTGATAGCGTTAGATTGTAGACATGTCATACCCCAAAAACCAGATTTTGTGGCAGATACAGAAAATTTAGTTCAGCTGGAAACACTGATAGTTCTCTGATCAATAGCTGTGTCAACGTAGATAACTTTGGATTCCAACAGGTAAAAAATTCCCGAGGCAATGAAAAATAGTCTTTTCATATTGTTAACACCATTTTGGATAACAACTTTTTTGAGATAACTGTCCTACATTATACCCTTACGTTATTAAATGACAGGGTATATATCGAGCTAATAAAGTAAAGTTAGGAAATAAGATAACTTTTAATCATTTACCATTTGTGTTAGGTCGTCACTGAAAATTTAAAACACTGAAATTAAAAAAAAAAAAAAAAAACAGTCCAACTACTGATCAAATCCTGTCAGATTTTAATAAAAACACACGAAAGTTTGAACACCAACTCTAAACATCATTAGCGTCAATACCTTCATGGACCCATAGCAAGAAAACTGTGCACCTGTGGTCTTTTTGTCACATAATTCTGTATCCACGGCTCATTAATAACCAGTATTCCAACAGTAGCAAAATGTGAGGAAAACATCAGCGTGCTAGAAACAGAAGACTTCGCCATGTGCACGAAATTGTACAGGGCTCTATTATTGGCGATCCGAGGCTAAGGAATCACATGCAGTGGACTTTCGACGGACAAAATGTAACTGCTTTTGTATACAGGATGATTCTTATTAATGTTTAAGAACTTTGGAAGTGAAGTAGATGGCGTTGAGACGTAGGGCTGCAGACGTCAGGACATACCCTAAAAGTGGATGACTAATGACGAACTTATGATGTCACCAAATTACGTGAAAGAGAAATGTAGCCTAATCATGCCGGTATGGGGCAGTATTGTACGTCATTCCGTTAGGTTACTCTGTTTTCATTCTTGCGAGAGTGAAATGTCATTGGTACAGTCATCGAAATTCCATGGACACTGGTTCAGAGTAGATTAAAACCATTTAATACCGTCGGCATATTAATGAATAAATAATGAACTGAACCATACATTTCTATTAAATCATGTCCTTAGTTAAGACCAAGAGAAAAAAATGTTAGTGCGAGAGTGAAAAGTCATCAGAGTAGTCAACAAAATTCCATGAGCACTGGTTCGGAGTAGATTAAAACAATCAATACCTTGAACATATACCGGGTGATCAAAAAGTCAATATAAATTTGAAAACTTAATAAACCACGGAATAATGTAGATAGAGAGGTAAAAATTGACAGACATGCTTGGAATAACATGGGGTTTTATTAGAACAAAAAAAAAAAATTCTCAAAATGTCCGACACATGGCGCTGGACAGCAAACCGTCAGTGACTGCGTATGACAATCGTGTATAAAAGGAGCTGTAATGAGAGAGAGAGAATCAGATGCACCAGCAGTCGCAGCATGTTCACGTTACCTGAAAAGGCGCTTTTAGTGGAGCTGTATTGTCAGAATGGGGAGTGTGCTAGTTCAGCGTTACGATCCTATCCCCATAAGAAAGGGATTCGAACGGGTAAAAGTCCGTTGACAAATGCAGCTGTGGCGAGAATGATTTCGAAGTTCGATGCCACGGGTTGTTTAGACGATAGACCCGGTAGTGGCCGACCGAGCACAAGGCGTAATGCTGCTGAGACAGTTCAGGAAGAAATGGAGACTGTAGCGGGTTCGTCTATGCACGGGGAAGTCAGCGCTCGTGCAGTCACACGTCGCACCGGCATTCCATACACTACTGTTTGGTTGGCACTTAGGCCTACCCTCCGGTGCTATCCGTGCAAAATCCATCGGCATCATGAACTGTTACCTGGCGATTTAGTGAAGCGGAGGGCATTTGCGGTGTGGGCGTTTCAAAAGATGGCGAAAGATGACGATTAGTTGAGTAACGTGTTGTGGACCGACGAAGCTCAATTCACGCTATGAGGGTCTGTCAACGCCCACAGCTGCAGAATTTGGGCTACCGAAAATCCTAGAACTGTCGTGAACACTCCACTGCATGACGAGAAAGTCACGGTATGGGTTGGACTTACCACATCTACCGTTATCGGGCCTTTTTTTCTTCGAGGAAATGGGTGATTCTGGTTTTGTGACTGCTACCGTGACGGGTGAGAGGTACGCCGATATGTTACAGAATCGCATAATCCCCAGCCTGGCTGATACCGCGGGACTGCTACGGTCGCAGGTTCGAATCCTGCCTCGGGCATGGTTGTGTGTGATGTCCTTAAGTTAGTTAGGTTTAAGTAGTTATAAGTTCTAGGGGACTGATGACCACAGATGTTAAGTCCCATAGTGCTCAGAGCCATTTGAACCATTTTTGAACCTGGCTGATAAACACCTGCTGGAACGTACGATGTTTATGCAGGATGATGCTCCACCCCATACTGCTAGACGCGTGAAAGATCTCTTGCGCGCGTCGTTTGGTGATGATCGTGTGCTCAGCCGCCACTTTCGTCATGCTTGGCCTCCCAGGTCCCCAGACCTCAGTCCGTGCGATTATTGGCTTTGGGGTTACCTGAAGTCGCAAGTGTATCGTGATCGACCGGCATCTCTAGGGATGCTGAAAGACAACATCCAATGCCAAAGCCTCACCATAACTCCGGACGTTGTTTACAGTCCTGTTCACAACATTATTCCTCGACTACAGCTACTGTTGCGGAATGATGGTGGATATATTGAGCATTTCCTGTAAATAACATCATCTTTGCTTTGTCTTACTTTGTTATGCTAATTATTGCTATTCTGATCAGATGAAGCGCCATCTGTCGGACATTTTTTGAGCTTTTGTTTATTTTTGGTTCTAATAAAACCCAATGTTATTCCGAGCATGTGTGTCAATTTGTACCTCTCTATCTACATTATTCCGTGATTTATTCAGTTTTCAAATTTATACTGACTTTTTGATCACCCGGTAAATGAATAAATAATCGATCTGAACGTCACTGTTATTATATTGTTCCAGTGGCCAGAAACAAAAGTAAACTGTTTGAAACAGAACGTTACGCTCATTACAAATGCGGAACTACTAAATATCAGAAACAGAGATCAAATAGTGTTTGCTACCCGCATAAACTCACTGCTTTGATGAGTTAATTACAGCGCGATGGGCGTTTAACTGTGGAGAAAGTTTATTAATTTTGACTTTGTGTGCCTTGCAAACTATTAGCCAAACAATTGCTTGTCACTAGTGCGCTAAAAAAAAAAAAAATCCTTCATAACACAACTACGCAGACACGCACATTCGGATGACTCGTCAGGCTTCCCTAGTAGTGTACAGTAGTACATATAGCCTTCGGCAGTATTACATGAAGCTGGTGCACTACAAATAAAGTCACATATTGGTTAAATCACACGTTCGTACGATTTCATACCTGAATCGAGTATACTGTTTCCACCGACAACAATGACGTAAGAGGGAACTCAGGCTCGAGTAGGATAATGATATGTAAGCAAATAATTCACTTCTATTACAAAGGTATTATCCTATTTTTCGACGTGGTTGATTCCGCGGAACAACTGAATTGTGGGTACCCGGACAAGAGCCTTAATCGCTGTGCTCCGTCGCTCATTTTCATTGGTTCTATGCGACGTACTACTACGTAAGGTAAATCATAAATACGGTTACACAGTTTATAGAGAGATGACCTACAGTAGTATCAGAAAAGAGGTCAATACAAAATATTTTCATTTCTATCTCATTTATGAAATACCCTTTTACGAAAGGAAGGACTGAAGAATACTAATTAACGTCCGGTCGTATATGATGCCTTCAGAGATGGATCATAATAAGGGATTAGTGCGGAGTAGGGATGGAAGTCGACCGCATCCGGCCGTAGGAGACATCCCAATATTTGCCTTAAGCGATTTAGGGACGTCACAGAAAACCTACATCTGGATGGCCGGACAGGGATTTGAACCATCGTCCTCCCAAATGCAAGTCTGACACTAATTGTACCTGGCGCGCCGATTGAATTTGCGGGCTCAACACACTGATTGGCTGTCTTCATACTCAATTAACTCCCAAACGGCGGATCGTATCGAATTTTTTTCTTAACATTTATTTCTCAGCACAACCTGGCTTGCAATTACCGTACAACGTTTTCAGACTGTTTATGGCCACCCTGTATAAACACTTTTGAAACCCAAAGGCAGTAACCAATGACAGAACCATGGGTTATAATAAATTCCACAGATAAAGCCCGCAAAACCAGTTATAATTTAACAGAATTTTTTGAACAATCTAGCTAGGTAGCTATAGCTATTATGATTGAAAGTACAACCACAGCTAGACAGCCTTGCGGCGGCACTGAGAGAGCAAATTTTACACTGCTGGCCATTAAAATTGCTACACCAAGAAGAACGGGTATTCATTGTACAAATATATTATACTATAACCGACATGTGATTACATTTTCACACAATTTGGGTGCATATATCCCGAGAAATCAGTACCCAGAACAACCACCTCTGGCCGTAATAACGGCGTATTGTGACGAGCCAGTTGCTCGGCTACCATTGACCAGACGTCTTCAGTTGGTGAGAGATCTGGAAACTGTGTTGGCCAGGGCACCAGTCGAACATTTTCTGTATCCAGGAAGGCCCGTACAGGACCTGCAACATGCGGTCATGCATTAACCTGCTGCAATGTAGGGTGTCGCAGCGATCGAATGAAGGGTAGAGCCACGGGTCGTAACACATCTGAAATGTAACGTCCACTGTTCAAAGTGACAGAGACGTGTAACCAATGGTACCCCATACCATCACGCCGGGTGATACGCCAGTATGGCGATGACGAATACACGCTTCCAATGTGCGTTCACCGCGATGTCGCAAAACACGGATGCGACCATCATGACGCTGTAAACGGAACCTGGATTCATCCGAAAAAATGACGATTCGCCAATCGTGCACCCAGGTTCGTCGTTGAGTACACCATCGCAGGCGCTCCTGTCTGTGATGCAGCGTCAAGGGTAACCGCAGCCATGGTCTCCGAGCTGATAGTCCATGCTGCTGCAGACGTCGTCGAACTGTTCGTGCAGATGGCTGTTGTCTTGCAAACGTCCCCATCTGTTGACTCAGGAATCGAGACGTGGCTGCACGATCCGTTACAGCCATGCGGATAAGATGCCTGTCACCTCGACTGCTTGTGATACGAGGCCTTTGGGATCCAGCACGGCGTTCCGTATTACCCTCCTGAACCCACCGATTACATATTCTGCTAACAGTCTTTGGATCTCGACCAACGCGAGCAGCAATGTCGCGATACGATAAAGCGCAATCGCGATAAGCTACAATCCGACCTTTATCAAAGTCTGAAACGTGATGGTACGCATTTCTCCTCCTTGCAGGAGCCATCACAACAACGTTTCATCAGGCAACGTTGGTCAACTGCTGTTTGTGTATGAGAAATCGGTTGGAAACTTTCCTCATGTCAGCACGTTGTAGGTGTCGACACCGGCGCCAACCTTGTGTGAATGCTCTGAAAAGCTAATCATTTGCATATCACAGCATCTTCTTCCTGTCGGTTAAATTGCGCGTCTATAGTACGTCATCTTCGTGGTGTAGCAATTTTAATGGCCAGTAGGGTAGTTAAGGTCAGTCTTGCAACGACCATCCACGGAAACACATACGCCTCTCTGCTGGAGAGCTGAAAGGCTCTTCTTTTAAGATGTTTCTCACCAGATTAAAATACCTTCATTTCTTTGTTGATGGTGCATTGAATGAAGTACACAGTAGCTGCTAGCGTTTTACTCACTGCTGCCTTCGGTCTGCCGGTAATTCGACCTTCAGACTTAGCTTGTTCTAAACCAAGTCTCTTCAGCTGCGGAATGCCGGAAGTTGGAAGCTTGTGACTCAATTTGGCAGAAGGCAGGCAAGGACAGCAGGCTTCAAATACAACACAAAGAAAAACATTGCTGTGTCGGCATCGATGCACTTGAATCACGGTTGCTAGCGGTTCTACGGCTAGTTAGGGTTAAAGCCACTAAGCGAAGAACGTTCACTGAAGCCGACACTGCGCAGGCACCGGTCTTAAATCGGGCAAAGAGGAATGCCGCAAGCACTAACACGAAGCCATAGCATTAGTTGATAGATTATAGCGTGCAAATATACAATGGAACGAAGACTTCTATCGATAGTAGGTTGAGAGCCGAAAAACGTCGCAGAAACAGTGTCGTACGTCCGAAGTAGCTGCGGAGAAACGGGAGTGAGAGATAAACAGGTCTTGCTTGTCAGGATATGTTCGAGTATTCTTTGGGCGTTTTTTGTTTCGTATATGGCTTAGCAGACAGGAGTTACATATAGAAAAGCCCTGTTAATTTATTCAGCTTGGACAGTCATTCAAGAGCGCATTCGTCTGTGGCAAGCTTTTAGCGTCAGCTCGTGCTATGCCCACTTGTAGCGGCAATGGAGACAGCACAGCCTGCAGGGTATACGTGCTGATGGGAAGTGACGTGCTGTACTGGTGTTGTAACACCCCACCCGTCACTTATCTGGTTTTGGTGTGTGTTCACCCCAGATAATTGACTAAGAGATCAACAGAGAGTGCAAAACTGCCGCAATGTCGGATAACGCAAAGAAAGTAATAAGGCCCTCTGACTCCTGATTTAACTGCGGTGGCAGTGTTGACATTAATTGATTCAGAATTGATCCCTTTTAATTAAGAAGGGGTGCACATTGATGTTATATTCAGCTATTGAACACCAGATGCAAATGTTGAACATCAAATTAATTAAGAAAGTGACCTGGGATTTGAACTACTTGATTGAAAACAGATGCAGTCGATTAGCACAGATTTATTTTAACTCACGACTTTCAATCATCACATTACATGACTCTCCTAACAGGCAGTGGTAATAAATTGCGTTTGTGTGGAGTAAAGCGAGATAAATCAAAAGTAATTCCTATCGATTGACCCAGGCGTAATGCGAAGTGCGAGAAGAATTCTAGAATACACGGCTCATGAAACCCTCGTGGAAACTTTGCCGACGTGATCCAGCAAATTAATCAATGGCTGAATTGGGCGCAATTTCACCGAATTCAGCGTGGCGGAGCGGTGTCGTTGTGCGGACGTCGGCTGACCTTGTGGTGCTGCAAAGCTGCGCTCGTCTTCTCACTTCTAGCTATCTTGCTCAGTACATAGCTGAACCAAAATTTCCTAACTCCAACCTCAAGCGCTCCATTTGCTAAGTCCTAAACTGCAGAGATGCTCACTCTTTCTCAGGCAAGCTGAGTAAAGAACGCCACGTCCGCACTCTAGGCAAGCTCTGAACGGAAGATTTCTACAGAGACTTCTCACAGTCTGCTCTTCGCCTAGGTTTCCCCTCCAGCAAAATCACTTACGCCAATTGCAGCGCAAGTCGCGTTAATTATGCGTCGCTTCCCAGTGTTGACCAATGCCTGCTCTGGGAAGTGAACAAATTCCCACAAAATTTCCCTTCTTCTCAACTTCTGCTATATAGCTCCTCCCAGGCCACCCATGAAGGTTAGTGTCTGCACAGACACCAAGTTTTCCGGAATTCTGACTCCCAGGAGAGTACTTCCAATTCCTTGGTCCTACGTTCCCATCAGAGGCCGGCGTATTTCATGCTGTCGCTCTTCACCTGATTTACTTCAGGCTCTGCGGACCGTGAATTCACCGTGAAGTTGCTATGGTCACGAACACGCATATTTTGACCTCTGTTGACCGCTCCACCGTGGCTTTGTGGGGCTTTCTCGCATGTTTCACAGAAAACAGGATGACGGACATTTATCAACAGGCATAAAGTTCTCCATCTGTTTCCCGGTACATCAGCATGGGGTCGGGGTCAACCACCCATGCTGTCACTCATCTTAAGGCGGCTGGAGGGCGTGACGCATTGCCGCTTTCTCAGAGCTTGAGCCGCCCTAAGCTGCCTATTGTCGCTTCCCTTCACTGTTCCCCATCCGGCCACGGTCAATTCTAAATACTTCCTTGGGGTAAACTAGCGTCCAGTAAATCGACTCGTTTCCACAAAGTTTTCATGTCATATGAATTACTTTAAAACCATCACCCAACATTAATTATTCCACTACATCCATACTATACCCTCTACAAGATGCATTGTGCCTTGTCAGTCATTTTGTTCAGCCCTACTGTTCGCTCAACGTGAGTTAGGTGATCTTTAATGACTTCATGTAAGGGGCATAGTTCTTTCCATCTTACAGTGTCATCGGCAAAAAAAAATGGTTCAAATGGCTCTGAGCACTATGGGACTTAACTTCTGAGGTCATCAGACCCCTAGAACTTAGAACTACTTATACCTAACTAACCTAAGGACATCACACACATCCATGCCCGAGGCAGGATTCGAACCTGCGACCGCAGCAGTCACGCGGTTCCAGACTGTAGCGCCTAGAACTGCTCGGCCACTCTGGCCGGCAGTATCATCGGCACACCACGTTGAGTCGAAAGTGGCGGCCAAGCACTGGTCGTTGCCGCGATGCGTCTTCTCCATTGCGACAGATTGTGGCGTTATCCGCTGTCAAGTTCTGAACCAATTGCTGGGAAGCACTGAGAAGCAACTGGCGTCCGCAGCTTTGGCAAGTGGTCCACAAAACACCTTGATCGACTAGATATAGAACGATCATATTCACAGGACATGTACACTAGTACCTTTTGCACAAATGGTTAACATTTCAGTCACCTCGGTCAGCATGTGTACTGTTGCCTAATAGTCATAGGTTCCATCATTGGCCCTGATAACTTGTTCCATGCATGATGGCATCGATGCGTGTAAGGCGCCAACAGTGTCCTATAGTACAGCCCACTGTGTTGCATCCACCTGGTTTCAAAGTTATACTGTTGTGATTGGCACTGTGTGACTGCGCTGCACCTGTCGTTTCACAATATCCTACAGGTTTTCGATTGGCGATAAGACTGGTGATCTGGCGGCTCAGGACAAAATGCTGACATTCTGTGACACTATAAGGCACGTGTTCGTGCAGCAACATGTGGTCGTACATCGACTTGCTGAAAAATTGCGTCTGGAATGGTGTACAGAACGGGTGTGACTGTGAGTCGCAGGATGTCATTTCACGAAGGTCATACTGATCACAGTGCCCTGGACACGCACAAATTGTGATTTTTGGTTGTATCAAAGAGCACCCCATACTATAAGGCCGGACAAACTGATGGAAATCCTAAGGAAACATGGAGCTGACTGGAGGGATAGAAGGCTAATTAGAAATTTATACTTGAACCAGAGAGCAAGAGTAAGAATAGGAAGTGTGATGATTGAAGAAATTAAACTGGGAAGAGGTGTAAGACAAAGTTGTTGTTTATCACCAACACTTTAAATATATGTCTGGAGAAAATTATTAGTGAAAGTTTTGATGAAAGAACGTCTCCTTTATGTAGGGGGTCGGAGAGAGAAGTGTATAAGATACGCAAGCGACATGATTGTGATGGAAGAGAGTGCAACAGAGATGGAACAAATGTTAGATGATCTGAAAACAAAATTAGAAGAATATGGAGTGAATATTAACAAGAAGAAAACGAAAAGCATGGTAATTGGAGGAAAGGGGAGAAAATGTCGTATGAAAATATGGGGAGAGGAAATAGAGCAAGTGAATAACTTCAATTACTTGGGAAGTGTAATAATGGTTTATATGTATTGCTCAACAGAAATTACGAAAAGAATTGCAATAACAAAAGAAGGATTCTAGAGGAAACGGAAATTACTTTGTGGACCACTAAACAAAGATCTGAGGAAAATACTTGCCAAATGTTACATCTAGTGCGTTGCACTATATGGTGCGGAGACCTGAACATTGAGGAAGGAAGATGAAAGAAGACTGGGGGCACTAGAGATCTGGATATGAAGAAGAATAGAAAAAGTGAAATGGGAAGACCGAGTAAGGAATGAAGAAGTGTTAAGAAAAAAGAAACATGCTGAAAGTAATCAGAAAGAGAAAACGGAACTGGATTGAACATTGTATGAGGAGGGACTGTTTATTGAAGGAAGGAATAGAAGAAATGGTGGAAGGAAATGAGGGAAGAAGAAAAAGAAGATATTAGATGCTGGACGATATCAAAGGAGGCAAATATTCAGAAATAAAAAGACTGGCTATGAACAGACAAAAGTGGAAGAGGCTTAACCTATGAGAAGACTTGCCGTAAGGCAGAATATCATAGTACTACTACAAGGCCTTGAGGTGGCACTGTATGTTTTGTGCCAATGCAGTCACCGTTACGCCGTCCCCAAGTATGTGGCGAATCAAAATCCGACCATCATTTTCAAACCCGGAATCGTCCACCCGCCAGGGTAGCCGAGAGCGCTAGTGCGCTGCTTCTTGGACTCGGGTAGGCACTCCTCGTTAATCCGCCGCACAGTTTCGATCTGGGGGCCAGTATGCCGGCCAGTCTGGATGTGGTTTTCAGGCGGTTTTCCACATCTCGCTAGGTGAATATTGGGCTGGACTCCACCTTCCACCTCAGTTATACGACTTGCAGACATTTGAAAAAAACGTTCCCACCCTTCCATGGCTTACACTAGATGCAGACAGCTGAGGTACACTAATTCCATCCTGGGGGGTTCGGGGTGGTGGCAGGAAGGGCATCTGGCCGCCCTCTGCAACTAACACAGCCAAATCAATAGGAACACGGCCGACCCCGCAATGGCGTGGGACAAAGGCCCCAAGAATGAAAAAAAGAAAAGAACCTGGATTCGTCCGGAAACACTATCTGATGCCATTCCTGTCGCCAGTGATCTCGCTCCACACATCATTGCCGTCTAGCATGTTTCTACATATTCGTCAACGGTAGGCAGAGAAGTGGACGACGCACAGGAAACCCTGCCGCAGTAAACGGCAACAGACTGTCATCTCTCTTAATGTACAATGTGCTACACTCGTCCACTGTTGCGCCAGAGACTAGGTGGACGCAGGTCTGTCCTGCAATGCCATTCGGATGAGTTGTCGATTTTCTCGGAGGGTTGGTCTGCGTCATGCGACCCTACCCATCTCGTCGTGCTCTGCGGCCTTCCGTGAACCATTCTTCACACAGTCGTTGCACTGCCGAAGCACTTCGCCATACACGAGCAGCAGTTTTCCGGATGGATGCATCACATTTTCTCAAAAAATGGCTCTGAGCACTGTGGGACTTAACTTCTGAGGTCATCAATCCACTAGAACTTAGAGCAACTTAAACCCAACTAACCTAAGGACATCACACACATCCATGCCTGAAGCAGGATTCGAGCATGCGACCGTAGCGGCTCCCCACGTCGGAGGTTCGAGTCGCCCTGGGGGACGGGTGTGTGTGTTGTCCTTAGCATAAGTTGGTTTAAGTTAGATTAAGTGGTGCGGAAGCCTTGGGACCGATGATCTCAACAGTTTGGTCCCATAGTACTTCCAACAAAAATCCAATTTCACGGTACGATTCGCTCATACTTCCGCGAGGCATTCTGCGCATCTGCTCAAGTCACACTGATCCATTACCTCCGGTTTATAGCAACAACAAGACCCGCAGGCACATTTTACCGGTCTGTCCTATGTCTAGTCGTTCAAGGTGTTTGTCCTCAACTTGACTGTACTTAACGGCACTCGAAAGCTGCGGCTAACAGAGTCGGCAGTGTTTCTTGTCCAACTGACCGAATAACGACGGCTTGGCTTTATCAGGATTAATAGCTGCTGCTCTCTGCTGACTTTGCATTGCTGGCTGTGTCGGTGTGTAGCGCCCAACTCTCTGGAACACAGGCAATGACAGAAGCAGTCATAAGCGTCTGTAGGTCGTCCTGTAGAAACTTACTTGAAAGCTGGTCTGATGGCATGGGTAGTTGCTTTTGCTGATCGCACAGTTCAGTGATCAGTGCTTCCTCTCTATGGCTCTGATCTGGTTACTGCTCTGGGCTCCACCTCTCTACCAAGTTCTGTTATACTTTAAAACCCTTACAGTAGAATGACCTGGAAGGAATTTAGAATAGCTATTAATGTAAAGTTTGTGGGAGCATCACTGTATTCTAACCATACTAACCATATGTTCTAACACCTAAACCTTTAAATGAAGTGTTCTGAAAGTCTTTTAAGGTTGTTGAAGGGTGGGATCTACTGAGATATAACTGTTAACAAATAATTCGATACATTGCGCCATTTCCGATTTAAAGTCTGGAGTTAGCCAGTCAGGTCGTAGTGTACACAAAATTAAGAGCCCTGCCGGAGACAGTGTCGCCCAACCTGTTTTTCGTTTGGTTTCCTAACTAAAATTTATGACTTCCGAAAGTGGCAAATTGTGACTCATAATGAGCATTTAAAGAAGTGGTAACTCACGGATCCACAGATGTCTGTGCGTTATCGCATTTTAGCACAAGCAAGTTCTTGAATTTTGGAGCACATTACGACCTGATTGGCTGCCGTAAATGCAAAATAGCTCAGAAATGGAGCAAATTATCGATTTTTTCCTTAATAGTTATTTCTCGGCACAATCTCCCCGGCAACGCCCATACAAGCTCTTCAGACTGTTTCTGACTACTCAGTATTTATGCAAAGGGATCATCTAAAAGGCGTGTATTCTGTTGCACAGTGAGACACTAACACCATTCGAAACGTTTCAGCCACTGAATTGGTGTTGGAGCAATAATAAGAACTGTTTCTCGGGGTACCACAAACAGTGTCTGCTTTACCAGTGGTATCACTGTCCAACCAAATGTGATAAGAGTGGAGTAAAAGATTTTTTCGAGATTACTTGTACTTACGTCAATTTTATATTGATATGATTGTACCTATTTTAAGAAAATAATAATTAGAACAAAGATTTTATTACTAAGAAAAAAATGGTTTATAGTGTTATGAATGAACCTTTTTAGACGGCACATATAGGATGTACTGAGAGTGTGTACCGAACTACTGGACACTTACTGTTCCAGGCCACAGATTAATTTTGAACTGCTAGAAAAGTTTGCCCACTCTGTTTTTATGGTTGCAAAAATGTACTATTCCATCTTTCTCAAATGTTGCCAAATTTTCAAACAGGACAATGATTGCAGTGGAGTTTTCAGTTATATCAATGATTTTCTTTGATAACCTACAAAAATATGCTTTGGTTAGTGGCGGTAAACCTTATTTCTGTTTTACTCCCTAATTGTTCGAGGTAGAATTCAATCAACAATTCAAAAATTAATGTATGTTTACTGAGACGTTTGCTTTCTTTTGTTGTGAAGAAACTGGCACCAAACGTTGTTAAAGAATTTCTTGTATATCTTGTTTACCTGTTTTTCAAGCATGTAATCAGATTATCATGTGTCTTTTTTTAACAACAGCTTGCCAGCTTTCTAAACCATAAAAAAATGCTCTCGGTCATTAGCCTACAAATGGGTTGTCTTTTGTCCATCGCCATTTGCCACAACTATCACTTTCACTGTATGTGGGATATTCTGTGATTTTTTTTGTTAACAAGCTGGATTAAATTAATATTTCGTCTGGCCGACAAGCAAATACACTGAATAAAAGGTACCAGTCCAGTGATTACAACACTCATCAACAGCGAGTAATTTGTTTTCATGTGCATAAATCAGTTATTATTGAACGTCACGCTCTCATTTGAAATACGTTAGTATGTAGCACAGAGTGTATTAAGAAGCACAATAACATCAGTTTTGTTCATTATGTCTACAGGTGCTGAACGGCGCATATACCTTATTCAACATGTTGTATCGCCTGAATAGCACAAAATGAGTTGAACGACGCTGGTAGCGATGTAACAGTACGTGGATGGTTTTACTTCATCTGGAAATTTACCAGGGATGCACATACGTAACTTGCAAAACAAGGAAATTTATTTGTGTTTGCACTTAAAATATAGCTTAGCACAATTTATTTTTTGTTGTAATTTGTAAGAGTATGAAATATAGAAAATACATCATGTATAAAATAGCATTGTCATGACAATGTCAGCTGTAAAAGTTCTCTTTCTTGAAGGAGGAGTGTTTTAATTGATGGTTTATTAGATTACCTGAAATCCCGAGCGCCCCTGTTCAATATAAATGCAAGTTCGTCTCTTTTTTAATAATCTGGTTTAGATGTACCACTGTTATAAAGGCTGTAAGTAAAAATCCTTCAAGATGTTTGACCTCCTTACGGATCATAACTAGCGCTCTAGATCAGGGCCTGATTCCTCAATAAATTTTCACTGCTATTACAACTGAATTGAATCACTCTCTAACATATACAAGATGTATCATAATTCATGGTGCAAACGCATACAGTTGAAAGTAAAAGTCTCAGTAAACATAGGATCGAAAATGCATACCTTAATAGATACGAGCAATTTTTCGTCTTCGATATTGTGAAGCAAATCTCTCTACTACAAGCTCTTTACTTTCCACATTTCTGGGAAGTAGTAGTATGGACCAAACCAAGAAAAAATGTCCAAAAAAAATTTGCTCCAAAATGCATACCTTAAAAGTTATGAACAATTGTTCATTAGAAGAGATGTGTTTTCAAGTAGCGAAGATGAGCACATGCTCATAGCTCTTAAGGTATGCATTTTAAAGCTCATGTTTACTGGGCATTTTTTCTTGTTTTGGTCCACATTACCATTTCCCAAAATATGGGAAGCAAAAAGCTTGCAGTAGAAGAGATTTGCTTCACAGTTTCGAAGATGAAAAATTGCTCGTAGCTCTAAAAGTATGCATTTCCGACCCTATGTTTACTGAGACTTTTTTGCTTCTAGTATCGTGTACTTTCAACTGTACGCGTTTACTCCATTAACTGTGATACACTCTGCATAGTAATGACACTCCTGTAAATTTTTGTTGTACACAGCAACAGCAGCGCTCTAAGGGGCCGAAAAGCTACACTTCAGAGTACGATATCGAGTGAGTGCGGATAAACTATCTTTACAATTTGGAGCATATTTAGTGCCATAAAAATTTAGTTACTAAAAGTTGACACAATATTTGACTCTCTAGTTTCCTAAAGACTGTGGGAGGTTCTGAACAGTATATTACAGGACAATTTATTATCTTCTAACATAGGGATATTTTCTGAAGTAACACTTCTTTTAAGAACAGAAAGTTACTAATAAGCAGCAGAAGACTGACCTTTTGAAGAAAGACCTCTTTCATTCTATCAGGATAACTTATTACCACTCACAAATGAATGGTGCTCCACCTATTCGCACTGCTTTTTGCTAAAAGTAAGTTTTATCGGTACCTCTGTGATTTGTAGTTACTATTTCAAATGTGTTTCTACCTTCCTACAACCTAATACGCTTATGACTGTTCTTTAATTACTTTGGCTAGAAAGAGTTTCTGATGATTGTTTTAAACTGAAGGATGCCAGTTCAATAACTAAACATGCAATACTGAAGTAACACTGTTTGTTCTTACTTCTTAGTAACACTTCATTTCCTTTAGGCAAGGTCCACACTTACCCAGAGCATTACATACAAGAAAAATACTATGTTTTTAAGACTGGTCTAAGGTAAGTAGAATGACAGTGTAACTTTGTACCATTTTAAAACTGACATTATACTCCAAAAGGCATAATTAGCATATATTTTCTCATTTCCAAGCACTCGATAAATGCAGACGAAAATGTTACAGTGTTCGTTGTGATATGTAAATATCTTGTGCCCAGTAATTCCAAAAAATGGATAAATTGCTACAAAGTTTCTCAAGTTGACTGCATATTAACTCAACAGCATGAAGTTTTTTTCCCTACTCTTATATTAAAACAGTAAATGCGGAAAGTAAAAAACTTGGAATGAATGCAATATCTACATTGTTTAGCGTATCAAATAAGCCACAACGACCCAGCTGTAGGGAAAACCACGCATGAGTGATAATAAGACGTCAAATGCAAAGAAAACGCGGAAAAAACCGGTTCCACAATTCTTGCTACTTCTGATCCACAGACGGCAAGAATCTTCAACACAATTGTTCTTGAAGCAAAAGTAATTTGTATACAATTTATAAAATATATTCACGGACTAGAAAGTTGAATGAAGTGTAATAATGCGCTAATCACTAGACTTCATACAAAACTGTTATGTGTCAAGGGAAGTGTCTGTCATAATGACGCAATGGTCGCAGGTTCGAATCCTGCCTCGGGCATGGATGTGTGTGATGTCTTTAGGTTTGTTAGGTTTAAGTAGTTCTAAGTTCTAGGGGACTGATGACCTCAGAAGTGAAGTCCCATAGTGCTCAGAGCCAATTGAACCATTTGTCATAATGATGTAACAGAAATAGATGCTTCTCAGTCACGAAATATGTGTTTATATTCCTTTGCTTTCAGTGAGGAAGTTGCAATTATACATATACTCGAAAGAATTTCTTCATGAATAATTTGTAGTTGTCAGTTAACCACCCAAATTTTAATATTTTTACATTTATTCCACAGTCATTCATGTCTCGTGATAACATATTAACACTTGGAAGGCAAACATGTAATGTCAGATTGTTGATTACGTGCAAAAATACACTTCTGGAAATGGAAAAAAGAACACATTGACACCGGTGTGTCAGACCCACCATACTTGCTCCGGACACTGCGAGAGGGCTGTACAAGCAATGATCACACGCACTGCACAGCGGACACACCAGGATCCGCGGTGTTGGCCGTCGAATGGCGCTAGCTGCGCAGCATTTGGGCACCGCCGCCGTCAGTGTCAGGCAGTTTGCCGTGGCATACGGAGCTCCATCGCAGTCTTTAACACTGGTAGCATGCCGCGACAGCGTGGACGTGAACCGTATGTGCAGTTGACGGACTTTGAGCGAGGGCGTATAGTGGGCATGCGGGAGGCCGGGTGGACGTACCGCCGAATTGCTCAACACGTGGGGCGTGAGGTCTCCACAGTACATCGATGTTGTCGCCAGTGGTCGGCGGAAGGTGCACGTGCCCGTCGACCTGGGACCGGACCGCAGCGACGCACGGATGCACGCCAAGACCGTAGGATCCTACGCAGTGCCGTAGGGGACCGCACCGCCACTTCCCAGCAAATTAGGGACACTGTTGCTCCTGGGGTATCGGCGAGGACCATACGCAACCGTCTCCATGAAGCTGGGCTACGGTCCCGCACACCATTAGGCCGTCTTCCGCTCACGCCCCAACATCGTGCAGCCCGCCTCCAGTGGTGTCGCGACAGGCGTGAATGGAGGGACGAATGGAGACGTGTCGTCTTCAGCGATGAGAGTCGCTTCTGCCTTGGTGCCAATGATGGTCGTATGCGTGTTTGGCGCCGTGCAGGTGAGCGCCACAATCAGGACTGCATACGACCGAGGCACACAGGGCCAACACCCGGCATCATGGTGTGGGGAGCGATCTCCTACACTGGCTGTACACCACTGGTGATCGTCGAGGGGACACTGAATAGTGCACGGTACATCCAAACCGTCATCGAACACATCGTTCTACCATTCCTAGACCGGCAAGGGAACTTGCTGTTCCAACAAGACAATGCACGTCCGCATGTATCCCGTGCCACCCAACGTGCTCTAGAAGGTGTAAGTCAACTACCCTGGCCAGCAAGATCTCCGGATCTGTCCCCCATTGAGCATGTTTGGGACTGGATGAAGCGTCGTCTCACGCGGTCTGCACGTCCAGCACGAACGCTGGTCCAACTGAGGCGCCAGGTGGAAGTGGCATGGCAAGCCGTTCCACAGGACTACATCCAGCATCTCTACGATCGTCTCCATGGGAGAATAGCAGCCTGCATTGCTGCGAAAGGTGGATATACACTGTACTAGTGCCGACATTGTGCATGCTCTGTTGCCTGTGTCTATGTGCCTGTGGTTCTGTCAGTGTGATCATGTGATGTATCTGACCCCAGGAATGTGTCAATAAGGTTTCCCCTTCCTGGGACAATGAATTCACGGTGTTCTTATTTCAATTTCCAGGAGTGTAATTCAAACAGAACATTAGCGTTACGGGTTAGTTTCTTACCGCTAGGAGCGCTAGTGTCACATAGTAACAACTTCCACATCTGTGAGTCTCGCAGCTGTATAATTATGATATTCTGTGATTGAACTGACAAGTTCATGGAGTAATTATGCCTTTTAGTGGCGCACGTCTATCTGAAATGTGCGCTTTAGGCAAATAATTAGCGAAAATAAAAGGAGCTTATTCACATTCCATTTCTTTCTTTGAATCAAACCACTGACCACAGACAGCAAAACGTAAAATTTCCTGTTAAATACATGACAGACAATGAAAGTCGTACAACTAAACTGCCCATCAGTTCGATTTTTAATCAGTAATAACTGCAATAGTCCGGACGTGGCGTAACCTTAAGAACGCCAGTCCAGAATAAAAGCAATGTAACGACTATTTTTCGTTGCCACATTAGTATCTATTTTTCATAAAACAATGGCTGGTTGTTGAAGTAGTGCCCCTTTCCTTTGGGAATGGTTCCGCAGTTCCTTCGCATCCACATCAGTTCCGAGTACTCGACGCCCTGGACACGAAGCTCCGTGGCGTCTAGGACATTCTGTCAGGCGTAACATGCAACAGACTTTTACACATACATTTTTTAAAATCTATTTTTCCTCTTGCCATCATTCCCTCGTCAGTCAGCAGTTGCTTAATTCCACTATATTCACTTTATCATTGTAATTTAATACCAGGAGTAAAAACAATACATTGTTACCTGTTTTTTATGAACGCTTCGTGCAGCACTCGTGCGGGCAGCATGTAACCTTTCGCAGCAAATGTAGAATGGGTCCATCATGCAATTGGGAACAATGATTAACTACAGAATATTATTAAAAAATATCTCCAAAAGTTTTAGCGTTCCACTAATTGAAATTAGAGAGATTTTTACACTTACATCCATCCATGCACTGATGCATGTCTGCCAAAAGTAGAATAGTTGTTTCACCACATCTGAAAGACGAAAGTTTGTAGTCAATGAAGAGTGTGAGTAATACTGGTACTTTCAATATCGTGCCTGCTGAAACGTGGGTTCTATTGTCGCTAATCCAAAATATGTACATTATAGTAAAGGAAGTCCAAATACTACGTTGCATAACGTGAGATGGGAACAATTTAAGAGCAGACAACTTTGAGAAATAAATTCGATACTACACATAAAATTTTTAATAAAATTGGCTTTTCAGTTGTTCTTAATGTCAGCTGTGTAGATCTTCGCATAATATGTACTCATCTCTAAAACTAGTAATGATACTGAAGACGTCGGAGTCGAGGCTTGTCAGTGAAGGTATTGCACCTGTATCAACTGAAGTTTCATATAGATTAAATATGTCCCTTGTTCAGAATTATATCAAAAACATTTCCGCAGAAATTAAGCAAAAACTGCAAGAGTTTGTTGACTTCCACCTATGTCACTACACTAGCAAAGTTTCAAGAAATGTAGCAGCGTAAATACGATGCGGCAGAAAGAACAAAAGGAAATGGAGAAAGGATTAAGTTAAAAACCGTTTAGTTTTTCAAAGTAAATTTTTGGGATAATGTTATACGTGAATAAATGCGTTCATTGTATCAAACCATCAGTAGACGTATCAAGCAACCTTTCAAAGTACTTCAGTGACGTTATTAACCAATCTGCATATTGAAAGTCCCATGAAGCATATTAGATGTACTTCGGTGCGGGTGGGAGCCTATATCATTTACTAGAAAGCAAAGAGTCAAGGAGGGCATCTCCAGCAATAAGGCATGCACTCATTGACTGACTGGGGACACAACTTGAATGTTTTTGCATGATATCTGACTTCCACTATTCGTGTTATTTACAAATAGGGAAACCACTGTATTATATTATCCAACGATTAAGATACTGATATTTCTCGAGTGACATATTTATTTATTAAATAACTTACAAAAGATAAACGTGTCCAATCGAAAATTTTGGGCTGCCTCTAGAACTGCTTTGATGAAAAAAGCTGTCCTCTGTCCTTTTGTAGTAATAAAACTTTTTATGTTGCTTGGAAGGTGTATCGTACGTAAGAAATGACGATTCGATTGGTTACCAAGGGTTGTGTGTATGGGATGATTTACAAATGAATTTCACGTCGTTAAAAAAAAAAAAAAAAAAAAACAACGATGGTTTAAATGGAAATGGCTCTGAGCACTATGGGACTTCACTTCTGAGGTCATGTCCCCTAGACTAAGAACTACTCAAACCTAACTAACCTAAGGAGACTACACACATCCATGCCCGGGGCAGGATTCGAACCTGCGACCGTAGCAGCAGCGCGTTTCCAGACTGAAGCGCCTAGAACCGTTTGGCCACTCCGGCCAGCAGTTTCATGTTGTGCCAACCTTTCCTCTTTTTCCTATTACACAAATGTATAGAAGATCAAAGGTCTTTGCGCCGACAGCTGTATAGAAGTAATATGTTAGGTTAGATGATTCTCCATCCAGTCCAGATAACGACAGCTTTAGAAGACACAGAAGTATGAGTGTTAGGTCCAAAGAACGCCAGTGTTTAACTTCTGGATCATGCGCAACAAAGTGCTAAGATTGAAATGATCCTAAAAGGCGGTAAGGCTCACATAATAATAGGAACAGAAAGCTAGTTCAATGTGAAGTTAACAACAATGTGAATTTTTTGGGGAAATTGAACCGTACATGGAAATAATAGACTAATAGAAAGTGAAGTTGATGTATTTATCGTAATAAACAGGAAACTCTTATCCATCCAGACAAAAGCTGGATCCATATGAGGGATTGTTTTGGCAAGATTCAGTGTCTGTCCACCATCAGACTAACCTCCTGATGTCTAATGTCTAGTATCTAATGTCATATCTAATATATTTTATATCTACTAAAACTAATGTATTTGCTCTACTGGCAACATCAAACAGTTGCGACCTATTTGAGGACGTCCACATCAAAATTGGTATCAGTGACAACGAGGCAGTTGTAACAACAATGATTACCAGAGAACGATTGACAACTACATCAATTTGAAAGATTCATATGTTCAGTAAAATACACAACTAAGAAGTTGTGTCCTATCTCAATGGCGAACTTGAAACATTTAGCTCAGGGTATCAATATGTGGAGGAACTTTGGCTCAAGTTTAAAAGAAGAGTTGACTATGTAGTGGATAGATGTATATCCGGTAGAACTGTTCATGAGGGGAGAGACACTCCATGACTTACAATGTGAAGGAACTTCAACAAAAAAAGACGCTACTGCAGAACAGGCGTAAAACAAAGCATAGAGCTATAGATAGACAAATAGATAGATAAATAGATAGATAGATACTGAACGAAACGCGTTTGGCTGTCATGAGAGTGATGTCTTGTGACAGCCAGAGCGAGAGCACCAGCAGCAGCGAGTACTGTTTGTATAAAGCGTTTATTTTGCATTTTGTTTACGACCTTCCACTAAGGAAGGGATTCTATTTGTGTTTATCTGCTCTGCATAGTAACTAACAGTTCTTGATAAAACTTTACGTAGTTTTCGTGTTAGATTTCTTAGTGTTTTCTTGATCGTTTAGAACAGAAAGCGCCCTAAAACCGTCTTTTGTTTGTTTCGCGGCCGTTAGCCACTAGTCACTTGAATCAGCAGTTGTCTTGTGACAGCCAGAGCGAGAGCACCAGCAGCAGCGAGTACTGTTTGTATAAAGCGTTTTTGTACTTATTTGCTGCGCTTAGCTTTTAAATAGTTTTTCTGGGAAAACCTAGCGTAGTTTTCGCGTCTCGTATTTCAGTGAGTGTTTCTTGATTATCAGAGTAGCTCATCAGAAGATTATCTTGGGAATTTGTCACCGTATAGAGTAGGGTAAACATAGTCATGTGTAGGGACTGTGGTTGTTGTGAGCGGACGCAAGGAGAATTGGCCACTCTTCGGGGGCAGGTGGAGGCTTTGTCTGTTAGGCTCATCGAGCTCGAGGCGCAGGCGTCGGCTCGTAGTGGCGTTGGGGCAACTGTGGTGAGACCTATGCCTACTTCGGTGGCCTTGGAATCACATGGAACCCCTGATGTCGCTGCGTCTTCCGGCAGTGAGCATCTTACCGGTCAGCCATCACTCCAGGGTGAATGGCGGACAGTGGTGGGCTCGCGCGTGCCTGGCCGAAAGGCGAAGGTGGGATCTGGCCGCGTGGCAGCTGCCTTACCCCTTTCCAACAGGTACGGGGTGCTTCCTAGTGGTGATGACATCGTTTCCGAGCCACCACAGGATGCCTCGCCTGTTGGGCCAGTGGCCGATTCTCCGGCAAGGTCCCGACAGTCACAGAGGGCGGGCCTATTAGTTATAGGGAGCTCCAACGTTAGGCGGGTTATGGAGCCCCTTAGGAAAATAGCGGGTAGGTCGGGGAAGAATGCCAGTGTGCACTCGGTGTGCTTGCCGGGGGGTCTCGTCCGTAATGTGGAGGAGGCCCTTCCGGCAGCTATTGAACGCACTGGGTGTGACCGGCTGCAGATAGTAGCACATGTCGGAACGAATGACGCCTGCCGCTTGGGTTCTGAGGCCATCCTTGGTTCCTTCCGGCGGCTGGCTGATTTGGTGAAGACAACCAGCATCGCACGCGGAGTGCAAGCTGAGCTTAATATCTGCAGCATAGTGCCCAGAGTCGATCGCGGTCCTCTGGTTTGGAGCCGTGTGGAGGGTCTAAACCAGAGGCTCAGACGACTCTGCGACTATAATGGTTGCAAATTCATCGACCTCCGTTATTGGGTGTAGAACTGTAGGGCCCCCCTAGACAGGTCAGGCGTGCACTACACACCGGAAGCAGCTACTAGGGTAGCAGAGTACGTGTGGCGTGCACACGGGGGTTTTTTAGGTTAGAGGGACCCCCCATTGGGCGAAACGATAAAATACCTGACGGCTTACCAGAGAGGACATTATCATCGTTGATAAAGAACGTCCGTCCTCAGAGACCAAAAACAGGAAAAGTTAACGTAATATTGGTAAACTGCAGGAGTATCCAGGGCAAGGTTCCTGAATTAGTATCTCTTATTGAAGGAAATAGTGCGCCTATAGTATTAGGAACGGAAAGTTGGTTAAAACCGGAAGTGAACAGTAACGAAATCCTAGACACAGAATGGAATATATACCGCAAGGATAGGATAAACGCCAATGGTGGAGGAGTATTTATAGCAGTAAAGAATTCAATAATATCCAGTGAAGTTATTAGCGAATGCGAATGTGAAATAATCTGGGTTAAGTTAAGTATCAAAGGTGGGTCAGATATGATAGTCGGATGCTTCTATAGACCACCTGCATCAGCAACCGTAGTAGTTGAGCGCCTCAGAGAGAACCTGCAGAACGTCGTGAAGAAGTTTCGTGATCACACTATTGTAATAGGGGGAGACTTCAATCTACCAGGTATAGAATGGGATAGTCACACAATCAGAACTGGAGCCAGGGACAGAGACTCTTGTGACATTATCCTGACTGCCTTGTCCGAGAATTACTTCGAGCAGATAGTTAGAGAACCAACCCGTGAAGCTAACGTTTTAGACCTCATAGCAACAAATAGACCGGAACTTTTCGACTCCGTGAATGTAGAAGAGGGTATCAGTGATCATAAGTCAGTGGTTGCATCAATGACTACAAGTGTAATAAGAAATGCCAAGAAAGGAAGGAAAATATATTTGCTTAACAAGAGTGATAGGGCACAAATCGCAGAATATCTGAGTGACCACCATCAAACGTTCATTTCTGAGGAAGAGGATGTGGAACAAAAATGGAAAAAATTCAGAAACATCGTCCAGTAAGCCTTAGATAAGTTCGTACCGACTAAGGTCCAAAGCGAGGGGAAAGATCCACCGTGGTATAACAATCATGTACGAAAGGTACTACGGAAACAAAGAAAGCTTCATCATAGGTTTAAGAGTAGTCGAATCATAGCTGATAAGAAAAAGCTGAACAAAGCGAAAAAGAGCGTAAAGAGAGCAATGAGAGAAATATTCAACGAATTCGAACATAAAACATTGGCAAACAATCTAAACAAGAACCCTAAAAAGTTTTGGTCATATGTAAAATCGGTAAGCGGATCTAAATCCCCTATTCAGTCACTCGTTGACCACGATGGCACCGAAACAGAGGACGACCGAAGAAAGGCAGAAATACTGAATTCAGTGTTCCGAAACTGTTTCACTGAGGAAAATCGTAACACGGTCCCTGACTTCAGCCGTCGCACGGACGCCAAAATGGAAAATATTGAAATAAACGATATCGGAATTGAAAAACAACTGCTATCACTTAGTAGCGGAAAAGCACCCGGACCAGACGAGATACCCTTAAGATTCTACAGTGATTATGCTAAAGAACTTGCCCCCTTTCTATCAGCAATTTATCGTAGATCGCTGGAAGAACGTAAAGTACCTAGCGACTGGAAGAAAGTGCAGGTCGTTCCCATTTTCAAGAAGGGTCATAAATCAGATGCGAATAATTATAGGCCTATTTCGCTTACGTCAATCTGTTGTAGAATAATGGAACATGTTTTGTGTTCTCGTATTATGACGTTCTTAGATAATACAAATCTCCTTCATCATAACCAACATGGATTCCGCAAACAGAGATCATGTGAAACTCAGCTCGCCCTATTTGCCCAAGAAATTCACAGTGCCGTAGACACTGGCGAGCAGATTGATGCCGTATTCCTGGACTTCAGGAAGGCATTTGATACGGTTCCGCACTTACGTTTAGTGAAAAAAATACGAGCTTACGGAATATCGGACCAGGTTTGTGATTGGATTCAGGATTTCCTAGAAGAAAGAACACAACATGTCATTCTTAACGGTTCAAAATCTGCAGATGTAGAGGTAATTTCGGGAGTACCGCAGGGAAGCGTGATAGGACCTTTATTGTTTACAATATACATAAATGACTTAGTTGACAACATCGGTAGCTCCGTGAGGCTATTTGCAGATGACACGGTTGTCTACAAGAAAGTAGCAACATCAGAAGACTCGTACGTACTCCAGGAGGACCTGCAGAGGATTAATGCATGGTGCGACAGCTGGCAGCTTTCCCTAAACGTAGATAAATGTAATATATTGCGCATACATAGGGGCAGAAATCCATTCCAGTACGATTATGCCATAGGTGGTAAATCATTGGAAGCGGTAACGACCGTAAAATACTTAGGAGTTACTATCCGGAGCGATCTGAAATGGAATGATCACATAAAACAAATAGTGGGAAAAGCAGGCGCCAGGTTGAGATTCATAGGAAGAATTCTAAGAAAATGTGACTCATCGACGAAAGAAGTAGCTTACAAAACGCTTGTTCGTCCGATTCTTGAGTATTGCTCATCAGTATGGGACCCTTACCAGGTTGGATTAATAGAAGAGATAGACATGATCCAGCGAAAAGCAGCGCGATTCGTCATGGGGACATTTAGCCAGCGCGAGAGCGTTACGGAGATGCTGAACAAGCTCCAGTGGCGGACACTTCAAGAAAGGCGTTACGCAATACGGAGAGGTTTATTATCGAAATTACGAGAGAGCACATTCCGGGAAGAGATGGGCAACATATTACTACCGCCCACATATATCTCGCGTAATGATCACAACGAAAAGATCCGAGAAATTAGAGCAAATACGGAGACTTACAAGCAGTCGTTCTTCCCACGCACAATTCGTGAATGGAACAGGGAAGGGGGGATCAGATAGTGGTACAATAAGTACCCTCCGCCACACACCGTAAGGTGGCTCGCGGAGTATAGATGTAGATGTAGATGCGTGAGGTCTTCAGTGACTACTGAACTAGAATACTGTCAAAACATCTCTCACAAAACTCAAAGAAATTCTGGTCGTGTCTAAAGGCTGTTAGTGACACCAGATATAATGTCCAGTCACTCACGGACGAGACGGGAACTGAAACTGAGGAGCAGGAATGCTTAGCTCCGTTTTCAAATGTTCCTTTCTGAAGGAAAACCTAGGAGTATTGCACCAGTTTAAATCTTATATCACTGGAAACATGGGTGAAATACACTGACGAAAAAGAATCACACCACCAAGAAAGAGTTGTGCGACAAGAATGAAAGTTGGTAGGCGTGTTTCTACATCTGGGAGATACCGTCTATTCCAATTTCGCACCATTCTCGTTATTGTTATTGTTGCACTAGTAGCGCCACTATGCGGACACAAATCAGGTTTGCCTTAAAGCACGTCGTAACGATAGTGGGCGTCAGTTGCCTTAGAGACTGTAAATGGTGAGTTGATGTTAGGCAAGAATGCCTTTAAGACGGCAAAGACGGCATTATCAACTCTTCACTGAGTTTGAACGAGTCATGTAATAGGGCTACGAAAAGCTGGATGCTACTTATATTGCAGAAAGACGTGGCAGGAAGGTAAGCCACTATACATGATTGCTGACAGCGGTGGTCACCAGAAAGTAAGGTGGCAAGACGACTATGCTATGTATGGTCACGCGGCACTACACCGAGAGAGAAAGACCACAGTGTTCGGCGTATGGCTCTGGCGCATCGTACTGCATTTGCAGCAGCGATCTATGGCACCATAGTGTCACATCGAACTGTTACAAATTGTTTGCTTGAAGGACAGCCCCAAGCCAGACGCCCTGTAGCGGGCATTTCACTGACCTCCAGACCATCGCCATTTGCGACATCAGTAGCGTTAAGCGGGGCTCGCTGGAGGAGGGAGGAGGGGGCGAGGGCTTTTGGGCAGAGTAGGGGTGTGTTGTGTTTCCTGATGAAAGCTGGTTCTGCCTCTGTGCCAGTGACAGCCGTTTGGCGGATAGAAGGAGGCCAGGTGAGGGCCTGCTACGAACCTGTCTGCGTTCCAGGCACCCTGTATCTATACTTAGAGTTGTGGTGTGGTCTGGGGTGCGATTTCGTATGGCAATAGGAGCACTCTCGTTGTTACCCTATGCACTTTAACTGCAAATTTGTACGTCAAGCTGGTAATTCGACCTGTTGTGCTGCCATTCATGAACAACATTCCAGGCGGTTTTTTTTTCCAACAGGGTAATGGTTGGTTGGCTTGTGGGGTTGAAGGGACCAGACTGCAAAGGTCATAACTCCCAACAGGGTAATGCTCGCTCACATACCGCTGTCGTAGCCCAACATGCTCTACAGAATGTCGTACTGTGGTCTTGGCCTGCTCGATCTGCATACTGTATCTGTCTACAGTTGAACACATATGGTACATCACCGGACAACTCTAACGTCATGCACAACCAGCATTGACGGCCCCGTTTTGACAGACCAAGTGCAAGAGACATCTTACTCCATCCCACAAACTAACATCAGGCACCTGTACAAGATTCTTGCCGTTACACGGATTATTAATGTACCATCGTTCAACATTTGCAATGGCTTTTATCGCACTTACATTGACCTGTGTTAGTCAGTTATGTAACACATACGAATTTTCAGTACTTTACATTAATTATTTTTTGGTTTTTCATTTTTTTACTGTCTGTGTTGATACTAGTGCCATTGGATGAAATCGTTAAAACTGAGCTTGGCTCTAGGAGTCAATGGAATCCCCATCAGTTTAGTTATCTCTTCTTCTAACTACTATCTCCTCCCATGAACCACGGACTTGCCTTCGGTGGACTGGTTTGCTTGCCTCAGCGAGACAAATAACTATATCGTAGGTGACGCCACAATGGAGAGTATCGGTTGAGAGGCCAGACAAGCATGTGGCTCCTGAAGAGAGGCAGCAGAGTTTTCAGTAGTGGTAGAGGCAACAGGCTTAATGACTTATCTGACTTTGTAACATCGACCGAAACGCATTTGCTGTGCAGGTACTGTGAACGTCTGAAAACAAGGGAAAGCTACCGCCATAGCTGTTTTCGAGTGCATGCACCCCTACTGAATGCTTGCGTCCTCTTGGATAGGAGATGTCGGAGGTTTAATAATCCGCCATTAGGATGTCTGGTCGAGGACTACTCACGAGGATGTCGTCATCATGAAAAACAAAACTGGCGTTCTACGGATTGGAGGGTGAGTGTTACATACCTTAATAGGGCAGGTAGGCTAGAAAATGTTTAAAGGGAAATGGGTAGGTTGAAGCTAAATAGAGTGGAAATTAGTGAAGTTTGGTGGCAGGAGGAACAGGACTTCTAGTGTGTTTAAAAGCGTACAAGAAACTAGGAATGTGGGTAAGCTCAACTAGCTTTGCAAATGATGATAAGATTGAAGAAATGTTCGATGAGATAAAGAAATTACTCAGGTAGTTAAGGTAGACGAAGATTTAATTTTGATGTTGGGCTGGAATTCGCTCTAATCAATTCAAATGCAGAAAGAATCACCATGACATATTCATAAGTAGAAAAGACTGACCAAACCATGTTTGAGCATGTGTTCAGTGGAGTAATAGAATTTCATAGGAAACCTGTACTACATAATTAGTATCCATGGGAGCAAGATAGTTACATCCATTGTAGTTGTCATATGCACGCAACGCTGATCTATCAAGTTACTGGTTCGCTATCTTGTTCCGAACGGACCGTGATTGACCCTTTTTTCCTTATTGCAGTTTTGAGATTATGCCCAGTACAGAGTTGACATATGAAGGACTGATAGCCTTACCAGTAACGAAAAGCCATAATTGTCTTCGTCCAACTTGAACCATGTAACAAAATACTTAATGTGGGTCTTCCTGTTGAGAAATACTTGGTCTGTGTGGCAAGAGGTTCCGCTGATGGTTTGTAGTTAGTCTGGTTTTGTGTGATTAATCATTGCAGTTCAGCTTCATTTAGTACAGCAAAATTTAGTCAGATAACCATGTAATTTACTGTACTTTTCGTTGTGGAAGGAACATTTCTATCGACAAACTTGTGTCAGAGGCCATGATGTTCACCCAGCACATGTACTTTGCGCCTCACGTCGTATGGGCATGCATGTGTTAATTGTACTGGCAGTTATGAAGTGCTTGGAGCTTACCTTACATTGGAAGACCTGGTACGCCATGTGACGGTGTGAGGTTTGTGGACTGTAGACTCACTGGAAGTACAGAATTCGTTGTGAATTTGCAAACGCTCTTCAATTTGATATAATGAATCACTCACCAAATAACCTGTAAAACCGTTTTCACCATACGACGGAGTTAGATAAACTCCAGTAATGTGGCTAATACGAACTGTGTACATTGGCTGTTCCGACGGAGTGGTCGCGCTATTTATCCAGCCGCTGACACACGTTAATCAGAAAAGTTACTGCGAGAAGTGAACCGTTAAGTCATATCTCAATTAGGAACAAGAAATACGCTATAAATACGTTGAACTGTCTGTGTTCCTCTCGTAACGTCAATGGTATAAAAAGTAGTACACAGATTGGTCTGTTTCTTGACAAACTGTTTGCCGGCCGGAGTGGCCGAGCGGTTCTAGGCGCTACAATCTGGAACCGGGCTACCACTACGGTCGCAGGTTCGAATCCTGCCTCGGGCAGGGATGTGTGTGATGTCCTTAGGTTAGTTAGGTTTAAGTAGTTCTAAGTTCTAGGGGACTGATGACATCAGATGTTAAGTCCCATAGTGCTCAGAGCCATTTGAACCAGTTTTGACAAATTGTTTGCTTAGTTCTATCTTGGGTTCATCTTGGGCAGACGTCTGGTTGATGATTTTTCTAACGTTTCGACAGTACGAGTGGCTGGCTTTATTAAAGCTTCACATTCCAGCGCTGGTGGCAGACTTGAGTTCGGAGCTGTTTAGATCAGGGATGTTGTAAGGAGTGTGTCAGAACTCTCCGTTACATAAAACAATATATCCAACTTAACGCAGTTCTTTGCATTGTGTAAGCACTCGGATATCGATGGTAACAATCTGAGGATGAAACATGGGAGCGCGATTCCAAGCAGTGTTGTGAGACGAGGTCTGTCTGCGACACTAGCGGTAGTAGTGTCGGTCGAGAGCTGTGCTGCTGCAGCAGCAGCGGCTAAAGCTTATTGTTAGTAAGAATGAACTTCATAAAAAGGAGTTTGCTTGGGTTCTGTTAATTACTAAATAACTTTTGAGAAGGGATTTCATTAATTAAGTCTATTTAAAACTTCATAATAATCACGAACAAGTATTAATAATGACAATGTGTCATTAATGACTGAGTGCCAGATTGACAAATTATTTAAATTTCAAATTTACATTACCAAATACTAACCACAGCATATTGTTTAGATGTGGGGAATAATCATCATTATTTGGAGGATACGGAGCCTTCTTTCACTGACAAGCAAAACATGGGATTATTGCAAACTCGGAATAACACTCACGAGCCTAGCACTGCCATTGCTTCTGCGCTATGCTTGCGAATTTTACCTTGAATTCCATCTTCAAGCGCAGTTAAGTCATCTAAATCCCTCCTGGCTATTTAAATGAAATCAGGCTTTGAGTGTGGTAAGCCTTGCTATCACCAACGTGCTGGCAGCGTGACACGTCTTCTGTCTCCGAGCTCTCGACCGACACTACTTTTCCACTCTCGCAGACAGAACTCGTCTCACAACAGTGCTTATAATCGCGCTTTCATATTTCGCCCCCAGATTGTTACTATCGATATCTGAGTGCTTATACAATGCAAGGAATGGGGTTAAGTGAGTTAAGTTGGATATATATTGTTTTATGTAACGGAGAGTTCTTACACACTCCTTACAACGTCCATCCTCTTAGCTTACCTGGGCACACTGGAAGATGACCAGTAGTTGTGAGCCACACGTAATATACTTAACATTAACAATAATTACTGGAGAAAAAGGGTGTGGGAGGGGGGTGACGGTCGGAGGTGTATAGTTAACTCTTTTAAGTAATTTAGAATATATTATGATACTTTATTCAACAAAATCAAGACAGAGTCTACTTTAAGTTTTATACGTGAGAGTTCATTAATAATTTTATACAAAATTAATGTGACATTTGACTTTGAATATGGGAAAGTAATGTATCAGTGTTAGGTTCGGTCTAAGAGGATGCTATTTGCAGAGTGTTCTCGACAAGTGCGTCTGAGATTTTCGTACTATTTCTGCTGATCGTGTGCTTTACTGTTGAAAATAACCGTTCACAAACGTATGTGCTTCTAAACAAGAATGACAAATGTAACGCATGACTGGCGTAGCAAGGTACATTTTTTCTATGGTAGGTATGACTTTAAAAAGTCGAGCAAAGACATATGATCAATTTTTTATTTTAGCTGAATGCCAGACTGCAACTCTATGCATTATATCCGAAACACTTCTGCCGACGTATCTACATTGTTTGTAAAAGATATCAATAAATATAAAAAATTTATTATTTTTTTCGGAAATCCTGAAATCGGTGTTCAGATGCTTGCTTAAAATGGTATTGTATGACTGTGTATGTCATCCTGCCCTTAGTATTATGTTTCAATTGATCAGCAAGAACTTCATCTGCATGGAACTGTATCACCTACAAGACGTCATTTTTCTAGATCTAAGCAAATATTCACGAACGTTGTATGATCCTTTTAACTATAAAACCAACCAAAAACGAGTGAATGTTATCCCTATTACATTCAAGTGTGTGAATACACTGTTTTCATAATGTTACCCATTTTCAGTAGTCATCTTTCATGTGTGATGTTTCAACTGATCAGCAAGAACTTCATCTGCATGGAACTATATCACCTACAAGACGTCATTTTTCTAGATCCAAACAAATATTCACGAACGTTGTATGATCCTTTTTAACTATAAAACCAACCAAAAACGAGTGAATGCTATCCCTATTACATTCAAGTGTGTGAATACACTGTTTTCATAATGTTACCCATTTTCAGTAGTCATCTTTCATGTATGATGTTTCAATTGATCAGCAAGAACTTCATCTGCATGGAACTATATCACCTACAAGACGTCATTTTTCTAGATCCAAACAAATATTCACGAACGTTGTATGATCCTTTTTAACTATAAAACCAACCAAAAACGAGTGAATGATATCCCTATTACATTCAAGTGTGTGAATACACTGTTTTCATAATGTTACCCATTTTCAGCAGTCATCTTTCATGTGTGATGTCAGCGATAGTACGTTACACTGTCTCAGCGGCAAACATTTTCGAGATAATTTGTGAAAAAATGTTATCTGCAATGTTTATTCTTCATTAGAAGAAGAATGTGACAGTATGTAATCAGCAAAATTGAATGTAACTAGAATCAGAACTTACCGCACTCTACTTGCTTGCATTTACGGTGCAAAGGAAAGTAGCTGCAGATATTCTTACAAACGACTCCCTATATATGTTACACTTTAAAACGTAGGAAATGTTACTATGGATTGAACCTACCATCGCTTGTATCAGAAGATATCAGAAAGTAAATTGACATGTGACAAATGGTAGCTGAACACGAAATGAAGACGAGTGCCTAATATGCCATCGGTAAATATTGACACTATTGCTCTTTTCTTCGCTATAGTTCAAGCCGATCAACTCAGAAACGTAAAAATACACTGTTGGCCACCGTAAATGCCACACCAAGAAAGACAAGAGGTAGCACAACAAAATTTATTTTGTAGATAACATGTTGACCAAGTATCAAATGATTACGTTTACAGACGTCTGTGACATGTGGTTCCTGCCAGAATCAGTAGCCAGAGTAGCCGCCATTGTTGGAGATCACCGATGTCACACGTCTCGACATTGAGTCAAAGAGACGTTGGATGTGTTCCTGGGGTACAGCAGCCCAAGCAGCTTCCACACGTTGCCAAAGATCATCTGGTGTGGCAGCTGGGGATGTAATCTGGGTCACTCGTTGAGCAACCATGGACCACATGTTTTCTATCGGCGAAAGATCCGGTTCAAATGGTTCAAATGGCTCTGAGCACTATGGGACTTAACTTCAAAGGTCATCAGTCCCCTAGAACTTAGAACTACTTAAACCTAACTAACCTAAGGACATCACACACATCCATGCCCGAGGCAGGATTCGAACCTGCGACCGTAGCGGCCGCGCGGTTCCAGACTGTAGCGCCTTTAACCGCTTGGCCACCACGGCCGGCGAAAGATCCGGCGAGCGAGCCGGCCAGGGAAGCAATTCAATCTGGTTATTGACGAAGAACCTTTGGACAATGCGTGCCACGTGTGGTCGCGCATTATCCTGTTGAAATATGGCTGTGGCCGAGCCCTGAAGGTAAGGAAGGACAACTGGCTCCAGCACCTCGGATATGTAGCGCCGGCTATTTAAAGTACCGGCAATGCGTACCAGAGGCGTGCGAGAGTAATATCCAATACCGCCCCATACCATAATACCCGGTGCAAGACCAGTGTGGCGGTGCCTAATGCAGCTGTCCAGCATCCTCTCTCCACGGTGTCTCCACACTCGAATCCGACCATCGTGGTGCTGCAGACAGAAGCGTGCCTCGCCAGTAAAGACAACGTCATTCCATTCTGCCGTCCACATCCGTCTGTCATCACACCATTGGCGACGGAGACATCTGTGGTTCTGTGTCAATGGTAGACGAAGCAATGGACGTCTTGCGGACAGACCACCCTGCTGTAAACGGCGTCAAATGATACGCGCAGACACTGGATGATGCGTTACAGACGCAACGTGCTGTGCTATGGTTCGGGATGTCACTGAGCGATCCGTCACTGCCATGCGCACAATTTGCCTATCAGCATGTGCAGTGGTGCACCGAGGTGAATGCGATCGACCACGTCGGTCCGTCGTACCCTCCTGCATCCAACGGTCACATATCCGCATTACAGTTGTTTGGTTTCGTCCAACACGACTAGCGATTTCTCTGTATGATAATCCACAATCTCGGTAAGCCACTATCCTTCCTCTGTCGAACTCGGATACTTGATCAAAAGATGTTCGCTGTGGTCTATGAGGCATAACTAATCGTCTTGTGAAACAACCACGAGGTAAACACACGTGCCGAACGTACACTCGTCGAAATCGCCAAGCCTTAAATGGCGCTATGAGGTGGCGCCACAGGCGAGCGTGATGTGCGTCTGCGCTGAAATTCTAATCAGTTGCATATCTCATCGCTGCAAACTCATGGTGTAAATTTCACTTGATTCGGATGCTTCCTTCAGGGTGTTGCATTTACGGTGGCCAGCAGTGTAGTAGCCTACAGGGGCCGGAGAAACTATTGTGAATGTGTCAACACCATTAGAATCGATTGCTTGTAGGAAATAAACTAATAACGTCATTTGAGACCAGTATCCGTAAAGGGTTAATTAAATCGCGCGTCATGAGTCAGAATATCAGATGCCACGGCCTCTTCCTATACATCTATTAGCGAATTTCATCTTGATCAAATAAATACTGTTCGACCGCTGTGAAATTAACATCGTATTTTCATACAGTGCTTATTTTTAATACCGTAGTTTTTTCATTGCCTGTAAAAATGTACCTCTTATGATAGAAACGACCGCAGCATAATAGATAATAACAATTTATTGTGTTCACTGGCGTTTTAGCGGACGTTTGAAGCCACGTAAATTGCATTTTATTGTGTAATTGATCACCTGTTTCATCTCGTTTGCGACATGTTTTGATCAAATCAGATAATATTTTATATTCTACGTATGCTTGTGAATTGAAAATCACAACACAACAGAGCTGAATATGGTTGGATCAACAGACAGAAGAAAATAATTGCGTTTGTATACATATGGACAAGTATTAGAAAACGGAAATATTACGGACGATTATATGTTATTGCAGAACAGACAACGAATTTTCCGCTCCTGTGTTCAGCTTCTCTCCCAGCTAATTTCAGGGTAATGATAGTGAATATTTAAAGAGCTGACAAAATATTATCATCAGTTAACATATATTTTGTAAACATCTGCAATCCTGTCTCATATTTCAGTTACTGTTATTAATTAATATAACACACTAATTTATATAGGTTACCAGGTAATAGTAAGATTGGTAGTGGGAAGTATGGTAAATGGCCATGGCGGGAAAAGTGACCACTGCATATTTTTTGCCTGAATAGCTCTGCTCCTTGTCGAGAAGTGGTCAACTCGTTTTAATATATAGTATGTCCCCATTGTTGTCAGTGAAATTGGCAAAGGAAGCTTGATTCGTTGTTTTTTAGCAGAAACTTTCTGGTTTCTGAGTCTTCTGATTCATTTACATTATTCTAGTTACCTTATGCAGACTAATATTTGTTTTTACAATATCAGTATTTAAACAACTTTTTTTTCCTACAGATATACACTGAAGCGCCAAAGAGACAGGTAAAGATATACAGACATGTACACAGGCATAAAATGGCACTGCGGTCGGCAACTTATGTATAAGACAACAAGTATCTGGTGCCGTTGTTAGATTGGTAACTGCTGCTACCATGGCAAGTTATCAAGCCTTAAATGAGTTTCAACGTGGTGTTACAATCGGCGCACTAGTTATCGGACACAGCATCCTCGAGGTAGCGATGAAGTGGGGATTTTCCCGCACGACCACATCACAAGTGTACAGTGAATATGAGGAGTATATTAAAAGATCAAATATCCGACACCGCTGCGTCCGGAAAAAGATCCTGTTCAAATGGTTCAAATGGCTCTGAGCACTATGGGACTCAACTGCTGAGGTCATTAGTCCCCTAGAACTTAGAACTAGTTAAACCTAACTAACCTAAAGACATCACAAACATCCATGCCTGACGCAGGATTCGAACCTGCGACCGTAGTGGTCTTGCGGTTCCAGACTGCAGCGCCTTTAACCGCACGGCCAAGATCCTGTAAGGACGGGACCAACGACGACTGAAGACAATCGTGCAACGTGACAGAAAGACAACCCTTCGGCAAACAGCTGTAGATTTCAATGCTGGGACGTCAAAAAGTGTCAGCATGCGAAACATTCGACGAAAAATCATCGAGGTGAGCTTTCGGCACCGAAGGCCCACTAGTGTACCGTTGATGACTCCACGACACTAAGCTTTACGCCTTGCCTTGGCCCGTAAACACCGACACTGGGCTGTTGATGACTGGAAACATGTGTGGTAGGACGAGCATCGTTTCAAATTGTATCGATCGGATGGACATGTACTGCTATGGAGACACCCTCATCAATCCGTGGATCCTGTTTGTCATCAGGGAACTGTTCAAGCTGGTGGAGGCTCTGTAATGGAATGGGGCATGTGCAGTTGGAGTGAGATGGGAACCCTGATACTTCTACATACGAATCTGACAGGTGACACGTACGTATGTATCCCGTCTGATCACCTGCGTCTATTCGTGCCCATTGTGCATACCGACAGACTTGGGCAATTCCAGCAGGTTATTGTAACGTGACACTCCACACATACGGAATTGCTACAGGGTGGCTCAGAGGACACTCTTCTGGGTTTAAACATTTCCGCTGGCCACCAAACTCCCCAGACATGAATATTATTAAGCATATCTGGATGCCTTGCAACGTACTATTCAGAAAAGATCACCACCCACTTGTACACTTAAGGATTTATGGACAGCCCTGCATCATTCATTCCCTCCAGCACTACTCCAGCCATCTGTCGGGTCCATGCACGTCGTGTTGCGGCGGGGCACTTCAGCGTGCTCGGGGGGCCCTACACGATATTAGACAGGTCTATCACTTTCTTTGGCACTTCAGTGAAGTTCCTCGTTATATAGTCTAGGTTGATAGATTCTTCTGTGGAGCAGTAAATTGTAATTCATTCACATCGTTCTTGTTATCTCACTAGTAAGCAGAATAATACTTTTTTTACAATGTCAATATTTGAACAACATTTTTTCCTACAAATATAGTTCCTTGTTATATGATTCATTTTGACAGTTTCTTCTGTGGATCAGTAATGGCTTCCGATCGACAAAAGTGTCCACACTACTAGTTGGAGAAAGTCATAAACTTATTCACCCCAGTAAGAGTTACTTACTTCCGAAAAAACACACAGAATAGACCAGATAAAACTTATTTATAGAGTCTTTTATGTACAACGTTATCTCCTTTTCTTCTGTTCCTTTGTCTCAATTTTGAATTAATTAAGTTATTTTATTTATAACCAACTCAGTTATGTTGTATTTGGACTTCAGTCACAAAGGGTACAGGCAGAACACAGGAAGAACTAGATACGGGAACCATCGGTATAACACTTGTAAAGTGTCGTAGCTGTGTTGGGAAAGCACCAGAGCTCCAAGCGCTAATAGAAAGCACTCATACTAAAATAGTTATAGGCACTGAAAGTTGGCTAAAGCCGGATATAAGCTCAGCCAAAATTTTTGCGAAGAACCTAGCGGTGTTCCGAAAGGATACTGCAGTAGACACTTCCTGTTAGGTAGTATGGGCAGAGGACATTGTTGACAATCGGCATAAAATAATAATCCGACCCTTTTACCGACCTCCCAATTAAGATGATACAGTTGCTGAAAGGTTCAAAGAAAACTTGAGTTTGATTTCAAACACGTACCCGACCCATACGATTATAGTTGGAGGTGACTTTAATTTACCCTCGATATGTTGGAAAAAATATATTTATGATTCCGGAGGTACACATAAAATATCATCCGAAGATGTGCTAAACGCATTCTCTGAAAATTATTTCGAGCGGTTAGTTCATGAGACCCCGCGAATAGTAAAAGGTTGTGAAAACACACTTAACCTCTTAGCAACAAATAATCCCGAGTTAATGACGAGCATCAAAACCGATTCATGGATTTGTGAACACAGGGTTGTCGTAACGACAGTATATATTGTAACCCCTATATCTTCCAAACATAGACGAAAAATATACCTATTCAAAAAAAAAAAACAGATAAAAATTCACTTGATGCCTACCTCAGAGACAATCTCCATTCATTCCAAATTTGTAAGTGTAGACCAGATGTGCATTGAATTCAAAGAAATTGTATCGGCAGCAGTTGAGTGATTTATACCAAATAAATTAAGAAACGACGGGGCCGATCCTTCTTGGTACACAAAACGGGTCAGAACGCTGTTCCAGAAACAACGAAACAAACATGCCAAATTTCAACCGACGCAAAATCCCCAAGATCGGCGATCTTTTACAAAAGCTCGAAATGTAGCGCGGACTACAATTTGACATGGTTATAACGGTTTCCACAGCGAAACTTTGTCTCGAAACCTGGCAGAAAATCCAAAGAGATTCTGGTCGTATGTGAAGTATGTTAGCGGCAAGAAACAATCAATGCCTTCTCTGCGCGATAGCAATAGAGATACTATCGAAGACAGTGCTGCCAGAGCAGAGTTACTAAACACAGACTTCCGAAATACCTTCACAAAAGAAGACGAATTAAATATTCCAGCATTCGAATCAAGAACAGCTGCAGCCAAGAGTAACGTAGAAGTAAATATCCTCAGAGTAGTGAAACAACTTAAATCACTTAATAAAAGCAAGTTTTCTGGTCCAGACAGTATGCCAATTTGGTTCCTTTCAGAGTATGCTGACTATTAGCTCCATATCTAACAATCATATACAACTCCTTCGCTCGACGAAAGGTCCTTACCCAAAGACTGGAAAGTTGCACAGGTCACACCAATAGTCAAGAAATGTAGTAGGAGTAATCCACTCAATTACAAGCTCATATCGTTAACGTCGATATGCAACAGCATTTTGGTACATCATGAATTGCTTCGAAGAAAACGGTCTATTGACACACAGTCAACATGGATTTAGAAAATATCGCTCTCATGAAACACAACCAGCTTTCCATTCGCATAAAGTATTGAGTGCCATTGACAAGGGATTTCAGTTCGATTCCGTATTTCCGGATTTCCGGAAGGCTTTTGACACTGTACCACACAAGCGGCTTGTAGTGAAATTGCGTGCTTGTGGAATATCGTCTCAGTAGTGTGACTGGATTTGCGATTTCCTGTCAGAGAGGTCACAGTTCGTAGTAACTGACGGAATGTCATCGAGTAAAACACAAGTGATTTCTGGCTTTCCCCAAGGTAGTGTGAAAGGCCCTTTGCTGTTCCTTATCAATATAAACTATTTGGGAAAAATCGGAGCAGCCGTCTTACGTTGTTTGCAGATGACGCTATCGGTTACCGACTAATAGTCATCGGAAGATCAAAACAAATTGCAAAACGATTTAAAAAAGATATGTGAATGGTGCAAAAATCGGCAGTTGATCCTAAATAACGAAAAGTGTGAGGTCATTCACATGAGTGCTAAAAGGACTTCGTTAAACTTCGGTTACACGATAAATCAGCCAAATTTAAACGCCGTAAATACAACTAAATAACTAGGAATTGCAGTTACGAGCATCTAAAATTAGAAGGAACAGATAGAAAATGTTGTGGGGGACGCTAGGCAAAGACTGCGTTTTATTGGCAGGACACTTAGAAAATGTAACAGATCTACTAAGGAGACTGCCTACTCTACTCTTCTCCGTCCTCATTTAGAATACTGCTGCGTGGTGTGGGATCCTTACTAGATAGGACTGACGGAGTTCATCGAAAAAGTTCAAATAAGGGCAGCACGTTTTGTGTTATTGCGAAATATGGAGAGAGTGTCATTGAAATGATACAGGATATGGGCTGGACATCATTAAGAGAAAGGCGTTTTTCGTTGCGATGGAATCTTCTCACGAAATTCCAATCACCAACTTTCTAGTCCGAATGCGTAAACATTTTGTTGGCACCGACCTACATAGGGAGAAACGTTCACCACGATGAAATAAGGGAAATCAGAGCTCGTTCGGAAAGATATAGGTGTTAGTTCTTTCCGCGCGCTATACGAGATTGGTATCATAGAGAATTGTGATAGTGGTTCGATGAACCCTGTGCCAGGCAGTTAAATGTGATTTGCGGAGTATCCATGTAGGCGTAGATGTAGATGTAATACAAAAGTCCGGTTGGAAACGCTTTCTTGCTGCTGCTTAGTGTTTCTTCACATACTAAGACGTGAAGAGGCGTAGAAAATGTGCACGAAAATTAAAAAACATTGGATACAGTTGCTTTGTTACGGAAAACTGGTCTCTATGTAAAAATTCAGAAAGATGCATCTAATTCCAATACGTTATTTTCTTGTTCACTTACACAAATATTTGGACTGATGCCTTATAACATGTAATGCTGCGTCACGAGTAAGTATAGGCGAGGATTTGGGGAATTATAGTAAATATTGCGCAGCTATGGCTGGAAGGCAATAGTTAAGGGACCTACTGGCACATTGAAATGCAGGCGCAGGCAATGTTGATATTCTGCAAACGATTCTGCGAGGCAAGTTCGCGACGTCGCTCGCAGGCTGGAAGGTAAGGCCCGTTGGGCACTGTATACCAATATTACAAATTTGAAGTAATCAGATCAGCACAGGGCATCGACGTGCTGTGATGAACCCACACGTTGCAGTTACAACAGCGCCTAGTGATGTATGAGCGGGCTGAGGAAAGCTGACTTTGTAATTATCGAAGAGCACTCCACTTTCCAAAGGAACTACTTCAGAGGCGTAGGAAAAAGACGTACAAATAAGCGAGAACGGACGCTCATAGCAGGTAGTCGTGTCGCAGTTTTGTCCGCGTCGGAGAGAATGACGATTGTTTAAGTTGCAAGAGAACCACGAGGACCTTTGGGTGATGGATAACGGCGGCCGACCGACCCGCTGAAGCTATCTCCAACCTCCTCCCACGGACGCGTCATGGCTGTGGCAGGTTGCGTCACACTTTGGAGCTACACCGGCGCTGGGAGCGAGAGGGTTGCTGGCCTCCGCTCGGTGATTCACGTCGTCCGGCGTAGTGCAAGCTGCTGTCCGCAAAGCCCGGCCCCGGACTGGAACTCGCGGCCTCTCGGGTGCAGATCTGTCTGCAAACACTGAACGAGCTGCCCTGGGTGGACTGCCGGAGCTTCTAATGCTCACTATAACGACGGCGGCCAGCTGGTGCCCTTCACCGTTCTACGAGTACATGGGATCCACTTAAGGGAGCAGTCAGCCGTGTTCTGGGCCACGGACACAGTTAACGCACCCGGCGGCTTCTTAGCCGTGGCGCGAGTAAGATCGCTACGTCCGCAAGGCTGGGAAACCAGACACCGACGCCGCAGATTCTGTCATTCGCGCACGCTACAAGGCGCCATCGCCGAGTTCAGCGCAAAGCGGACCGTGTACCTTCGATGTAATAAAGTCAATGACACACTTGTCTATGTCTCTCTGCTCGCTTCAGCGTGACTCATCCCTCTTTCCCAAACCATTCATGAAAACTGAATTTTTTTGAGTGGTCCCTTTCCCCCTCCCCCTTCCCCTCCCTGTCACCTTTCCTATATGTTCCGAGGTGTGGCCCTGCAGTGGTAGTATTGGTACTTCACCTAGAAAGGCTGACGACCACCGCTCTAGGTGTTATTTTATTCGTACTAAAATCTGAAACAGTCATGGATGACGTAAACAGTTTCTTATCATCAATCTCTAGATCATCATGTTATCTGTGCTTTATGTGCAGGCAGAACAATCATATGATGATAACATACTTTTGTTATTTGGATTTGAGAACAATGATAAACTGGTGAGAAGTTCGTCCAGGTTATGAGCTGCAAACCGTGAAACAAATGGTTCAAATGGCTCTGAGTACTACGGGCCTTAACATCTGAGGTCATCACTCCCCTAGACTTAGAACTACTTAAACCTAAGTAACCTAAGGACATCACACACATCCATGCCCGAGGCAGGATTCGAACCTGCGACCGTAGCAGTCGCGCGGTTGCGGACTGAAGCGCCTAGTACCGCTCGGCCACAATGGTCGGCTAAACTGGGAAACAGACCTCTTCTTTCAGGGACGGGATACCTCATTCGATTAAATATATAATACAGTTTTTAATATCGTACTGGTACAAACCACTGTAGGGTAACGCATAATAACAACTGTGTCTGCTGAAATTGTAGCGGACTTTTGAACCCACGTACATTGCACCTGGTTTTCTCACTGTGATTAGGCTACTGTTTCGGTAATTTGTAGTACAACAAACACTTCAAATGAATCTTTATGTTAAATTACTTCTATGGTGTTTCTGAAACAAACTGCCTAAAAAGCTGTTAATACATTCAATAAATAATGTTAGCCGGGTATGATTTCTTTTTACGTGGCGAGACACGAAATAATTTCCATTGCGAATTTCTTCATCTCAGAGCAGAAGTTGCAACCAACGTCCATACTTACTTGTAGGACATACTCCGGTCTCTCTCTTCTCATGCGGTTTTTATCCTTTGCAGGTCTCTCATATCACATGGAAGTTCTTTCTTCACGTCTTAACACATGTCCCATCATCCTGCTCCTTCTCCTTATCAATGTGCTCCACATATGACTCCTCCTCGTCGCTTCTGAGGAGAACCTTATTTCTCATCAGTTTTCTTATTAACTCACGACACGCTTCTATAGCAACACATTCAAAGATTTCTTACCTATTATTTTCCAGTTCCTTCTCCCCCCCCCCCCCCCAACGAACCATGGACCTTGCCGTTGGTGGGGAGGCTTGCGTGCCTCAACGATACAGATAGCCGTACTGTAGGTGCAACCACAACGGAGGGGTATCTGTTGAGAGGCCAGACAAACGTGTGGTTCCTGAAGAGGGGCAGCAGCCTTTCCAGTAGTTGCAGGGGCAACAGTCTGGATGATTGACTGATCTGGCCCTGTAACACTAACCAAAACGGCCTTGCTGTTTTGGAGCTGCGAACGGCTGATGGTTCTGAGCACTATGGGACTTCACATCTGTGGTCATCAGTCCCCTAGAACTTAGAACTACTTAAACCTAACTAACCTAAGAACATCACACACATCCATGCCCGAGGCAGGATTCGAACCTGCGACCGTAGCAGTCGCGCGGTTTCGGACTGCGCGCCTAGAACCGCGAGACCAGAACGGCTGAAACCAAGGGGAAACTACAGCCGTAACTTTTCCCGACGGCATGCAGCTTTACTGTATGATTAAATGATGATGGTGTCCTCTTGGGTAAAATATTCCGGAGGTAAAATAGTCCCCCATTCGGATCTCCGGGCGGGGACTACTCAAGAGGACATCGTTATCAGGAGAAAGAAAACAGGCGTTCTACGGATCTGAGCGTGGATTGTCGGATCCCTTAATCGGGCAGGTAGGTTAGAAAATTTAAAAACGAAAATGGATAGGTTAAAGTTAGATATAGTGGGAATTAGTGAAGTTCGGTGGCAGGAGGAACAAGACTTTTGGTCAGGTGAATACAGGGCTATAAATACAATATCAAATAGGGGTAATGCAGGAGTAGGTTTAATAATGAATAAAAGAATTGGAGGGCGGGTAAGCTACTACAAACAGAATAGTGAACGCATTATTGTGGCCAAGATAGACACGAAGCCCACGCCTACTACAGTAGTACAAGTTTATATGCCAACTAGCTCTGCAGATGACGAAGAAATTGATGAAATGTATGATGAGATAAAAGAAATTATTCAGGTAGTGAAGGGAGATGAAAATTTAGTAGTCATGGGTGACTGGAATTCGACAGTAGGAAAAGGAAGAGAAGGAAACATAGTAGGTGAATATGGATTGGGGCTAAGAAATGAAATCGGAAGCCACCTGGTAGAATTTTGCACAGAACATAACTTAATCATAGCTAACACTTGGTTCAAGAATCATGAAAGAAGGTTGTATACATGGAAGAACCCTGGAGATACTAAAAGGTTTCAGATAGATTGTATAATGGTAAGACAGAGATTTAGGAACCAGATTTTAAATTGCAAGACATTTCCAGGGGCAGATGTGGACTCTGACCACAATCTATTGGTTATGAACTGTAGATTAAAACTGAAGAAACTGCAAAAAGGTGGGAATTTAAGGAGGTGGGACCTGGATAAACTGAAGGAACCAGAAGTTGTCTAGAGTTTCAGGGAGAGCGTAAGGGAACAATTGACAGGAATGGGGGAAGAAATACAGTAGAAGAAGAATGGGTTGCTTTGAGGGATGAAGTAGTGAAGGCAACAGAGGATCAAGTAGGTAAAAAGACGAGGGCTAGTAAAAAATCCTTGGGTAACAGAAGAGATACTGAATTTAACTGATGAAAGGAGAAAACAGAAAAATGCAGCAAGTGAAGCAGGGTAAAAGGAATACAAACGTCTCAAAAATGAGATCGACAGGAAGTGCAAAATGGCTGAGCAGGGATGGCTAGAGGACAAATGTAAGGATGTAGCGGCTTATCTCATGAGGGGTAAGATAGATACTGCCTACAGGAAAACGAAAGATGCCTTTGGAGAAAAGAGAACCACTTGCATGAATATCAAGAGCTGAGATGGAAACCCAGTTCTAAGCAAAGAAGGGAAAGCAGAAAGGTGGAAGGAGTATATAGAGGATCTATACAGGGGCGATGTTCTTGAGGACAATATTATGGAAATGGAAGAGGGGGCAGATGAAGATGAAATTGGAGATATGATACTGCGTGAAGATTTTGACAGAGCACTGAAAGACCTAAGTCGAAACAAGGCACCGGGAGTAGACAAGATTGCATTAGAACTACTGACAGCCTTGGGAGAGCCAGTCTTGACAATACTCTACCATTTGGTGAGAAGATGTATGAGACAGGAGAAATTCCCTCAGACTTCAAGAAGAATATAATAATTCCAATCCCAAAGAAAGCAGGTGTTGACAGATGTGAAAATTACCGAACTATCAGTTTAATAAGTCACAGCTGCAAAATACTAACGCGAATTCTTTACAGACGAATGGAAAAACTGTTAGAAGCCGACCTCGGGGAAGATCAGTTTGGATTCCGTAGAAATGTCGGAACACGTGAGGCAATACTGACCCTACGACTTATCTTAGAAGAAAGATTAAGGAAAGGCAAACCTACGTTTCTAGCATTTGTAGACCTAGAGAAAGCTTTTGACAATGTTGACTCGAATACTCTCTTTCAAATTCTGAAGGTGGCAGGGGTAAAACACAGGGAGCGAAAGGCTATTTACAATTTGTATAGAAAGCAGATGGCAGTTATAGAAGTCCAGGGACATGAAAGGGAAGGAGTGGTTGGGAAGGGTGTGAGACAGGGTTGTAGCCTCTCCCCGATGCTATTCAATCTATATATTGAGCAAGCAGTAAAGGAAACGAAAGAAAATTTCGGATTAGGTATTAAAATCCATGGAGAAGAAATAAAAGCTTTGAGGTTCGCCGATGACATTGTAATTCTGTCAGAGACAGCAAAGGAATTGGAAGAGCAGTTGAACGGAATGGACAGCGTCTTGAAAGGAGGATATAAGATGAAAGGCTGAGCCCCTCCAAAAGGCATAAACTCGAGCAAAGAGTAGTGTGAACATAATATTTTACATGTGATAGCTCCAAAAGTGTGTTTTGGGCTACGAATACTGCCCCAAGGGCTGCGTGCAACACAGCTGGAATTTGTTGCCAACAATTGAGACACCTTTCGGTCTCAGCGTAAGAAAATCGAGCAACACAACTACATCACATGTGCTACTGCATGATAACGCACTTCTTGATTTGAGAAACAAAACTATCCACGAGATTGAAATTAAAGTCGTCTCTCAGGCACTTGTATTGATAGAGAAGTCCTCTCTCAAGCACTTGTCCCTCTCGTCATATATTCGTAAAGTTTTACCTTTTCCGCTCTGGATCGATCAACCGTCAACGCAATTCATTTCTAGACGAAAATACTCTTAAAACTACTCTGGTATAATGATATCCTTGGAACCAATAGGTTTCTACTGGCGTAGAATTTGTAAACAACTTTAGAATTGTCAGATCGTTTTAGATATCGTGAAAGAAAATTCTTTTGCTGATTAATTTCTCGTTGATGATTACTGTTGCGTGTAGTAAACTAATAGAAAATCCAATTAAAATATTCACTGTACTAATACAAATTAAATTCAGCTTACTACAGAAAACATCACGACGGCAGACTATCTTAATAAAGCATTAAGTATCTGTAAGACGATTGGGCCTATTTTAACACGAATTAGTAGGACATTACCGACTTTTGACTTCGAAAATATCTGTATTTAGTTCATTTCCTGTATCATTCGCAATTATTATGAAAATGTGGCATTTCATACATAAAATTATGTATTCACAACAACAAAAAATATGTCGTCATTATGAATTTGGCAGTACCGTAACGTTTTCGCTCTGACACTAAGGGTTACTGAAAGTAGCAAGGCGCATTTTGCTCAAGCGTTGTCCTCCGATTCCCTTATTGCGTTTGTATCTGCCTGCTTGTAGCTCTGCTACAAAAGCATTAAAAATCTGGCTTTCAGCGAGTCTCGAAAGGCGAACGAAAGCAGCTTGCACCTGGTGGCCAAACATGTTTCTTGGGAACAGGCTACTTCCTAAAGTGGGAAGACATTCTTTTGTGGTTGAATTGTTGGCAAATGTCAGTCAGACGTGTGCCGTTGGCCTAAGCGTTTCGGTGTGTTGAATTTGTACCAATGATTCTTCTACAGGTTTTTTTCTGTCCCAAATAGAGAGTTGAAGTCTTCCATTAGTATTTTCAAGTCATCTTGGTGAATTTTGCTCATAGCATTTTCGAGTGTATATCTTTTATAGGGGCTCTGAATGAGCATAGTCATAAGTCGATTGTTGATGGATGCGATTTCTTTGACAGAGTTGATGACAGATTTGTGTTCGAGAAATGCAGTGCCGAAGATTGGTATGCCTTTCGCTACCTTTTGTTGTATTTTGCTCTTGAAGATGCCATGGTTTCCGTAATGCAAGTTTTAATTGTCAATTAATCGTGATTCATGAAGACCAAGGATGAGAATTTTTTGTCGGTCGCTTTCTTTTGTGAGATTATTTCGTTTTCGTGCTTGGATCAATGTATCGATGTTTAGTTTTCAAATGAATGTTTTCTGTTTGTAGGGAAATTTACCAGAGTTCTTCGATATTCTCTGTCGTGCTAACCCGGTCTCCCCAGAGTGCGAAAATCCAACTGCCACCTATCGGTGGCCAGGTTGTGTACCACCTGGGGTAAAGTTACCTTTGCTTGCATAGTTCATGTTTTCTTGTGTTTCATTGGTTTGGCCTGGGTGATAGCAGGACCGGACAGGACCAGAGGGTGTTGAAGCCTTTGGAAGCAAATACTTTCAGCCAAGCTCATTGAGATAACAGACGATGATCAGAGTAGCGGTGATTTTCACTCAGATGTGTCTGGATTTTGGGTTCAACGGATTGAGTAGCCGTTCAGGATTGTGTTAGGGCCCGCATCTCGTGGTCGTGCGGTAGCGTTTTCGCTTCCCACGCCCGGGTTCCCGGGTTCGATTCCCGGCGGGGTCAGGGATTTTCTCTGCCTCGTGATGGCTGGGTGTTGTGTGATGTCCTTAGGTTAGTTAGGTTTAAGTAGTTCTAAGTTCTAGGGGACTGATGACCATTGATGTTAAGTCCCATAGTGCTCAGAGCCATTTGAACCATTTTTGATTGTGTTAGTATTTGGTTCACCCCAAGTATTTGATTTCCTCGGTACCACCCATCTGGGGGATGGTTTCCCCTATCGGCCACACATGATGATTATTATTGTTATTATTATTATTATTATTATTATTATTATTATTATGTCATCAGCAAATCTGATATGGAGTATCTTCCCTCCACTGAAATAGATGTGTATTTCTCGACTCAGTATGTCCATCAGATAAATATGGTTTATAATTACGTTACATTGCTGCTAGTCGACAGATTTCTCACTTTTTCTTAGACAGTTGCTAGCCGTTACTGCATCATAGGAATTTATGTGCGCAGCATCGTTGCAATACAGACGCTCAAATTATCCGATTTCTGTAATTTCATTTCGATACAAGATCGTCCTAATCGGATTCAGCCAGTCAGTCTTAATGTGGATATCCGACTACGACTCTCATCATATGATAGACTGGGTGAACCACATTCTTAATCGGACTGTTGAATCCAGATCACTTATCTATGACAGGGAATGAATTCTTAAACACTGTGGAAAATAATAATCCAATGTGCTTATTACAAATACGTTATTTAAATATGTATATATATATATATATATATATATATATGAACTAACGAGATAACAGTGTATTTACAGTTGCAGAGACCCATCCATAATAGTAGAGCAGTGCGAGATTGGTTTCAGGGCCAAGAGAGGATAAAGCTGTTGCCGTTTGTTCCACGATCACCGAACATCAACCAGATAGACAATATGTGGGCAGAGGTAACAAGGTCATTGCCAAGTGTCCCTACAAATGCAAGCGACCTTTGGACGAATATAGAAAACGTATGGTGGGAAGTAAACCATCACGCTACACTGTCGACGACTTAATGAAATCAATTCCCCTACGCCCTCGAGAAATCTTACGTAATGATCGTGGGTGGGTTGGTTACTAAAAGTATACTCGTCCACAAAGCCCATGTGGACAATTATCTGATAATCGGTCAAGCTTTGCTTTGTCGCAGCTCTTTATCATACAGCAAGTCCATTTACTTTCAGTCCCCTCCTTACAATTCTTGCAATGCAAGGTAATTGAAAAATCTCGTCCACTCGACGCCAACTGAGGGACTGACTGGTGCATGTGTTGTTCAACACACAGTAGTTGTCACCCTCACTGGAATCAATGACTGTTTGCGTGTGTGTGTGTGTGTGTGTGTGTGTGTGTGTGTGTGTGTGTGTGTGTGTTTTCGTGTTAACGCACAATCTGAATCAATACTATTAACATTAGTGAGACAACCATCAATAAATATTGCATCAAATATGACTGTAAAGTATTTTAATGCGATGGGAAGTTACAAACTGAATTTTTACCCATCCCACGTCCTTCGTATTACGTTAAGTAAGATGTATTAACTTCTTAGTATCGTTAGCAGAGACAGTGCGCTCTTGTTGTCGAGGCTCGCGACAAGTGCAAGCGATTAGCAGTGCCCAATGCCGCCGCGCTTTGTTTATGTTGGCTGAGCGTGGACACTGCAGCAGACGCTTCGCCCTAAACAGAAAGAAATCACCTTTGCTCTGACTGCAGTGAGCGGATATCACTCTCTGCGTGTTCTTATAGTAACCAAGGTGAGACTCTACTCACGGGTGCCATGGAGCAATTGCAACGGGTATCACGTTATTAGTCATCAGAATATTAACCAGTGATGAAATGTCCACCCTATTTGAATCCCAAGAAAATAGGAACCTTCTCACAAAGGAATGTGAGGTGATATCAAAATTTATCCAACATAAAAAAATTAATTGCAGGGCTTTCATTTATGCAATAATAGCACACAAGGAAATATTATGTCTTGGAAGCGTATATTTCATTTCCTCTTCTCACATTAACGCCCTTGTTTTAATATGGAGAAAATAAACACGAAAATCTAAAATTCCTGAGAAGCATTTAAGTCATGTCTTCTTCTCATATCACAACTTTTGTTTTAGTGTGAAGTAAAAAAATAAACACTTTAGAGTTCTGAAGCATAATATGAGACCAGATTCTTATCGTAGGCGCTATCGGAAACGCCAAAAGCAGGGAGCTGTCCATTCTTTTGTCCAACAGTCTGTTTCCATTCATGTATTACTTCCTCTAGGAGATTCTTATTTAAGGACTAGTGGGCATCAAGTTCTTCAGCAGAACAAGCCTTATATTATTGTGCTATTTACGGTATGGAAAAAATGCAACAAAGACGAGTTCAGCTAGAGCAGTGAGGATAGACTTCAGACTTCATTCAGTGAGACGTCAGGAGATGGATGAAAACGTCAAATTAACGTCGCTTTCCGAGTCGTATTCAATCCAGAATGAGGTGTTATTAAGGTAGTTGAGCGTTCTAGCAATTACACTTTTATGATTTCCATATGAGTATTTCGATAGCCAAAAGAACCCGTTAGTGTGAAACTATCGGGAACTGAATTATATCAAACTGCAAGAACTTGAGACAATACGTGGACTCTTCTCTTCGCTGGGTGACCTATTACTGTTATTTAGCATTCTCTCCGTCCTAGTCGTAATGCAAATGGAACTTCCTGAGGCGCTTTCCGCTATTCTTGACAAACATCAGCAACCTGTAATCACTGAGAGTCACAACTGCATGATGATAATGGTTCAGGTTGTCAGTAGTTGTGGTGGTGTTATGCTGTCAAACTGCTTACAGTAACATTAATGGTGGCACACATAATTTAGCGCTGACTACCTACTTAAGTAAAGATAGTGTTGTGGCGTCGTCGCTTGTCTTTATTTGGCCTCAGCTTGAGTTATCCGATTTAACGAACATAGTACTCCAATCGCGGGCTCCTAATACAGTATGACTGCAGAGATTATCATGCGGATATTACATTAATTCTGCAATGAAATGCTTAACGAATCTTATACTCAGCTGTGCAGCTGGAATGACTCATTACACAGGTACTCCATGTTGCACTTGGTTAAGTGATCAGTTCGCTGCAATCCTGCTTGTACTGTTCGTAAATACTCGTACACTTCAGAAATGGTTCAAATGGATCTGAGCACTATGGGACTTAACGTCTGAGGTTATCAGTCCGCTAGAACTTAGAACTACTTAAACCTAACTAGCCTCAGGACCTCAGACACATCCATGTCCGAGACAGGATTCGAACCTGCAATCGTAGCGGTCGCGCGGTTCCAGACTGTAGCGCCTGGAACCGCTCGGCCACCCCGGCCTGCATACTTGTATACTGACCATTCGTTATTTGACTAAATATTAACTACAATCTGATTCGCATATATATGACATCGGCAATCTTTGGCACAAAGTAATCACTAAGGGTTGGATGCCGTTGAAATCCTGTTACATTTCGGCAAGACAAATGTTCGCAAAACACCTCTATTGCCTCAAAAAGAATTGCATCTTAAATATCGAAGGACCGACGACCACACTGTCACAGCGCGTTGAAATACAGCAACGACGGCAGATGAAAATTTGTGACCGACTGGGCTTCGAACGCAGACCTCCTGCTTACTAGACAGATGTTCTGATCACTGGACTATTTTTTTTTTAAATGTTTGAGAAGACTTTCAGCACCAGGTAGGCGGAGGCAAAGAGGGCAGGGGTCGGAGATCCGGTCCTATGGTCCTTCAACAAGGTTCGGATGACATTCCGCTCCCAGTTGTTAGTGGCCATGCGTTTGGGATTTGCCCTTAACCACCGTCGGAGTTGGAGACTCTCTTCAGTTACATCTAACCAGTGCGCATCTATTGCACTATTGTAAGAACCGAGATGCAGTATTTTGGTATTAAAATTTTGTAAATTTGTGGTAAGAACTTATGAGACCAAGCTGCTTAGGTCATCGGTCCTTAAGCTTACACACTACTTAATCTAACTTAAACTAACTTACGGTATGGACAACACACACACCCATGCCGGAGGGAGGATTCGAACCTCCGACGGTGGATACTATGATGACACAGCAGTCAACCTCTCTGCAGCACCTATCTACACACGCTCCTCGTCAGACGCGAATTCCCATTTTTGCCTCATACCACATGCGCGGTACCCCCCGGCCATTGCTCCACTAGCTTGCGTCCACACTGTATTCCCGCGCGGGTCAGACGATGTCGTGCGTCTAGCACTGAAAACTTTCGATGACCCGTGGAGACCCAAATAATTATACAGGATGTTTCAGGAGGAATAGTAAATATTCTAGGAGATGGTAGTATAGACAAATTGTTGAAATAATGACATATAACATGCGTCCAATTTTTATTGAACATACAGATAGCTGGGTTCAATGCATTTTCGTTTCGTATGTTGGTCCTTACAGTACCCAGTTGGCTACAATTCCTTGAAAATGAGCTTCCAGCGTCATTGGAAGAGGTTCACTTGGCTACTAGAATGCGTATGTTCCTCCAGCATGACGGGGCTCCAGCACATTCTAGTCGTCAGGTGACACATTACCCAAACCTAACATTTCCTGGAAGATGGATCATTGGATATAGGCACTTTTCTTGGCCTTCAAGGTTCCCGGACCTTATCTCTTTCGATTTTTCCCTGCGGGGATGGTTAAAGGCGAAGTCTACAAAGAAAAAGTAAACCCAAGAACCGATTTGATCGTTCGAATTATGAATAGTGCAGCCCTTATAAAAGAACGCAAAGACGACCTCAGTAGAGCTACAAATGGTGTTATCAAGAGAAGTCAAATGTGCATTAAAGTTGGTGGGTGAATTTTTGAAAAACAAATTTGAATGTCCTCGTTGCCTTTGCTTTGAGTTTGTTAGGGTTACGTACTAACAGCTGTATCTCTGTACACAATAAAAAGTGGACGCATTTATATGGAATATTTATGCAATTCGTCTGTACTACCACCTCCTAAAATATCTAATATTCCTCCTGAAACACTCTGTTTATGGATATATGTGTGGTGTCTGTTCTTTCGGACATGTCCGAAAGAAAATGCTTCATGGCATTCTGCAACGACCTTCGAACTAGTTGCAGAGGTTGATAGAGATTTCAGAGCTGCTTGGCTGTCTGAATAAAAGTAGATGCTACGATTTTTGTAGGGTCTACTCTAATTCTCCTCCGTGCACATGCTCATAGAAGATACTATGTAATACCATGGCCATCTTCCCTAAAGAGATTCTAGGCAGTACATCAGACCCGGTGGTTTCATCTGTTTTCGACCTGTCAGTATACCACTATATTAAGTCTCTTGAACGGTGTACTGGTTCGTTCTTCCACTGCTCCCTGCTTACAACTGTTACATGGCAAGGTTTACTGAAACAGCTAGAAGTTATTGTATAGTTAGTCGGCATTTCCCCAGCCATCGCCATACTGATTTGGGATTCCGTATATTCTACCTATATTCCCGGGTTCGATTCCCGGCGGGGTCAGGGATTTTCTCTGCCTCGTGATGGCTGGGTGTTGTGTGATGTCCTTAGGTTAGTTAGGTTTAAGTAGTTCTAAGTTCTAGCGGACTGATGACCATAGATGTTAAGTCCCATAGTGCTCAGAGCCATTTTTCTAACTATATCCAGTTATTTACAATTTTTAGCCTTTATGGCCCTGTTGCGGCCTCCATTTTAAGCCACAGGTGTAAGGCGGGCATGTCTAGCCTAATATCCATCCCAAGAGTGGATGTCCTGCTAATTCCGTCTGTTTGTGAAAGAAGGCCAGTCTCTGCACTTTGCCAGACTCCCTAGCAGCCATCTCCTGTTCGACTTTGTTCATATTATATGACAATAAATTATCATTGATATTTTTTCGGAGGTGTATATCCAGTACGTACTGGGTTTAGACCCCAGTTTACCCTACAGCAGCTTCTAGTGCTTATAAGATTATCTTTCGCAGTGGAATATATTCTTTATGTGAGGTGTTCATAATAGTTTTCCATCAAGGGCTACCTCTAGACACACTACAACCCTGTCTAAAGTTTCATCGAGAAACATAATTTTTCAGTATATGTGCTGGACTTGCTTCCCCATAAGTAATACTACACCAATTTTCGTGCGGCGTGTCTTTAAATACTTTTTCACAATGTTCAGTGCACATTGGTTTAACAATACTATCAAATTTTCTAAGTCTTACTGTGAATAAATCGCCTACTTATTCTTTTCAAGAGTAGTCTCCCGCATCAGCTCATCTATGAGTTCATTCACCACTAGGTTCTTCATCTCTAACCATTTACTCGAAGGTCGTATTACTAGAACCCCCTCGACATCCAGGAAGATACAGAGAGCATCCAGAAAGGGTAGTGCTTTTTCCACCTTCCCGACAAGTTGGTGAAGTGTTACCTCACATGATTTGCTTCGTAAGTATTATGAAAATGTGGTAGTTCATAGAGAAAATTACGTATTCACAACAACAAAAAAGTATGTCGGCAGAAAATAAAAGTGGCAGTATGAATTTGGCAGTACCGTAAGGTTTCTCGCTTTGACACTAAGAGTTACTAAAAGTAGCAAGACGAAATTTGCTAGAGCGTTGTCTTACCATTCCCTCATTGAATTTACATCTGCCTGCTTATAGTTCTGCTACAAAAGAATTAAAACTCTTGCATTCAGCGAGTGTCGAAAGGCGAACAAAGGCAGCGTCAACTGACAGGCAAGCACGCTACTTTTTATTTCTTTTTCTAATCTCATTTTGTTCGTTGTATCTGCTCGGGGCGGATGTCGCAAGACACCCGTTTCAGTTCGTCGTTGATCCATTAACTCAGTTTTTTTATTACAGAGGGCTGCTAACCCTCTGACCGAACACCCTGAGTTACCGTGCCGGCCAAAATTTTCACTCGAGGGAAGATTTGAACCAAGAACCTTTCGTTCCGCAGCTGCTCACGCAAACCACGAGTCCACGGCGCTCCTATTACCTAGGAGCTAGCGAACAGGTGCGGGTCTTTGACGTACTTATTGGCTCAGTAGCCGCTATGGCAAATAAATCGCAACATAAGAGACGGGAGTAGTTGTATTTCCCGTGTGGAACCACTTTCGTTGACTCAAAAGCATTAACTGATATCCTTATGTCACGTCTCAAGAGAAAATCACTTACAGTATTCAATTGAAATGACACAATAATATCAAGTGAATTTAGCAGGATAGTTCTGTGCCATCAAGGAAGTAACTCGTCGGTCACAGAGTTGCCAAACATATTCTGCGCTGTTGCCAAGCTTCAGTTATAGTGCCAGGAAGGATACCAGCTGATGTGTTCTGTGAGTGACCTCGGAAGTGACTATTGCTTCATCTCAAAGTTGCGGGTGGCAAGGGCCGCAAGATCCTCATTATATGCCCATGAGTCTTATTCGCATTTCTGTAACTAGTTTTAGAGGCTAGAGTGCATTTATTTGTAATACATCGATGCACTGAATGCAAACTAAATGTCATATATTAATAACTGCGACAAATATTTGTGTTTTACTGTCTTTAGTCGGATCGAAACCTTGAAAGCGTATTCACCAGATGCGATTCACAATTTTGGAGCTTCTCCAGTGGTTGAGTTGGCAATGCCTCTTTGCTGTACAATATTGTTATTGAGATCACTGTCATTGGAACATCCACCAGAAGACAGGCATGGTCTGGCTTATTGTTGTCAGCTTTCCTGACGGATATTCTGCCTTTGCTCGAAACATGAAGACTTAAGGTGAATTCGAACATTCCATACGGCGAAAATTTGATGTTTCTATTCTTCCAGCTCTAACATACAAATAACAGTTACAATAAGCGGCAGAAAAGCGCCTGTGAACCAACAGTTAATGATGCAATCATAATTAGTGGAAGCTGACAAATTCCATCTGTCATCTGGTAATTGTGAAAACTACTTTTTCATCTTCACAGCACCGCAGTATGAACTCAAGGGTTTCATAGAATACCTATACTTAATTTCGTTGTGATCGTTTTCAATGACAGTAGGGGAGGAGCAAAACCATCTGACTTGAAACACACTTTTCCAGTTGGATTTGAATCTTTGGCTACAGTTGCAGTAGCACGTCCAGTGAGGTATCAAGAATGTGAGCAATCACTCATTGCTAAAGTATAGCCTAGGGCAGAAAGAAGCAGGTTTCCGACAAAGTAAACGATGAGAGACACTGTCGCTGTCACTTATTAAACAGGAATTGTTCAGAAAAATACAACAATATCTAGTGAAATGAGTAGGTTGATGCAGCTCCAGTCTGGCACTATCACTGAGTTGCCAAACGTTTTCCGAATAGCACTTATGATATAAATGTATGTGTGTGTGTGTGTGTGTGGTGTGTGTGTGTGTGTGTGTGTGTGTGTGTGTATGTCTGTTCTTAGGACATTTCCGAAAGAACAGACACTACGAATCGAAATAGACAGACTTCTTAATCAATTAAAGATTGATGGACAGATGTCCAGGCTGTCATGGGCATTAAAATAGAACAACAGCATCAGATGAAAATTTGTGCCTGACCAGATTCGAACCCGGATTTACAAAAATTTAATACCAAAATACTGCATCTCGGTTCTTACAATAGTGCAACAGGTGCGCACTGGTTAGATGTAACTGAAGAGAGACTCCAACTCGGATTGTAGTTAAGGGCGAATCCCAAGCGCATGGCCACGAACAATTGGGAGCGGAAACTTAATGTCATCAGAACCTTGTTGAAGGACCATGACATGCGATCGTTAGACCGACTGCACAAAGTTCAGATTATAAATACATACATACTTAGAAAAATATATTACGTCCGAGCAGTCTTACCGATACTGCAGGTCACTGCACATAAAAATATAAGCTGTAGCCTCTTGGTATCTGTGGAAACAAAATATCATCAAAGTAACCTTCGACACGGCGACTTTGCAGAGGCAAAACGGAGGACTTGGAATTAAAGACGTGCTTTTAAACTAATACACGCCACTAAGACAGGCATCACGAAATTTCTGTTCCTCTCGTTAGATCCTGGGGATAGGAACGCTCCTGTTAATGTAGCACGCCAACCTAGATTACGTCCGAAAGTACTATGGCGTTTGGAGCTGTATAAGACTTCCACGAGCACAAACCAACACTAGAACGGTTTATGATTATATTACCAGACATCGTCTTCACAAACCAATTCCGGTAACTTAACCTACAAACAACTAGAGGAACGTCTGGAAAAATATCAACAATAAAATTCTATCAACTAGAGTAAGTGCCGTATGGTGCGACTTTGTAAACGAAACCATACCCACAGAGGAACGGTTATGCAAAATCAAATTGAGACCATCTCCATACGGCGACAAATGACGGCTTGTAGAAACTGTAGCGCACATCTTCTCATGTGAAAATAGAATCAGAATTTGGAACTGGACTACGAAGAAGTTAGCACTATCAACAGAACCGCAGAAAGTCAAATACCGATAACTGAAGCTTTACAACCCGACTGGAAATGTTACCCGTCCGAAAAAAATAACAGTTATTCGTGGCTTCTGGGACAGTTTGTGTTTTACGTCATAACAAACAAAACAGTAGAGTACATGTTCTACACTCCTGGAAATTGAAATAAGAACACCGTGAATTCATTGTCCCAGGAAGGGGAAACTTTATTGACACATTCCTGGGGTCAGATACATCACATGATCACACTGACAGAACCACAGGCACATAGACACAGGCAACAGAGCATGCACAATGTCGGCACTAGTACAGTGTATATCCACCTTTCGCAGCAATGCAGGCTGCTATTCTCCCATGGAGACGATCGTAGAGATGCTGGATGTAGTCCTGTGGAACGGCTTGCCATGCCATTTCCACCTGGCGCCTCAGTTGGACCAGCGTTCGTGCTGGACGTGCAGACCGCGTGAGACGACGCTTCATCCAGTCCCAAACATGCTCAATGGGGGACAGATCCGGAGATCTTGCTGGCCAGGGTAGTTGACTTACACCTTCTAGAGCACATTGGGTGGCACGGGATACATACGGACGTGCATTGTCCTGTTGGAACAGCAAGTTCCCTTGCCGGTCTAGGAATGGTAGAACGATGGGTTCGATGACGGTTTGGATGTACCGTGCACTATTCAGTGTCCCATCGACGATCACTAGTGGTGTACGGCCAGTGTAGGAGATCGCTCCCCACACCATGATGCCGGGTGTTGGCCCTGTGTGCCTCGGTCGTATGCAGTCCTGATTGTGGCGCTCACCTGCACGGCGCCAAACACGCATACGACCATCATTGGCACCAAGGCAGAAGCGACTCTCATCGCTGAAGACGACACGTCTCCATTCGTCCCTCCATTCACGCCTGTCGCGACACCACTGGAGGCGGGCTGCACGATGTTGGGGCGTGAGCGGAAGACGGCCTAACGGTATGCGGGACCGTAGCCCAGCTTCATGGAGACGGTTGCAAATGGTCCTCGCCGATACCCCAGGAGCAACAGTGTCCCTAATTTGCTGGGAAGTGGCGGAGCGGTCCCCTACGGCACTGCGTAGGATCCTACGGTCTTGGCGTGCATCCGTGCGTCGCTGCGGTCCGGTCCCAGGTCGACGGGCACGTGCACCTTCCGCCGACCACTGGCGACAACATCGATGTACTGTGGAGACCTCACGCCCCACGTGTTGAGCAATTCGGCGGTACGTCCACCCGGCCTCCCGCATGCCCACTATACGCCCTCGCTCAAAGTCCGTCAACCTCACATACGGTTCACGTCCACGCTGTCGCGGCATGCTACCAGTGTTAAAGACTGCGATGGAGCTCCGTATGCCACGGCAAACTGGCTGACACTGACGGCGGCGGTGCACAAATGCTGCGCAGCTAGCGCCATTCGACGGCCAACACCGCGGTTCCTGGTGTGTCCGCTGTGCTGTGCGTGTGATCATTGCTTGAACAGCCCTCTAGCAGTGTCCGGAGCAAGTATGGTGGGTCTGACACACCGGTGTCAATGTGTTCTTTTTTCCATTTCCAGGAGTGTATATTGCAGTACAACATTTTAAGCTGAAGAAGATTAACAAATATAAGGAATGGTTTTCAATTTTTTATCTATTGCTTTATGTGGGCTACAAAGAGGTGGCCAGTTTTATTCATTAGAAGAGGAATACTATTCTTTCACTTTTTTTATTCCTGGAATATTCTTTTACGTTGGATCTAAAATCAGAACTGTTCTAATTTGGCAAAACCCCACCGGCTCCGAAATTTCTTTTATTTGTTGAAAAATATATGGCTTCCTTACAGACCGCATATGCATCCAGTGCATAATAAATTAAAATGTGAATATATTTCTGAATGAATGTTTGTTATGTATTTTTCCGTCACCCTTTCCATTGTTATAAGTTATGTTCTACAAGGAACGCACGCCACTGGAGACGGCAATCTGTAATTTATTTTACCTAAATTACTACTTCAGTTTTGTTCTACAATTGAAAAGAATATACGGGTGCAAACATGGAATACATGGGAATAATGCAGCTGCCCAGTGCCAGGTATGGGAGAGGCATTGTGGCCAGGCCTCGGATCTTCGACCCCTGCCCTCTTTTGCCTCCGCCTACCTGGAGCTGAAAGCCTTCTCAAACATTAAAAAAAAAAAAATAGTCCAGTGATCAGAACATCTGTCTAGTAAGCAGGAGGTCTGCGTTCGAAGCCCAGTCGGTCACAAATTTTCATCTGCCGTCGTTGCTGTATTTCAACGCGCTGTGACAGTGTGGTCGTCGGTCCTTCGATATTTAAGATGCAATTCTTTTTGAGGCAATAGAGGTGTTTTGCGAACATTTGTCTTGCCGAAATGTAACAGGATTTCAACGGCATCCAACCCTTAGTGATTACTTTGTGCCAAAGATTGCCGATGTCATATATATGCGAATCAGATTGTAGTTAATATTTAGTCAAATAACGAATGGTCAGTATACAAGTACGCAGGCCGGGGTGGCCGAGCGGTTCCAGGCGCTACAGTCTGGAACCGCGCGACCGCTACGATTGCAGGTTCGAATCCTGTCTCGGACGTGGATGTGTCTGAGGTCCTGAGGCTAGTTAGGTTTAAGTAGTTCTAAGTTCTAGCGGACTGATAACCTCAGAAGTTAAGTCCCATAGTGTTCAGAGCCATTTGAACCATTTCTGAAGTATACGAGTATTTACGAACAGTACAAGCAGGATTGCAGCGAACTGATCACTTAACCAAGTGCAACATGGAGTACCTGTGTAATGAGTCATTCCAGCTACATAGCTGAGGGTAAGATTTGTTAAGCATTTCATTGCAGAATTAATGTAATATCCGCACGATGATCTCTGCAGTCATACTGTATTAGGAGCCCGCGATTGGAGTACTATGTTCGTTGAATCGGATTACTCAAGCTGAGGTTAAATAAAGACAAGCCATGACGCCTCAACATTATATTTACTTAAGTAGGTAGTCAGCGCTAAATTATGTGTGCCACATTAACGTTACTGTAAGCAGTTTGACACCACAACTACTGACAACCTGAACCATTATCATCACGCAGTTGTGACTCAGTGATTACAGGTTGCTGATGTTTGTCAAGAATAGTGGAAAGCGCCTCTGAAGTTCCATTTGCATTACGACTAGGACGGAGAGAATGCTAAATAACAGTAATAGGTCACCCAGCGAAGAGAAGAGTCCACGTATTGCCTCAAGTTCTAGCAGTCTGAAATAATTCAGTTCCCGATAGTTTCACACTAACGGGTTCTTTTGGCTATCGAAATACTCATATGGGAATCATAAAAGTGTAATTGCTAGAACGCTCAACTACCTTAATAACACCTCATTCTGGACTGAATACGACTCGGAAAGCGACGTTAATTTGACGTTTTCATCCATCTCCTGACGTCTCACTGAATGAAGTCTGAAGTGCACGCACAGTTGTGTTGCCTGCCGCAAGGATTCTGTGAAGTGTTGTGGCAGCTGGCTGTCATTGCTGAATACACACATGTGCAAAAATCCTCACTGCTCTAGCTGAACTCGTCTTTGTTGCATTTTTTCCATACCGTAAATAGCACAATAACATAAGGCTTGTTCTGCTGAAGAACTTGATGCCCACAAGTCCTTAAATGAGAATCTCCTAGCGGAAGTAATACGTGAAAGGAAACAGACTGTTGGACAAAAGAATGGACAGCTTCCTGCTTTTGGCGTTTCCGATAGCGCCTACGATAAGAATCTGGTCTCATATTATGCTTCAGAACTCTAAAGTGTTTATTTTTTTACTTCATACTAAAACAAAAGTTGTGTTATGAGAAGAGGACATGACTTAAATGCTTCTCAGGAACTTTAGTTTTTCATGTTTATTTTCTCACTTCATATTAAAACAAGGGCGTTAATGTGAGAAGAGGAAATGAAATTTACGCTTCCAAGACATAATATTTCCTTGTGTGCTATTATTGCGTACATGAAAGCCCTGCAATTAATTTTTGTATGTTGGATAAATTTTGATATCACCTCACATTCCTTTGTGAGATGGTTCCTACTTTCTTGGGATTCAAATAGGGTGGACATTTCATCACTGGTTAATATTCTGATGACTAATAACGTGATACCCGTTGCAATTGCTCCATGGCACCTGTGAGTAGAGTCTCACCTTGGTTACTATAAGAACACGCAGAGAGTGATATCCGCTCACTGCAGTCAGAGAAAAGGTGAATTCTTTCTGTTTAGGGCGAAGCGTCTGCTGCAGTGTCCACGCTCAGCCAACATAAACAAATCGCGGCTGCATTGGGCACTGCTAATCGCTTGCACTTGTCGCGAGCCTCGACAACAAGAGCGCACTGTCTCTGCTAACGATACTAAGGAGTTAATACATCTTACTTAACGTAATACGAAGGACGTGGGATCGGTAAAAATTTAGTTTGTAACTTCCCATCGCATTAAAATACTTTACAGTCATATTTGATGCAATATTTATTGATGGTTGTCTCTCTAATGTTAATAGTATTGATTCAGATTGTGCGTTAACACGAAAACACACACACACACACACACACACACACACACACACACACACACACGCAAACAGTCATTGATTCCAGTGAGGGTGACAACTACTGTGTGTTGAACAACACATGCACCAGTCAGTCCCTCAGTTGGCGTCGAGTGGACGAGATTTTTCAATTACCTTGCATTGCAAGAATTGTAAGGAGGGGACTGAAAGTAAATGGACTTGTTGTATGCTAAAGAGCTGCGACAAAGCAAAGCTTGACCGATTATCAGATAATTGTCCACATGGGCTTTGTGGACGAGTATACTTTTAGTAACCAACCCACCCACGATCATTACGTAAGATTTCTCGAGGGCGTAGGGGAATTGATTTCATTAAGTCGTCGACAGTGTAGCGTGATGGTTTACTTCCCACCATACGTTTTCTATATTCGTCCAAAGGTCGCTTGCATTTGTAGGGACACATGGCAATGACCTTGTTACCTCTGCCCACATATTGTCTGTCTGGTTGATGTTCGGTGATCGTGGAACAAACGGCAACAGCTTTATCCTCTCTTGGCCCTGAAACCAATCTCGCACTGCTCTACTATTATGGATGGATCTCTGCTCCTGTAAATACACTGTTATCTCGTTAGTTCATATATTTATATTTAAATAACGTATTTGTAATAAGCACATTGGATTATTATTTTCCACAGTGTTTAAGAATTCATTCCCTGTCATAGATAAGTGATCTGGATTCAACAGTCCGATTAAGAATGTGGTTCACCCAGTCTATCATATGATGAGAGTCGTAGTCGGATATCCACATTAAGACTGACTGGCTGAATCCGATTAGGACGATCTTGCATTGAAATGAAATTACAGAAATCGGATAATTTGAGCGTCTGTATTGCAACGATGCTGCGCACATAAATTTATATGATGGAGTAACAGCTAGCAACTGTCTAAGAAAAAGTGAGAAATATGTCGACTAGCAGCAATGTAACGTAATTATAACCCATACTTATCTGATGGACATACTGAATCGAACAATACACATCTATTTCAGTGGAGGGAAGATACTCCATATCAGATTTGCTGATGACATAATAATAATAATAATAATCCTGTGTGGCCGATAGGGGAAACCCTCCCCCAGATGGGTGGTACCGAGGAAATCAAATACTTGGGGTGAACCATATACTAACATAATCCTGAACGGCTACTCAATCCGCTGAACCCAAAATCCAGACACATCTGAGTGAAAATCACCGCTACTCTGATCTCCGTCTGTTATCTCAATGAGCTTGGCTGAAAGTATTTGCTTCCAAAGGCTTCAACACCCTCTGGTCCTGTCCGGTCCTGCTATCACCCAGGCCAAACCAATGAAATACAAGAAAACATGAACTATGCAAGCAAAAGTAACTTTACCCCAGGTGGTACACAACCTGGCCACCGATAGGTGGCAGTTGGATTTTCGCACTCTGGGGAGACCAGGTTAGCACGGCAGAGAATATCGAAGAACTCTAGTAAATTTCCCTACAAGCAGAAAACATTCATTTGAAAACTAAACATCGATAAATTGATCCTAGCACGAAAACGAAATAATCTCACAAAAGAAAGCGACCGACAAAAAATTCTCATCCTTGCTCTTCAAGAACCACGATTAATTGACAATTTAAACTTGCATTACGGAAACCATGGCATCTTCAAGAGCAAAATACAACAAAACGTAGCGAAAGGCGTACCAATCTTCGGCACTGCATTTCTCGAACACAGATCTGTCATCAACTCTGTCAAAGAAATCGCATCCATCAACAATCGACTTATGACTATGCTCATTCAGAGCCCCTGTAAAAAATATATACTCGAAAATACTATGAGCAAAATTCACCAAGATGACGTGAAAATACTAATGGGAGACTTCAACTCTCTATTTGGGACAGAAAAAACCTGTAGAAAAATCATTGGTACAAATTCAACACACCGAAACGAATAGACCAACGGCACACGTCTGACTGACATTTGCCAACAATTCAACCACAAAAGAATGTCTTCCCACTTTAGGAAGTAGCCTGTTCCCAAGAAACATGTTTGGCCACCAGGTGCAAGCTGCTTTCGCTCGCCTTTCGAGACTCGCTGAAAGCCAGATTTTTAATTCTTTTGTAGCAGAGCTACAAGCAGGCAGATACAAACGCAATAAGGGAATCGTAGGCCAACGCTCGAGCAAAATGCGCCTTGCTACTTTCAGTAACCCTTAGTGTAAGAGCGAAAACCTTACGGTACTGCCAAATTCATAATGACGACATATCTTTTGTTGTTGTGAATACATAATTTTATCTATGAAATGCCACATTTTCATAATAATTGCGAATGATACAGGAAATGAAGTAAATACAGATCTTTTCGAAGTCAAAAGTCTGTAATATACTACTAATTCGTGTTAAAATAGGCTCAATCGTCTTACAGATACTTAATGCTTTATTAAGATAGTCTGCCGTCGTGATGTTTCTGTAGTAAGCTGAATTTAATTTGTATTAGTACAGTGAATATTTTAATTGGATTTTCTATTAGTTTACTAAACGCAACAGTATTCATCAACGAGAAATTAATCAGCAAAAGAATTTTCTTTCACGATATCTAAAACGATCTGACAATGCTAAGTTGTTTACAAATTCTACGCCAGTAGAAACCTATTGGCTCCAAGGGTATCATTATACCAGAGTAGTTTTAAGAGTATTTTCGTCTAGAAATGAATTGCGTTGACGGTTGATCGAGCCAGAGCGGGGAAGGTAAAACTTTACGAATATATGACGAGAGGGACAAGTGCTTGAGAGAGGACTTCTCTATCAATACAAGTGCCTGAGAGACGACTTTAATTTCAATCTCGTGGATAGTTTTGTTTCTCAAATCAAGAAGTGCGTTGTCAAGCAGTAGCACATGTGATGTAGTTATGTTGCTCGATTTTCTTACGCTGAGACCGAAAGGTGTCTCAGTTGTTGGCGACAAATTCCAGCTGTGTTGCACGCAGCCCTTGGGGCAGAATTCGTAGCCCAAAACACACTTTTGGAGCTATCAGATGTAAAATATTATGTTCACACTACTCTTTGCTCGAGTTTATGTCTTTTGGAGGGGCTCAGCCTTTCATTTCTTCTTAGGAAGTTAACGATAAAGGCATCATAACACGTCACCAGTAACAGTACTGCATACGAATGCTCAATGAGCCACCTGATGACGTTCAATATTACTCACTCCGTTGATTTTTGTTGTTTCGAATTAGAGCATGCAGTACTTCTACACCAGACTTCTGAACTTTGCCTGTTGAATGCAAATGTCGCATGATGGGAAAATGGTAATCTTTCACGTATATCTGTAGTCGAGACTTCCTTAATGTGGAAAATCATTCATGCCAGAACGATATTTGTTGAAACAAGAATATCTTTTTCTGGCGTATTTTACCCAAAAGCACCGTCTCCGGCCATCCTGATTTGGGTTTTCCGTGATTTCCCTAAATCGCTACAGGCAAATGCCGGGATGGTTCCTTTGAAAGGGCACGGCCGATTTCCTTCCCCATCCTTCCCTCCCCCGAGCTTGCGCTCCGTCTCTAATGACCTCGTTGTCGACGGTACGTTAAACACTAGTCTCCTCCTCCTCCTCCCAAAAGCACTCGCTCCACAAACAATTCAAATCTTTCTAGCTGCCTTCTCTGCATTCACCGCTCTGTTATACCAAAAGTAAACGTTGTGTTGCAGATGTTACACATATTTCCACTTGCGACTCAATTTTACAATGCTTAACTGTAGTTCATGATTTTCAACTTTGCAAAATCCATTGCTTAACTGCCAGATAATAACTAGAACTTGAAATTCGAAAACGACAGTTGAGACACACACTGACAGCGTCGCGACGCGTTCACCTGGGCGGCGCCGGATTTCAGGCGGCGGGTGGCGTCTGGCCGGTGGCCGGTAGCCGCTGCAGCGCGAGGAAGCGCTCGAGCGTAAGCTGTTATGATTGCGGCGCAGCTACGAGCTATCCTGCGGAATTGTTTCTGGAATACTTGTTGTTGCTGGTGGGTAGAATGTTAAGCGAATTGTCTTCGATGTTCAGTCAGACTCATAACTTTAGACCGACTGTGGTAAAAAAAAAAAAAAAAAAAAAAAAAAAAAAAAAAAAAAAAAAAAAAGAAACAGTTGGACGCGAACAGGCGACTATAAGGTTAGAATGCACGACGCACGACGCTTGCCACTGTTTTTTTTTTTTATTTAACCCGGGCCCTTATGATTGACAGCCTGTTGTGCCGACCACTTTTTCTTTTCTATCCATCTTTTTTTACATTTTTTCCTTTTTTTTAATAAAGAAAGAAAATTACCTCTTCCACTTCATTCCACTTCAGGCGTTGGCCCCTATCACCCATACTACCCCCAAAAACCTATCTAGCCTAAAAACAAAAACAAAGCTAGTGCCACCGCCACTTTCATCCTAAAGCTAACTAGGACGGCCGTTCGCCACCACTCCAGGTTCCGCCAACGAACAAAAATTAAATATGCCTCTGAACTTCGTATTAAAAAAAAAAAAAAGGAGAAAGGAAAGGATATAATACTTTATTATATTTTATTTGTTGTTCATTTTGTTCTTATTTTGTTCTTGTGTATTTATTTGGATTCGAACGCAGGTCTCCTGCCCACTTTTTTTATCTTTTTTTTATTTATGTAGATATCAATGTGCGAACAGTCATAGTTAATCGAAACTAAAACAGAATGAAGACGCCATCGAAGATATGAAACATAAATAACATGAAAAGAAAGCTACCACGTCGTAGTGAGGCTTCCCAGCGACTGCGCCCACTTATAAAGATTGATCAATATATGCTCGTTTGCTGTTCGTTCTGACCTCATCTGCCACTGCCTGGAACATTCCAGCTGCACGGCGGGCTGTGAAAGGCACTCCATAGGTAGTTTGCGAAGCACTGTTGATATCTGGTATGCCCGGAAATAGCATGATGTCTTTCTTGCAAATAGAGCCAGAAGTCAAGGAAATTCTTGTGTCCATCACGACAGAGGTAATGGACTGCATGTCCACGTATCCAGGTGACAGAGTTGGTTCGAGTCTCGGGGTAAAATGTCTCATCCGGAAACAATAACGTGCGTGCAGATATATGCTCCGACCTAACTCGCAAGAGATAAGCCAGCATCTGCCGCACTAGGTGCCAAACCGGTTCCGCCTCTCCACAGCTGAGGCGGTGCTCGTCAGGATCTACTGTATTATAACCCACACAATTGGGAGATTCTGCCATGTGGATATTATAGAGACGTTCTTGCGTCACCAGCTTCCCATTAACGACTACGTACCATTGGGAAACAACATCGGAATCAAGCATGGCATCGTGTACAGTCTTCCACACCACGCGCCACCGTACATCAGGATATTTTAGTTGGACCACATTTAGGGGGCGGCGTTGCAGCATGTCATGATATAGGCGTCGAGTACCGATAGAGGTACTCAGGGTACCATCCGCCACACACCGTCAGGTGGCTTGCGGAGTATGGATGTAGATGTAGATGTAGATTTGTGGCCATTTGTGGTGTCGTGAGCGCGACACTGCAATAGCTTTGTTCTAAATAGAAACGTCCTATATAAAAGAGAGGCGCTGGGATGTCCTGTAGTGGCACTGGCGCTCTTAGTGAAGCAGGTCGTAGCGCCGTCAGAAGCAGACTCGTGAGGCTCGTAGGACAACGGCGCAGCAGACATAAATGTGAGCTAACATAAAGGGCAATGGCCCCATCATGGACGTTAACTGGGCCGAGACCACCTTTTTCCTTGGGGAGGGTAAGAGATACGTATCTGATCTTCAGTAACATACCAGCGGTGACGAAGTATCCCAGCGCTCCCATAATGCTTCGAGCCAAGGGCTTCGGAATGGGTAGCGTTTGGGCGACATGCGGTATGCGGGACACAAGGTATACATTGGCATAATACGCCCGCTGAACGATGTTGAGGGATCGCAAGCGCTGATTTGCAATTCCGGCCCTAATTTGGTTAAGAAGGCGTCGATAATTGAGCGTCGTCGCGCGTCGCATGTCGTTCATGAAATCTAAGCCCAAGCAGCGTACAGTATCACTGAAGCGTAAGGGGGCAATCTGTTCCTGCGGTGCCCAATCCCAATGCTCAAGGCGACGGACTTGTCAACGTTGATTTGGCTACCAGAAGCTGTACCGTAGGTTGCAATCCAGTCCAAAGCCGCGGCCATGTCGTCAGCTCCACGTATGACGATCATCAAATCATCCGCATATGCGGTGCAACGATAGATGGAGCCTCCGAACTGTATCCCAGTGAGCCTGTCTCGGAGACCACACAACAAAGGCTCTAAGGCCAATGCAAATAACAATGTTGATAATGGACATCCCTGTCGTACTGATCGGCGGATCGGCATGGGTGCCGTCAGTCTTCCATTAACAAGAACTCGAGAAGTTGCACCATGTAGTAGGCGTGTCAACACTGTGATAAAGGGGTCGGGGTATTCCATGCGCCGTAGAACGGCCGTGAGGAAAGTGTGGCCCACACGGTCAAAAGCCTGGCTAAAGTCGATAGACGCGAGAGCTGCCGGCAAACGTCTCCCCTGTGCAAGGGAGATGAGACCTCTGTAACGACATAACGTAGTTCTGATGTTGTTGGTTCGCCCCAAGGACGTCTGATCGCCGGACAAGACGTGCAATAGTGTGCCGCGAATACGTTCTGATAGCAGCCTCGAAAAGATCTTCAAGTCACCGTTCAATAACGTTAAGGGACGATAATCGCGGACATGATTCCGTCCCTTCGGCTTATGGATGCGGACAATCAGACCTTCCAAGAATGGTGCAGGCAATGTTATACCCGGGGACATCAATACCTGGCAAATTTCAATCAAACACGGTAGCAACAGTTGTTTAAAGGCTCGATAGAACTCTAATGGTAATCCATCGATTCCTGGTGATTTATGGGGAGCACCTTTACCAATGGCGTCGAGCACTTCCTCTTCTGTCATTTCTCCCAATAAAGTCGGTACCATGTCTGGTGGAACTGTACCGTGGACATGTGCTGAAACGGTGACTACCGTCGCCATATCATGGAGCACTGCTGAATAAAGTTGAGCGTAATGCCCATAGAAGGCTTCTGCTATATCTGCTTGTTCTACCACGTGTCGACCGTCGTCCGTTATCATGTCGGTTACCAGTGCCCTACGGCGCCTCCTGCGTTCTAGGAGCACGTGGTGCGTAGATGGCCTTTCTGATTGTATCATGTTTGGAGCACGCGACCGTATAACAGCGCCTTGTAAATGATGGCGTGCTAAGGAGACGAGCTGCGCTTTCGCGCAATTGACTGTGAACTGCCTGTCAGCTGAGGGCTCCATAGCAAGACATTCCCGTAGAACGGTGTAATAAAAATTTTCCTTGCTCCTCCTCCATGCCGCTGCTTCCCGGCCGTAAGCCATGAAGGTGCGCCTAAGAGCAGGCTTCGCACATTCAATCCACCAACTGAGGGTCGATCGGTAACGACCACGACGCTGTGAGGACGCGTTCCACGACTCTTCGGCAGCACCTTTACATGCCGGCTCGTCCAGATGGGCGACGTTCAGTTTCCAGGGGGGCCTACTGCGCCACACACGTGCAGGTTGGAGGGCAATGGTGCAAATATAGGCTGTGTGGTCGGTGAAAGCAGTGGGCCAGAGCTCTGCTCTTCTTGTCGCCGTCGAAAGGGTGCTTGTGACGTAAATCCTGTCTAACCGACTTGATGAATGGCTTGTATAATGGGTGTAACCAGGAGCTGGGCCATGGACGTGGCGCCACGTGTCAATCAGGTGGAAGTTACGCACTAGCATTTCCAATTCCGCACACGGGACGTGATGTGGCTGCTGATCAGACGGAGATAATGTACAGTTAAAATCTCCTCCGATCACCATATCGTCTATGCGGCCCATAAATAGACGCGTAATATCTTCCGAAAAAAAGGGGGCCCGATCTCTCTGTCTCCCTGATCCTGAAGGGGCATATACATTGATGAGTCGTACACCGTTGACAGTTACTGCCATGGCTCTTGCACTCGGTAAGTACAGTACGTCCGTAGCCGCCAAACCGTCCCGTAGCAGAACAGCCACACCACAATCGGTAGAAGAGGCGTGGGAGATGTGGGCGGTATATCCGTAGAAGTCAGGCAAACTAGCGACACATACTTCCTGTAAGAGGGCCACGTCGATGTCCGCCGCGTCAAGCATGCGTTGTAGCATTGTCAGTTTGTGTGGTGCCCTTATCGCGTTGATATTGATTGTGGCAAGGCGAAAGGTGTGCTGCCTAACCTCTTCACCTAGGGTAGACGCCATGGCAATCAAAGCTAACCGCAAGAGATGCCGGACCCACAAAACCCGTTACAAATTATGAGTCTTTCACGCTAGGAGTGGCATCCCCAATGGCGCCCCCTCCCCTGTCACCCGTGCCCTCTTCAGGAAGTTCCTCAACATCGTCCAACCACAGTGGGTGCAACACGATGCTGTGTAGCTGATCGGCACCTAAATCTCTCTCACTTACGTCGTCTTTGGTAGAGGTAGACGGAGCGCCATCCATCGACGCGGCCTGCCGCGTTTGTGGTGCAAGAAGTAACTGGGCACTCGTAGTACTGGCAAGTGAACCGTCTACACCACTTAGATCCTTAGCAGGCGCAGCATCCATGCCGTCTGATGAGATGTCACCTTCTTGACCGGCCGTGTGTAGGAGGCAATCGTCAGAAGGGGTCCGCCGACGTCGCTTGCGTCGTCGAGGCGAACGTTGCTTTCGAACGTGGACATCCGTATCCGAATGTGGGAGGCAATCCAGCGTCGTATCACCTTCCGCTAGGAAAGCCGCGGTCGGGACAATGTTCGCGTCCACGTCCATCGCGTTCTGAATGTTATGTTGCGTCTTGAGTCCGTGGGACTGTTGCTGCTGTTGTTGCGGTGAAGGGGGCGACATATGGGTTGGCACCGAGGGTCCTTCCTCCTCCTCCCTTGGTACTTCTGACGTCGATGGATGTGTCTGATCGCCCGTTTCGTCCTCAACTACGGTGCGCATCGTCGTCTGAGCGTACGTGAGGAGCAGGATTGTCGTCCCCGTCAGGGAAACGGAGTCCCCCACTGGTATCTGCGTAATTCTACGTTGTAAGCAGCTCGATCGAACATGGCCTTCCTGCCCACATCCGGAACAGGTACGCGGTTGACCGTCGTACATGATGATTGCACGACAGCCACCGATGTTCAAATAGGACGGCACATGTTTCTTGAGCTCAAGTTTAATTTGGCGCACACCATTGTAGACCTTATACGTCGAGAAAGTTTGCCACTTTTCTGCAACGTGGCTGATAACATTGCCATATGGTCGAAAGGCGTCCTTCACAACTTCCTCTGGGACCTCGAAGGGGAGCTCAAAAACCCTTACAGTCATTAGGCCCATGCCTGCATGATCCACCGTCACTGCACCGATATGCCCGTCAGAATGTTTGAATCTGAGAAAGTTCGAGTATTTAGAAACCACTGTCGCGCGGACCTCTGCACTGGTCATTTTAACATAAACCACGCTCGCCGTTATAGAAAAATGTATTCCGACGACAGCCGCCGGATCTAAACGTAGGTCGTCGCGTATGAACTGTTCTATTTCATAGGCTCGAGGACGCGCGTGATCTGGTTGGAAAGCAATTTTGATCGTATCGTGGCGCCATGTGTGTGCCATAGTCGCGCTGAACTTGGAACAAATACAATTTGCGCCGCGAGAAGGTAAACACAAGCAAGCGCTCACGGTCGCGCACGGCGGGGCGCAGCGGACGTCCTGGCTCCACCGCAGCCGAAAGCAGACTAAACTAGACCACGGGCTCACATAGTCCGACAACGTCTCGGAAGTAGATAACACTTCCTCCTGACACTTCTGCATCTTACAGTGTTGCCAGATTGTGCAGATTGCCGGACTTAAGAGTTGTCAGGGGCGGTTAGTTTTATTGGCCACCTTAAGTGAATGACTCGGACTTAGTCTCTGTGGCGGCCGGCCGGCGGTCTGTTTTATTGTCTAAGACTGTACACAAAAAGTAGAACAGTCGTTTGGTTGCCACTTCCTGCAGCCATTTTAGAAGCTCAGGGGTCTGTTATCCATGCTTTCTCCCGTCTTTGAAACCAAGTCATCCAGTGCTTTGTTAACGTCTAGTACTGACCCCTCTATGTTATCTTGTGCTTAACAATTGAAGATAGTATAAAACAAACACTGATACCGCCATGGCATTTGAGAATTTCGATAAATCTATGGGATATGTTTGAAATACTAAGGAGAAGACATACATAAAATAGAAAAAGGTATAACACATAGTTACTCTGGCTCTCAGCACTACAGGACTGAACTACTAAGGTCATCAGTCCCCTAGAACTTAGAACTACTTAAATCTAGCTAACCTAAGGACATCACACGCATCCATGCCCGAGGCAGGATTCGAACCTGCGACCGTAGCAGTCGCGCGGTTCCGGACTGCGTGCCTAGAACCGCGAGACCACCGCGGCCGGCATGACGAGAGGGACAAGTGCTTGAGAGAGGACTTCCCTACCAATACAAGTGCCCGAGAGACGACTTTCCTATCAATCTCCTGGATAGTTTTGATTCTCAAATCAACATAGTGCGTTATCATGCAGTAGCATAGGTGATGTAGTTTTGTTGCTCGATTTCCTTACACTGCGATCGAAAGGTGTCTCAGTTGTTGACAACTAATTCCAGCTTTGTTGCACACACCCCTTGGGGCAGAATTCGTAGCCCAAAACACTCGTTTGGAGCTATCACATGTAAAATATTATGTTCACACTACTCTTTGCTCTAGTTTACGTCTTTTGGTGGGGCCTAGCCTTTCATTTCTTCTTAGGAAGTTAACGATAAAGGCATCATAACACGTCACCAGTAACAGTACTGCATACGAATGCTCAATGAGCGACCTGATGACGTTCAATAATAGTCACTCCGTTGATTTTAGTTGTTTCGAATTAGAGCATGCAGTACTCCTACACTAGACTTCTGAACTTTGCCTGTTGAATGCAAATGTCGCATGATGGTAAAATGGTAATCTATCACATATATCAGTAGCCGAGACTTTCTTAATGTGGAAAATCATTCATGCCAGAACGATCTTTGTTGAAACAAGAATATCTTTTTCTGGCGTATTTTTCCAAAAAGCACTCGCTCCAAACACAGTTCAAATCTTCCTAGCTGCCTCCTCTGCATTCACCCCTATGTTATACTAAAAGTAAACGTTGTGTTGCAGATGTTACACCTTTTTCCACTTGCGACTCAGTTTTACAATGCTTAACCGTGGTTCATGATTTTCAAGTATGCAAAATCCAATGCTTAACTGCAACATAACTAGAACTTCAAATTCGAAAATGACAGATGATAAATACACTGAAAGCGTGGCGCCGCGTTCACGTGGGCGTCGCCGGATTTCAGGCGGCGCGGCCGGTGGCGTCTGGCCGGTGGCCGGTAGCCGCTGCAGCGCGAGGAAACGCTCGAGCGTAAGCTGTTATGATTGCGACGCAGCCAGGAGCTGTCCTGTGGAATTGTTTCTGGAAGTACTTGTTATTGCTGGTGTGTAGAATGTTAAGCGAATTATCTTCGATGTTCTATCAGACTCATAACTTTAGACCGAAATGTGGTAAAAAAAAAAAAAAAAAAAAAAAAAGACGCAGTTGGACGCGAAAGGGCGACTATAAGTTTAGAATCCATGACGATTACCACTGGACCATTGGCTCACACAACCCGAGAAGAACTCGGAAGTAGACCACACTTCCTCCTAACATTCCGCATCTTACAGTGTTGCCAGATTGTCCAGATTGTGCAGATTGCCGGACTTAAGAGTTGTCAGGGGCGGTTAGTTTTATTGGCCACCTTAAGTGAACGACTCGGACTTAGTCTCTGTGGCGGCCGGCCGGCGGACAGTTTTTGTGTCTAAGACTGTACATACTCCGCAATCCACCATACAGTACTTCGCGGAAGGTACCCTGTACCACAACAATTCGTTTCCTTTGCTGTTCCACTGCAGATAGGGCGGTTGAAAAACAGCCACCTATATGTGTCCATTTGAGACCTAATTTCTTATCTTCGTGGTCCCTACGCGAAATGGATGTCAGCTTCAAATGTCGGTTCTCTAAGCTTTCTCAGTGGTGTCCTTCGAAATGACTGTCTTCTTCTCTCCAGGGATTCCAATTTGAACTCCCGATGCATGCTGAACGAACCCACCGGTAACAAATGTAGCAGCTCGCCCCTGAATTGGCGCGGATCCCAAACACTCGAGCAGTACACTGTAACAGGTCGAACCAGCATTCTACATGAGGTCTCCTTTACAGATGAACCACACTTTCCTAAAATTCCTCCAATAAACCGAAGTCGGCCATTCGCCTTCCCTGTCACAATCCTCACACGCTCGTTTCATTTCATATCGCTTCGCACCGTTATGCGCCCAGATATTTAAACGGTGTGACTGTGTCAAGGAGGACATTACTAATGCCGTATCTGAACGTTAGGGATTTGTTTTTCCTATTCATTCGCAGTAACTTACTTTTTTCAACATTAAGAGCCAGCTGCCATTCATCACACGAACTAGAACTTTTAATTTCATTAACCATCAGCAGGATCCCATCCTTTCATGATAAATTCCTGAGAAAGTGGTTAGTGAAAGAGATCGTTCAATGAAGATGAAGAAATAATTACATTTGCAAATAAATTAAATCAAGTAATTCATGAAATCAGGTTCAGTAGTAATGAAAGTTCTTTATGGATTGTAGTATCTCTATGTCTACGTCTACATACATACTCCGGAAGCCACCGTAAGATGCGTGGTGGAGGGTACCCTGTACCACTGCTTGTCATTTCCCCTGCTGTTCACTCGTAAACAGAACGAGGGAAAAACGACTGCCTGTATGCCTCCGTATGAACCCTATTTCCTCTCATTTTATCTTCGTTGTCCTTATGCGCGTTACATGTTGGCGGGAGCAGAATTTTTTGGCAGTCAGCATCAAACGTAGGTTCCCTAAATTTTCCCGAAAGGAATGGCGCCTTCCCTCCATCGATTCCCATTTTAGGTTTCCTTTAATTTACGTCTATGGTCACAATCTTTTCTGTTTAACAGATTACCGGTTTCGGTCTTTATTGACCATCATCAGATCTGTCTCATAAAAACAAAGTCCTAATCCACTGCAGCCATAGTGGCATTGTCGAATGTTAAATGCGGAATCAGCACCAGCATCGTCAAATACATACAAATCACATCACATCTGTTAAACAGAAAATATTGTGGCCATAGACGTAAATTAAAGGAAACTTATTACATATACGGGTCACTGTATTTTTCGCGACGAAGTCGCAGCTTGTGATTCCCATTTTAATTCCCGAAGCATCTCCATAATACTTAAGTTTTCCTCGAACCTGCCGGTAACAAAACTAGCAGCCCTCAGTGTCTTCGTTCAATTCGACTTCATACGGATCCCGAACACTCGAGCAGTACTCAAGGACAGGTCGCACCAGCGTCCTGTATGCGATCTCCTTTACAGGTGGATCACTCTTTCCTAAAATTCTCCCAATATACCGAAGTCGACATTTGGTTTCTCTACCACTGTTTTCGCATGTTCGTTCCGCCTAGTACCTCTTTGCAACGTTACGCCCAGTTCTTTAAATGACTTGACTATGTCAAGCTGGACACTAGTAATACTGCACCCAAGCATTATAGGTTTGTTCTTCCTACTCATCCGTTTTAACTTACTTTTTCCACACGGCTAGCTGCCATTCATCACACCAACTAGAAATTTTGACTAAGTCGTCTTGTATCTCCCTACAGTCATTCAGCTTCGACACCTTACCGTACACCATGGCATCAGCACCAGACAACCGCAGACTGCTTCCATCCTGTCCGCGAAATCATTTATGTACATAGACAACAACAAAGGTCCTTTCACACTTCCCTGGAGCACTTGTCTGTGATGAACACTCGCCATCAAGGGCAACATACTGGGTTCTATTATTTAAGAAGTCTTGAAGCCACTCACATATCTGTGAACATATTCCATATACTCGTACCTTCGTTAAAAGCCTGCTGTGGGGCAGTGTGTCAAACGCTTTCCGGATATCTAGAAATATGGAATCCATCTGCTGCCCTTCATCCATATTTCTCAGTATATCATGTGAGAAAAGGGAAAGCTAAGTTGCGCACTAGCGATATTTTCTAAAATCACGCCGTTTCGTGACATCTAATCAGTAATACAAAAGTTATTTGATAGTAAAATGCTTATGCTATTTCAACTTAAGTGATTTTTATAATTTTATGTTATGTATTTTGCAAATATTTAATGTGCCACTGATTTTGTAAGACTGGCTCCACCAAAGTGCCTGTTGTTAGTTAATGAAGTCACTACAAACTTTCCTGAGATACATTTACCACGAAACAGTGATTTGTCTTGGGTACTTGTTTCGCTGAACATCACAGCAGATATTATTGCAGCACTTTTGGTCAGGTATTAATAGTTAATAACTGTTAATGGTTTTTATTAAGTGCAAGTAATTTCTGTATATTACGAATCACTTTAATAGTGTTCATGTTATTCGTGATTTTACGTGTAAACTCTAGCGCAAATAATACATATTGTGTGTCCAAACTATTTAAGACATTCACACCATGTTCTGGCTTAAGTGACAGATACAATCACGGAGTTATGTTTGTGTGTGTTCCACGTTGTAGTGAGTGAAACATGATGACAACGATTCAAGAAAACCCTCAGTGTTTTAAATGGTTTATTCAGGCCAAACTGGACACTCAGGTTCAGAGTAACTTCCAAACTCGATACAGGAAGCAGCTACCCTCGCAGACGTCGATACGCCGAGAGGAAGCGTTGATGTGGAGCATCAAACTGGACAACCTGGAAGAAATGAAGCCGACACAGAACGGACACTGTTAGCTTTGCATCGTTCACCACAGAAGTTTGTTCGGACGGCGTCGCAGAGGCTGCAAATCCCTATGGCAACGGTGCACTGGGTCCTTCGGAAACTAGAGATATATCCATACCGACTGCAGCAGTTTCACGCATTCAAACCAGACGACAAGCCACAATGTACGCAGTTCGCTGTGGACGTTCTTCTCCGTGTAGAGGAGAATCGAAATTTTTCTAAAACATTTACCATTTTCTAAAGAAGCATTATTCCATGCCGGCTGTTGTGGCCGTGCGGTTCTAGGCGCTTCAGTCTGGAATCGCGTGACCGCTACGGTCGCAGGTTCGAATACTGCCTCTGGCATGGATGTGTGTGATTGTGTGATATCCTTAGGTTAGTTAGGTTTAATTAGTTCTAAGTTCTAGGCGGCTGATGACCTAGGAAGTTAAGTCATATAGTGCTCAGAGCCATTATTCCATGTGTGTCGTAAGGTAAACAAACGCAATATTCATATCTGCGTCACAGTCAATCCGCAATCTGTGACCAAAGGGTTACGTGGCAGCCTGAAAATAAATGTGTGGTGCTGTTTGATAGCTGACCGCATTGTGGGGCAAATTTTTTCTCAGGAAAAAAACAGTTAATTCTAACAATTACAATTTGTACAATCCATCCAACGAGATTTTGCTTTAAACTAGTTTCGACACCGACTAAGCGACTCTTCTCAAAAATTCCTAACAATTATCTAAACTAATTACAAAACCACTTACACAGAAAATGGTTCAAATGGCTCTGAGCACTATGGGACTTACCATCTGAGGTCATCAGTCCCCTAGAACTTAGAACTACCTAAACCTAACTAACCTAAGGACATCACACACATCCATGCGCGAGGCAGGATTCGAACCTGCAGCCGTAGCGGTCGCGCGGTTCCATACTGAAGAGCCTAGAACCGCTCAGCCACACTGGCCGGCATTTACATAGAGAAAAACCAGATTTATGAGGAGAGTATACACATATGTAGTAACAGATGAACAGATTTACGACCAAAATGCTCTCGTCATATAAAAAACTTGAGAAGAAGATAGTGTTTAAACCATATAAATAGCATACAGCGTGTTTCAGAAGTGATAGTCAATAATTCACACATTGGAAGTACAGTCAAAAGTAGTTATAAAGCTCCAATAATCATGTGGCTGCAAATTAACCGTTACCGAGGTACGCATTAATTCGAGTTGGAAACCAACCTTAAACGCTCCTGGATACCGCGGTATTTGCGTTGGTATCTCAAGGTTTGGGATCGACTATCGTCGAGGGCAGAGCGAACGGCAGTGCCCTTGGGGCTGAACGATTGTATGAAGAAGCTTTTCCTCTGTGTATGCAGTCCGACAGGCGTACATTTAGCCGGTAACGTCAGCGCCTTAGAGAAACTGTGAATTTAGCATATCATGTACAAGAAGATCGACCCAGATCCATGTTTAGGAAAGGGTGTTACTCATTGTATACGAACGTCCGATTACTTCAACAAGGAGGATTGCTACCCAAGAGCGTGTCCTGAGTCATAGCAGCGTACAGCGGATTTTACACCGGGAAGTATCCTACTCATGTCATCTACAGCGGAGGCGTATGCAGACTTCCCTCTTAGAGAGAATTTCTGCCAACACTGTACCCTGAATCCCTTGTTTTAAGCAGTATTCTATTCACGAATGAGTCTGGATTTACCCGTTACGATATTTTTAACTACCATAAACGTCACATTTGGGCCGATACCGCCGGCCGCGGTGGTCTCGCGGTTCTAGGCGCGCAATCGGGAACCGTGCGACTGCTACGGTCGCAGGTTCGAATCCTGCCTCGGGGATGGATGTGTGTGATGTCCTTAGGTTAGTTAGGTTTAAGTAGTTCTAAGTTCTAGGGGACTGATGACTACAGCAGTTGAGTCCCATAGTGCTCAGAGCTATTTGGACCATTTGGGCCGATACCAATGCTAATTCAACACACGTATCGCGACATCATCAACGTTATACCTGGGCAGGACTGTTCGGAGACCGCATAACTGGACCACACTTCCTACCACAGAGACTAACTAGACAGCAGTACTAGTGGTTTCTGCGGTTTATAATATTGTGCCCTGCCCGCGACGTAATAACATACTATTTTATTTTTCTGTCGGAATATTAAGGTTTGAGGATATAATTTAACCACTGAGTCAATGAATTGCGCTGCAAGTCAGCGAATATGTACGCCCAGAATATTGAGAGCGGCGTACCATTATCATCTTGTTTTTGTTCTATAAAAGAATGCGCACTCGTTTTTTTTTATTTTCACTTCTTTAATCGCGCGCCTTTCCGATAGCATCTCACGCTATCAGTCTCCTATTTCCTTCCATTATTACACTTGTATTCCTGCTTGGAATTTATTTAATCATTTTATTACCATTGCCAGCTGCGAGTACCAATATGACCTTTTTATGAATGCTTTATTCTTTCGCCCCAGAGTTGAGCTAAGTTTATTGTAATTTCCAAGTATTTCGCCGAAATACTGCACAATTCTTTGTTATGTTCAAAACTGTGAGAACTATTCACAAAATTTTAGATTTCAGTACAAATTATTTACTTCGTTAAATGATAATTGTTTAATTTAACATTTCTGCTTTCATTTCGTAATAGTAGTCCCAAATTTCCAATTTGTAAATGTTACAGACTTTTTTTCTTGCGGTGCGAACGCGATACTCACGAGATTAAATCAAATTATTCTGAATTTCTCGTGAGACGAGAAGACAAAAATTTCCCTGAGATTACAAAAAAACACAAATTAACAGTTTTTCAGCACGCTGCTTGCCTGCTGATCTTCACTTCAAGCAAAAAACGTAAAAAGAGTATAATAAATTAAGAAGTGAAGTGATAATTTTGAGCGTTCAATAGTATTGCGTGCATTTTATGAGCAAAAGAATTTTTATTATGAAGTCAAAACAAGTGGCGTGCGTGTGTGAAATATCTAATTCATTTACTTTTGATTAAAGATAAGAAGTGATACCCCTAATTATTCCGCATACTAATAGTTGTGGGTGAATATTTAAGTGTTAAAAGTAACTAGTGCCATGCGTATATTTAAATATTAGTAGAACAGAAAATTTAATTGTGATACATTAAGTTAGAAGAAATTTTGCTTAACAGTCATTCAGTTACTGAACTATTGTCAATATATGAATATCCTATAAGCTTAGGGGTCATCGATCGTAATTTACGCTAGCCGAACCATAAATTTCCACAATTCCATAATAATATTTACTCATATTTATAAAATATACCATAGTCAAAAAGATTCAGTATAGATTTCTGCGGAGGATACTTCCTGATCTTCATGATGATGTTCCACTGAACAAACTCCTGAACCTGTAGTTCATACATGACGATGCTGCAGCACATTTTCATTTACGAGTGCGCCAGCTACAAACTCGGACGGATGGTCAGCATTGGATGGGTAGAAGAAGGTCTGTGCCATGGCCTCCAAGTTTCTGGATTTAAATCCCATGGATTTATGTGTATGGGGTCATGTCAGAAGCCTGGTCTACGATGCCGAGGGAAACACTCTTGCCGAATTACGCTTGCGGATTGAAGCAGCCTTCCAGCACTCACAGAACTAATATGTAAGAAACTATCAGCCTCGATTGCGGTATTGAAACCAACCTTTACCTAGGTTTCAGCCCAAGTAATTGAGCCTTCTTCAGAAGATTAACCTGATTCTGTAATATGTCTACGAGGACACGGTCTAGAAATAAAACTAAAACAGCCTGAATAGGCGTAGTCACATTTTAAAAATGCGGTACATAGGTACTGAGTCACCACCAAGACTTAACTTAGCTCCGGCGAGCGCCTCGTCTCCATGGACACCGTGCGGTGGGCCTCTGGAGCTCAAGTGAAACTCGAGTCTTTCAGCCTCCAAGGTTTTGAAAAAACTTTGCCTGTTTGGCGCATATTTGGCGAGAAACTTTTGTGCCCTCTGCCGTTTTCTGTTGAAACCATTCCAGCATGGCTTGAATCAGTTCTGCATATGTACACATATTTACAGCCTTCCGCTTTGACAAACTTTCATATGAGGGAGAACTGCCAGCAAAGTTTGTGTTTGTCTTTCCGAATATCACGTATCACAGTTTTACTCACATTGTAAATGAATTCCAGATTTTGCTTTCGTCGAGTTTGCGTACTATTTCCAGTTCCTGCTGTATCGTTAACACAACGCGTTTTCGCTTTTCAGACATTTTTCGGCACTAGCACAAACCTGTTACTACGTACTGCAACATTTTCAGTCCAGCCTTGCATTGGTTGAGCCACACGTTGTTTACTATACTCGTGTTGTAAAGTGTGGTTATCGCTCACCTGCAAACACTCCCGGATTAAAGAAAAATTTTCAACACATAAAAAGTGGAGAAACAGGCTGTGGATAACACACGAAGAAAATAATCTGCCCGCGGGTAATCCGGAGTTTACTGTATACCCTACCAGGTCTGTTAAGAACACCAGACAAAAAAGTGGTTCAAATGGCTCTGAGCACTATGGGACTCAACTCCTGAGGTCATTAGTCCCCTAGAACTTAGTACTAGTTAAACCTAACTAACCTAAGGACATCACAAACATCCATGCCCGAGGCAGGATTCGAACCTGCGACCGTAGCGGTCTTGCGGTTCCAGACTGCAGCGCCTTTAACCTCACGGCCACTTCGGCCGGTAGAACACCAGACACAACTAATACTAAAGCATTACGATGGCCGTTCTAGTTGTCACAGGAAATTGGAACTTTATTTAGATAACCACCTATGGTGTGAACGCGTACGGCGTTACGTTGACATCGGACACTGTATCCTGAATGCTTCACTTTTTTTAACTGCCAGTACGAAAGGATGTATAAAAACTTTGTTACAAAATAGTACATAATTGGCTCCCTACGGCGAACCATTATCATGATGTGACTTGAATCATTACCGTTACAAGCGTATTTTATATATGTATTTTCAAATAGGAGCACAAAGGTCAATAAATTAGCTCATAACTACAACAACACAAAGATTAATAATTTAGAATATACGAAAACTTGTCTGTATTACACGATTTGAATATATTTAAATAATGTCATTTATACTAGATATATGCGTAAAATTGACATGAAATATGTGAACTTTACAATAAACAAGTTCATCTTGAGTTAGTTAGTTTCATGTTCCATGGACCTTTTGTACAGTTAATCGTAATGATGTTGAACAAGTCATTTCCGAAACATATTACACATTCAAATGTCAGTATGGCTACATGTTGGCCACTTACTTTCTTTGTACTGATGTGAGTTATTCCCATCCACCAACTTATACAAATCACAGAAACAGAAATTATTCTACGGAACAGATGGAGCTGTCAAGGATAAACATTATCAATTTATTGTCAAATTTAGCTTTGCTCTCTGATGGTCATCTTATATCATTGAGTAAATGATTACAAAGTTTGAAGGCAGCTGTGTGCACACCTATTTGTGCGCAAGACTACCTTAAAGTGAAGTAATGCAACGCATTTTTTGCTTCTGGTGTTGTAATTATGTGCATCACTGTTCCTTCTGAACTTCAGTGGATTTATTTACAACTTCATGAAGGAAAAAGTAAACTGTGAGGCTGTTGTCAAATGTCTAACTCCCTAAGCAAATCTTTTCAAGATGGTCTTGGATGAGGACCACACATTATTCTTACTGCATATTTTCGAGCAATAAATACTATATTTCTTGAAGTTGAGTTTCCCCCAGAAATCATTCCATATGACAATATGCAAAAATTAGGCAATTTATTGATTTATCTCTTGCCAGGATTTGCAATGAGTTGCAGGATTTGCAGTGAAAGTGCACATGTTGCTAAACTAAGTTGTTTTTGGAATTCCTATAGTTTCCCCACTAGTTATTATTTCCTCACCATGTGTTACACTTACAATTTGAGTAGTACCTCCAGATGTGCAGAATTGAATATGTTGTCTTTTTGAAATTTTCGGTGAGACCATTAACAGGAGACCATTCAACAATAGTTTTAAGAATATTATGTACCATTTCTTCTACAGCATTATGTACATTTGGATGATTACCGTACTGCTGTCATCCACAAAAGGAGATAGTTCTGCTTCCTATGTATTAGGTCACTTAGATATCTGAGAAACAATAGTGGGCCTAAGAGATAGCATTGTGGAATCCCATAAGTGATTAGTCTCCATTCAGACGAATTTCCTTGGCTACATTGGTTGAATTATGAAGTGTAACTGACAGCATTCTTTTAGTTAGATATTACACTAGTCACTGCTTGACTATACCATCAGTTCATTACCTGGTGGTATTTTATTTAGTACTCGTAAAATTCGACAAGTGAATGTGTGAATGGCGTTCTGAATTGAGCAACTTCTCTGATATTCACACTGTAATTTGGTTCTGCTCAGATATCATACTGGTCTAGAATACATGATCTCAATTTTTTTTAAATGATGTCAGTAGTGAAACAAGGTGATATTACTGATATATCTCCTGTCACCTTCCTGTAAAGTGGTTTACCGGTGGAATATTTCAATCACTCTAGAAAAATGCCCCGACTTAGTGATGCAAAACATATTTCACAAAATATAGTGCTTATTGGGTGAGAACAAGTTTTTAGTACTCTATTGGAAGCTCTTCAAGACCAGATGAGCTTTTCTTTATAACAGAATATGTAATTTTCTTTAATTCAGAAGGAGAAGTGTGCAAGACATCATTATGATAGAATTTTATGTAAACTGATTGTTCAGGGCTATTGATTTTTCACTTGAACTCCTTGCCCCTATTTTTCTACTGCATATCTGCTACCTGTGAGTGATTAGTTACGTCTCTTAAATTTAAATTGATGTTATTCTGTTCTGTGGTTTGTTGTCCTGTCTCCTGTTTGACTACATTCCTTATACCCTCAAGTCTGTTGTTGGAATTACTGATATCTAGCTTAATGTATATTTTCCTTGATTTTTCAATAATTTTTCTCAGTAATTTTGAATAGTTTTCTAGTGCATAGCTACTGCAGACTCTTCATTTGTTCTTGCCAACAGATAGAATTCCTTTTTCCTTTTGCAAGATACTTTAAACTGTCTAGTGATCCATGTTTTTTAGGTGCATGTTTCATATCATTTCTGATTAGCTTACGTAAAACCTATTTCAAAATTATATGAATTTATCATGGAAAAAATTAAATTTCGTATCACCCTCTAGTTCGTAACAAGTTTTATCCAAACCTACCTCTTCCAAAACTATTCTTTAAAGTATTTGGCCTGTAATCATTGATTGTTGTAAAGAGTTTCCATTGATAAGTATCTATACTATAAGACACTATCTTGTTTTTCCTAACTGTGCATCATGAGCACAGAAAGCTTTGTTATTGGGTATACAGTTAATTTCTTGTATTGAGCTTCATCCATATAAATTTAGATCCTACTGTCTTTATTCATCTGTGCTAAGATTTAAGTACTGAGTTAAAATTGTAGGCGCCAATTAAGGCTTCCAGATAATTTTTCCTATCAGAATCCTTTAGAAAAGCTACATTGTAAATCACAACGGGCTATTAACTGCTTGCTGCTAGCGGTAGGGAATCCATATCCCTCACAAACTGTTCAAAATTTCCCAGCAAGAATCTATACACAGCTATAATTACAATTCTACTATTTTTCTGTAGTAAGTCACCAGCACACACTTCTTCGTCGTGATCACTGCTGAATCTAGTTGTTTTTCGGTTTTTTAGCTTTTGTTCTGTTTTGATAAATGTAAGAACTCATTTTTTCCCATGTTAGTTCCACATGAATAAATTGTCTAACTGTGGTTATGTGTCGTGAGATAGACACATTATGTCTACCTCACCAGAGCTCTCCAAATTTTCCAAACAAACAACAAGCCCTTCCCTGTTATTACTCAGTCCTCTAACATTTTACTGAAATAAGGTAACCAACTTTTCTGAGCTTTCTTCTGTTGTTTGATCGTCTTTCACAGTTGGATACTTGAGTCCTGACCCTAGCCTAAAAATTATGCCCCTCAGACAGTAGCAGCAAGAGGGATCTTGTTTGGAGATGCTGAAACCCCATAAATGTTCTTCAAGAAGCTCAGACAACCTATCTTTCTCCCTCTCTTATTACAATGTACTCGTGTCTAGTATATCATTATACAACAGGTGCTGCACTAATACGAGATTTCATTTCAGTCAGCAGTATCCTGCTTAATTCTTTGTGAGCCTGTGGTTCACTGCGGTGTTGACCTTGGGACACTCATGCTCCATAGGTCCTCTGCAGTAGTCAGATTCGTGTGTAAAGTTACTACCCTTTTCCATCCAGGTCAACCCTACAGTAATTTCCGTCTTTAGCCAGGCTGTTTCCTGCTCCACCAACTATGATCACTTGATCCTCCTTATCAAAATCTTTACATAAATTTTCTACAGCGTCTTTCAAATGACTATATTTTTGCAATACTTGTTCCCAGGTACCCTCTTCCTCCTCTTCCTGGTTTGCCCAGTACCAAATGGCCTACACCTCTGCCTTGGCTGCTGTCTAGTAGCAAGGCTCCTTTCTTTCTAATCTCCTTTGTTACGGATGCGCACTTTGTTTCTTTGCTAAACGTCTGCTGTACCCTTCCGTAACTTGCAACTGGATGAGGCTCTTCCCCTCCTACTTTAGGTAACAAGTAAAACTTATTAAATACTTTAAGTTGAAGAAGTTGGAGAGCTGTTCATCTTTCACGCAATTCCTGGTACCTTTGTCCCAGTTCCCATAGGCGTTTCCCCATTCAACCTATCTAGTTCACATTTCGCGTAATCTAATTCAGAGTGAAGGGCACATCTTTGATTTTTGTTCAACGATTTTGCTGTCTTTTTTGCAGAACCTACAGTTCCATGGGACTGTGTTCAACTCGCCATTCCATTCCCCATTACAGTGGCCACAATGGAATTCTAACGTACTGTCGACTCATACCACTCTCTGTCCTGCGGCAACATCTACATTTATCGCTCATTGTAACTCAGACTAAACACTTAAAAATATAATTAAATCAATTTGGTTAAATTACGCTACAGGTCAGCATTTCAGATGTATGATATAACGTAAAAAGTTACTTATCTCCACTCAAAACCAGATGTCAGCACTCACTTAGCTGCAGAATTTGTTAATTAACTTATTTAAAATAGAATGTAACTTTTAATCACAACTTACCACTAGTATTATCTTATATTAGTCAATGTTTATAACTAGCAAAAGAAGAGCCTATCCGTGACAGGAGTTTTTATTCGATAATATAAACTAAAACTAAACTCCTCCCGCACAGGCCATGAAGGCCCAAAGGTACCGACTGGCCGCCGTGTCCTCCCCAGCCCACAGGCGTCACTGGACGCCGATAATATACTGTAGAAAAAAATTACAGGAACATGTGCATCAACGTCCCGTCAGTTAAATCCACTTTGATACAGAAGGTACATGGGACTATGTACGCAACGACTGACGGCATTCGCCATCAGTCTGCTGTGTTACACATTACAGTATCAAATGATCCCTCAGAAAAAAGTGAGTACCGTTGTCCAATAGCACCCTCTAGTGAGGTACACACACGGCAGGTGTAAATTGTGGTCGTTGTATTCAACCAAGCAATGCAGTCTGACATCTTGATACAAGAACGTTGGATTTTCAATAGAATTGCTGCAGATGCCAATGTCTCTCCATCTGTCATACTACAGGTTGTGGACACGCTAAAGAGAGAAAGTCCAGTACTTGAGGCGACTTGGACAGGGTTGCCGACCCATTAAAACCCCCGAATGTAGACCGGTATTTGGCCATCTCTGAGCTGCGGCGTCGTACAGATACAGCCAGAACCACCGTAAGACTATCTCAGAAGGGCCTCTGGAGCCACTGTGCCCGATCAGACTGTAAGAAACGGGTTACAAGAAGGGACCTTACGATCCAGACGTTTTGTTGGACTACCTCGCTTGACACGACAACATCTCGCACTCCCTTTCAGTTCTTCCATTCCTATGTCAACTAGCAACTTCGTCATTTGAGAAACGTTTATTCACAGATGAGTTTCAGATATCCTCTTGTGCTATGTGATGGTCGTCTACATGTTCGGGGACCCGTGGCGAGCGAACCTGCCAAATGTTGTCCAGGATATCGACAGAGTCAGGGAGGCTCTGTGATTTGTGGGGAGGCATCAGTTTGGACAGCCATGTCCATGGTCGACTTACCGCCAGGTACTTCGCCGAACAGATCCTGTTGCATCATGTGGTGGCTGTTGCATACAGTGGTGGCCCTGAATGCCTTCTCAAGTACGATAATGCCACGGGCTCTGTGGCGGTCGTCAGCAGGGATGTCTTGCGAAGCTTGGACATTGAAGTAATGGAATGGACAGCTGTGAGTCCCAACCTAAGCCCAATCAGCATGTGTAGGACATGCTTGGCAGACGTGTTCCTGGCCGCCCTATTCCTCCAAAAACTCTGCAAGGACTGTCAAGGGCTCCCATTGAAGTATGGAGACGGGTGTCACGAGGTAACCTGAGCAAGTAACGTAGGTTTCGTGGGATGGTAAATGCTCACAAAGAGCATACACGTTATTGAAGCTCAGAAAGTTCAATTATAAGCAACCAAGATGACGGGATAAATGCTTGCTTCCACTTTGTTTGTCAACTGATCGAGTCCTCCCTCGGGCATGTGTGTGTGGGTGTGTTTGTCCTTAGGATAATTTAGGTTAAGTAGTGTGTAAGCTTAGGGACTGATGACCTTAGCAGTTAAGTCCCATAAGATTTCACACACATTTGAACAATTGAACACTTTGTTTGCGACACCTGTCGGACTATTCAGTGCTTGTTATGTTAACGAACTAGAAAGGAATGATGGTTTGTTGAGTACTTAATTGGTGAAAGATAAAAATATAATATGGTAACATATCCAGGCGTCAGTTATTGCTCAATGGAGTATGACAGACGTCCGAAGTCATATTCCCTTAATTCTTTTGAGCACTTTTTAAATACAAAACCTCACATCACGAAATCTTGAATTGCTCAGCTGAAGCAGAGATAAGTGTAAATGCAGCACATTTTCTGGTTGAACCAGCACAACTAACTTCGATGTGGTTTAGAATGCAAGTTGAAGTTGCACATGGAAAAGGTTAAAGAACATGGTAAAAGATATAGGGCCTACTACTACACTAACATGTGATATCACAGACTTTCATACCAAAAACTGTTAAAAGAATGGATTGTACAGTCAATGAGAATGTGATACTTATTCTGTAACGCATTAATTACGAGAAGGTTTAATAAATACCGTATGTAATATCAATGAACAAATATAATGGTTGGTTGGTTGTTTCGGGAAAGGAGACCAGACAGCGAGGTCATCATGTGGGGCGGCTGTTGGAATTAATTGTTATATAAATGTTCCTATTATTTATGCTGTCTTTTGCCGTTATTTTCCTGTATGGATATTAGACATTTGCTCTATTTATCTAGGAATAGTCACATAACAGTTGTTGCAAAGAATAGTACAAATGAATCATTACAGTAGTGCATTTGATAACTGAAGTACTCTCACAATTAATAAACAAAAATTTATATTTCTGTCCAAATTAAATGTTTAAGTGAGTACTCGCCATAATTTGATGATAATGTTCATCAGACGCCACGCTAAACAATGGTAGAATGTCTGTCCAGCGGCGGCACGTGAAAATACGACATACGCAAACTGAAGATATATCATTAAAGTTATCCCAGAATTAACACTTCACTCGAAATCGATTTCATGGTTACACGTATCCTGAGTAACTTATTACGGCATCCGAGGCTGTTTATAGCAATGATACCGACGCGACGCGAATCCTGGCACAGGTGGTGTGCTATTCAGCGTCTGGAGAGAACTGGGGCCTTCCTTCCTCGCGCAGCGTTCTTATATACAAAGCCGCGTTGCGGACGGCTAAGGGAACGCCTGATCAAATTTGCTCTCACGACTAGCCGCTGGGCTAGTAATGCACCACTTTAAGTTATCGAATAAATCATTGCTTCCTTTGCTGATGGCCGATGAAGCTCTCAATTTAAATGTGCAACCAGCACACAGGTAAGTAATCATAACAAAAGTCTGACGTGGCTAAGTCAAATATTTTGGGAGAGAGAATTAATTTAATTACACTACACGCAGTAGACGAGCTCTGAACTTGCCCTTTGGAGATACGCTATCGCTGTAGTTTTATAATTATTCAGTTGAAACTTCTCACATCTTTATAATTATAGCGAATCTCCATTCTACATAAATTTAAACATCCTAGCCTCAATTATTAACCTACTTAATCTATCTCGCTTCCTTAATTTTTAAGACAAAAACCAGAAAATATTGAATTTCAACTAAAATTTTAATTTGTGAGATCCAAAATACTGTTTCTACTAAATTATTATGAAAAAGGAATCTAAATATAAAATTTTAAGTTTCTAGCTCTTTTCTGTTGCGCCAATGATTTTTACAGAAAAACGTCCAAATTTCGAAAATGGTTAAAGTTATTGAACTGACATTCAACACATATTGATTTAGTATTACTCCTGACATGCTAGAACCGTTTCAGGTTATTTACTTGATTTTTAAAGTATTGCGCAACATTTATGACGTCAGAGCTAGTTACAGCAGACTAGGTTGGCACACAATGGAAAGACTGATGAGAATTTTATAAGGCGTGAGTAGGCTGCTTCCCTACAATCGGTCTCATCGGATTAGGGAAGGACGGGGAAGGAAGTCGGACGTGCCCTTTGATAGGAACCATCCCAGTATTTGCCTGGAGCGAGTTAGGGAAATCACGGAAAACCTAAATCAGGATGGCCGGACGCGGGATTGAACCGTCGTCCTCCCGAATGCGAGTCGAGTGTCTAACCAATGCGCCACCTCGCTCGGTCAAATATAATGTCAAAACGAGAAAAGGGGGATCGATTTTGAATATTATCTATGAGCAGTGGTCAACAATTGCGATAAGTTCGAAAGTAATATGACAACAAGAGAATATGTAATCGAACAATACATTCGTGTATATGAAAAGTAGTGATTGACGTAATGAAGCTGATTAACAGGAACAAAGTACGACTTATATGTAACAGTAATTTGTATAGTTCACTTGCAGCTAAAATCCCATACACAGGTACGTATGATGCTACCAGTCTTCAGCTATTTTCTAATTTCTCCTTTCTAGATACCGCCTATTTCTGTTTTAAGGAATTGACATAACCTCTCTATTAAAGGAAAGTGAAGCGGTCATACAGATCCGTTTCCCTGTAATGAGTAAATTACCCTTCTACAGACGTCGAACCGTTTGAACATCTGACACGTGCAGTTTTTCACACTGAGGCGAATGAAACGAACGGCGCTTCCCCTGGTTCACAAAAGAATTTTTGATGGGCAGGACTGCGTAATCTAATCGAGTCGACACTTTATACGTATCTTACATTCAGTCTGGTCATTGAGTTGGTGGTGGCATCTCCTGGAACTGCAGAAAGAATTGTCCAAGGAAAGTACAAACAAATTTTTACTACGGATACGTATCCTGTGTTAAACCAGGCACTGACGAACACATATATTTAAGCCCCTGACAATGATGGTGTGTTTATTGCACAGTTTTCATTATTTTATGCTCTAAATCTCGGTTTAATTTTAATAAGGCATAGGTGGACACTAGAACAACAGTTACATTCAGAAAAGTACACAAAGCAATAAAATATGGGAAAACCTAAAATGGATAATTTCTCATTATGACAAGAGGCTAGTTTTTACAGTTCAAAGAGATCTAGTTTAGGGAAGATGAATAGAAATGAAATAAATTAATGACTCAGTATTTCTGTTATTTTAAAAACTATCTCATACGGAAAAATCACATTCTTATCACTATTGTGCAGAAGCAGTTTAATAGGATGGTAAAAAGAGGTTATGTATATAATTTCTTTCTCATTCAGCCAGAATGCTCAATAGCTATTTGAAATCATCAGACAGTTTTTTCCTTTCCTACTTGAATTTTAAATATGGCGTGGAAAATTCTGAGATCTTGTCAACTTTCCTTGATTTTTTAGTCTTGTTCTTCATGTATGTGGCTATTTTTACGTGTGTGGAAGCAAATCAGTCCGGCAGTATCGGTCAGTTACATAAAGATTTTCTAGAAATTTCCCCCAGTAAAGTCTGTGTACTACATGCAAAGGTATTTGTAGGATAGTTCATGGAGGAAAACGTCTTATTATTTGGTCATATATCGACTTCCGTGTTACGTTCACTTCTTTTTTTATACGTGTAAAATTTTACGTCAGTTATATGGTATTTAAATTTACTCTAGGAAATATATTAAATTAACATCTACCTGTTTCTGCTGTGTGCATGCTGTGTCCAGCTAATTTCCATAAATGGATTTCTAATTCAGTCTTATTCTACTACAAAATGCAAATACATTGACACATGCAAATAACACTTAATAAAATTAAGTAACATTGCTGTCCAACACTAATTTTGTAACCATAATTATGACACAATGACACAATAGCTTATGCTGTCACACAGAACAGATAATTACAGTGAAATTAATATCCCTGGCTGCATACAGGCGTTGATATAAGTCAACTGGGACAGTTGAAAGTGTGTGCCCCGACCGGGAAAGGAGTTCCTTGAAGGCTATTCGACAGAGAGCGGTAAAGACGAAAATCTGAGTGCCCAAGTTTAGGTGAATATGGTGGGTTAAGAATGACTTCTGAACTAAACTCTTGTGTAGAGAATTTTTTACAGTCTAGCAAAATGCTGGCGGGCGTTATCGTCAAGTAGCAACACTTCACGTCTTGGACTTCGTCTGCAAGACGTCTCAATTATTGACAATAAATGTCAACGGTGATGGTTTGACTTCGAAGAAGCAATTCGTAGCACAAAACACTGGCGCTGTTTCACCAGATGCATAATATTATCCTTTGTGGATGCGTGCAGGTCTTCGTACGGGGATTCGCCGTTTGTTTGGGCTTAAACACCCTTTTCTTTTCCTTAAGTTAACATAGACCCTATTCCTCGTCACCAATAACGATGCAGGATAGGAATGGGCTATGTTTCTCACGAGGCAATCGATGAAGACCTAGTAGAGATGCACATATGCCCAACAGCTGATTTTTGTGGTTTTGGCTTAGACCATGCGGATCCCATACGCCCGATTTTTGAACCTTCTTAACTGCATGCAAATTTCGCCCCGATGGTGAAATAATCACCGTTCATAACATTTGGCAGTGGGCGAGTACACTGATGTATATTGTTGTGGATTAGTGCATTTAAAGGATCTTCATCAAACCCTGAAGGTCTTCCTGGATGTGGAGAGTCACTAATGTCGAAACGATCTCCTTAAAACGAGAAAACTACTTTCTTGCTGTGTTCTGTCCAGAGGCATTACGCGAATACATGGCACAAATCTTTCTGGCTGCTTACGTTGTTGTCACCCCTCTAACGATCTCAAACAGAAGATGTGTCGAAAATGTTCATATTTCTTCACTTGGCACTGCATTTTCTAGCGTCCGCAATTCCATTCACTATCTTCAAATAACAAGAAGACAACACGTAAACTCAAATAGCAACAGTGAAATACAAATAAAAGATGACAATCCATAAATGAACCAGTAGCAACCTAAAAACCAATGTGCAATATAAAAACGCTACGAACTTATGCAGCAACCTAATGATTCATTGTTGCAAAATACTGAAAGGAATTATTTCCAAAAGACAGAGCTGCTGATAGAAGACGAGAGTGTGGTAGCTCAGTTGGGGTTTCGCTCAACAGTATATACAGTATTGAGCCAAAGTTTTACCTTAGTAGACAGATTGGAAAATGGCAAAACCTACATTTATAGCATATTTATGTTTAGAGAAAACGTTTGACAACATTGAGTTAGATACACTGTTTGAAATTCACCGTGAAACTGAGAGAGTTAGGTTAGGAAACAAGGTGCTACAAGCAATAGACGAGGTTAGCTGTTTGGAGAACAAAATAAGCGATAGAGGTTAAGAGGATACAAAGTGTATACTCTCAATACCAAACAAGTGTTTCTGTAAACGCAACATTTGACAAAATCGAATATAAATTTATGCTTTAGGAAGTCATTTTTAAAAATATTTGCCTGAGTCATAGCGTTGTACATACGTAAAATGTAGATGATAAACATTTCGGACAACTTCGGCGGTGTAATTCATGATGAAATAGTTCATGGATGAGCGGCAAGATGTTAGCGTCCAACGGGCACAATATTTGGCAAGGAACCTCGCGTACCTCGCTTGCGCTGACTGCCTAGGGGCTAGAGCAGCGCTCTCCCTCCTCCCACGTTTCCTCCGACCTGGCGTTCTGAACGCCGTCCACGCCCAGCCGCTGGCGTAATACCAGCATTACGTCCCGCCCACGCCACCCCCGCCACCACCCACCGACAACTCACCCCGTCCGAGGTTCGCGCCCAGGGACACGTGCTGGCGGCATCTCTGAACTGTTGTTCGGCCTGTTCTCTAAGTCGGTTCGTCGTCGGATATCACCTTCCTCTTCTTAAACAGATTCAATGTGGGTCCCCAGAAATTACAAAGGATGTAGCCCCTCTCAGTATTTATCAGCGGTTCCCTTACTCGAATTTCGATAGATCCTTAAAGATATGGTCCCAGAAAAAAGAGATCTATTTCAGAACTTTAGTTTGGTCGTAATCCATTCCGCGTAATTCCGAGAGGCAATTTTCCGCGACCACGGACTTTTAAGCTGAAGCAGTCTGGTGTGCCGTTGGTGTTCTCGGTAACGATCTTCCGCAGTACGAACTTATAACCAATGTAAATCGTGTCACACTAGTAGAGGATCTGATACTCACCAGATTACCAGAGGCCAGTGATCCTCGACACTGCGAAGCAGTACTTGTGTTTCAGCTGGATGGCGAACCTTCACTTTATGTTATCGAAGAATTCAACCTATTTTTTACGAATAATGCTCCACAAAACGGAATAAAAGCAATGTCCGCATCCTCTTCCAGTTTCTTTTTGTGTCCACCAGTTACACAGTCGACTAGGACGTAGACCTCTCCAAATTTTCCGTTTTACCGGAACGCTCAGATCTTAAAGTTCCTGGTTGATTCTCTCAATGTCGTGTAGAGTGTGAGACCTGTATACCAATGTTTAGAGAAGGGCGTTACTTTGCGTCAGCTTGTGGCAGCTGTCCACCTAGAAGTATAACTTGGCGTGCGTCTTCTTACGGTACATGCTGTGACCAAAAGTGTTGTCCGCACTTCTTTTTACGAGTACATCCAGAATAGGGACCACGTCTTGTATGTCGACTTCCATGCTAAAATGGTTGTTTTGGACACCATTCAGTTTGTCTCTTCCAAATGGCTCATATGGTGAAGATGTCGTCAGCATTCTAGAAAAAAACGGTAAGTTTTCTTTGGCCTGATTCTAAGTCTTACTCCTCGACATCTTCCAAATACATGTTCCTGAAAATCACCGTAACTCCTCTCCTCAAGGCTACCGTTTCCGTCATCCGATAGAAAGTATGTCTACATCAAGAAATGCCTAAAAAGACTGTCCATCTCTCTCTCAAATTTATGATTAATAAATCCCGAGGGTTCTTGTAAGTACGATCTGTTGAAAAGCAAGCAACGAATACAAGAAGAAACGGGCACAAAGTAAACAGTCAATTGTCTTAAGGAGGTGATTTCACTATTTGAACCTCTGGAACATACAGTTTCAAACATTCATCATTTTCGTGAGATATAGTTCAATTCAATTTCGAAATTTTCCCAGACACATCGAACATCCTGAAATTTTCATGAATTCATAAAGCATAAAAATATTATAGTCCTAAATAGCAAACGAAAATGGGCCTAAAATTTCACAAATATGCACCAAAAATGCATACTGCTCCAGTGGTTTCATTTCGAAACCACTCATAAAAGCAGTAGCAGAAAATCAAATTTACGTTACAACAATTTTAGATATACCTACCTTTATCTCATCAATACAATCACTACGCAAAAAAACCACATATCCCAATATCCTACAGCCATGTACACAATATGTGCGCCGCCTGTTGCTTTGCACTACATTCGTTGAAGTACCTCAGTGCACCACTACATATCTCATTCTAACAGTAGCATGGCTGGTCGCCCGCAAAAGAAAACATTTTACAAGAAATTAATAAACTAAACTGATGGTTTCAAGTAGAAACCACTGGTACTCAGCTGGTTAAAGTGCACACCAAAATCGATGGAGTTGCAAATATGATGTGTGTAATTCCTAAAGTAAGGGCGAAGCATATCCTTCAGGTATTTAGCCAGTACATCGGAGCCAAATTTGCTGACAATGGAGCGCAAAGGTAGCCCATCTTTGCAAAAGTGTATAAAATCTAGGTGGAATAGTTGCTGTATGCCGCAGCTTCTTAACAACTGCATCTGGCAAGCTGAATTCTTTGAGGAGTGCCTTGGCCTTTCTTTCCACTCTCCTCGTAGGATCAGTGTCGATTTTACGATTTGTACTGTCTTCTGACAGGCCCTGCATCCTCTCTGTGTAAACCTGTTGAAATTGGGTCATAGTTACGTTGCCCTTATTGGCTGCTAAGAACACGATATCTGGATGTTCTATTTGTTACCGCATGGCCACCCTCTCTCCCAAATGAAAGTGTTAGGTTTCGTAGGTTCAATTCAAGTGAGAGCATGACAGTTCTGGCAACGTACTTCTTCGGTGACTTTGGGTGTATGTGTTGCAGCTACCTTTTCTACTACGTTGGTAATCTCCGTGATGGGTGCGAGATTAGGATTTGGTGCTAATCTGAGTCATCTTCTAAGAACTGAAACTGCATCCTCAGTCTCTTACTTGGCCGTGAGATTGATAGCACTCTTTCAGGGAGCATCGGACGGTACTCAGTCTGATACACGTTTAAATTTCTACGTCTGATATCTGGTGGCCTTCCTTTGTGTGGAGTTTGCTTTCGTCCAGATGACACCATCAATCAACCCCATATCCAGGAACTCAACTGGTTAGTCATCTGGACATATAATTTGATTAGTTCTTTATTATTCGGGTGCAGATTACAGCGAGAAAAGCGTACTCTCTCTCCTACCATGGCTAGATTTGCAAGTTTCTAGATTCTTGCAGCTGCCGTCCGGTCGATGTGATGCATTACCTTTGCGAATTTCGGAGTCATACGTCCTTCATGGCATCTCATAAGAAATGCAAAGGCAGTCAGCCAAAGGGCTGGGCAAGAAACATTTCAGACAAGAAGGAAGAGTGATTCTTCAACGTCTTCCGGTATAATTCATGACGAAACAGTTACAGGTCAAAGCCGGATGTCATTGTCCAATGGGCACACACGTTGCCATCAACAGGTTGGCTGATGACTGATTGCCTAGGAGACGGAATCGGGCTTGTATCTTCTCACCACACTGCCTCAGACCTGGCTTTCTGATCACCGTCCGCATCCAGCCATAGGTGTGCGCTGAGCATCTAATCCAACCTCTTCCCGTTGCCAACACTGATGGCCTGACGCATTCACTCACAAAATACCAGAAGGTTACGTTTAACCCTTATGTTTCATGGGTGTAAACTCTTTGAGGATGGTGATAACCTTTTCGCTCATTGTTTATTCCTGGTTGTCAATATAATTTATAATTGGTGAAAGTGGCTACAAACTGTGAATTTTAGTCTGTGCCCTGAGCACAGGTGTCTTATGATTCACTATTATACACTGCCTATCAACCAAATTGGAGAAAATTCTTTTGATTAATTCATTACATTTATTAGTCAAATCTGGTTTCAGTTTTTAAGATTCTGTTTTTCTGAAAACGATTATCCTATCATGTGTATCGTCATTCATAATAACCCTTGTATTGCCTTTATCAGTATTTGCAGCTACTGTCTTATTTATTTTTAGTGAATTTTTTACATCATGCACTAATTTTTTTCTTGATTACTGTCACGTGCCTTCATTGTATTACGATTAATTATTTCTTTGATTTTACACATTATTTTATGATACTGCAGTACTGGTAAATGAGTCATATGTAGGGGTGCCTTTGTAATTGCTATTATATTTTTAATTACATTACTTCGGAGTCTAGTACCTACACAAGTAAATAGCTACCTATGTTGAGCCACACAAACAACGACGTATACCCCCCCCCCCCCCCCGTCAGCGACTAACATCTACAAAAATAACGGTGACGAATGACATAAAATTTCGTCAGGGTTATGAAAGTTTTAATTTTTAAGGTTTGGATGTCTTTTTATAAATTAGCTTATTATATAATATGATGTAAGCATGAACATATTGGTGTGTGTGAGGTGGAATAGGAATATGATAATAATTTTAAACAACCAGACAAAAGATACGTAATAGAAAAACACCTTATTCATTGTACAATAGAAAAGTGGGATCAGTTGGGCAGTTGAGGTGTTTAGTGTAAAACAAATACTCTCAAATAAACCCAGGTAAATCATTGTTCTGTGAGATATAAAATATATTTATGAGCTTTTATGTTTACGTATCTATGTCAGTATGCCGTTATTGGTAAGTGCTGTACCTTGGTACAATTTCCAGACTTCCGCCTCCAACCAGTTCTGTAATAGAAGTTTAACATATTTTCTTGTTATACCTTAAATTTATGAAATTCACTTCATATGTGCTCAGTCTTTCTTAAATTACAAACATTCTTGAAAGATAAGGTCCTTCTAAACTGTTCCAAATTACAATATAGTCATGTACCTACGAACAAAGGTTCTACTCAAATTTCAAAGTGCGGAAAATCGAGGAAATCTTGTCAGTACTGTATTTAATAGTTTATGTATTACATGATTACTCTACTACACAACAATAATCAATAAGAGATGTCCAAAAGAACAGACACCAGGCGTTTATATAATTAACATTATGACATGAACGCTACTGATAACTATCACAAATTTCTACTTTCAAGACATCGAAATTTCTTACGACATTAAAAAAAAACTCATTATCTTAGTAGTTCCGTAGAACTTGTTCTGTCTCAAGTTACAACACGGTGCATGACCGTTGCAGCATGGCTTCATGGTCCATATGTCATGTAACTAGTTTCAAAATTACAAAATTTTACAGTGAGAAAAATTCTGAATATTTTTTTAACTAGATACATGACGCATCAATGGGGCACTCATGGATTAAGAATTTCCTCCAAACAGATTTAATGTATTTTGCAGTACTTAAAAAAGTATAACTCTTAATCTTTACAAAAGAGAGACAAACAGAGCGACATTTCTCATAACGACAAAAACATCAGAAAACGCCATAAACTGCCTATGGCGTTTTCTGGTGCGTGTTCGTTAACTTGATTCTAAAAGCAGTCATTATATCGAAACACTGACCATGAGACATCATGTGTTCCTCTCCCTAATTTTTATTTGAAAGCATTGACGGCTATGACAGGTTGTATTCGTTCGTGTCTACTGTGAAAATAGTCACATATTAAAATAACATCACCCATTTATATACACCCACAAAAGGCGGAGCTTTAAATTTACAGGTATGGAGTACACACTTGAAAATGGCAAACAGCACACACAATATCAGAATGGTGTAAATAATAATAATTGTATAATAGCCAGGGTGGATCATGAAATTGTCTTCAATGTTCTTTGTACAAAAGCTGTTAATTAAGCATTCATGTGAAACGCAAAGAGACTTTTTGCTGTGAATGTTAGTGAGGTTATGTTCCGAAATGTTTGCTGCTCTGTCCAATCAACATGACCACACAAAGACAGGTTCGACAAGCACAATGAGGACAATTTTTCATAAAACAGACAAGGCACACAAAGTGGAAGAAAACATCGTCCATAGTAGGCCTTTATTGACACTAAGTCATCTTCAAACACGTACTAAAGAATACACAATATGGACGAATAATGCATTAAGTATATACATCGCGGAAAAGCATTAAACATCACTAAAATTCCATTTAAATTCTATAAAAGCATGTTACTTACTTATATGTAAGCATTATGCAATATGTCGTATGTTTTGTGGCATGCAATCGAAAACACATTCGGTATGTGCAGCCATATGTGAAACACTTTATCTACATTGCAATTTAAGAACAAAAACATCGTCCTAGAAACACATAACCACGTCATCTCACGTATGAACCACAAGACTTCCACGAACAGACTGAGAGTGAAATCAGCTACTACAGATTCGTGTAAAGATACAGTCAAAGATAACATAGATGACTATAGATAACGTACATCTTTGTATATTACATGTTTTGCTGCCGTACGAATAAGGACAAACTGATTTTATGTAGAAAAAAAGATTTTCTGGAGCGTATGTTACAACATCAAAATATATTAAGGAAAGGTGTGTTACAAATGGTTCAAATGGCTCTGAGCACTATGGGACTTAACATCTGTGGTCATCAGTCCCCTAGAACTTAGAACTACTTAAACCTAACTAACCTAAGGACATCACACACATCCATGCCCGAGGCAGAATTCGAACTTGCGGCCGTAGCGGTCGCGCCGTTCCAGACTGAAGCGCCTAGAACCGCTCGGCCACCACGGCCGGCTAGATGTGTTACAACTTCAGTGTGATGTACGTGAAAGTACACATTGCAGACAATATTTACACAAATTGAAGGCACAAATCCGAGAATGTGTTTTAAGTGACATTCAGTACGAAATGATTATGAGAAATACAGTATGAGGTTAAATGATATGCAAAGTCTTAAGTCTGTCAAGGATAAGACAGGGATCTGAAAGTGGTAGACATCATACTATTCGTCTACAATGCAATTAACACTGACGAGCCAAAGAAACTGGTACACTTGCCTAATACAAGGCAACCAAGATATGCTCAATGATATTCATATCTGAGGAGTTTGCTGGTCAACGGAAGTGTTTAAACTCAGAAGAGTGTTCTTGGAAGTACTCTGCAGAAATTCTATACGTGTGAGGTGTCGCATTGTCCTGATGAAACTGTCCAAGTCCTTCGAAATTCACAATGGACATGAGGGGATGTAGGTTATAAGATAGGATACTTGCGCACGCGTCACCTGTTAGAGTCATATGTAGACGTATCAGGGTCCCATACCAATCCAACTGCACACACCCATTACCATTATGGAGCCTTCATCACCTTGAACAGTTCCCTGATGGCATACAGGGTACATGGATTCATGAGGTTGTCTCCACACTCGTACACGTCCATCCACTCGATACAGTTTGAAACGTGGCTCGTCCGAGTAGGCAACATGTTTCCAATCATCAACAGTACAAAGTCGGTGTTTTCGGGCCCAGGTACGACGAAAAGCTTTGTGTCGTGCAGTCATTAAGGGTATGTGAGTGGGTCTTCGGATCCGAAAGCCCATATCGATGAGGCTTCGTTGAATGGATCGCAGACTGACACTTGTAGATGGCACAGCATTGAAATCTGCAGCAATTTGCGGAAGGGCTGCACTACTGTCAACGTTGAACGATTCTCTTTAGTCGTCGTTGGTCCTGTGCTTGCAGGATCTCTTTTCGGTCGCAGTGATGTCGCAAATTTGATGTTTTGCCGGATTCATGATATTCACGGTACAATCGTGAAATGATCGTAAGGGAGAATCCCTACTTCATCTCTACCTATAATACCACATTCAGATTCACTTAAATCATGATAATCTGTCACTGTAGCAGCAGTAACAGATGTAACAACTGCGCCAGACACTTGCTGTCTTATATAGGCGTTGCCGACCGCAGCTCCGTATTCTGCCTGGTTACTTATCTCTGTATTTGAATATGCATGGTGCTTCAGTGTATATACCTTTTGGTATATAAATACATCAGCACAATGAAATACAATAAAGGTACAAGATGCATACTTTATAGTTATCCATATTTCTGGTACTTCTCAGTTTAGTATAAGTGTAAAAGGAGTCTATAATTGAAACTACAGTAATGTACATTTCATTATTTATGAAGCTTGCGAGGATCGTAATTGAGGATGAGAAGTTAATTATGAGTGACATGGGAACATATCATACAAGCATTCACCAAATACAGCACTACTAGGTATACAGCAGCTACACATTAAAATTAAATAATATGTGTAAAACACATCTCTCTAATCGTTGGTATACAATCCCAAATGGTCCACACAGCTATAAATATTGTTACATCACATTAGTGTACAAAAATTAACCGACGTCACTGAGTACACACTTAGAAATCAAGTGATACGTCAAAGTATTTCTAAAATAAAAAGTATCACAAACAAAAGCAACTTATTTTCACAGTTTAGTATGTAGTGGTACGCAATGTGTACTGTAGCTCAATTATAACTAGTAAAACTAGTATAAAACATAGCCATGATTAACTACGCAACATATAACCGGCTTGCAGTTTTCCAGTAATTATTTTCTTTTAAATCGGTTTATTCATTGAGCACATATTCAGGCTGTTTGTTAAAGGCAGTGTAGATTCCGCTTTCCTTTTAAATGTTCATAAGCTTGTCCTTCTTAAGTATGTGAAACACCTCTAATATATAATCTTTATTAGATGTATGTTTGCTGTTTCGTAAGTGACTACTGAAAGAAGATTTATTATTTGTACTGGCATTCAAGTGCTCTCTCAGTCTCGTACAAAACTTCCTACCTTTTTGTCCTGTGGAAAGCGTATTACAACCATCACATTTCATTTTACTAATGCCTGACTGTTTCATACATTTTTGATATATTTTCTGTGTATGACGTTGTAAGATCCTATTCATTTTATTGTGAGGTCAAAAGTCCGTTTTCCGCTTAGTGTTACCTATTCTGTCACTGTTTCCTCTTGTATGCGTCCATTGAATGGCAATATTGCATACTTAGCTTTGTGCTCTAATTGTTCGTTTGTTAATTGTTTTACTGCTCTCTTTTCTATCGTGTATTGTCTTAACAAATTCTTTTTTGTACCCATTTCTAATCTCAATTTCATGTATCATATTTAACTCTTTGTCAGTTTCATTTTTGTTAAGAAGAATGTTTAAAATCCTATTCATCATGGAAGAAGAGAATTCCCTTTTGTGTGAACGTGGGTGGCAAAAGGTCTTGACTAATTTCATATACTGTCGTAGTTTTACAATAATCACCAAAGCTGTGCCACCCACGGATCTTAGATATTTTTAAAGCAAAAAGTTATGTGTGTGTTCTTCTTCCAACTCCACTATGGAGTTAATATTAGAACGTAAACTATTAACTAGCATGAGCATGCAATCTGTTTCATTCCTGGTTCCATTAAATAAAACCATGGTATTACTGACATATCATTTGCGCTATATTACTTTACTAACTGTATTTTTAATTCAAAAAAAATATTTTCAATGTCCATTGCCAGATCATCAGTTTGAGAATATACTGAGTCATGAAAACTAAAGTAATTCAGTGAAAGAATTAGCTTAGAAAGGTTTATTTTCTCATGTGTTTCCTCCACAATAATTTCCTTGTATTCTAAGAAATTTTCTTTTACTGATTCGCAGGTCTCTGCTACTGCCACAATAGTGTATGAATTTTCTGCGTCAAAAGAGATAAATTTTCCCCCAGGAGGAAACATTTCTAATTTGTTCCGCAACATCAGTCGCATCCCTTACGTTATGTCTGGTTCCATAGATATAATATTCTTTGATTAAGAAATCAAGCTGTTTGCTGAAGTTATTATTGGACTATAAATGAAATTAACTATAGGATAAACTGGGAAATTAGCCTTACCTAACTTAGGGGTCTTTGAGTTCATATGATGCACTCATAGACAACTCGTTCTGACAAAATGAAGTTACATTCTTTTACTGTGCTTTTCATTGATGCAGTGAATCCATTTGGTTGGGTTATTCGGATGTTCAGTGCACATGCCTATACCAGTTTCTTTGGCGTTTCAGTGCATATCGTCCGCCAATTTTATGAAAAATGCTTTACACAGGCGAAAAATTTCTTTACTGAGGGGCTGAGACACACTGTTATTTCTGGATGGAATCCAAATTATATTAATTGTGATCCCGTCTTCCTCCTAAAAACAGAGGTGTCGTTACGTCCATGCCATGAGTGCAACAAAAGCAGTGAATTATTTTCTGCAAATGATAAGAAGACGTTTCGGAGTCTGTATTGAAACTTACTCTCTCCACTTTTTTAGAACTGATTACAAGTTTTTTCAATCTAAACAGTCCATTTTCTTTAATTTTTGGCCCTAATTTGCGTTGATGTTCCTGAAGACTGATATAAAGTTACTGGAACAGTAAACCACTGACACTCATCAGTGGCATCGTTTTTTACGAATGTGTCATACCATTCATCAGCACAACAAACGACTCTCCCCTTTTTCGTTACAAGAGATAAAGTTCGGTTTGCACACTATTCTTGCAAGCAACCTGTCTAATTAGCTTTATACAAAGCATTTTAGGTGATAACAAGGGGCTACGAATATGTCTATAGTATATATAAATGACACCTACATCTTTACTTAAAGTAAGCTTCATGGTTTTGAACCTTCGTTTTCCGTATAATTTTCTGAATCCGTTTGACCAGGTCGAGGAAGCTGAGAAATTAGTGATGTTCACCTCTCTTGTAATTAAGAGGGCCTAATTTCATAGATTTCCCACATTAGAGGTGCGTTGACTCTCACGAACAGTTCTAAATCTTTCGAATAATTTTTCTTTCACTGTCCTGCGAGTTTCATTGTGGCACATATTTAGGTCTGCATGAAAATCTTTCTTCCATTTGTGCAGTTCACGTTCAGATTTTAAGAAATGATACCAGCTTTGTGTATTTAATGATAAAATGTATGCTGAGTATAATCACTCAGTTTTGCAAAACTGTGGGCAAGTGCCCCTTTAAGAATAAACGATTCAATTTTTTGATGGATGTATCCCAGTCTCTGTCTTCCTCTACAGTTTTTACCCTTTACAACTCTCTCTGGTACCATGGAAGTTATTTCCTGATGTCTTAACACATGTTTTACCATCCTGTCCCTTCTTCTTGTTGGTGCCTTCCATATATTCCGTTCCTCACCAATTCTGCGAAGAACCTTCTCATTCCTTACCTTAGCAGTTCACTTGTTTTTCAAGGTTCTCCTGTAGCACTACATCTTAAATGATTCTATTCTTTTCTTTTCAAGTTTTCTCACAGCCCATGTCCCACTAACATACAATGCTGTGTTACAGACATACTTTCTCAGAAATTTCTTCCTCAAATTGAGACCTATGTTTGATGCTAGTAGTAGACTTGTCTTGGCCAGGAATGCCCGCTTTGCCAGTGCTAGATTGCTTTTTATGTCCTCCTTGCTCCGTCCGCCAGGTCTATGTCTTTTTTATTTTTTTTATTTTATTTTTATTTTTATTTTTGTTTTCCTAGATAGTAGAATTCGTTAACTTCATATATCTTGTAATCACCGATTCTGATGTGAATTTCCTCGTTGTTCTTATTTCTGCTACTTCTCACTGCTATCGTTTTTCATCGATTTACTCTCAATCCATGTTCTATAGTCATCAGACTGTTAATTTATTTCAACAGATCCTGAAATCCCTCTTCTCTTTCATTGAGGATATCAACGTGATCTGTGAATCTTATAATATGCATTAACCTTATATTTTAATCCTACTCTGGGACCCTTTTTTTGTTTCCGACATTGCTTCTTCGATACATAGATTGAATAACGGGATTGAAAGTTTCCATTCCTGTCTTACGCCCTTTTAACAAGGCGAGCACTTCGTTCTTGTGTTTCACTCTTACTTGCCCTCTCGGTTCTTGTACACATTATATATTACCAGCCTTTCCATATAGCTTAGGCGTAGTAAGAGGTAATCATCAATAATATATTCTCCTTCACCATTTGCGGCGGTCTGCCAACGCTGGGATACCTTTTCGATTCTGCGACTGTAGAAATAACTTGATTTTCAGACGAAGGGCGAGCCTTGTTCAGAGCGCATTTCCATGGGGAAACCTTGTTCCTTGACGGTTGTTCGATAGAGAGCGGAAAAGGTGAAAATCTAAGGTCACAAGATCAAGTGAATAAGTTGGGTGACGAATTTCCCAACCGAACTCCTGGTCGTTGCTCTTGGATTGCGTCCGCAAGATGTCTCACTTGGCGACAATAAATGTCAGCGGTGATGGTTACATCTCGGGTAAGCTATTTGTGGTACACAACTCCGCCGCTATTCCATCAGATACGTTACATTATCTTTTGCGGCTGCTCGCAGGTCTTTGTACGGGGTTTTGATGCTTTCTTTAGGCTCAATCATTCATTTCTTTTCCTCATGTTAGCCTAAGGACACCAGTTCTCGTCACCAGCATCGATACAGGATAGGAATGGTCGGTGTTGTTCAAGAGCCAGTTGACGCCGAGGAAGCAAAGATGCAGATGTGGCCATCCGCTGAGTTTTGTGATTTTGGCTTAGAGAATGCGGTACTCACACAGCCGACTTTTGAACTTTTCTCAATGCGTGCTAATGTCGCACGATGGTGGAATGATCACAGTTCATCGCATTTGCCAGTTCTCCAGTACACCGACGTGGATCATTGTGGATTAATGCGTTTAAATCATCTTCGTCAAACCCCAAGGACTTGCTGAACATGGAGAGTCAGTACTGTCTAAACAGTCCTCCTTAAAAAGAGAACACCATTTGATCGCCATGCTCTGCCATGTGACATTATTGCCATACACGGCGGCACCGCTGCTGTCACCAGTCTACTGAATTCAAACGAAGAGTATCTTGGAAATGTTGCTATTTCTCCAATTGGCTCTCCATTTTCTAGCCCCCACAGCTCTATTCACTATTTCCAACTAAGAAAATGACAACTTTAAACTAAAAAAGCAACTGTGAAGTACAAAGAGAAAATGGCAATCGTTAAATGAAGGGCTTATTTCAATAGTGGTACAAGTCAATTTTTGTTCATTCTGAGATACGGAGGCCTAAAGTTAAATGAGCGCTGAAAAATCTGTAGTTGAGATACCAGAAATATTCAAGTATATGGCTTGTTGCTAGATATGAACCTTTCTTTCTATTTGTTTGGATCATTAATGTCAGCAGTATTAATAGGCAGAAAAGTGGAGGTAATGGAGCTGTACCACTATTGATGTATGTAAACCTGTTAACGTGTCACTTTCATTAGTGTTAGGACAATGTTTAAGTTCCTATTTTGCCCAACACACGTATCACTGCACGCAACTATTTGTTTTGAGAAGTGACAAGTAATTGCGACCAGGACGGTCGCGGGGTAGCAAAGACGGAAGGCGCGGCGGGAGCCGCGGAGAGGCCCGCGAACAACAACAAAACGGAAAAGTACGGACACGACCAACGTAGGACAGAACGAATACGACAAAACCGAACAACAGAGTCACAAGGAAACAAACTCGTACACGAACCAGGAAGAAAGCAGTCTAGCGCAAGCGAGGTGTAAACCGACGTAAGTGAGATAAGATTGACTGGATGAGCGAGTGGCCGGAGCTTAAGTACGCTCTCGGGGGCGCCGGTATTGGCCGCTGGGACCACGTGTTCCCCCGTGTTGCCCCCACACTAATAGCGGGGCAGGAGGCGCGCGCCGCCACAGCTTACGGCGCAACTGTGCAGAGACCTTTATGGGTCTTCGACGTCCATGACGTCTGGCGCGGATTCAAATTCCGCGGCGCGCGGTACCAGATGACACGTTTCAATATGTTTCAATAAACAGGTACCAATTTCCTGTGAACCCCTTGATGCAGATGTTTCATCCCTACAATACATGTGGATTTTTCCGTCAATTAAATTGTGTCAACCAAAATTATACACGTACATGTTTCTTCTGTAGTGCGATATCGATGTTGTCAGTTTAGGAAACGTAAGTGCTTTTTGCAGGTCAAAGGTAAACACTAACACTTGGGAATCCGCCTCATCACTATATGCTGTGTCTCTAGCCATTGCTGTTCTTGCAGCTTCAGCCCTCCTAAGGTGAACCTCCTTTTCAGTTTGAAGCTTTCCTTTTTCTTCTGCATTGGTAGCAACGTCCATTTCAAAGCTCAATTTCACACAAAAAGGGCAAGTGTCTTTACTTGGTGGACGAAAGATTTTTCGATAGATGGTCTCCCCCACAATTTCTTTATTCTGAGATATGCATTTATCTTTTTACAAATCGTACATTTCGGCCACACACACAGCTCAGGATTTAAAAACCTTTTGTGGGGATTACCCTTCCTTGCATAATGGCTCTCGGAAACTGGAAAGCTTTTGATGTGTTCTTTTACATCATTGATCAAACCTTCCGGTGCAGAGAATTTGTTCTGATGTTTGCCCCTTCGATCAAGGTGAGGTGTACCTTCTTCCTTGCCATTTGTTAAAAGCCTAGAGAGTCGTCCACAGTTTTCGTTCACATGTAATTGATATTCATGAATACAGCTTTTCTGAGAACCAGAGCCATCTCATGGTTGTCGGCAGTTAACTGAATGATACGTGCATAAACCATTCAGATAACTATTTTGGCGATTAATATCACACATAGCCCAGGAATTGTCAAATAACGTCTTCCTCATCCTTTGAAATTTTATTGAAACATTTACGTGCACACCTGCAGTCCACATTGCGAAATGTTCTTGAAGGAATTATTTTACCAGTTGGTGTGACGCAAAACTCCCCACTTCCGAATATGTTTTTCGTATGTGTCCGTTTTCCATGCGCCCATCTTGCTTCAAGTACGCTTCCTTTTTGTCTGCATATGTGCGGCTGCACCGTTCGCACAGGCATCAGTAACAATGTCTCCTGTTTCGTCATTTTTTGCTCTTTCATTGAAAGTTCCATCGTCATCGGTACTGGTATCTAGATAGAAAGTAACACAAGTTGTGATTTATACAGCACCAGATGATTGAAAACATATGTATATGTGAAATACATTAAGATGGATACCTTCATTTTCCATTGTTGTTACCAACATGACCTTCACTCTCGTATATTCCTTTTTTGGAACAAAATGTCTATAATGCTGAGAGAAAAGTAAGTAAATTCTTTTTACCTGCAATCGTTTGAAAATCTGGATCATCAACTGTGCCACAGTTACTTGATAATGCTCCTGAATCCATCGTCTTCGCAGAGAAATAGCAACACGCTGCAATGCACAAAAGCATACGGACTTGTACCACTACTCAAATAAATTCCTGCTTGCTTTCTCTAATGCGTCAGCATTCAGGTGCTCGCTGTTGGCAGCAGGACGACGCTGGAGCTGTTCCACAATGCAAATAAGTTAAAAATGGCTTGTGTGAGTACGTACGTGAGAATAACTCCATTTTTTTTAAAAAAAAAAGCGGACTTGTACCCCTACTGAAAAAGCCCTTCAGATAAACCCTTAGCAACCGGAATACCAACGTGCAAAACAAAAACGCTACGAAATTATGCACTAACGTAACAATTACATCTACAAAACTGTTCGTGTACCCGAAAGTCGATTTAAGGGTATACGGAACGCTTTATGCTTACAATGTTAAATTGAGCTAAAAGTTAGGAACATTTTCTCATTTGTTGTTTGGACGATACTCTTGATTTTTTCACAGAACGCAGAGATATGTTCCGCTTTTAAGCTGAATTACTAATTTTGAAAAAATAATGTATAGTTTTTCAGATATTTTATATTTTGTAAATGTTAAAAAAAGTTATACATTTAACAAGTATTTTAAAATTTACATCCATTAATACAAAATAATTCCACATATATTTTAATTCAGATATATTAGAAGGTCTTAAGGAACAACTACAGAAAATTTCATCTTTCTACTGTAAATAGGCCCTGAGAAAATGTACCTTATACACAAAAAAACTTAAGTTACGGGAAATTAGCTTCAAAGTTTTTCCTTCAGTACAAGCCTGCTCCATAGCTTGTATCATCAGAATCGTCCAACAACTTCCTTTTGATGGCTCTGCTATGCTGTCTAGCCATCTTTGACTATACTTTTATGGCATTATCTGAAGACCTGAGCCGTTCCTTGTCCAAACAAAGCATAGCTGCGGCAGTTCGTAGTCCTATACAGAGCCCCAACTTTTGCAGAACGTTGCACTTTGTTATATTGCCCTGATTGAATGATGAAACAGCATCATAAACGCCAAAGTGAATTGTGTTTATACCCACAAACATGGTTTTAGGCAGTCTATTCCATATCACATGGTTCACACACTCATTTGGATTTTGAGTCCGGCCATGAAGACATTTCTTTAGTAGACTAATATGTGCGAGGTCTCGGAATATTGGTTTTATTTCACCCATTGTGGCAGGTGGCAGGTGATGAGGATGACTGTATTGTTTCTTAGTTACCTTGCCTCTGTTGTACTTGCACCAACTATCGTCTCCTTTTGGACATAGCCCATGTTGGGGATTCTCATTGTTTGAAGCTGTATGAAAAAACGGAGCCCAGACTGCTCTTCTCATTAATTCTGCACCTGCTGTATTCTGTCTTATTGCTAGACCATAGCACTTCTGAATATGATCTATTGTAGCATCTGTCAGTCTATTTTTCCCATCTAAAGTTTTTCCATCGCTCAATTTCTTGCCTTTCATGCTAGCCTTGAGCCGCCCAAGTCTTGATCCCATCCTTTTCTGAGCATGGCCAACACACTCCAGTTTGGAAATTTTCACATCGTTACCATAGGGTCTCAGTTCCTCAATTTCTTTGAAAGCCTTTGAGTCACCATCTCCAAGATAATTTATGTATATAACGTTGTACCATTTTACTGAGCGTTGATAAATACTTCTTACACCAGCAACTTCCATACCACCACTTGACCCATAGTAATTTGCCATGCACTCCTCTTCATGTTTAGTTTTCATTTTCACCTTGTATCTGCAATGCTTGGAAAGTATTGGCACATCAACTACCTTACCAGTGTCCACACTTTTAGCTGTTACTACACCATTTACAGATGTGTGGCCTCTCTTCTGCCAACTTCCATCAAAAGCTATGGGCAAGTCTCTGCTATTATTATTTTCAACAACTGCTTCCTCAACAGCATCTTTCATGTTTTCCTGTGCCACATCTTCTACAGCAGAGCCTATTGCAATTATGTGTTTGTTAAATTTTGAAGGTGGAGGAGGGAGGTTCATCACACCACACAACATGGCACCTGTAGCCCTGCTCTTTCCTATACACCGTAATCCATAAACCAGTCTAATGTTTATATCGTAAAGTTTACCTGTATCTGCAGTAACATGTGAGGAATTGAAGAAAGTAACACTGTGTTTGCAATAACTGCACATCAACTCTAATTCACAAGCAAGTCCTACATGTAAGTTTGTTTTCAATGAAACACCACATTTTCCACATTGTTTGCAGTACACATTGTTCTCCAAAACGTCTGATAATAAAGAGACGTTAATTACCTCATATTTTGTAATCCCAGCATTTAGTTTCTTGTATTCTTCTTCAATTCCAGCTAGTTTTCTTCTTGAAGCACTTTCCGGTGTAGTGGCAGCAGCATCACTCTGTGTATCACTACCAGTGTTGAGGTTAGTCGCTACTGGGACATCAGATACTGATGAAGATGAATCTGACGAATTTTTAATACACTTTACTTTCTTGCGCCAATGTACACGCTTTCTAAATACCTTCAGACTAGGTCTTGGCATGTTGAAGGAAAGAAAACTCAATGACTTCTCCACATACGACTTTCACAACAAAAGGAAACAATACAAATGGTTCAGAATCTATTGTCAAATGTCTAGCAGTGTAGCCAACAGAAAAGCTAACTCTCTTGTGCTCAATTATATCTCTGGCAAGGCTGTCTATATCAGGTATATTTCACATCTCATATACAAGATGCGGAACATCGTGTGTCGAAATTATTTTAAAAAATTATTTAAAATAGTTCTATTCACGTCATCCAAATATTTTATACATGGTATTAAACGGGAGAGTCGAAATTTTTCGAAAAAGCATTTACCCAAAGATCGATTTTTTCATCGAATCCTTATACCCGTAAGTGTAAGACTGGGCGAATAATTAGACACCATAATTTATTTATTTTTCTTTTTACGTGATACGGCAAGTATCTATCACAACAAGAAAAGACAACAAAAGAAATATATGATTCTCACGCATGAATTACGTATTTATATTCTCTGGTGTCAGCGAGGTAAGCTGCACTTATACACATATTCGAAAGTATTTCTTCAGAAATAAGCTGTAGCATATGTCGTTGAATCAGTGAGATTCGGCTGTTTTTACATGTCTTTCGCTATAATCAGTGTCTCTTAGTAATTTAATAACGAATGGAACTCATAAACATAACAATTAATTCCTCAATTAAGTAGAAAAATTATGCAAAACATCAATTATCCTTACGACACTGGGATCGTCTGGTGCGCTTGGAGCTCTAGTGTCGCCCCAGCTGTCAAACGGTAACAAGCGACACACCAGAGTGTCGCTACTGTACGCATTAGACTGTGGTTGCACCCTAACGCAAGATGAGCAGTGGGTGCATAACGGACGTCTGATCATTTTGTTCCAGGTAGCCCCTCGGGCGAGCAACATGGCAGACGACGAAGTGGACGCCGTAGTGCCGTGTGCGGCGCGGTTGCGCACCCTGGGCTACTGGCGGAGGAGCGGCGCCTCGGAAGGAGTCGGGCGGTACCTGCGCGGCTGGCTCTCGTGCGCGCTCATCACCTGCATCTCGCTCAGCGCCGCCGAGACGCTCATCGCGGACACGCCCTCTGATCTGGCCGAGCTCACCATGACCGCCTTCGAAATGACTGTGCCGCTCACTGTAGTGTCTAAGGTAACAGGGTGGTGTAGGAAACACCAAAATTCTCATGATGACACACCATTCTGTCCGTCAACAAAGTACGAGGCGTGTTTTTTTAATTCAGTACCGTTTTGAAATAAAAAAAAGACGTGCTATGATATCTCAATAACTTTATTTTTACATGAAAGCCTGCACCTTAATCTACGCACTGACGCCATTACAGTCTGATTCTTCCTTGTTTACGTTGTGTACTGAGTGTTTAAGGTGCCTCCGATAGTCGTGAGTCCCGCCGACTGTGAAGTACGAGCTGTTATAAGATTTCTTAGTGCTAAAGGCCTAAAAGCGATCGATATTCATCGTGAGATCTGTGCAGTGTACGGAGAAAACATTATGAGTGGTGGAATGGCAAGAAAGTGGGTGAGAGCGTTTAAAGATGGCTGCACAAATGTGCATGATGAACAATGGAGTGTGCATCCTTCGGTCGTTAATGAACGTTTGGTGCAGGAAGTATACAATAAGGTGAGAGGAAAACAGACGCTTCACGGTTTTCTCCTTGCGGGATGACTTTCCTAATGTTTCGCGTAGTGTTTTGTATGGCATTGTGACCGAGCACTTGAATTGCCGAAAATTGTGCTCACGTTGGGTACTGAAAATGTTGACGGATTTGAACAAAACCAAACGTTTAGACAGTGCATTGACTTTCCTTGAGCGGTACCACAATGACGGCGATGATTTCTTAAGCCAAATTGTTACGGGCGATGAAACATGGGTGGCGTACGTCACAACAGAATCACATCAACAGTCCATGGAAGTTGAGCAAGGGCATCGTTTTGCTGCAAGACAATGACCGTCCGCATGTGGCGAATCAGACCAAAGATCTCATCACATCTTTTCGATGGGAAACTCTAGATCATCCTCCATACAGCCCCGATCTTGCGCCCAGTGACTGCCATCTGTTCCTGCACTTGAAGAAACACCTGGGCCGTCAGCATCTTCAAGACGATGACGAAGTCAAAATAGTGGTGATGCAGTGGTTAACAAATCAGGCGGCAGACTTCTGTGAGGAGGGTATTCAAAAACTGGTACAACACTATGGAAAGTACCTCAATATTGACGGAAACTATGTAAAAAATTAGATTAGGGTACAGGCTTTCATGTAAAAATAAAATTATTGAGATATCTTAGTACGTCTTTTTTTAATTTCAAAACGGTACCTACTTAATAAACACGCATCGTAGTTTCTGGACAGAGTGTCTCCAACGTCATGTTTATGTCCTACAAAAACAGCGACCGTAAAGGGTGGAGCATGAAAATGCCAAGTTCCTTATCTATACTCATCGGAACGTTTTGTTGGCGGTATTGCTGCAGATATACTCTGCGTCTACATTGAGATATTGGTCCGCTGTGATCACGAAATATGTGCTATCAATTCAGGAGCGAATCATACTGATGACCATTGTACCATTAATGTTATTGCATTCACAGTTACTTTCTCCATCGAAATATGTTTCGACTATGAATTATCACGAAAGATTTCCGAAGGTGATCAGCCGCTTTCCTCTCATTACCTAATATTATTGTCGATAAATTCAGCGTCAAGTTGTCTTAACATGCACGAGCTTCCGATCAAGTACTCCTCCGTCAGTGTGAAGTTGTGACTGTCGTTCACAGAGCTGAGATTCATATAGGGACTTCTGGTAACCACCTTTGGTTCGCTGCCATACCACTTGGACCCGTCCAAGATTATCAGTCCATTATATCGCTTCTTATTGCCTGATTTTTACTCTCTTTCGTTTCATAGTTGACGGAAATTAGTTTCATTACATTGCGCTTCTGATTACGACTTCTCGTGTGTACCGCACTCGTTGTAAATATAATATTCGTGTTGTGATTGCGTTCGACTCGCATCCGTGGGGTGCGGTAAATGATTCCAAATTTGTTTTTGTTTCATGTAAAACAGTTCTGCGGACTTGTGTGAATCTGTTAGTGCTTACGAATCTCAGTCTGAACTGCTCGATTTAAATGTACTGTAGGTATACTGCTCCCAGTTCACTATTTTGCTTTTTATTTATCCGTTTTCCGTACCTTCTCAAACTGAATGGAGAACTCGATCTTAACAGGTTTCGACAGCACTGGTACTCAGCTTTATTATATCTTGCCGCGGAACGAGTTTGTAATTCTGCTTTTAATCATGTTGCTTCTTGCCATTGAGTGCCATGCATTTCAGTATGTTTCAGAGTATGGATATGGCTGTAGATGAGTAGGCTCTCCGCTTTGTAGTCCTGGTGACTAGAGCATTCTACCTTGCAAATGTTAAAAATGTGCCAGAAGTTGCGCATGTGTTTTCACACGTTACTAATAGTTACTGCAAACAGTACGTTTTAAAAGACGTTGCTGAAAATTTCGGTGGCCACAATTAAATGGACGGTAACAAAAATAACACATATTAACAGTGCATTTAAATCGAGCAGTTCATACTCGCTTTCGCAAGCAGTAATAAATAGACATGAGTCCACAGACCACAACGTAGTGAAACCAGTTTCTGTTTCGTATGAAACGAAAACTAATATAGGCCCATTTACCCACCCAATACTATGGATAAAAGAAAAAATTAAGCAGAATACGAGCAACATATTTACTTTACAATTGAAAGAGTCCAGCACGCACAAGAAGGTCGTAATCAGGAATATAATGTCCAGTTGATAACAGCTACACGGCTGAAACTGAGTTATTGAGATTTACAAATAAATACTCTTTACCCTTAGGTTATCAGATCCACCCGGGAAGTTTAAATGAAAAGTATTATCATCTAGTACTCTCATTTAGAAAAAAAACAACAAAAATACACATTTCCGCGCCATATTACTAGTATTCAAACCTCACTGCCACGCCACTTGGAGCGCTGCTGTCGTTTACTGTTTCCGTGTCGTAACATAGCCCTTGAACTTATGATATTTTGGTTCTCTGTGATGCCATGTGGTTGCTTCTACAGTCGTTATACAGCGGCGGTACCGCATTTGACGTAACTGGTGCGCAGTCCAGCGACTTACGGTAATGTTTTTGTTGCAAGACCGTCGCGCCTCTTTCAAACTCCCGATGGCTGGCTCCCAAGTTGTGTTTAACTGCAGGCCGCCACATTTACTGAGGCTGTTTTCCGACAGTTTTATCTCGATCGCTTCTTTTATGATGCTATCCCAGAAACTATGTGTCAGCTTAACAGTAGGTGTTTGTTTGAATGCAGTTCGCTGTCCGCCTTCCAGAGCAAGCGTTGCTACCATTTGTTTCTCAGGATACAGTGAGCGGAAACACCCCTCACGTTCTATACGACGCTGTTCGATTGTACGCACCGTCTGTCCAACATAAAACTAACCACACCGCACAGTACATGGCATATTCCTTGAGTTCTGTACACTGCATCACTTTTCACCGTTCTCATTACTTCTTCATTTTTTTTCTGGAGACCCAAAGACCGAGTCGATTACATGCCTATATTGCAACCAGCTAATCTCTCCTTGCATAAAACAGCAAACACATAAGCTTCTTCGTGTCCTCAGGAGCCTCCTGGTCATTAGTCCTTGGTGAATTAGCTGCTGAAGTTCGTTAGTTATTGTTGCTGTTTTCTTTGAAAACTTTCCGTAAGGGGCTCAATTCTTTCGTCAAGTTCTCAGGTCTGAAACGGCTTCTGCTCGATGTTGATGTACGAGTAGTTCAGGTAGCTCTCCACGCTATTTTATCATGTGCCAACGTCTCCAGCCCTGCACAAATCGTGCAAGTTACTTCCACTTGAACGTGGTTATTGTATTCAAGCCTTGATTTCTTTGTACAGTTTTTAACCCCATACTTCCGTCAATTACCAAACTGACACTTCCATAATTAGTAAGTATGTGTCCTATCAACCGACCACATACGTAAGCCAAGTACTGCCATAATTTTATTTTCCCTCCAGTTCCATTTAGTAGCTCTTAGTTAATTATCCATCCAACATTGAGCATTCTTCTGTAACACCATATCTCAAAACCTTCAGTTTTATGTTCGACTGATCTGTCTGTGGTCCACGTTTCACTTCTGTCAAGCCTACACAGCAAACAAATATCCTCAGAAAATACTCCTTAATATAAAACGTAAACAATTTTTTTCTCTTACACCACCGCTTTTCTTGGTCTTAAGGAAGTTTTTCTTCGTGGACTGTTCTTTCATTCTTACATTAACAGTTTATTTCACACCACACGGGAATATGATTTCTTAAAGAAACTTACAGCGGCTGCGGGAACACACATAGAAAATATTTATCTTGTTATTGCCTTTTTGCATTTTATATCCTTTCATTTGTGGCCATCATTACTTAGTTTGTCCGCCCCCGGTAGCTGAGTGGTCAGCGCGACACAATGTCAATCCTCAGGCTCCGGGTTCGATTCCCGGCTGGGTCAGAGATTTTCTGCGCTCAGGGACTGGGTGCCGTGTTGTCCTAATCATCATCATTTCATCCCCATCGACGTGCAAGTTGCCGAAGTGGCGTCAAATCGGAAAAATTTGCACCCGGTGAACGGTCTACCAGACGGGAGGCCCGAGTCACACGACAGTTTTTTTATCACTTAGTTTGCTGCTCATTTACTGAAACTCATCCACTACTTTGAGTGTCTCCTTTTTTAATCTAATTCTGTCAGCGCCACGTGATTAAATTCGATTAAATTCTAGTACCCATATTTTACTTTTGTACATATTCGTCTTATAACCTCTTTTCAGTATCATACGTCTCATTCTGCTGATCTTCCAAGTTCTTTGCCGTCTTTAATATAATTAATGTAGTAAAATCAAACATATATACAAGTGCAGTTGAAAGCTTGAAAGCCACTAGGAATGCTGTGACTGCGAAGTTGACTGTTTAAGAGATTCGAAATAAGTTGCCGATATTTCATTGTGAATAACAGAGTGGCTTTTGTACATGGTTAAAACATTTTGCACCTTCCTCACTGTATGCTCAACACACAAGACGAGTATCCGCATTTGAACTTTAACAGACTTTGGCATTAACGATTCACACTGCCCAGTTACCATTAGTGAATGACCCTCGTAGTTTGCGACGTCTTAGGTAAATGGACCTTACAAATCTTTTAAATGCATCTTACAAAACATAATAGCTCTGTGTGGTCTGTTTTATATGTATACTCGAGATCTATTAAGAACATCTCAGAGCGATGATAATGACAGTTTTCCATTGTATTACTTATCCCTTTTACTGTTGTACATTGTAACGGGAAAGAATTAGCTTGTATTATTATGAGTGTTTAAGGAAAGCATCGTGTTTTGCAAATCTATGTCTGCTGCATCAATAATAATGGAAACTTTGAATTTTAAGCAATCCGTCGAAACTAATATTTTACCTAGGCGGCAGTTGGAAGTTACCAGTAGGTATCCCCCTGCTGCAGCTAATCCACTTGCTCTCTTGTTCATTACCCATATGTGTCGTGTTTCAATAAGTGTAATTCAGTTAGTACTGTGCCATGTGATTTTTATCGACAGTGCGGCACTGCACGCCATACAAATCAAAGCAAACGGTGACAACACCAGCAGTTCCAGGAAACTGGTTGTTTATGTAAGAGGAAACTTCGTAAATCGGCCTCTGTGTGTTCATTCAATGCATAGAGTGCACTGACCAGAGATTTGCACCTAGTCCGTATAAGTCAGCTCGTGATGCCTCCTGAGAGATAGCTATCCTTCATGTTTGCATTTTATAGAATTGGTATTCATCTGCCAAACTTCCAAAGACTATTCAACTTCCAAAGACTGATCATAGAGATGGAAAATAAAAATATCCTTATCTTAAACATGACTGCGATTCAGCAACTGTATAGATGTGAAGAAATTGAAAAAATCGGCCAATCAGTTGCAAATCAAGTGTATTTAGTCCTGGACCTGGGTTTCGATATTTCTGAAAAAATCTTCTTACCACCATGTGATGCCACAAAGCCACTCCTTCCAAAGAAGATATTTTTAGAAGTATTGAATCCTAGGTCAAGGACTAAATAAACCTTCATATTGTGGCTGGCTGGGTGATATTTTCCATCTCTTAATAATTTCCTTTCACATTTTGGTTTCAATGACGAAACCACATTCCGTTTGAGTGACACAGAGAACAAGGTAAGAATTTTGGGAACACGTCAGCTAGCTAAGAGAAACTCTCCAAAGTCTCATATGATCGGATAGTATTTTTTAGAAAAACTGGTTGCAGGATCATCACACATCTACATACATCGAAGATCAGGATATTTATACAGTCGCGATATCATACCAGAAATTACATTTTTTAACAGGATGCAGCATTTCTTAAAAATGTGTGTCCTCTGCAATGGATCAGTTGAGACATGGCAGTAGTATGGCTACCCTCTGTCCAAACTCATCAAACTCCTTCTCTATAATTGAATTAATTAAAGTAATAAAAGAAAGAACTGAGTTGCTATGAGTATGTCTACTGTATAGAGAATTTTAGTAGGCGAAATGTGGTGAAAACCGCAATGTGATCCAAGTAGTAAATCACGAGATATTCTAACATTAATACAGCTTATTGATGTCATTTCGTGTGTGCCAGAAGCGAATGGGATCCGCCATTGTCGCAGACTGGGGCAGACGTGGCCCAGAAAATGCAAGTCACTGAGACGCAAGTGAAGCCATGGCATCGAGAAAGTCGCGAAGGCTGGCAGATGGATACAAACCGTATCCTAAGCAGAAATACTGCATAGTTTGCAGCAGTGAACATCTCATCATCCCAGATAGGTGGAACAGTCTAAACTGGAACGTAAAATATGATAAAGTTATGTGCTGTAATAGTTAGGAGACAGATAAAATTCTGGCAGGTATCATTTTGCAAGGGTATCTCATGGAGATACCGACGGAAGGTAGTCTGATATTAAAAACAGTAATAATTCTGGAATGTGATGGGGTGACATCATTATCACCCTGGTTGGTAAGCGGTAGGGAGGAAACGTTCAGGAAACGATCATGAATAGCTCAGTAGACAGTTCATTGAAGAGGAATGGACATCTCTAACAGGGCAATCACAGATGCTGGAAGAAAAACATAGGTACAAAGAAGATAATTGCGAAGACACGATGGTAGGAGAAGAAATACTTCAGCTGATCGATGTCCGAAGGAGCTAAAAAAATGTCCAGGAAAATTCTGGAATACAGGAACACAAGTTGCTGAGAAATGAAATAAGCAGGAACTACAAACAAGGTGAGGCGAAATGGGTCCATGAAAGTGCAAATAAATCGAAAAATAAATGAGTGTATGAAGGACTGACTCAGCATATAGAAAGATCAAAACAACCTTCGGTAAAATTAAAAGCAAGGCCGTAGCATTAAGAGTACAATGGAAATTTCATTGTTAATGCAGTGGAGAGAGCAGAAAGATGGAGCCGGCCGGGGTAGCCGAGCGGTTCTAGGCGCTACAGTCTGCAACCGCGCGACCGCTACGGTCGCAGGTTCGAATCCTGCCTCGGGCATGGATGTGTGTGATGTTCTTAGGTTAGTTAGGTTTAAGTAGTTCTAAGTTCTAGGGGACTGATGATCACAGATGTTAAGTCCCATAGTGCTCAGAACCATTTGAATCAGAAAGGTGGAAATATAACACTGAAGGCCTTTGTGAGAGATAAGACGTGGGTGAAGAAGTGACAGAAGAAGGAACAAGAGACTGCATAGAAGAGGTAGCGGATCCAGTATTAGAATCAGGAGTTACAAAATGGTTTAGAAGGCTGAATAAGGCAGAAGGGGTAGACAATATTCTATCGGAATTTCTAAAATCATTGGGGGAAGTCGAAACAAAATGATATTCAAGTTGGTGAGTAGAATGTATGAGTCCGGCGATACACCATCTGACGTTCGGAAAGACATTACCAACAATTCCGAAGACTGCAAGAGCCGACAAGAGCGAGAATTATCGCACAGACAGCTTAAGTTTCTGACAAGAATAGTAGACAGAAGAATGAAAAAGAGAACTGATGATCTGTCAAACGACCATCAGTTTGGCTTTAGGTCAGGCAAAGGCACCAGAGAGGTAGTCCTGTCGTTCATAGAATTTGTAGACGTGTAAAAAGCGTTCGACAACATCCAATGGTGCAGGAAGTTCAAAATTCTGTGAAAAATAGGGGTAAGCTATAGGGAAAGAGGGTCGTACGCAGTATGTACAAGAGCCTAGAGGGAACAATAAGACTGAAGACCGAGAACGAAGTTATTTGATCTAGACATGCTGCCACAGTATGGTAGGTCAGCAGCTGTTTAGTACTGAGGAAATTGGATTATTATTCTATTTCGTGTGGTTAGTAGCAAGGTATGTGGTTTCAGCCTGGGAGTATCGGCCCGAAATCGGTACCACTACAGATGCATTTTATATCAATGCAACTGAGACAGTTGAAATAACAGAATTATGCTATTTCCTAGGGAAATAAATGCTCTAATTAGAAAGGGTGTAATACTGCGATGTAGTCTTTCGCCACCACAGTTCAATCTGTAGGTCGAAAAAGCACTGATGGAAATGAAAGAAAGGTGAAAGAACGGAATTAAAATTCAAGGTGAAAGGATATCAGTGGTAAGATTCTCTGATGACATTGTTATCCTTAGTGAAGGGGAAGAATTACAGGGTCTGCTGAATGCAACGAATAGTCTAATGAGTAGAGAATATGGAGTGAGAGTTAATTTAAGATAGACGAAAGTGATGAGAAGTAGCAGAAATGAGAACTGTGAGAAAATTAACATCAGGATTGGTGATCACGCGGTAGATGAAGTTAAGTGATTCTCCTATCTATGTAGCACAATAACCCATGACGGACGGAGTAAGGAGGATATAAAAAGGAAACTAGCACTGACAAAAAGTGAATTCTTGTCCAACACAAGTCCACTAGTATCAAATTAATTTGAGGAGGAAATTACTGATAATGTACGTTTGGAGCAAGAAATTGTATTTAGTGGACTGTGAAGAAACTGGAATAAAACATAATAAAAGCATCTTAAATGTGGTGCTATAGAAGAATGTTGAACATTAGGTGGACTAATAAGGTAAGTAATGAAGAGGTTCTCCCGAGAATCGATGAGGAAAGGAAAGTATGGAAATCACTGACAAAAGAAGCGATATTATGATAGGACATCTGTTCTGGCATCACGGAGTACCTTGCATGGCAGTAGAGGGAGCCTTAGTGGGTAAAACTGTAGAGGAAAACAGAGATTGGAATACATCCAGCAAATAATTGAGGCTATAGGTTGCAAGAGCTATTCTGAGATGAAGAGGTTGGCACAGCAGAGGAACACGTGGGGGGCCGCATCAAACCAGTCAGTAAACTGATTACTCAACAACAAAAAATTCTTGTGCGTGTTAAGTAATAATTTCTTTGCTAGTCAAGTCGCGTAGGAAATGAATTTGATCGTTGATTATAAATAAAATTTGATTCGTGACAAATTCGCAGTCTTAGGTTATGTCAGACAATGCGCAAAACATATGCCAGTTGCAACGCCGTTACTGGCAACAAAAAAATGGCTCTGAGCACTATGGGACTCAACTGCTGTGGTCATAAGTCCCCTAGAACTTAGAACTACTTAAACCTAACTAACCTAAGGACAGCACACAACACCCAGCCATCACGAGACAGAGAAAATCCCTGACCCCGCCGGGAATCGAACCCGGGAACCCGGGCGTGGGAAGCGAGAACGCTACCGCACGACCACGAGATGCGGGCAACTGGCAACAATTTGGCTGATTTTACTGGTCCAATGTTTGCTGCCGCTGTGTTGTGGCGTTAACGTCGCTTATGACCGTTTGGCTGAGACGGGGAGAGAATTACGTTACTTCGTGTTCGTTGAAAAAGTGCCAACATCTCCTAAACTCTCCTGGTGATGTGGTAGCAAGACTCGGGTGGGAGTAAAAAGTTACGTTCGCGAGACCGCTGTGAAATCTGACTGAAGCATTTGTTACTTTGTACAAGTGTTGTACACCTGTGAAATTGGAAAACACTGGACCTCGACAATATGTTAAGCTTTCGGCAGATTTCTCTGTGATTCAATAGCGGGAGTAACCTCTTCCCTACAGTGTCATTTACCTAGCACATTTGTTCTCAGAACTGTTATAATGTAGTGCAACGTGCTGGTAACTGTCCTGTAGGTAAGTTTGACAGTTGGGGAAAATGCGGTTGGAGAAGACGCAATACCAAAAAGGTAGGTCTGCTGTTCATCAAATCAACCCACCCCTGTTAGATTAGCACTTTCCGATACAGGCGTTTACTGGAGGTATGTTGTGATTTACTGTTTGCATCGCCGTTATTTTCTGCCGTAGCAATCCGATGAGTTTTGCTTCGTTCGACAGAATTAAAGGGGTAGGATTCGTATTTACGTGAAATACGAGATGGATGAGGTTATAGGTTATAATGGCTCCCGGATCTTCTGTTAAACCATTGGGCTCCAAAGGTTACCTGATTTCGAAGTATAGGAATTTTTTAAAAATTTTCTGTTTGTTTCTGCAAGGCTTCGTCAGTATACCTCCCTCTCCAACAGCTTAGACCGAACTGAGGCACCGCATAGGAACAGCAGTGAATGCAGAAGCTCCAGAGATGTTTATAATGTATGGGATGAGTTTACTATCAAGTGGATGTTTTTCGTGCATCTGTAGAAGTGCCCATTGAAATGTTCTTAAAGGTAAATAAAAGATTCGTTGCTAAATCTAAATGTAAAGAGCATTCCAGGGTTGTATGTGCATGCATGCATAAGATAAACCCTTGTCAAAAGGAATGGTTCTGTTCAAAATAATATATCTGTTGACCTAATGCATAAGTTAAAATTCACCGATTTTTATAATGTTAATTGTCTTATGAAATCGTATGTATCTTTATCGAACACTGTGTGTTTGAGTTGAGTGTTGTTATATACAACACCTTATAAAATCACCCAAAAACTTTTACATACCCTGTTGTAGTAACAACCGTGTTAAATACAATGATGTTAATTTATTTATTTATTTACTTATTGTTCCATGGGACCAAATTAAGGCTCCAAGGTCGTGGAACGAGACAATACATGAAATTATAACAAAACAGTAGAAACAGATAAAATGCAATAGAAGAAACATATTCAGGCGACAAGTCGTAAGTTTAAGTAAAGAAAATCAACAATGTAACACTGGAATTTGTTTAATTTTTCAGCTCTTCCAGAAGCTCCTCGACAGAACAGAAGGAGTGAGCCATGAGGAAACTCTTCAGTTTAGACTTAAAAGTGTTTGAGCTACTGCTAAGATTTTTTAGTTCTTGTGGTAGCTTATTGAAAATGGATGCAGCAGAATACTACACTCCTTTCTGCACAAGAGTCAAGTGCATTCCACATGCAGATTTGATTTCTGCCTAGTATTAACTGAGTGAAAGCTGCTAACTCTTGGGAATAAGCTAAAATTGCTAACAGCAAACGACATTAAAGAATATATATACTGTGAGGGCGATATCAGAATTCCCAGACTATTGAATAGGGGTCGACAAGAGGTTCTCGAACTTACACCAGACATAGCTCGAACAGCCCGTTTTTTAGGAAAAATACCCTTTTTGAATCAGAAGAATTACCCCAAAAAATAATACCATACGATATAAGCGTATGAAAATATGCGAAGTAGACTACTTTTCGTGTTGAACTGTCACTTATTTCAGACATTATTCTAATGGTAAATAAAGCAGCATTTAGTTTCTGAACAAGATCCTGAACGTGGGCTTTCCCCAACAGCTTACTATCTATCCGAACGCCTAGGAACTTGAACTGTTCCGTCTCGCTTATAATATGCCCATTATGTCTGATCAAAATATCGGTTCTTGTTGAATTGTGAGTTAGAAACTGTAAAAACTGAGTCTTACTGTGATTTAGCATCAAATTATTTTCCACAAGCCACGAACTTATTTCATGAACTACATTATTTGATACTGTTTCAATATTAGGCCTACACAAAAGATCCTTCACTACCAAGCTGGTGATATCAGCAAACAGAAATATTTTTGAATCACTTGTAATACTAGAAGGCATATCATTTATATAAATAAGAAACAGCAGTGGCCCCAGCACCGATGTTATCGTAAGTACTTTGCTCATCCACAGGGAGTGTGCTGCATTCTCCAGCGAGACACCATACACAACCTGGTCGACTTACTGGTGGACATGAGACGCCGCTACGGCGAAAGAGACAACGGCCCAGACCGACGAACCGCTTGTCACCTGCATGTCCTCATGGTACAACGCGTGCTACTGGTACGTCGTACAGTGGCTCTGTTTCCGACCCTAACAATGGTCTCTGACTATAGGCTCCAGTATTTCCTCCACAGTTTACCGAGGTGCGGTGAGTCGATAAAACGTCATACACAGGTTTAACTCCAAGGAAATTTATATACTTTCCTTCAAAGCTGAGTTTATTATCTGAAGTATCGGGAGGCCCATACGTAATGCGGTACTGAACACTAGAGGCCATGAAAGGGGGACCCATCAGAATAGAAGAAAGCCTTGAGTTCGAGTCATCAGTAGGGATGCTGTAGCAGCAGAATGCGTCAGTGAGGAGAGCGGACTAGTCATTGTATGTGACTAGTCTTTGTATGTGACTCGAGTAACAAATCTATCAGGCATATTTCAACCCCTCTACAGCTGCCCAATTTCACTGTTGGCGATGTGATCGTATAGTGCAAACGAGAAGGCACAACCAGAGCTAAACCAGTACCAAGCAAACGACATGAACTGGCGGACAGTGCCTGTCGAACATTACTGATGGTGTGACTTTACGGATGGTGGTTGTGAAACGTAATTTCTAGTAACAAACCCACCATTCGTCTGACCATAGTGTACGTCAGACACTCTGTAACTAAATTCTCTTTAAGAAAGTTGCATATTTAAGCAGATGACAGCGATGTAATGAAACAAACCAAACCGAATGTAAAATGCTGGGCTAATCCAGAATACTGGTGGAACATTAAAAAAATTTGAAAACAGCTGACGATGCGCTCCAACTGGGCTGGCATACATATGGTTTTCATTGCCAAAAACAATTCAAGGAGGGGTTAGTATGCCATCAAATAAGCAACACGCAAATCTGTTAAAAAAAACCATGTTGTTGATGACCCTTTTCCTCCTATTAGGCTGGTGTACATTAGCAACAGTACAAACACAAGGATAAAAATCCCGTGCAACATTATTCACGTAACTTGCACTGGAGCCCCTAAATCTTAGTAATATCATTCGTCCGTAAATTCGGCTATCTAGCGACCCCAGTCTGATGTCAATAAATGATACCGCCGGCACGCGGGACTCTATATACAAAACGCCAGTATAGTTCTGTATTGTTTTGCCACCGAAACACACAATATCCTCAAAGACAATAAAACTGACACTAACAATCGGGACCTGAAAGTCATCTGCGATTACTTAACCCAATACTGAGAAAGTACACGACAAGATAACAGGCATTGTTCTACTTCCAGCATCAGTGTGAGAGATGATGTAACAGCGTGACATAAGCTTTGATCATCTGGGCTGACGACAACTAAATTTCTAAGTAAAGTCACAATCAAAAATATGATTTTAAAACACCAATTCCAGTCACTTCCTACGCGTTTGTTTATAGTTCGACTCTGCAGACATCAGAGGCCTATCAAACAGATTATTGCATCACTGAGGCGTACACAGACATCAGCTACAGATCCGTCCTCAACCTACGCCCGTTGATATCTGCGTCGAAAACGGGACACTGAAACGTGCTCATAAATTTTGGCTGCCTATGACGTCAGACTTGTCACAGTTCTCAAATTATGATGTTCCACGTGTGTTCCTCCCCGATAAACCCACTCCGATATCTCCTTATATTAGTGTTGTGGCACTTTGCCCGCTTTAGAAGTTACAGGGAGAGGTCCCCAGCGGTCTGATCGACGTTTCGAAACCATCTATACTGTGATTTAGGATAAGATCCCGGATATCACACATTGCAGCCATTCACCCTGATGCGCTCCCCTTTGCTAAAAAAATTGGGAAATTCGTTTGTCACTTAACAGTGTTAAAAGAAGCCGCAGTAAATGACATATTTGTGTGGTGTAATCCATAAACAAGTCGCCTCAGAAGTAGGAGTTTGTGGGTTCGAAACTTGATAGGTGCAGTAGTGTTTTTACCTTATATCTTTCTCTTTTTATTTCAATATTTATCTTATCTTTATCCCATGACTTTGACCATCATTTTTACCAGTTAACTGACTTAAAATAATTTTTTATTTCCATTCCTTTTTCACATAATTTTAACAGTAATATCACTTAGATTTGCTCTCATTTTTCTTCCTTCATTCTTTTTCCACTTAAATCTTTGTTCGTGAATTTTTTATTAATTTTATGCATTAATTTCGTTTTAACTTCTTTTGTGTCATTACGCTCGTTTTCGACCACATTATTGCGTTCATTAGTTTGATTTTTTCAGCTATTTGTCAAAAACTGACATTTTTAGCCCATGTCTGCGCACAAAATATAGCTTACTTCTTACATAGAAGATAACAGCTACCACACCCTTTTTACAATGCAATTTATTTATTTAAATAGCGCTGATATCTGTTTCGAACCGACAGATTCATCTTCTGACGGATACTTCACGTTTTACATTAGTTTTCGCGTTTTGTTTTCCCAACTGGTGATATTTTCTTATGGTGGTGGTGCCCCTACAACCAAAACGAGATGTGATACTATGTCCTTTTAACTGTAATTGTGCCTCACAACTATTTTAAGTGATGTATTACAGGTAAGATGTTCCAGTTCAGATTGCTAATGATCTTGGAGCGGCTAAAACTGTTAAGATGCACTTTTTTATGTGAATGTATGCACATAATGTAAACCACCACTCACACACTAAAAAGTTTGATCACATGGAGGTATGTATACAAAGATGGCGATATTACAATAGTAATAACGCCAACGAGTTCGACTCTCAGAGATATTTCGTCAACAGATGCAAAAGAAACTCAACGAATCTCAACATCAAATGTAACAGGAAATGTCTGTCAGCACAGTAACAACAAATTATATAAAAGTGAAGATTAATTCTAAAACCAGTACCGCCAAAACAGTTAAAGCAAAACTTGAAATCATGTGGCTCAAGCCAGAGATAAAAATGCAGTGTAAAGAGAAAGAACTTCTCAACAGGCAACTGTAAAGTCTACACTTGGGACTTGGAAATGCCTCTCCAGACTTCAGTTCTCTAATATCCTATAATACATTAAGGACTTCACTGTAAAAGAACTACAGAACACACTGTGTGGGCATTAGAAAAAACTTGATGCTTAGAAAATGAAAAAATAGAACCTCCCCCCCCCCCCCCCCTCCCCACCAAAGACTCATATGATACCCAACATCAGTTTCATGAAAGAAATATTAACTCAACTAACATCAGTTTTACAAATAATGAATTTGCACTCGTAAACAAAGGTCTAAAGCGTAGCAAGGAGCCCAGACTTAATGGCATAACTTGAAGAGTCTTATTGTGTCTATTAAGTTTGCATGTGATGCTGTAAAATTAAATTAGAGGGAAACCAATGCTTTAGCCTTCATAGCCAATAAAATAATAACAAGACGCCTCTAAAACGACTGTTCACACAGAAACAGGGACCTAAGCGTTCTAAATTGTATGAACTCCAAACTTCCTAAGATTAAAGCTTTAATAATCAAAGCTGATAAAATTAACTGTGCAGTGATAATGTATTAAAATTATTATGTTGACCAACCATTTAATTCTTGAATAGTAATAACATAACTGAATCAGATTTTGACCCTACTTCTAAATTTAGGCCAAAATTACTAAAACACTTGTTGTTGTTGTGGTCTCCAGTCCAGAGACTGCTGCTCTCCATGCTACTCTGTCTTGTGCAAGGTTCTTCATCACCCGGTACCTACTGCAACCTACATCCTTCTGAATCTGTTGAGTGTATTCATCTCTTGGTTTCCCTCTACGATTTTTACCCTCCACGCTGCCCTCCAATACTAAATTGATGATTTCTTAATGCCTCAGAATATGCCCTATCAACCGATCCCTTCTTCTAGTCAAGTTGTGCCACAAACTCCTCTTCTCCCCATTACTATTCATTAACTCCTCATTAGTTATGTGATCTACCCATCTAATCTTCAGCATTCATCTGTAGCACCACGTTTCGAAAGCTTCTATTCTCTTCTTATCTAAAGTATTTATCGTCCACGTTTCACTTCCATACCTGGCTACACTCCATACAAATACTTTCAGAAACAACTTCCTGACACTTAAATCTACACTCGATGTTAACAAATTTCTCTTCCTCAGAAACGCTTTCCTTGCCATTGCCAGTCTACATTTTATATCCTCTCTACTTCGACCATAATCAGTTATTTTGCTCCGCGAATAGCAAAACTCGTTTACTACTTTAAGCGTCTCATTTCCTAATCTGATTCCCGCAATATCACTCGATTATATCCGACTACATTCCATTATCCTCGTGTTGCGTTTGTTGATGTTCATCTTACATCTTCCTTTCAAGACACTGTCCATTCCGTTCAGCTGCTCTTCCAGGTCCTTTGCAGTCTCTGACAGAATTACAATGTCACCGACAAACCTCAAAGTTTTTATTTCTTCTCCACGGATTTTAATTCCAGCTCCGAATTTTTCTTTTGATTACTTTACTGCTTGCTCAATGTACAGATTGAATAACAAGGGGGATAGGCTACAACCCTGTCTCACTCACTTCCCAACCACTGCTTCCCTTACATGCCCCTGGACTCTTACAACTGCCATCTGGTTTCTGTACAATTTGTGAATTGCCTTTCGCTCCCAGTATTTTACACCTGACACCTTCAGAATTTGAAAGAGAGTATTCGAGACAACATTGTCAAAAGCTTTCTCTAAGCGTACGAATGTTAGACACGTAGGTTTGCCTTTCCTTAATCTATTTTCTAAGATAAGTCGTAGGGTCAGTATTTCCTCATGTCTTCCAACATTTCTACAGAATCCAAACTGATCTTCCCCCGAAGTCGGCTTCTACCAGTTTCTCCATTCGTCTGTAAAGAATACGTTTTAGCATTTTGCAGCCGTGACTTATTAAACTGGTAGTTCGGTAATTTTCACATCTGTCAACACCTGCTTTCTTTGGGATTAGAATTATTATATTCTCCTTGAAGTATGAGGGTATTTCGCCTGCCTCATACATCTTGCTCACCAGATCGTAGAGTTTTGTCAGGGCTGGCTCTCCCAAGGCTATCAGTATTTCTAATGGAATGCTGTCTACTCCAGGGCCCTTTTTTTCGACTTAGGCCTTTCAGTGTTCTATCAGACTCTTCACGCAGTATAATATCTCCCATTTTATCTGCATCTACATCCTCTTCCATTTCTATAATCCTGTCCTCAAGTGCATCGCCCTTGCATAGACCCTCTATATACACCTTCCACCTTTCTGCTTTCCCTTCTTTGCTTAGAACTGGGTTTCCATCTGAGCTCTTTATATTCATACAAGTGGTTCTCTGTTCTCCAAAGGTCTGTTTAATTTTCCTGTAGGCAGTATTTATCTTACCCCTAGTGGTATGCGCCTCTACATCCTTACATTTGTCCTCCAGTCATCCCTGCTTAGCCATTTTGCACTTCCCGTCGATCTCATTTTGGAGACATTTGTATTCCTTTTAGCCTGCTTCATTTACTGCATTTTTATATTTTCTCCTTTCAGCAATTAAATTAAATATCTCTTCTGTTACCCAAGGATTTCAATTAGCCCTTGTCTTTTTACCTACTTGATACTCTGCTACCTTCACTATTTCGGCTCTCAAAGCTACCCTTTCTTCTTCTACCGCATTCCTATCCCCCATTCTTGTCAGTCATTCCCTAATACTCTCCCTGAAGCTCTCTACAACCTCTGGTTCTTTCAGTTTATCCAGGTCCCATCTCCTTAAATTTCCACCTCTTTGCAGTTTCTTCAAAGTTAGTCTACAGTTCATAACCAATAGATTGTGGTCAGAGACCACATCTGACCCTGGAAATGTCTTACAATTGAAAACCTGATTCCTAAATCTCTGTCTTACCATTATATAATCTATCTGACACCTTCTAGTATCTCCAGGCTTCTTCCATGTTTACAACCTTCTTTCACTATTCTTGAACCAAGTGTTAGCTATGATTAATTTATGCTCTGTGCAAAATTCTACCAGGCGGCTTCCTCTTTCATTTCTTAGCCCCAGTCCATATTCACCTACCGTGTTTCCTTCTCTCCATTTTCCTACTATCGAATTCCAGTCACCCATGACTATTAAATTTTCATCTTCCTTCACTATCTGAATAATTTCTTTTACCTCATCATACATTTCGTCAATCTCTTCGTCATCTGCGGAGCTAGTTGGCATGTAAACTTGTACTATGTGGCAGACGTGTGCTTCGTATCTATCTTGGCCACAATAATGCGTTCACTATGCTGTTTGTAGTAGCCTACCCGCATTTCTATTTTCCTATTAATTATTGAACCTACTCCTGCATTACCCCTATTTGATTTTGTATTTATAACATTGTATTCACCTGACCAGAAGTCTTGTTCGTCCTGCCACTGAACTTCACTAATTCGCACTATATCTAACTTTAACCTATCCATTTCCCTTTTTAAATTTTCTAACCTACCTGCCCGATTAAGGGATCTGACATTCTACGCTCCGATCCGTAGAATGCCAGTTTTCTTTCTCCTGATAACGACGTCCTCTTGAGTAGTCCCCGCCCGGAGATCCGAATGGGGGACTATTTTACCTCCGGAATATTTTACCCAAGAGGACGCCAACATCATTTAACCATACAGTAAAGCTACATGCCCTCGGGAAAAATTACGGCTGTAGTTTCGCCTTGCTTTCAGCCGTTCGCAGTACCAGCACAGCAAGGCCGTTTTGGGTAGTGTTACAAAGCCAGATCAGTGAATCATCCAGGCTGTTGCCCCTGCAATCACTGAAAAGGCTGCTGCCCCCCTTCAGGAACCACACTTTTGTCTGGCCTCTCAACAGATACCCCTCCGTTGTGGTTGCACCTACGGTACAGCCATCTGTATCGCTGAGGCACGCAAGCCTCCCCACCAACGGCAAAGTTCATGGTTCATGGGGGGGGACCAAAACACTTGAGAATTGTAATTTCCTCCTAACTAATTGGGAAGTGCGTGACTGCATTTCCATGAACCCCACTGTTGGCAATGGGTAGCAGCGTAGCCGAGGTGTTGTCAGATATTTACATAAATCACTTAGAGCAGACATTTCTTGAGGGTAACAATAACTTCATCAGCGAAATCGCCAAAAGAAATGTTTATTTTGCGATTCTTAACCCCACTGGCACACACAGCTAATGTACATAACCTATCAGCTGATGTATAAGTAACTGTATAGTGCACCTGATGATGGCAGCATGTTGCCGAAATGCATTGTGCTAATAAAGTAAAAGTAAAAAGTAACTGAAGCAGTATACATTATTCCACATAATCATATAATACAGTCACAGAGGGTGATGGCTGGGTGTTGTGTGCTGTCCTTAGGTTAGTTAGGTTTAAGTAGTTCTAAGTTCTAGGGGACTGCTGACCATAGATGTTAAGTCCCATAGTGCTCAGAGCCATTTGAACCATTTTGAACAGTCGCAGACCTCGAACAACTTCCATATAACATGGATAAATTTAAATGAAATTACATGTTTCATGCGCGTAACCGCTTAAGTGTGACTTCCTCGTGTGACCTCTCCTTTCGCAGATCCATGAGGCTACACTGAGGCAGGTAGGCCTGTGTCCCTCCGCACGGCTCCGCACTCCGTGATGATCTGTGTGGGCGCTGGGCGTGCAACCTCCTTTCCCTGCAACTCCCTCTGGCAATCGGCGAACTTACGTTAACGTTGAGTTGTATTCTTGAAGAAAATACCACGCGAACCGCACTCCGTGTTCCAGGTGATGGCTCTGTCGATAATCGGGGGGTGGGTAGCGGCGCCCGTGCTGCCCCACATCTCGTCGCTCCGATCACACAACGGCTCTGCCGTCCCGTGGCAGACGCCGCTGCCGCTCTGGCTGCCGGTGGACATGCAGCGCTCTCCGCTCTACGAATGCCTGTACGTCACGCAGTGCGTGTGCCTGTTCATGTCCCTCGCCTCCGCTTCAGCACTGGACGCTTTCTTCTGCAACGTAACGCTGATGATCACCGCCGAGCTGCAAGTTTTGAATGATAACGTTTCCTCGCCGAGGGAGAAAGAGGCGACTGTCGTCAAAGGAAGTCAGAAGTCTCTGCCGATGCTGTTTTGTGATGAGGACGAAGCTGCCGTCCTAAAGTTTAACTACGGTGCCACAGAGGCTCCTGCTACGTCAGCAACAGAGAAGGATGCTTCACAGAATCAGACATACCTCCGATTAGTTGAAAATATTCGACACCATCAAGCAATTCTACGGTAAGTTATGTTCAACACTGCCTGTATTCACAAAATTCGTACTGTCTATTGTCTGTCTGTCTAGATTAATAACAACGAAATATTACAAACTCAAGCACTGTGTACTCATAAATTTCTTTCACTTTACGCCAAACAGAATTAAACCGTTTACTGAGTCACTTAGAGTATTAAGTGACTATCTGCAACGGTGAAACTACAAGCACGTCTCGTTAGTCATTGGCAGGTGTCCGCCTGCTTATCTGAGTGGTAACATGCTTGCCTACCATGCAGGGGGCCTGGGTTCGATTCCCCGCCGGGTTGGAGATTTTCTCAGCTCATGGACTGTGTGTTGTGTTGTCCTCATCATCATTTCATCCTCATCACCCGAACGCAAGTCGCCTAATGCGGCATCGACTGAAATAAGACTTGCACTCGGCGGTCGAACTTCGCCGAATGGGGCCTCCCGGCCAGCCATGCCACACGCTCATTTCCTTTCATTGGCAGGTGTTAAGGTGGATTATTACGATGTCTTGTAACCTGAAGGAAAGCATGTTTGCAGGTGGAATAGGTAAATACTAGTACCTGTCAATTTGTTTTGTTTATTTTATTTTTATGTCATTCGGTTGCAGAAAAGCCAACTAAAGGAGAAACTACGTCATGTCATCCACAGCTGCACGAACAGGAAATCTATGAACTACACGAACTACTGTAACTGTTCTTGAATATTTCCTATAGGTGGCGCTTCATAGCTGTTACATATTTAAAAGACGTCACGTAGAAAACGCAGGCAGCAGTTAACTCGACTCACTATATTTTACGACCAGCTGCGAGCACAGACGCTCGTTTTCGGTCACTGGAAATAGTATCTCTACATCCTAGGCGTCAGATATCAGCATTTTTCCATTAGCTTAGGTCAAACTGGCCTCAGAAATGTTTATCCTTAATAATCTGGAATCAGAGAGTTGAGACTGTCACACCATTGTCATCACTGATAAAATCTAGTGTTGGACTGTAAATGTTGCTATCTGGGAAAATACATTTTTGAAGCAGTTTTGATTTAATTGTAACTAATTCGACACAAAACTGTTGTTTTGGACGTCATTACTCTTTACGTACAAGGTCGTTAATGTGATCCGTTGATGAGTATGATTGTTCATGATCGGAACTGGTATCAGAATAAAGTGGTCTTAGCAGCGGTCGGTGTTTTTTATATTACTTACTGTGTTTTTGAATGCTCTACTACCAGCTACCGCGTGCGTAGCTAAGTGGTTAGCGTGCTTGACAGCTATGCCGAGGACCCTGTTCGATTCTCGGGTCCGCAGCTCGTGGTCGTGCGGTAGCGTTCTCGCTTCCCGCGCCCGGGTTCGATTCCCGGCGGGGTCAGGAATTTTCTCTGCCTCGTGATGACTGGGTGTTGTGTGATGTCCTTAGGTTAGTTAGGTGTAAGTAGATTTAAGTTCTAGGGGACTGATGAGCATACATGTTAAGTCCCATAGTGTTCAGAGCCAATTACATCTACATCGATTCTCGGTACTATAGCGCTTTTCCTTGTTAGACGCGGTGGAACGGAGTGCATTCAGCCTCATAATACCAGCTAAGGAGCTGCTTCAATCAGAAGTAGCGGTTTTATGATCTGGGAAACTGACAACGGCCGGAACAGCAATGTAAAGACACCATGCCCATCCATACTCCACTCCAATGACGTCACATGGCAGAGGATGATATGGTGGTCGGTCGGTACTGAATGGCCAAACAAGGCGATCAGATGGAACTTTCCCTGGAGCTGAAACACTTGCAGATATACATTTATGCGGAGCATGCAGCTCAAGCAGCTTTTCGCAGATAGTACACATGCACACCTAGAATTTTTCCCATTTCTAGCAGTGTAGAACAGCGTGGTGCAGTCGGTGACACGTGGTATTAGGAATTAGCTTTAATATATTATGATACGTTGAAAAATTGGCGTCGAGTCAGAGTTTTTATGATGATTTATTGTGCCTTTGCTAGTTATGGGCTGGTTTGCACATCTTCAGACGAGGTCTAGGTTAGGTTGTCATGTGACAGTTTGGTTATGAGTTGGGAAGCCAACGAACGTGAAAGCAGAAAACCTGGTTGTGGTGACAGACTCATCTGTAGATTGTCTTGAGATCTACGTTGGGTTGTAAGGTAGCAATCTGTCTGTGAGTTGGAGCAGCCAACGAATGTGTAAGCAAAATACCTGTCTGTGGTAGCCTTCCTAACAATAGCAGGGCGTCACGTCCAGGCCCAAGCAACTAGTTGACAAAAAAAAACCCTATATGGATCGTCAAATGACATCAAAGATTGAGGCTGGAAAGAACTCTAGTTTTCAAGCGCGGCCTAGGACCGCTCCTCTAGTCCGAAAATTGCCACCGGGAATGCGGGTAGTCTATAAAAATGAAGCCACCATAAGTGGAAGTCACGCGCTAGACCAAAGTTAAACTGACTAACGACCCTGTGCTGCCATGTTTCAGCTTTCTTACGTGGTTGCGCCTTCGTTCCTCTCCACACAGCGTTGTGCGCCCCCTTCACGGTGTCCATCGTGATTACGGCCTGCAGCGTCACTGCTCAGTTCGCTTTCTGTGGCCACCCGTGTCACACAGGCGCGCTGTATCAGCATTCGGTAAGTATTCGCCTCTAACATAGGAATTTCGTTGTGGTTCACCATATCACGTTGAAAGTTGATTTGCACTTTTTGCAGCGCAGGGTTATTACTTAGTCAAACTTTGATCTGGGCGTGACTTCCACACAGTGTCCTCTGGTGGCTTTGTTTTAGAGACTGCATGCATTCCCGATAGCAATTTTGGGACATTCTTTGCAACCGCAATTTTGGATGTTATTCGACGATGAGGTAAAGGTGTACATACTACTTGTTTGGGCAAGGACATGAAGTCCTGCTGCTGTTGCTTTAAATTATTTTTTAGTTTTTGAATGGTAATCTTCAAATTTTTTAGAATTTCTTAATTGCTTAATGGAGTAGGTTACAGCTGTTCTTTGGATTTCAGATGCAACTGATAATGGGGCTATGACCCCATTGCCATGCTAGAGTACAGCGACTTCCGTCGTGTAAGTACTTCGCCCAGTACATGGTGTTAGTTTGGCTATGAGTTGCTGAAGCCAACGAATATGAAAGCAAAATACCTGGCTGTGGCGACCGACTGATCTGTAACTTAGTCCGAGCTGTAACTTAGGTTAAATGGTGATAGTTTGCTTGTGACTTTGTAAAGTCAAAGATGGTGACAGTAAAAAACGGCCTGAAGTGTCTTCGGCTCCGCAGAAACGTAACCATTTTCCACATCAGCATAAGTGCAGTCTGTACAACTGTACACTGCGCTATACATCACATGAACATGTGTACTATCAGGCCTCATGGTTCCCATCAATTCTTCACACTTCACGCAGAAGTGCTCAGTTGCTCACAGACTTGATGGCCCCCTCGCTGACAGGGGTGACCCTTCGTCACAGGAGTCACTTGAAAACACAGTATAATTTGTAGACTGTCGATGGAATGCCTCGACATGCGAATGATCATCAGTCCACAAAGATCTTTAACACGATACCGATTATTGCTGTCATAGTACATATCCCTTGGCGTGCTGCATAGTGATTTGGAATTAATACCCCATACAAAGAAGATGTTGATTTACTCTTATTTTATTTACTGGACTATTTCCATTAGTTTCCGAGTTCTCTTCAGGCAAAACTTTGAATTATTGTGTAATTCCACCTGTTAGAGTACTCGGACATACTTCATTCATTACTCTTCTTACCGTTTTTGTTATAGATGCATCAGACTGCTGGAGACATCGATGAAATACTCGATTCCTTTCCAACTCCTCACCAGCGTCACATCCATGTGTTTCGTTCTATTCGTTTGTGCTGCGGTAAGGACTACATACATCATTGTTGTGTTTTTTCTCTAATTCCATGATAGCAACAAAATAAATGTACAGTCCTGTTTTAACATTACTATAGATGTGGATGTGCATACACAATAAATAACGTATATTCGTATCACTTGCAGCTAGAAATTTGTCTAATTCATGCTTATTTTTTTGTCAACGTTTGTAGTGGCATAGTCATCGTGAAGACCAGCTGAAACCATTACGCTTACAGGATGTACGTAACACCTATGGCGTGACTTTAATCACTAGCTAATGGTTTATTAAAAGACTATTGCCACATGTAATTACTTACATCATCGCTACATGAGGCATGAATTACAGTTCCTGTGATGTAGTAAGATACGCATACAATGTGCATTAGAGCTTCATGAGAGAGACGACATTCTTAGTCATGGATCATGTGTGTACTCGCTTTCGGGGGGCACGAACTTCGGGTCTTCGTTTGGGTTGGCTGGTGTACGTGTTTCCTGTTTGCCATAAACAACTACAGGCAAAGAAATTCCTGGAAGATTAAAACTGTGTGCCGGACCGAGACTCGAACTCGGGACCTTTGCCTTTCGCGGGCAAGGTAGAGCACTTACCCGCGAAAGGCAAAGGTCCCGAGTTCGAGTCTCGGTCCGACACACAGTTTTAATCTGCCAGGAAGTTTCATATCAGCGCACACTCCGCTGCAGAGTGAAAATCTCATTCTGGAAACATCCCCAAGGTTGTGGCTAAGCCCTGTCTCCGCAATATCCTTTCTTTCAGAAGTGCTAGTTCTGCAAGGTTCGCAGGAGAGCTTCTGTAAAGTTTGGAAGGAAGGAGACGAGGTAATGGCAGGAGTAAAGCTGTGAGGACGGGGCATGAGTCGTGCTTGGGTAGCTCAGTAGGTAGAGCAGTTGCCCGCGAAAGGCAAAGGTCCCGAGTTCGAGTCTCAGTCCGGTACACAGTTTTAATCTGCCAGGAAGTTTCATATCAGCGCACACTCCGCTGCAGAGTGAAAATCTCATTCTGGAACTACAGGCAAATTCCGAATAGTTTCTGAATAAGGCAACGACCGCTTCCTTCCTCCATTGAGTGCTAGTTCTCAAAAGACCTCGGAATCCACGAGTCGATAAACCTCAAACTATTTTACTCTCTGTCTTTTACGTCTACATCTACACTCCCAATATTTACACTATGTAGAGGAGGAAACTTTAGTTAAACTATCATTTCCCTCAATTACCACGTCAATTCGCGAATGCATGGAATGAACGACAGTCGTGTAAGCTTCCGTATAAGATACACACGAATATCACTGCCGTACCATTTTTCTGAACCATCAGTCACCTTACTGGTTTGATGCGGTCCACCAACAATTCCTCTCCTGTGCCAACCTCGTAATCTGAGAGTAGCACTTGCCTCAAACTAGTGGCTCAATTATTTTCTGGGTTTATTTCAATGTCTGTCTTTCTCTACTCGTCTTATGCTCTTCAGCAACCCTCTAATACCATGAAAGCTACTAGCAGATGTCCTACCATCCTGTCCCTTATTCTTGTCAGTGTTTTTCATATATTCCTTTCCTCGCCGACTCTGCTCAGAACCTACTCATTTCTCATTTATCAATCCACCTAATTTTCAACATTCTTCTTCCGAAGCACCACAATTCAAATTCTTCGATTATATTTTCTCCAGTTTTCCCACAGTTAATGTTTCAATACCATAAAACACTATGCTCCAAACATACATTCACAGAAATTTCTTCCTCAAATTAAGGTCAATGTTTGATACTAGTAGACTTCTCTTGGTTAAGAATGGCCTTGTTCCTAGTGCTAGTTTGTTTTTATGTCCTCCTTGTTCGAACCATCGAATATTATTTTGCTGCTACTTCTCATTACTTTCATCTTTCTTTGATTTATTCTCAATCCGTATTCGGTACTCATTAGACTGTTCATTCCGTTTAGGAAATCCTATAATTCTTCCTTTTCACTTAGGAGAACAATGTCATCAGCGAATCTTATCACCGATATTCTTTCACAGTCCGCAGCTCGTGGTCGTGCGGTAGCGTTCTCGCTTCCCACGCCCGGGTTCCCGGATTCGATTCCCGGCGGGGTCAGGGATTTTCTCTGCCTCGTGATGACTGGGTGTTGTGTGCTGTTATTAGATTAGTTAGGTTTAAGTAGTTCTAATTTCTAGGGGACTGATGACCGTAGATGTTAAGTCCCATAGTGCTCAGAGCCATATCCTTTCACCTTGAATATTAATTCCACTGGTGTACTTCCCTTTATTTCCGCCATTGCTTCTTCAGCGTACAGAATTAACAGTAGGGGTGAAAGACTACATCACGACTTAGACCCTTTTTAATCCGAGTACTTAGTTCTTGGTCTTCTACTCTTACTGCACCCTTCTGGCTCTTGTACGTATTGTATACTACCCGCCTTTCCCTACAGCTTACGCCTAATTTTTCTTGGAATTTCAAACGTTTTGCACCATTTGACGTCGTCGAAAGCTTTTTCCAGGCCCATAGATCCTGTAATCGTGTCTTGATTTTTCTTTAGTCTTGCTTCCACTATCAACCGCAACGTCAGAACTGCCTCTCTGGTGCCTTTACCTTTCCTAAATCCAAACGGATAGTCATCAAACATATCCTCAAGTTTCTTTTTCAATCTTCTGTGTATTATTCTTCTCTGCAACTTGGATACAAGAGCTGTTAAGCTGATTGTGCCATAATTCTCGTACTTGTCGGCTCTTACAATATTCGGAATTGTGTGGATGATGTAGTTCCGAAACTCAGATGCTTTTTTGCCAGTCTCATACAGTCTACACATAAACGTGAGTAGGCTTTCTGTTGCCATTTTTGCCGAAAATTTTAGAAATTCTGATGGAATGTTATCTATCCCTTCCTCCTAATTTGATCTTATTTCTTCCAAAGGTCTTTTAAAGTCTTTTAAATACTGGAACCCCATCCAGATCGTCTGTTGTCTCATCTTGTATCACGTAATCAGAAATTCTTTTGGAAATATGACCTGAGTTCCAATGCTGAGGTCATCGGTCACTAGGCTTACACACTGCTTAACGTAACTTAAACTAACTTACGCAAAGGACAACACACACACCGATGCCCGAGGAAGGACTCGAACCTCCGACTGGGGGAGCCGCGCGAATCGTGGCAAGGCCCCTGGCGGCACATCAGACACGTATTCTCCCTCGTAGAGACCTTCAGTGCACTCTTTCTACCTCTCCGCTCTGTCCTATGCATTTTACAGTGGAGTTCCCATTCCACTCTTAATGTTACAACCTTTCCATTTAATTTAACCGAAAATTGTTTGGACTTTTCTGTATGCCGAGTCAGCCCTTCCGGCAATAATTTCTTTTTCGATGTTTACATCTTTTTCATGCAGCCATTTCGCATTAGTTTCTCTGCATTTCCTATTTATTTCATTCTTGACTAACTTGCGGCTCTGTATTAATGAATTTCCATGAACATTTTTGTACTTCCTTCTTTCATCAATCAGCTGAAGCATTTGTCTGTTACCCACGGTTTCTTCGCAGTTACTTTATTTGCACCTACGATTTTCTTTCCAACTTCTGTGATTGCCCTCTTTAGAGATATTCATTCCTTTTCAACTGCACTGCCTTTTGAGGTGTTCCTTATCGGAATATCTACTTCCTCAAGCAACTTCAAGCGTATCTCTTAATTCCTTAGTACGTCCCTATCCCACTTCTTTGTCTATTGGTTATTCCTGACTAGTCTTTTTAAGTTCGCCGGCCGAAGTGGCCGTGCGGTTAAAGGCGCTGCAGTCTGGAACCGCAAGACCGCTACGGTCGCAGGTTCGAATCCTGCCTCGGGCATGAATGTTTGTGATGTCCTTAGGTTAGTTAGGTTTAACTAGTTCTAAGTTCTAGGGGACTAATGACCTCAGCAGTTGAGTCCCATAGTGCTCAGAGCCATTTGAGCCATTCTTTTTAAGTGCAGCCTATTCTTCTTCACTACTAGATTTTGATCTGAGTCTGTATCTGCTCCTGGGTAGGCCTTACAATCCAGTATCTGATTTCGGAATGCCGGCCGGAGTGGCCGAGCGGTTCTAGGCGCGTCAGTCTGGAACCGCGCGACCGCTACGGTCGCAGGTTCGAATCCTGCCTCGGGCATGGATGTGTGTGATGTCCTTAGGTTAGTTAGGTGTAAGTAGTTCTAAGTTCTAGGGGACTGATGACCTCAGCTGTTAAGTCCCATAGTTCTCAGAGCCATTTGATTTCGGAATCTCTGCCTGACGATGATGCAACTGAAATGTTCCCTTTCTCGCTGCCTTTTCCAAGTATACCTCCTCTTCTTGTGATTCTTGAACAGAGTATTCACTATTACAATGACGAGAAAAATCTCAGAGCTCTGACGCTCTACCGATACCTAAAATTCAAAAAGAAGGTGTGCCATTGAGACCTGTTATCAGTGCAATTGGTTCTTCCCCTTACAGGCTAGCCAAATATCTAACTCCGTTAGTTAGCAGTTTTAAACATAGAATTAAGAAGTTTCAGATCTTCATTGAGAAAGTCGAACTAATTAGGATAGTAAATAATTACTATTAAAAACAGTCTTGATCACGATTTATTTAATAAGGTGACCGGTTTCGACCACTACTGTGGTCATCTTCAGACCATTGAGTAGGAACCCCTTTCTGTTGGAGAATTAGTTGTGATTCTCCAACAGAAAGGGGTTCCTACTCAATGGTCTGAAGATGACCACAGTAGTGGTCGAAACCGGTCACCTTGTTAAATAAATCGTGATCAAGACTGTTTTTAATAGTAATTATTTACAAGACATTGATCACTGCTGTTCCCGTAATGCATTCAAAAGTAATTTAATTAGGATAGGCCCAAACGACATTTTAGCCAGCCTGCGTGTGATCTCTCATTTTACAAAAGTACCTGTGGTGGAAACATTGAAAGTCTTGGCAGAACACTTTCCTTGTGAAACTATAAAATTGTCCGGCATGATATGACGACCACCTGCTTTCAACATGGCATTAAATTTTATGAAATGACCTATGGTATGGCTATGGGTTCTCCATTGTCTTCAGCAGTACGCAACTTCTTTACCGAATGTTTTGAGGAACGGGCATTAAATATGGCTCTGTTTCACTCATTTTCTTTTTATTGTTACGTTGACGACACAGCAGCGTCCACCAAAACATGCGGTTCACTGTAGAGATAGAGAGAGAAGGAAAGTTACAATCTTTATCTGTTTTTTTTTACATCCCAGGCATTCTCGGTACAACAAGCCGACGCACATTATAATGTATACCAGGGCGCAAGCTTTCCACTATCCAATCCAGAAGAGAGCCAATTAAATGGATTGAAATACAGAGCTACAGCTACAGGCAAGGGCAACTTGGCTTCCGAAATTAATCATCTGAGGTACTTGATCCGAAAGAATGGCTACAGAGCATGTAATGAAAAGTTGGCCGAAATGTAAAAGTATTGAACAATTACGTGATGACCCACCAATTGTATTCTTTCCACTCTACTATGCTGCTTCAAGTAAAATAGGCAATGTCCTGGGAAGACGAGGAATAAAAACTTTTGCCGATCATCTAGGAAGATACAGGAGATGCTGCGCTTGGTTAAGGAGAGTCTCAGACTTGCATTCTCTGGGATACATAATATCCCCTGAGGGCAAAAGAAACTAAACTATATTTATTAGTCCATCCCTACCGTTTCCAATTGCTGTGCGCAACATTATGGCTCATTAAATGTCAGGAAACTGGGAAATCACTGTTTCACAAATAAACAATAAATAATTTTTGATGAAACAGAAGTTTTGTTCTAGGCTTCTATATATTTTTTCTTTGTCATTTCATCCCCGTCGCCCCATATGGGCAGGAGATGGGCTTTCAGTGGTACAACATTCAGATCTTCAACCAAAAGTCTTAAAAATATAAGCATGATTAAAAAGTTAACAGTTGTAGATGATTTAAAATCTGTAAAAGTATGAATTTTGCGAGAATTCACATAAAAAATTAAAACTGTCGATATCGTTTGCTGTTTGAATTTAAAATCTAAGGACTTACAGTCCAAAATATATATTTAAAACACACTGCAGAAATTGTGATGCTCTTTTGAAAACAACAACACTGCACTTTCACTAAAAAGCAGAAGAACTGCACTGAAGAAAAAAAGATCTGAGGAGGGAATAATGTGTCCTACAGGGTTGAACGATGTTAGTAAAACATATAGGGGTCCTCTAGATAGAACGTATGGACACGGAGATAAGTGTTGGGGTGGCTAGTGGAAAGTGGGGAGGAGCCTGTTGGGAGGGAAAGGATGTGGTGTCAAGAGATGTGGCAGAGAGAGATAGAGAGAGAAGAGGGCTTCTGTGTACTAGGATTCCGTTATTACAAAGGGTGTAGAGATCAGGAACTGTGAAAACAAATTCAGCCCTCGACCCTGAAGAGAAACTGAGAAATTTGCCGAATTGTTTACGCTCATAAGGGACGGTGGTGTTACCAACGCAGATGTTGACACAAATTACTGCAGATTGAGTAATGTTGACGTGCACCGGTCAATAAGAAGACGTCCATGGGCTATTGACTCTTCCCGCCTCTATTTCCCTCCTTCCAGATAAAGTTTTTCGACACTAGAGTTAAAATCAGTATTTTTAATGACTTACCATATATTACATTTATTGCTTGGTTTCTTGAATTTTTATGTTGTTAACTAAGCGTAATAGTTGTGCCAGTTTAAATATATGTAGTTTTTGCGTGTACATCTTACGTTTTTCGCTACACTGATTTGTTGAAGCAGTCGTTACAGAGAGGCGGCGGTCTGAGCAGTGCCTTGAAGACCATATTATGTATCCCGTACCTGATTTTCGAAACTGGAATCTACTGTATATATGTACAAGAAATCCTCGACCAGGTAAGGAAACCAATGCTTGTGTATTACATTTTAATGTCATAGAAAACTATTAAAGTTGTCAATTGGTGAGTCCTAATAGGGCGCTAACCGTTTTGTCAAAAAGTGAAGCGCAGTTTGATACAGTTCATTCCGGGGAATTTGAGGTGCCTCCTGTTTCATCGTGGAATAATGGTATCATGAATATTCATACGTCTGTTGACAAATATAAATAATTTGTCAACTTTCATTCTTTACCTACTCCGGCTTTCGAGATAATCCTCTCAATAGTTTCCAGTAGCTTTTATAATGTAGTTGCAAAGTCTACGTCTGATAACAATCAAGAAACGTCACGATATGATTATTATAAGCCGGCCGCTGTGTCCGAGCGGTTCTAGGCGCTTCAGTCCGGAACTGCGCTGCTGCTACGGTCGCAGGTTCGAATCTTGCCTCCGGCATGGACGTGTGTGATGTGCTTAGGTTAGTTAAGTTTACGTAGTTCTAAGTCAAGGGGACTGATGACCTCAGATGTAAAGTCTTAGAGACATTTTTTTGATAATTATAATACACACATCAAAAGAAGTTTTACATCACCCCGGTTCCCAGAATTCCTGAAGATAGACCTCGACAGCGGATAGTGTCACAGAGACACAGTCCCTTTGATTGTTCAGAAACCCGCCCGAACATGTAAACAACCACGCATGAGCAGCGCCTTTTAGACGGATGGGATACGACAGCCGATCAGTTCCAATCCTTCCACCGGGAAGGAGGTACACGGCTCGTGTTGTCTGTAGTTCAAGCGTGCCTAGATGGTCAATAACGCGGTTCGATCGCATCTGCATTGTTACTTTGTGCTAGGAAGGGCTCTCAACAAGGAAAGTGTCCAGACGTCTCGGAGTGAACCAAAGCGATGTTGTTCGGCCATGGAGAAGATACAAAGAGACAGGAACTGTCGATGACATGCCTCGCTCAGGCCGCCCAAGGGCTACTACTCCAGTGTATAAACCGCTACCTACGGATTGTGGTTCGGAGGAACACTGACAGCAACGCCACCATGTTGAACAATACTTTTCGTGCAGCTACAGAACGTCGTGTTGCGACTGAAACTGTGCGCAATTGGCTGGATGATGCGCAACTTCACTCCAGACGCCCGTGGCGCGGTACAGATGGGCCCAACATCATGCCGAATGGACCGCTCACAATTGACATCACGTTCTCTTCACCACTGATTATCGCATATGCATTCAACCAGACAATCGTCGAAGACGTGTTTGGAGGCAACTCGGTCAGGCTGAACGCCTTAGAGACACTGTCCAGCAAGTGCAGCAAGGTGGAGGTTCCCGACGTTTTGGGGTGGCATTATGTGGGGCCGACGTATGGCGCTGGTGGTCATGGAAAGCGACATAACGGCTGTGCGATACGTGAATCCCATCCTCCGACCGATAGTGCAACCATATCGGCAGCATATTGGCGAAGCATTCGTCTTCATGGACGACAATTCCCCCCCCCCCCCCCCCCCCCCGCTCCCCTCATCCCCATCGTGCACATCTTGTGCACGACTTCCTTCACGATAACGACATCGCTCGACTAGAGTGGCCAGCATGTTCTACAGACATGAACCCTATCGAACATGCCTGGGATAGACTGAAAAGGGCTATTTATGGACGACTTGACCCACTAACCACTCTAAGGGATCTATGCCGAATCCCCGTTGAGTGGGTCAATCTGGACCAACAGTGCCTTAATGACTTTGTGGATAGTATGCCACGACGAATACAGGATGTATCATTGCAAGATGACGTGCTACCGGGTATTAGAGGTACCGATGTGTTCAACAATCTGGATCACCACCTCTGAATGTCTCGCTGTGTAGTAGTACAACATGCAATGTGTGGTTTTCATGAGCAATAAAAGTGCGGAAATGATGTTTATGCTGATCTGTATTCCAATTTTCTGTACAGGTTCCGGGACCGAGGTGAACGAAAACTTGTTTTGATGCGTGTAGATGAGTCGCAGTAAAATATTAGTTGTAGTTTCAAGCGTCTAGATTATTTAAGAATGACATGTAGTATAACCACTTGCAAGTTCTACATTCAGCTATTGAATCAACTTCCAAACTACGTGTCCCAAAGCCTGGTCCACATATGTACTGTGAACTGCACTGTATTGTAAGTACGAATGTGTCTGAATAATACTGCACGATTAATGATAAAGAAACATATTTATGAGCTCTAATTAAAAGTAGATGACGACCAATCTCAGATTTTGTGTATTGCTAATTTAAGCCTCGCGGCTTAGGAAAGGTTTATTAGATAACATGGCACAGTGTTGAAGCAACTGGAAATGACTGCACTAGCTGTGCGGCTTAGTCTGCTCGTCTAACTACAGACCTCGCCTACTAAGAAGTTCCAAATGGTCGTTTGTTAATTTGTCTCATCACCTTTCCAGTTTGCCTCGTAGTAGGAAGTGTGCTTTACTGTTATCATCGCCAGTTGTCATGTCGGCATCTCACGGCAATTCAAGTACTCCTTTTTATTTCAGAGGGAGAAACTGATCCATTCAGCTGTTAATTACGAATACATGCAAGACGGCGCCGGCTGCGGGAAGACACTGCTCATATTCATGCTGATGGACTCATCCTTTCTAGAGATCAAAGTCAGCAAGATAGTACCGCTTTCTAAGCCAACATTTTTACAGGTAATACTCGTATCGTGAAATCAATCGCAAAAGAACTGTTTTGTGAAAGACTGAAATATGAAGATAAAATTAATACATAGAAGAGCGTCTCGCGAGAGGTGAGGAACAGAGCTTTAATAAATTACTCCAAGCTACATTTAGGCAAAAATACTACATCAGATACACAACAACATCTATCTAAACGTTCCTCCAGTAACTTTTAATAGGTTGTAGCCTCCTTAAGAACTATTCGTCACACTAACTCGGAGATCACAAAAATTGTAGAGATCTGTAATTTTTTGATAAAATTACACTCTTTTCAGATGTAGACAGTTTTATATGCAGGATGTAACGAGTATAAGCGTAGATATTTTTATATGTGGTACCTCAATACGTACACACATCAGTGTGCTGGTTATTCTTTCTCTGCGCCAAACAGTCTTCCCTCAAACACGTCAACAACTTTACGACCCGCCGTTTCCTGCATGATCGTAACATTATCACTAAGTCGACAGCGCCTGTCAGTATAGACAGTTTTGTGTCAACGAACCTACACTTCAACACCTGACCTGTTTGCCAGGGAAAATAAGTATTAATGGATTGTCTCTGCCATACATACTTGAAGGTACTAACGGTTGTGTTCTGCCCACTCGGCTAATACAGGGTGCATAGCTGCTTTTTCGGATCGCTAGACAACAGTTCAACCAAATCGTATTAATGGAGTTTATTACAAAACGACATGATTACGATACTTAACTGTATGAGATATAGAGGTGTCCCAAGCAAGCGGCGACAGACAAACATAGGCAAACTCTTCAGTATATACAATTAGTAATACAAGTGAACCAATACAGTTTTCTAAGTCGCTGCTTTAGCGTTAGTAGGTCAGCTCGATCTCAACTCGGGCCGCGGCTAGGCGGCGAAGCGCTTGTATTCTCTTCGTGTAGAGGCCGCTCCTGTCTCGGTGTCGTCTCGTCCTACAGAGGGGTCGGTCAGCGTACTATTGGCTGACGTAGTCTCACAGCCCTCTCTGCTGCAACGTTCCTGGCCGACGTACCGGCGCTTTAAGTTACGCCCGAACACTAACCGAGCTAAAAACATGCGACTTTTAATAGCTGTAATTATTAGTCTGAAAATAACGTAAATATTGATGCAATGTTGTCCTGTCTTACGACGTGTTTCGGCAACCATTATCATGTGCCTAACTGCTACTTATACATCAATTGTTAATTACAAATTCCCCTGAGAAATCTGCAATTAACAACTATGGTAATAATTATAAGTAACAATGAATGTTGGGAACTGCACAGTGTAATACACAGTTGTATTTATTAATTATGTAGACTATCGATTTTGGTCAGTTTGAGACAAACTTCATGTCATAAATCGTTTCCAACCGTGTATCTCACAACCGCAATGACAGATCATTCTGAAGTGTTCTCTTTAGGTATAATAAGTGTTGTATCCGGCTTTTCCTCTGTCATGCAAGATAATCATTAATCTTCCACAGTGTAGCGGCCAGATTTCATAAGGGTTGCAGCCCTTCGACGCCCTCCCTAGCATGGTGCCCAACACAAAAAGTTCTACGGTCACCTTTACAAAAACCGCTAGTGTTCACAGTAGTGCTGACTGTACGTTTGGATGCGATCACCCACTAATACCGTCCCAACGAAGAGATAGTAGACAGATGTGAGTGGTGAGAAGCGATTTTAAGGGTATACTGAAAAAAGTGTCACTGCAAGTGCCACGGGGAAAAAAAATATTTCGATAATCTTGGCGGATTTATGCCAGCGGCGACACCTCATGCTTAGATCTTAGGATATATTAGTTGAGAGAAGATCCAGTTTTGGCTGGTGTCGGACACTGTGTCCTGGACTAGCTGTAGCGTAGGCGTACCTGTAACATACCAAGCCGCCATCTGAGTGGTCAATTTTATTATGATTCCGGCCGCTCGTTGTATCGAGTTTTGTGAGATTTATTTGTGTCTTGTGTGTCCGACTTCTTCCCTGCTTGTGCTAACTACTTGTCTGTATGAGTACAGATGGTTGTGTGAGTCAGATTTGGTGTGATATAGGGATTGTTTATACGCTTATTTTAAGCCTTTCGTAAGTCGCTAATTTTCTCTCACGAAAAGTGTTTTTTTGAGGTGTTGTGCTTCCATCTATGCTTGTGATTGTAGTTAGATGCAGAATAAAGTGGTTGGTCTAACGTCTCGAGTCCTCACATAGGGCGAATTTTTTGAATGCCTCCACTAGAGTATGGAGGTGGAATTCGTTATGTAAATCTGCGGTGCGCCTGTATCTTGCAACATAGCTTATGAACCGTAGCGCCTTTTTCTGTATGAACTGCAGACGGTGCAGACGTGTTGGAACTGCGTAACCCCAGACTATATCTGCGTATGTCATCAGTAAGTGTCATATACCTCGACCTTGATACCCTCTTTACAGTTCAGTGTGCTTCTGTTGAGCATAGGATACAGTTGTTTGAGTCTCGTGCGTGCTTTGAGGCCTAATGCGCAATGACCACTACGGAGGAGTTGGGAGCCCATCTTCTACATGTCAGGATGGCGTCCGGCTCTCACACCTGGGCATTGTGGGTTGGATCGTTGGCAAAGGCTACAAGAGTCCGTCTGAAGAGCAAGGTCCACAGCCCCTGTGCCACGCGCACTGGTCTGGCGCCGATATTAACGGACATGTGGGGCGGGCGTTGTAGCGAAGGTATCATTAGTTGGTGCGCTCAGCGCGGCACGAACGCGGAGCAGGTTTGCCTGGTTATAGTCAAAGCATTGTGGAAAAGTGACTGCAAAAATTGTTATCTGAAAACCAATATTATGAGAGTACAGGAAATTAAATTTTATATAGAGTTTCTTATGTATGAAACTTGATCCAGCATGGCGAAAATGGCCAAAAGAATCCATAAAGTTGTACAAAATTAGGTTTCTTTAATAAGTAAAGAACTATAGCTCAATACAAAAGTGTTAAGACAAAGTGCTGTAGGACGTAAAGTGATCTGTCGATTGTATTTTTATTAGCACGGACTGTTTTCTGACGTTTAGAGATACTGTACATCGAAAAAACCCTTCAGATCGGGTTCTCTATAACTTGATAACATTCACGTTCCCGTACTTCCTATTAACTGTCAGTGTAGTCCGCCATAAGTCAAAGAAGTACATGTTTGAAAAATTAATATATATTAATCATTTTTAGAGAGATATCGACTTTTTGAAAAAGAAGGAGATCTCGATAATTTGCTCGACCTTTTTAGCGGATGTCCCTATAGTACCAGACTTATGCTTACTTTCTTCGCGAAGAGTTACGCTACCACGCAGTTAAAAATTTTTTTAACGATTTTATTAATTGTAAGGATTAAAAAAGTCTTGGAAGATTATATAAACGCGGACCATTTAGATTCAGTTTCTAGAGCGGACGTGCGCCGGTTGCCCCCACCCGCAGCCGACTCCAGCTAATGCAATCCGCGCTTGCACACTAGAATTTATTACTCAGTTACTATTACTTAAAATTAATGAAAGATATTCTAGAATTTTTTCTCGAAAATAGAAGTCTTCATTATCAGCCTCAATTATAAGCGTCACTGATAATTATTAATTGCGTTCATTATATTAAAAGAAAAAGGAAAGTTATCTCGTCTTCGGAATCTTGCAGATTTTTGTTTAAATTCGTTCACAAATGTCAGCAATTTCTTTTTTTAAATTTCTTTTTCATAAACTGACAATTGAGCTACTTAAAAAGCTAACCAACGAAAGTGCAACTTTTTCCAAGTGAGTTTTTGATCCTTAAAATTAATAAAATAGTAAAAATTATTGAATAGCATGGTAGCATAACTCTTTGCAAAGGAAATAGGCCTACAGCCATTACTGCAGCGCCATCCACTCAGAAGATCTAGCCAATTATCGAGGGCGCCCTTTTTCCAACAATCGATACCTGTCTAAAGTAATTACTATTTCTCTGTACTTACAGGAAGCAGTAAATATAGGAACGTGAATACTGATGAGTTATACAGAACCCGACTTTTACAGTTTTTGGATATACCGGGTGATCAAAAAGTCAGTATAAATTTGAAAACTTAATAAACCACGGAATAATGTAGATAGAGAGGTAAAATTTGACACACATGCTTGCAATGACATGGGGTTTATTGGAATAAAAAAAAAAAAAAACAAGTATTGCTAGACGCGTGAAAGATCTCTTGAGCGCGTCGTTTGGTGATGATCGTATGGTCAGCCGCCACTTTCGTCATGCTTGGCCTCCCAGGTCCCCAGACCTTAGTCCATGCGGGTATTGGCTTTGGGGTTATCTGAAGTCGCAAGTGTATCGTGATCAACCGCCATCTCTAGGGATGCTGAAAGACAACATCCGACGCCAATGTCTCACCATAGCTCCGGACATGCTTTACAGTGCTGTTCACAACATGATTCCTCGGCTACAGTTATTGTTGAGGAATGATGGTGGACATATTAAGCATTTCCTGTAAAGAACATCATCGTTGCTTTGTCTTACTTTGTTATGCTAATTATTGCTATTCTGATCAGATGAAGCGCCCTCTGTCGGACATTTTTTGAACGTGTATATTTTTTAGGTTCTAATAAAACCCCATGTCATTCAAAGCATGTGTGCCAATTTGTACCCCTCTATCTACATTATTCCGTGATTTTTTCAGTTTTCAAATTTATACTGACTTTTTGATCACCCGGTATCTTGAAATGTAAGAAAGGAATCGACGCTCATAAAAATTCAGTCGGTAGACCATTTTATGCCCTACAAAGTGTTACTTTACCATTTTTCGATCGGAGCTATACGTTTTTACTTATTTAAGAAGGTTTGTTTTTTTTCAACTTTTTCAGATTTTTAACCATATTCAACATCTTGGATACAGTTTCATGCAAAAGAAATTCTGTTTAAAACTTAACTTCCAATGCGGTAATTATCTTTTTATTCTTTAACATTGTCAGAAGGGGGGGGGGGGGGGGGGGGTTGCGATCTGTTGATTTCAAACGAGTGTGGATAAAAATCGTACGTCAAGAGCGCAACTTCTCTTTACTGATTACTGGTTTCGACCTGTTACCGCGCTATCTTCAGATTACTCTAACCCGTTGTTCAGTGGGTGATACTCAATACACATCGTCCAAACACTAATCATATATTGTTACAGTGCCTATTTTGCGGCAAAAGGGGAACTGTAACAACATTTGTTTAATCACTAACGTTGCCAGTTTACATAACCAACTAATATTCCCAGTTTAGAATGTCTTATTTAACTTGGGAGACTTAGCTCTAAAACAATGCGTAGATGTGTAATGAGTGTCACACTCTGAGCCATGCGGAGTGGCCGCGCGGTTTGAGGCGCCGTATCACGGACCGTGCGGCCCCTCCCTCCGGAAATTTGAGTCCTCCCTCGGGCATGGGTGTGTGTGTTGTTCTTAGAATAAGTTAGTTTAAGCAGTGTGTAAGTCTAGGGACCTGTATCGTCTGAACTTTGGTCGTTTAGGAATTGACACACATTTGAACATCAGACACTGAATAACATTTAGATATGAAGATGGCTCAGTACGAGTCAAAACGGGTAACCAGCAAAGAGAAATTGCGATCTTGTAGTACAATTTTTGTCCACACATTTTATATGAGTATTTCTTTATTTGGTTTCAGGTAACAATTATTTTTGCAAAATTAAAATTAGTCCGTTACAGAATGTTTCGATTATAAACGTTGCCGCCCGTGCTGTGCTGCGTCAGATCTAATGCGCCAGACTGACAAGGCGGATGGTCGGCGGCGTTTTGCGCTCGCAGGCGCCCCAGTAGCTCGAGGCCAGGAGGTCCTAAGTTCGACCCTCGAGCCCTCTCACAGTGCCTGGACCCCCTGGCAGACGGTCTTGTCGAGGTGACGTGGGCGAAGTGACCTCACGACAAGAGCTGACACTGACACGGACGACGATGACGAGACGGCCAGTTTTTATACACACACCAGAGCACATTTACTATGGTGGTGCTGCTAAAGACGTCACGTGCAGAAGGGACTCCGGTTTCAGTAGCAAGACAGGCACCAACGGGCATGTGTCGTGACACAGTACTGCTGATAACCCACTTCACGGCGTCGATCCCTCTTTCCTATGCCATTAACGTCTACATTGCAAGACGGAGCAGATGCTCATTATATTACAGTACATGGTGGTGCTGCTAAAGACGTCACGTGCAGAAGGGACTCCGGTTTCAGTAGCAAGACAGGCACTGACGGGCATGTGTCGTGACACAGTACTGCTGATAACCCACTTCACGGCGTCGATCCCTCTTTCCTATGCCATTAACGTCTACATTGCAAGATGGAGCAGATGCTCATTATATTACAGTACATGGTGGTGCTGCTAAAGACGTCACGTGCAGAACGGACTCCCGTTTCAGTAGCAAGACAGGCACTGACGGGCATGTGTCGTGACACAGTGCTGCTGATAACCCACTTCACGGCGTCGATCCCTCTTTCCTATGCCATTAACGTCTACATTGCAAGACGGAGCAGATGCTCATTATATTACAGTACATGGTGCTGCTGCTAAAGACGTCACGTGCAGAAGGGACTCCGGTTTCAGTAGCAAGACAGGCACTGACGGGCATGTGTCGTGACACAGTACTGCTGATAACCCACTTCACGGCGTCGATCCCTCTTTCCTATGCCATTAACGTCTACATTGCAAGACGGAGCAGATGCTCATTATATTACAGTACATGGTGGTGCTGCTAAAGACGTCACGTGCAGAAGGGACTCCGGTTTCAGTAGCAAGACAGGCACTGACGGGCATGTGTCGTGACACAGTGCTGCTGATAACCCACTTTACGGCGTCGATCCCTCTTTCCTAGGCCATTAACGTCTACACTGCAAGACGGAGCAGATGCTCATTATATTACAGTACATGGTGGTGCTGCTAAAGACGTCACGTGCAGAAGGGACTCCGGTTTCAGTAGCAAGACAGGCATTGACGGGCATGTGTCGTGACACAGTACTGCTGATAACCCACTTCACGGCGTCGATCCGTCTTTCCTATGCCATTAACGTCTACATTGCAAGACGGAGCAGATGCTCATTATATTACAGTACATGGTGGTGCTGCTAAAGACGTCACGTGCAGAAGGGACTCCGGTTTCAGTAGCAAGACAGGCTCTGACGGGCATGTGTCGTGACACAGTACTGCTGATAACCCACTTTACGGCGTCGATCCCTCTTTCCTATGCCATTAACGTCTACACTGCAAGACGGAGCAGATGCTCATTATATTACAGTACATGGTGGTGCTGCTAAAGACGTCACGTGCAGAAGGGACTCCGGTTTCAGTAGCAAGACAGGCACTGACGGGCATGTGTTGTGACACAGTACTGCTGATAACCCACTTCACGGCGTCGATCCCTCTTTCCTATGCCATTAACGTCTACATTGCAAGACGGAGCAGATGCTCATTATATTACAGTACATGGTGGTGCTGCTAAAGACGTCACGTGCAGAAGGGACTCCGGTTTCAGTAGCAAGACAGGCACTGACGGGCATGTGTCGTGACACAGTGCTGCTGATAACCCACTTCACGGCGTCGATCCCTCTTTCCTATGCCATTAACGTCTACATTGCAAGACGGAGCAGATGCTCATTATATTACAGTACATGGTGGTGCTGCTAAAGACGTCACGTGAAGAAGGGACTCCGGTTTCAGTAGCAAGACAGGCACTGACGGGCATGTGTCGTGACACAGTACTGCTGATAACCCACTTCACGGCGTCGATCCCTCTTTCCTATGCCATTAACGTCTACATTGCAAGATGGAGCAGATGCTCATTATATTACAGTACATGGTGGTGCTGCTAAAGACGTCACGTGCAGAAGGGACTCCAGTTTCAGTAGCAAGACAGGCACTGACGGGCATGTGTCGTGACACAGTACTGCTGATAACCCACTTCACGGCGTCGATCCCTCTTTCCTATGCCATTAACGTCTACATTGCAAGACGGAGCAGATGCTCATTATATTACAGTACATGGTGGTGCTGCTAAAGACGTCACGTGCAGAAGGGACTCCGGTTTCAGTAGCAAGACAGGCACTGACGGGCATGTGTCGTGACACAGTACTGCTGATAACCCACTTCACGGCGTCGATCCCTCTTTCCTATGCCTTTAACGTCTACATTGCAAGACGGAGCAGATGCTCATTATATTACAGTACATGGTGGTGCTGCTAAAGACGTCACGTGCAGAAGGGACTCCGGTTTCAGTAGCAAGACAGGCACTGACGGGCATGTGTCGTGACACAGTACTGCTGATAACCCACTTCACGGCGTCGATCCCTCTTTCCTATGCCATTAACGTCTACATTGCAAGACGGAGCAGATGCTCATTATATTACAGTACATGGTGGTGCTGCTAAAGACGTCACGTGCAGAAGGGACTCCGGTTTCAGTAGCAAGACAGGCACTGACGGGCATGTGTCGTGACACAGTACTGCTGATAACCCACTTCACGGCGTCGATCCCTCTTTCCTATGCCATTAACGTCTACATTGCAAGACGGAGCAGATGCTCATTATATTACAGTACATGGTGGTGCTGCTAAAGACGTCACGTGCAGAAGGGACTCCGGTTTCAGTAGCAAGACAGGCACTGACGGGCATGTGTCGTGACACAGTACTGCTGATAACCCACTTCACGGCGTCGATCCCTCTTTCCTATGTCATTAACGTCTACATTGCAAGACAGAGCAGATGCTCATTATATTACAGTACATGGTGGTGCTGCTAAAGACGTCACGTGCAGAAGGGACTCCGGTTTCAGTAGCAAGACAGGCACTGACGGGCATGTGTCGTGACACAGTACTGCTGATAACCCACTTCACGGCGTCGATCCCTCTTCCCTATGCCATTAACGTCTACACTGCAAGACGGAGCAGATGCTCATTATATTACAGTACATGGTGGTGCTGCTAAAGACGTCACGTGCAGAAGGGACTCCGGTGTAAGTAGCAAGACAGGCACTGACGGGCATGTGTCGTGACACAGTGCTGCTGATAACCCACTTCACGGCGTCGATCCCTCTTTCCTATGCCATTAACGTCTACATTGCAAGACGGAGCAGATGCTCATTATATTACAGTACATGGTGGTGCTGCTAAAGACGTCACGTGCAGAAGGGACTCCGGTTTCAGTAGCAAGACAGGCACTGACGGGCATGTGTCGTGACACAGTGCTGCTGATAACCCACATCACGGCGTCGATCCCTCTTTCCTATGCCATTAACGTCTACATTGCAAGACGGAGCTGATGCTCATTATATTACAGTACATGGTGGTGCTGCTAAAGACGTCACGTGCAGAAGGGACTCCGGTTTCAGTAGCAAGACAGGCACTGACGGGCATGTGTCGTGACACAGTGCTGCTGATAACCCACTTTACGGCGTCGATCCCTCTTTCCTAGGCCATTAACGTCTACACTGCAAGACGGAGCAGATGCTCATTATATTACAGTACATGGTGGTGCTGCTAAAGACGTCACGTGCAGAAGGGACTCCGGTTTCAGTAGCAAGACAGGCATTGACGGGCATGTGTCGTGACACAGTACTGCTGATAACCCACTTCACGGCGTCGATCCGTCTTTCCTATGCCATTAACGTCTACATTGCAAGACGGAGCAGATGCTCAATATATTACAGTACATGGTGGTGCTGCTAAAGACGTCACGTGCAGAAGGGACTCCGGTTTCAGTAGCAAGACAGGCACTAACGGGCATGTGTCGTGACACAGTACTGCTGATAACCCACTTTACGGCGTCGATCCCTCTTTCCTATGCCATTAACGTCTACACTGCAAGACGGAGCAGATGCTCATTATATTACAGTACATGGTGGTGCTGCTAAAGACGTCACGTGCAGAAGGGACTCCGGTTTCAGTAGCAAGACAGGCACTGACGGGCATGTGTCGTGACACAGTACTGCTGATAACCCACTTCACGGCGTCGATCCCTCTTTCCTATGCCTTTAACGTCTACATTGCAAGACGGAGCAGATGCTCATTGTATTACAGTACATGGTGGTGCTGCTAAAGACGTCACGTGCAGAAGGGACTCCGGTTTCAGTAGCAAGACAGGCACTGACGGGCATGTGTCGTGACACAGTACTGCTGATAACCCACTTCACGGCGTCGATCCCTCTTTCCTATGCCATTAACGTCTACATTGCAAGACGGAGCAGATGCTCATTATATTACAGTACATGGTGGTGCTGCTAAAGACGTCACGTGCAGAAGGGACTCCGGTTTCAGTAGCAAGACAGGCACTGACGGGCATGTGTTGTGACACAGTACTGCTGATAACCCACTTCACGGCGTCGATCCCTCTTTCCTATGCCATTAACGTCTACATTGCAAGACGGAGCAGATGCTCATTATATTACAGTACATGGTGGTGCTGCTAAAGACGTCACGTGCAGAAGGGACTCCGGTTTCAGTAGCAAGACAGGCACTGACGGGCATGTGTCGTGACACAGTACTGCTGATAACCCACTTCACGGCGTCGATCCCTCTTTCCTATGCCATTAACGTCTACATTGCAAGACAGAGCAGATGCTCATTATATTACAGTACATGGTGGTGCTGCTAAAGACGTCACGTGCAGAAGGGACTCCGGTTTCAGTAGCAAGACAGGCACTGACGGGCATGTGTCGTGACACAGTACTGCTGATAACCCACTTCACGGCGTCGATCCCTCTTCCCTATGCCATTAACGTCTACACTGCAAGACGGAGCAGATGCTCATTATATTACAGTACATGGTGGTGCTGCTAAAGACGTCACGTGCAGAAGGGACTCCGGTTTCAGTAGCAAGACAGGCACTGACGGGCATGTGTCGTGACACAGTGCTGCTGATAACCCACTTCACGGCGTCGATCCCTCTTTCCTATGCCATTAACGTCTACATTGCAAGACGGAGCAGATGCTCATTATATTACAGTACATGGTGGTGCTGCTAAAGACGTCACGTGCAGAAGGGACTCCGGTTTCAGTAGCAAGACAGGCACTGACGGGCATGTGTCGTGACACAGTGCTGCTGATAACCCACTTCACGGCGTCGATCCCTCTTTCCTATGCCATTAACGTCTACATTGCAAGACGGAGCAGATGCTCATTATATTACAGTACATGGTGGTGCTGCTAAAGACGTCACGTGCAGAAGGGACTCCGGTTTCAGTAGCAAGACAGGCACTGACGGGCATGTGTCGTGACACAGTACTGCTGATAACCCACTTCACGGCGTCGATCCCTCTTTCCTATGCCATTAACGTCTACATTGCAAGACGGAGCAGATGCTCATTATATTACAGTACATGGTGGTGCTGCTAAAGACGTCACGTGCAGAAGGGACTCCGGTTTCAGTAGCAAGACAGGCAGTGACGGGCATGTGTCATGACACAGTACTGCTGATAACCCACTTTACGGCGTCGATCCCTCTTTCCTAGGCCATTAACGTCTACACTGCAAGACGGAGCAGATGCTCATTATATTACAGTACATGGTGGTGCTGCTAAAGACGTCACATGCAGAAGGGACTCCGGTTTCAGTAGCAAGACGTTCACTGACGGGCATGTGTCGTGACACAGTACTGCTGATAACCCACTTCACGGCGTCGATCCCTCTTTCCTATGCCATTAACGTCTACATTGCAAGACGGAGCAGATGCTCATTATATTACAGTACATGGTGGTGCTGCTAAAGACGTCACGTGCAGAAGGGACTCCGGTTTCAGTAGCAAGACAGGCACTGACGGGCATGTGTCGTGACACAGTACTGCTGATAACCCACTTCACGGCGTCGATCCCTCTTCCCTATGCCATTAACGTCTACACTGCAAGACGGAGCAGATGCTCATTATATTACAGTACATGGTGGTGCTGCTAAAGACGTCACGTGCAGAAGGGACTCCGGTTTAAGTAGCAAGACAGGCACTGACGGGCATGTGTCGTGACACAGTGCTGCTGATAACCCACTTCACGGCGTCGATCCCTCTTTCCTATGCCATTAACGTCTACATTGCAAGACGGAGCAGATGCTCATTATATTACAGTACATGGTGGTGCTGCTAAAGACGTCACGTGCAGAAGGGACTCCGGTTTCAGTAGCAAGACAGGCACTGACGGGCATGTGTCGTGACACAGTGCTGCTGATAACCCACATCACGGCGTCGATCCCTCTTTCCTATGCCATTAACGTCTACATTGCAAGACGGAGCTGATGCTCATTATATTACAGTACATGGTGGTGCTGCTAAAGACGTCACGTGCAGAAGGGACTCCGGTTTCAGTAGCAAGACAGGCACTGACGGGCATGTGTCGTGACACAGTACTGCTGATAACCCACTTCACGGCGTCGATCCCTCTTTCCTATGCCATTAACGTCTACATTGCAAGACGGAGCAGATGCTCATTATATTACAGTACATGGTGGTGCTGCTAAAGACGTCACGTGCAGAAGGGACTCCGGTTTCAGTAGCAAGACAGGCAGTGACGGGCATGTGTCATGACACAGTACTGCTGATAACCCACTTTACGGCGTCGATCCCTCTTTCCTAGGCCATTAACGTCTACACTGCAAGACGGAGCAGATGCTCATTATATTACAGTACATGGTGGTGCTGCTAAAGACGTCACATGCAGAAGGGACTCCGGTTTCAGTAGCAAGACAGGCACTGACGGGCATGTGTCGTGACACAGTACTGCTGATAACCCACTTCACGGCGTCGATCCCTCTTTCCTATGCCATTAACGTCTACATTGCAAGACGGAGCAGATGCTCATTATATTACAGTACATGGTGGTGCTGCTAAAGACGTCACGTGCAGAAGGGACTCCGGTTTCAGTAGCAAGACAGGCACTGACGGGCATGTGTCGTGACACAGTGCTGCTGATAACCCACTTTACGGCGTCGATCCCTCTTTCCTAGGCCATTAACGTCTACACTGCAAGACGGAGCAGATGCTCATTATATTACAGTACATGGTGGTGCTGCTAAAGACGTCACGTGCAGAAGGGACTCCGGTTTCAGTAGCAAGACAGGCATTGACGGGCATGTGTCGTGACACAGTACTGCTGATAACCCACTTCACGGCGTCGATCCGTCTTTCCTATGCCATTAACGTCTACATTGCAAGACGGAGCAGATGCTCATTATATTACAGTACATGGTGGTGCTGCTAAAGACGTCACGTGCAGAAGGGACTCCGGTTTCAGTAGCAAGACAGGCACTAACGGGCATGTGTCGTGACACAGTACTGCTGATAACCCACTTTACGGCGTCGATCCCTCTTTCCTATGCCATTAACGTCTTCACTGCAAGACGGAGCAGATGCTCATTATATTACAGTACATGGTGGTGCTGCTAAAGACGTCACGTGCAGAAGGGACTCCGGTTTCAGTAGCAAGACAGGCACTGACGGGCATGTGTTGTGACACAGTACTGCTGATAACCCACTTCACGGCGTCGATCCCTCTTTCCTATGCCATTAACGTCTACATTGCAAGACGGAGCAGATGCTCATTATATTACAGTACATGGTGGTGCTGCTAAAGACGTCACGTGCAGAAGGGACTCCGGTTTCAGTAGCAAGACAGGCACTGACGGGCATGTGTCGTGACACAGTGCTGCTGATAACCCACTTCACGGCGTCGATCCCTCTTTCCTATGCCATTAACGTCTACATTGCAAGACGGAGCAGATGCTCATTATATTACAGTACATGGTGGTGCTGCTAAAGACGTCACGTGCAGAAGGGACTCCGGTTTCAGTAGCAAGACAGGCACTGACGGGCATGTGTCGTGACACAGTACTGCTGATAACCCACTTCACGGCGTCGATCCCTCTTTCCTATGCCATTAACGTCTACATTGCAAGATGGAGCAGATGCTCATTATATTACAGTACATGGTGGTGCTGCTAAAGACGTCACGTGCAGAAGGGACTCCGGTTTCAGTAGCAAGACAGGCACTGACGGGCATGTGTCGTGACACAGTACTGCTGATAACCCACTTCACGGCGTCGATCCCTCTTTCCTATGCCATTAACGTCTACATTGCAAGACGGAGCAGATGCTCATTATATTACAGTACATGGTGGTGCTGCTAAAGACGTCACGTGCAGAAGGGACTCCGGTTTCAGTAGCAAGACAGGCACTGACGGGCATGTGTCGTGACACAGTACTGCTGATAACCCACTTCACGGCGTCGATCCCTCTTTCCTATGCCATTAACGTCTACATTGCAAGACGGAGCAGATGCTCATTGTATTACAGTACATGGTGGTGCTGCTAAAGACGTCACGTGCAGAAGGGACTCCGGTTTCAGTAGCAAGACAGGCACTGACGGGCATGTGTCGTGACACAGTACTGCTGATAACCCACTTCACGGCGTCGATCCCTCTTTCCTATGCCATTAACGTCTACATTGCAAGACGGAGCAGATGCTCATTATATTACAGTACATGGTGGTGCTGCTAAAGACGTCACGTGCAGAAGGGACTCCGGTTTCAGTAGCAAGACAGGCACTGACGGGCATGTGTTGTGACACAGTACTGCTGATAACCCACTTCACGGCGTCGATCCCTCTTTCCTATGCCATTAACGTCTACATTGCAAGACGGAGCAGATGCTCATTATATTACAGTACATGGTGGTGCTGCTAAAGACGTCACGTGCAGAAGGGACTCCGGTTTCAGTAGCAAGACAGGCACTGACGGGCATGTGTCGTGACACAGTACTGCTGATAACCCACTTCACGGCGTCGATCCCTCTTTCCTATGCCATTAACGTCTACATTGCAAGACAGAGCAGATGCTCATTATATTACAGTACATGGTGGTGCTGCTAAAGACGTCACGTGCAGAAGGGACTCCGGTTTCAGTAGCAAGACAGGCACTGACGGGCATGTGTCGTGACACAGTACTGCTGATAACCCACTTCACGGCGTCGATCCCTCTTCCCTATGCCATTAACGTCTACACTGCAAGACGGAGCAGATGCTCATTATATTACAGTACATGGTGGTGCTGCTAAAGACGTCACGTGCAGAAGGGACTCCGGTTTCAGTAGCAAGACAGGCACTGACGGGCATGTGTCGTGACACAGTGCTGCTGATAACCCACTTCACGGCGTCGATCCCTCTTTCCTATGCCATTAACGTCTACATTGCAAGACGGAGCAGATGCTCATTATATTACAGTACATGGTGGTGCTGCTAAAGACGTCACGTGCAGAAGGGACTCCGGTTTCAGTAGCAAGACAGGCACTGACGGGCATGTGTCGTGACACAGTGCTGCTGATAACCCACTTCACGGCGTCGATCCCTCTTTCCTATGCCATTAACGTCTACATTGCAAGACGGAGCAGATGCTCATTATATTACAGTACATGGTGGTGCTGCTAAAGACGTCACGTGCAGAAGGGACTCCGGTTTCAGTAGCAAGACAGGCACTGACGGGCATGTGTCGTGACACAGTACTGCTGATAACCCACTTCACGGCGTCGATCCCTCTTTCCTATGCCATTAACGTCTACATTGCAAGACGGAGCAGATGCTCATTATATTACAGTACATGGTGGTGCTGCTAAAGACGTCACGTGCAGAAGGGACTCCGGTTTCAGTAGCAAGACAGGCAGTGACGGGCATGTGTCATGACACAGTACTGCTGATAACCCACTTTACGGCGTCGATCCCTCTTTCCTAGGCCATTAACGTCTACACTGCAAGACGGAGCAGATGCTCATTATATTACAGTACATGGTGGTGCTGCTAAAGACGTCACATGCAGAAGGGACTCCGGTTTCAGTAGCAAGACAGGCACTGACGGGCATGTGTCGTGACACAGTACTGCTGATAACCCACTTCACGGCGTCGATCCCTCTTTCCTATGCCATTAACGTCTACATTGCAAGACGGAGCAGATGCTCATTATATTACAGTACATGGTGGTGCTGCTAAAGACGTCACGTGCAGAAGGGACTCCGGTTTCAGTAGCAAGACAGGCACTGACGGGCATGTGTCGTGACACAGTACTGCTGATAACCCACTTTACGGCGTCGATCCCTCTTTCCTAGGCCATTAACGTCTACACTGCAAGACGGAGCAGATGCTCATTATATTACAGTACATGGTGGTGCTGCTAAAGACGTCACGTGCAGAAGGGACTCCGGTTTCAGTAGCAAGACAGGCACTGACGGGCATGTGTCGTGACACAGTACTGCTGATAACCCACTTCACGGCGTCGATCCCTCTTTCCTATGCCATTAACGTCTACATTGCAAGACGGAGCAGATGCTCATTATATTACAGTACATGGTGGTGCTGCTAAAGACGTCACGTGCAGAAGGGACTCCGGTTTCAGTAGCAAGACAGGCACTGACGGGCATGTGTCGTGACACAGTGTTGCTGATAACCCACTTCACGGCGTCGATCCCTCTTTCCTATGCCACTAACGTCTACATTGCAAGACGGAGCAGATGCTCATTATATTACAGTACATGGTGGTGCTGCTAAAGACGTCACGTGCAGAAGGGACTCCGGTTTCAGTAGCAAGACAGGCACTGACGGGCATGTGTCGTGACACAGTACTGCTGGTAACCCACTTCACGGCGTCGATCCCTCTTTCCTATGCCATTAACGCCTACATTGCAAGACGGAGCAGATGCTCATTATATTACAGTACATGGTGGTGCTGCTAAAGACGTCACGTGCAGAAGGGACTCCGCTTTCAGTAGCAAGACAGGCACTGACGGGCATGTGTCGTGACACAGTACTGCTGATAACCCACTTCACGGCGTCGATCCCTCTTTCCTATGCCATTAACGTCTACATTGCAAGACGGAGCAGATGCTCATTATATTACAGTACATGGTGGTGCTGCTAAAGACGTCACGTGCAGAAGGGACTCCGGTTTCAGTAGCAAGACAGGCACTGACGGGCATGTGTCGTGACACAGTACTGCTGATAACCCACTTCACGGCGTCGATCCCTCTGTCCTATGCCATTAACGTCTACATTGCAAGACAGAGCAGATGCTCATTATATTACAGTACATGGTGGTGCTGCTAAAGACGTCACGTGCAGAAGGGACTCCGGTTTCAGTAGCAAGACAGGCACTGACGGGCATGTGTCGTGACACAGTACTTCTGATAACCCACTTCACGGCGTCGATCCCTCTTCCCTATGCCATTAACGTCAACACTGCAAGACGGAGCAGATGCTCATTATATTACAGTACATGGTGGTGCTGCTAAAGACGTCACGTGCAGAAGGGACTCCGGTTTCAGTAGCAAGACAGGCACTGACGGGCATGTGTCGTGACACAGTGCTGCCTTATAACCCACTTCACGGCGTCGATCCCTCTTTCCTATGCCATTAACGTCTACATTGCAAGACGGAGCAGATGCTCATTATATTACAGTACATGGTGGTGCTGCTAAAGACGTCACGTGCAGAAGGGACTCCGGTTTCAGTAGCAAGACAGGCACTGACGGGCATGTGTCGTGACACAGTGCTGCTGATAACCCACTTCACGGCGTCGATCCGTCTTTCCTATGCCATTAACGTCTACATTGCAAGACGGAGCAGATGCTCATTATATTACAGTACATGGTGGTGCTGCTAAAGACGTCACGTGCAGAAGGGACTCCGGTTTCAGTAGCAAGACAGGCACTGACGGGCATGTGCCTGACACAGTACTGCTGATAACCCACTTCACGGCGTCGATCCCTATTCCCTATGCCATTAACGTCTACATTGCAAGACGGAGCAGATGCTCATTATATTACAGTACATGGTGGTGCTGCTAAAGACGTCACGTGCAGAAGGGACTCCGGTTTCAGTAGCAAGACAGGCACTGACGGGCATGTGTCGTGACACAGTACTGATGATAACCCACTTTACGGCGTCGATCCCTCTTTCCTAGGCCATTAACGTCTACACTGCAAGACGGAGCAGATGCTCATTATATTACAGTACATGGTGGTGCTGCTAAAGACGTCACGTGCAGAAGGGACTCCGGTTTCAGTAGCAAGACAGGCACTGACGGGCATGTGTCGTGACACAGTACTGCTGATAACCCACTTCACGGCGTCGATCCCTCTTTCCTATGCCATTAACGTCTACATTGCAAGACGGAGCAGATGCTCATTATATTACAGTACATGGTGGTGCTGCTAAAGACGTCACGTGCAGAAGGGACTCCGGTTTCAGTAGCAAGACAGGCACTGACGGGCATGTGTCGTGACACAGTGCTGCTGATAACCCACTTCACGGCGTCGATCCCTCTTTCCTATGCCATTAACGTCTACATTGCAAGACGGAGCAGATGCTCATTATATTACAGTACATGGTGGTGCTGCTAAAGACGTCACGTGCAGAAGGGACTCCGGTTTCAGTAGCAAGACAGGCACTGACGGGCATGTGTCGTGACACAGTACTGCTGATAACCCACTTCACGGCGTCGATCCCTCTTTCCTATGCCATTAAAGTCTACATTGCAAGACGGAGCAGATGCTCATTATATTACAGTACATGGTGGTGCTGCTAAAGACGTCACGTGCAGAAGGGCTCCGGTTTCAGTAGCAAGACAGGCACTGACGGGCATGTGTCGTGACACAGTGCTGCTGATAACCCACTTCACGGCGTCGATCCCTCTTTCCTATGCCATTAACGTCTACATTGCAAGACGGAGCAGATGCTCGTTATATTACAGTACATGGTGGAGCTGCTAAAGACGTCACGTGCAGAAGGGACTCCGGTTTCAGTAGCAAGACAAGCACTGACGCCCATGTGTCGTGACACAGTACTGCTGATAACCCACTTCACGGCATCGATCCCTCTTTCCTATGCCATTAACGTCTACATTGCAAGACGGAGCAGATGCTCATTATATTACAGTACATGGTGGTGCTGCTAAAGACGTCACGTGCAGAAGGGACTCCGGTTTCAGTAGCAAGACAGGCACTGACGGGCATGTGTCGTGACACAGTACTGTTGATAACCCACTTTACGGCGTCGATCCCTCTTTCCTAGGCCATTAACGTCTACACTGCAAGACGGAGCAGATGCTCATTATATTACAGTACATGGTGGTGCTGCTAAAGACGTCACGTGCAGAAGGGACTCCGGTTTCAGTAGCAAGACAGGCACTGACGGGCATGTGTCGTGACACAGTACTGCTGATAACCCACTTCACGGCGTCGATCCCTCTTTCCTATGCCATTAACGTCTACATTGCAAGACGGAGCAGATGCTCATTATATTACAGTACATGGTGGTGCTGCTAAAGACGTCACGTGCAGAAGGGACTCCGGTTTCAGTAGCAAGACAGGCACTGACGGGCATGTGTCGTGACACAGTACTGCTGATAACCCACTTTACGGCGTCGATCCCTCTTTCCTAGGCCATTAACGTCTACACTGCAAGACGGAGCAGATGCTCATTATATTACAGTACATGGTGGTGCTGCTAAAGACGTCACGTGCAGAAGGGACTCCGGTTTCAGTAGCAAGACAGGCACTGACGGGCATGTGTCGTGACACAGTACTGCTGATAACCCACTTTACGGCGTCGATCCCTCTTTCCTAGGCCATTAACATCTACACTGCAAGACGGAGCAGATGCTCATTATATTACAGTACATGGTGGTGCTGCTAAAGACGTCTCGTGCAGAAGGGACTCCGGTTTCAGTAGCAAGACAGGCACTGACGGGCATGTGTCGTGACACAGTACTGCTGATAACCCACTTCACGGCGTCGATCCCTCTTTCCTATGCCATTAACGTCTACATTGCAAGACGGAGCAGATGCTCATTATATGACAGTACATAGTGGTGCTGCTAAAGACGTCACTTGCAGACGGGACTCCGGTTTCAGTAGCAAGACAGGCACTGACGGGCATGTGTCGTGACACAGTACTGCTGATAACCCACTTTACGGCGTCGGTCCCTCTTTCCTAGGCCATTAACGTCTACACTGCAAGACGGAGCAGATGCTCATTATATTACAGTACATGGTGGTGCTGCTAAAGACGTCACGTGCAGAAGGGACTCCGGTTTCAGTAGCAAGACAGGCACTGACGGGCATGTGTCGTGACACAGTACTGCTGATAACCCACTTCACGGCGTCGATCCCTCTTTCCTATGCCATTAACGTCTACATTGCAAGACGGAGCAGATGCTCATTATATTACAGTACATGGTGGTGCTGCTAAAGACATCACGTGCAGAAGGGACTCCGGTTTCAGTAGCAAGACAGGCACTGACGGGCATGTGTCGTGACACAGTACTGCTGATAACCCACTTTACGGCGTCGATCCCTCTTTCCTAGGCCATTAACGTCTACACTGCAAGACGGAGCAGATGCTCATTATATTACAGTACATGGTGGTGCTGCTAAAGACGTCACGTGCAGAAGGGACTCCGGTTTCAGTAGCAAGACAGGCACTGACGGGCATGTGTCGTGACACAGTACTGCTGATAACCCACTTCACGGCGTCGATCCCTCTTTCCTATGCCATTAACGTCTACATTGCAAGACGGAGCAGATGCTCATTATATTACAGTACATGGTGGTGCTGCTAAAGACGTCACGTGCAGAAGGGACTCCGGTTTCAGTAGCAAGACAGGCACTGACGGGCATGTGTCGTGACACAGTGCTGCTGATAACCCACTTCACGGCGTCGATCCGTCTTTCCTATGCCATTAACGTCTACATTGCAAGACGGAGCAGATGCTCATTATATTACAGTACATGGTGGTGCTGCTAAAGACGTCACGTGCAGAAGGGACTCCGGTTTCAGTAGCAAGACAGGCACTGACGAGCATGTGTCGTGACACAGTGCTGCTGATAACCCACTTCACAGCGTCGATCCCTCTTTCCTAGGCCATTAACGTCTACACTGCAAGACGGAGCAGATGCTCATTATATTACAGTACATGGTGGTGCTGCTAAAGATGTCACGTGCAGAAGGGACTCCGGTTTCAGTAGCAAGACAGGCACTGACTGGCATGTGTCGTGACACAGTACTGCTGATAACCCACTTTACGGCGTCGATCACTCTTTCCTAGGCTATTAACGGTTACACTGCAAGACGGAGCAGATGCTCATTATATTACAGTACATGGTGGTGCTGCTAAAGACGTCACGTGCAGAAGGGACTCCGGTTTCAGTAGCAAGACTGGCACTGACGGGCATGTGTCGTGACACAGTACTGCTGATAACCCACTTTACGGCGTCGATCCCTCTTTCCTATGCCATTAACGTCTACATTGCAAGACGGAGCAGATGCTCATTATATTACAGTACATGGTGGTGCTGCTAAAGACGTCACGTGCAGAAGGGACTCCGGTTTCAGTAGCAAGACAGGCACTGACGGGCATGTGTCGTGACACAGTACTGCTGATAACCCACTTTACGGCGTCGATCCCTCTTTCCTAGGCCATTAACGTCTACACTGCAAGACGGAGCAGATGCTCATTATATTACAGTACATGGTGGTGCTGCTAAAGACGTCACGTGCAGAAGGGACTCCGGTTTCAGTAGCAAGACAGGCACTGACGGGCATGTGTCGTGACACAGTACTGCTGATAACCCACTTCACGGCGTCGATCCCTCTTTCCTAGGCCATTAACGTCTACACTGCAAGACGGAGCAGATGCTCATTATATTACAGTACATGGTGGTGCTGCTAAAGACGTCACGTGCAGAAGGGACTCCGGTTTCAGTAGCAAGACAGGCACTGACGGGCATGTGTCGTGACACAGTACTGCTGATAACCCACTTCACGGCGTCGATCCCTCTTTCCTATGCCATTAACGTCTACATTGCAAGACAGAGCAGATGCTCATTATATTACAGTACATGGTGGTGCTGCTAAAGACGTCACGTGCAGAAGGGACTCCGGTTTCAGTAGCAAGACAGGCACTGACGGGCATGTGTCGTGACACAGTACTGCTGATAACCCACTTTACGGCGTCGATCCCTCTTTCCTAGGCCATTAACGTCTACACTGCAAGACGGAGCAGATGCTCATTATATTACAGTACATGGTGGTGCTGCTAAAGACGTCACGTGCAGAAGGGACTCCGGTTTCAGTAGCAAGACAGGCACTGACGGGCATGTGTCGTGACACAGTACTGCTGATAACCCACTTCACGGCGTCGATCCCTCTTTCCTATGCCATTAACGTCTACATTGCAAGACGGAGCAGATGCTCATTATATTACAGTACATGGTGGTGCTGCTAAAGACGTCACGTGCAGAATGGACTCCGTTTTCAGTAGCAAGACAGGCACTGACGGGCATGTGTCGTGACACAGTGCTGCTGATAACCCACTTCACGGCGTCGATCCCTCTTTCCTATGCCATTAACGTCTACATTGCAAGACGGAGCAGATGCTCATTATATTACAGTACATGGTGGTGCTGCTAAAGACGTCACGTGCAGAAGGGACTCCGGTTTCAGTAGCAAGACAGGCACTGACGGGCATGTGTCGTGACACGGTACTGCTGATAACCCACTTTACGGCGTCGATCCCTCTATCCTAGGCCATTAACGTCTACATTGCAAGGCGGAGCAGATGCTCATTATATTACAGTACATGGTGGTGCTGCTAAGGACGTCACGTGCAGAAGGGACTCCGGTTTCAGTAGCAAGACAGGCACTGACCGGCATGTGTCGTGACACAGTACTGCTGATAACCCACTTCACGGCGTCGATCCCTCTTTCCTATGCCATTAACGTCTACATTGCAAGACGGAGCAGATGCTCATTATATTACAGTACATGGTGGTGCTGCTAAAGACGTCACGTGCAGAAGGGACTCCGGTTTCAGTAGCAAGACAGGCACTGACGGGCATGTGTCGTGACACAGTACTGCTGATAACCCACTTCACGGCGTCGATCCCTCTTTCCTATGCCATTAACGTCTACATTGCAAGACGGAGCAGATGCTCATTATATTACAGTACATGGTGGTGCTGCTAAAGACGTCACGTGCAGAATGGACTCCGTTTTCAGTAGCAAGACAGGCACTGACGGGCATGTGTCGTGACACAGTGCTGCTGATAACCCACTTCACGGCGTCGATCCCTCTTTCCTATGCCATTAACGTCTACATTGCAAGACGGAGCAGATGCTCATTATATTACAGTACATGGTGGTGCTGCTAAAGACGTCACGTGCAGAAGGGACTCCGGTTTCAGTAGCAAGACAGGCACTGACGGGCATGTGTCGTGACACGGTACTGCTGATAACCCACTTTACGGCGTCGATCCCTCTATCCTAGGCCATTAACGTCTACATTGCAAGGCGGAGCAGATGCTCATTATATTACAGTACATGGTGGTGCTGCTAAAGACGTCACGTGCAGAAGGGACTCCGGTTTCAGTAGCAAGACAGGCACTGACCGGCATGTGTCGTGACACAGTACTGCTGATAACCCACTTCACGGCGTCGATCCCTCTTTCCTATGCCATTAACGTCTACATTGCAAGACGGAGCAGATGCTCATTATATTACAGTACATGGTGGTGCTGCTAAAGACGTCACGTGCAGAAGGGACTCCGGTTTCAGTAGCAAGACAGGCACTGACGGGCATGTGTCGTGACACAGTACTGCTGATAACCCACTTTACGGCGTCGATCCCTCTTTCCTAGGCCATTAACGTCTACACTGCAAGACGGAGCAGATGCTCATTATATTACTGTACATGGTGGTGCTGCTAAAGACGTCACGTGCAGAAGGGACTCTGGTTTCAGTAGCAAGACAGGCACTGACGGGCATGTGTCGTGACACAGTACTGCTGATAACCCACTTCACGGCGTCGATCCCTCTTTCCTATGCCATTAACGTCTACATTGCAAGACGGAGCAGATGCTCATTATATTACAGTACATGGTGGTGCTGCTAAAGACGTCACGTGCAGAATGGACTCCGGTTTCAGTAGCAAGACAGACACTGACGGGCATGTGTCGTGACACAGTGCTGCTGATAACCCACTTCACGGCGTCGATCCCTCTTTCCTATGCCATTAACGTCTACATTGCAAGACGGAGCAGATGCTCATTATATTACAGTACATGGTGGTGCTGCTAAAGACGTCACGTGCAGAAGGGACTCCGGTTTCAGTAGCAAGACAGGCACTGACGGGTATGTGTCGTGACACAGTACTGCTGATAACCCACTTCACGGCGTCGATCCCTCTTTCCTATGCCATTAACGTCTACATTGCAAGACGGAGCAGATGCTCATTATATTACAGTACATGGTGGTGCTGCTAAAGACGTCACGTGCAGAAGGGACTCTGGTTTCAGTAGCAAGACAGGCACTGACGGGCATGTGTCGTGACACAGTGCTGCTGATAACCCACTTCACGGCGTCGATCCCTCTTTCCTATGCCATTAACGTCTACATTGCAAGACGGAGCAGATGCTCATTATATTACAGTACATGGTGGTGCTGCTAAAGACGTCACGTGCAGAAGGGACTCCGGTTTCAGTAGCAAGACAGGCACTGACGGGCATGTGTCGTGACACAGTACTGCTGATAACCCACTTTACGGCGTCGATCCCTCTATCCTAAGCCATTAACGTCTACATTGCAAGACGGAGCAGATGCTCATTATATTACAGTACATGGTGGTGCTGCTAAAGACGTCACGTGCAGAAGGGACTCCGGTTTCAGTAGCAAGACAGGCACTGACGGGCATGTGTCGTGACACAGTGCTGCTGATAACCCACTTCACGGCGTCGATCCCTCTTTCCTATGCCATTAACGTCTACATTGCAAGTCGGAGCAGAAGCTCATTATATTACAGTACATGGTGGTTCTGCTAAAGACGTCACGTGCAGAAGGGACTCCGGTTTCAGTAGCAAGACAGGCACTGACGGGCATGTGTCGTGACACAGTGCTGCTGATAACCCACTTCACGGCGTCGATCCCTCTTTCCTATGCCATTAACGTCTACATTGCAAGACGGAGCAGATGCTCATTGTATTACAGTACATGGTGGTGCTGCTAAAGACGTCACGTGCAGAAGGGACTCCGGTTTCAGTAGCAAGACAGGCACTGACGGGCATGTGTCGTGACACAGTGCTGCTGATAACCCACTTCACGGCGTCGATCCCTCTTTCCTATGCCATTAACGTCTACATTGCAAGACGGAGCAGATGCTCATTATATTACAGTACATGGTGGTGCTGCTAAAGACGTCACGTGCAGAAGGGACTCCGGTTTCAGTAGCAAGACAGGCACTGACGGGCATGTGTCGTGACACAGTGCTGCTGATAACCCACTTCACGGCGTCGATCCCTCTTTCCTATGCCATTAACGTCTACATTGCAAGACGGAGCAGATGCTCATTATATTACAGTACATGGTGGTGCTGCTAAAGACGTCACGTGCAGAAGGGACTCCGGTTTCAGTAGCAAGACAGGCACTGACGGGCATGTGTCGTGACACAGTACTGCTGATAACCCACTTCACGGCGTCGATCCCTCTTTCCTATGCCATTAACGTCTACATTGCAAGACGGAGCAGATGCTCATTATATTACAGTACATGGTGGTGCTGCTAAAGACGTCACGTGCAGAAGGGACTCTGGTTTCAGTAGCAAGACAGGCACTGACGGGCATGTGTCGTGACACAGTGCTGCTGATAACCCACTTCACGGCGTCGATCCCTCTTTCCTATGCCATTAACGTCTACATTGCAAGACGGAGCAGATGCTCATTATATTACAGTACATGGTGGTGCTGCTAAAGACGTCACGTGCAGAAGGGACTCCGGTTTCAGTAGCAAGACAGGCACTGACGGGCATGTGTCGTGACACAGTACTGCTGATAACCCACTTTACGGCGTCGATCCCTCTATGCTAGGCCATTAACTTCTACATTGCAAGACGGAGCAGATGCTCATTATATTACAGTACATGGTGGTGCTGCTAAAGACGTCACGTGCAGAAGGGACTCCGGTTTCAGTAGCAAGACAGGCACTGACGGGCATGTGTCGTGACACAGTGCTGCTGATAACCCACTTCACGGCGTCGATCCCTCTTTCCTATGCCATTAACGTCTACATTGCAAGTCGGAGCAGATGCTCATTATATTACAGTACATGGTGGTGCTGCTAAAGGCGTCACGTGCTGAAGGGACTCCGGTTTCAGTAGCAAGACAGGCACTGACGGGCATGTGTCGTGACACAGTGCTGCTGATAACCCACTTCACGGCGTCGATCCCTCTTTCCTATGCCATTAACGTCTACATTGCAAGACGGAGCAGATGCTCATTGTATTACAGTACATGGTGGTGCTGCTAAAGACGTCACGTGCAGAAGGGACTCCGGTTTCAGTAGCAAGACAGGCACTGACGGGCATGTGTCGTGACACAGTGCTGCTGATAACCCACTTCACGGCGTCGATCCCTCTTTCCTATGCCATTAACGTCTACATTGCAAGACGGAGCAGATGCTCATTATATTACAGTACATGGTGGTGCTGCTAAAGACGTCACGTGCTGAAGGGACTCCGGTTTCAGTAGCAAGACAGGCACTGACGGGCATGTGTCGTGACACAGTGCTGCTGATAACCCACTTCACGGCGTCGATCCCTCTTTCCTATGCCATTAACGTCTACATTGCAAGACGGAGCAGATGCTCATTATATTACAGTACATGGTGGTGCTGCTAAAGACGTCACGTGCAGAAGGGACTCCGGTTTCAGTAGCAAGACAGGCACTGACGGGCATGTGTCGTGACACAGTACTGCTGATAACCCACTTTACGGCGTCGATCCCTCTTTCCTAGGCCATTAACGTCTACACTGCGAGACGGAGCAGATGCTCATTATATTACAGTACATGGTGGTGCTGCTAAAGACGTCACGTGCAGAAGGGACTCCGGTTTCAGTAGCAAGACAGGCACTGACGGGCATGTGTCGTGACACAGTACTGCTGATAACCCACTTCACGGCGTCGATCCCTCTTTCCTATGCCATTAACGTCTACATTGCAAGACGGAGCAGATGCTCATTATATTACAGTACATGGTGGTGCTGCTAAAGACGTCACGTGCAGAAGGGACTCTGGTTTCAGTAGCAAGACAGGCACTGACGGGCATGTGTCGTGACACAGTGCTGCTGATAACCCACTTCACGGCGTCGATCCCTCTTTCCTATGCCATTAACGTCTACATTGCAAGACGGAGCAGATGCTCATTATATTACAGTACATGGTGGTGCTGCTAAGGACGTCACGTGCAGAAGGGACTCCGGTTTCAGTAGCAAGACAGGCACTGACGGGCATGTGTCGTGACACAGTACTGCTGATAACCCACTTTACGGCGTCGATCCCTCTATCCTAGGCCATTAACGTCTACATTGCAAGACGGAGCAGATGCTCATTATATTACAGTACATGGTGGTGCTGCTAAAGACGTCACGTGCAGAAGGGACTCCGGTTTCAGTAGCAAGACAGGCACTGACGGGCATGTGTCGTGACACAGTGCTGCTGATAACCCACTTCACGGCGTCGATCCCTCTTTCCTATGCCATTAACGTCTACATTGCAAGTCGGAGCAGATGCTCATTATATTACAGTACATGGTGGTGCTGCTAAAGACGTCACGTGCAGAAGGGACTCCGGTTTCAGTAGCAAGACAGGCACTGACGGGCATGTGTCGTGACACAGTACTGCTGATAACCCACTTCACGGCGTCGATCCCTCTTTCCTATGCCATTAACGTCTACATTGCAAGACGGAGCAGATGCTCATTATATTACAGTACATGGTGGTGCTGCTAAAGACGTCACGTGCAGAAGGGACTCCGGTTTCAGTAGCAAGACAGGCACTGACGGGCATGTGTCGTGACACAGTGCTGCTGATAACCCACTTTACGGCGTCGATCCCTCTTTCCTAGGCCATTAACGTCTACACTGCAAGACGGAGCAGATGCTCATTATATTACAGTACAAGAAGTGCCTTGTAGTGAAGGGTAGCATTCTGAGATTTCTGGGACAGGCTACGTTCATTGGCTGGAGTTGCTTTGTGTTAAAAAAAGGGATACTTCATTCTACGTGAAAGCCGCTCGGCGTAACCGCGCGGTCACAGCCGCCTTGTCATGGTCCGCGCTATTACGCCCATCGGAGGTTCGACTGCACCCTCGGGCATGGGTGTGTGTGTTGTCCTTGGAGTAAGTTAGGTTAAGTTAGATTAAGTAGTGCGTAAGCTTAGGGACCGATGACCTCAGCAGTTTGGTCTCATAAGACCGTACCACAGATTTCCATTTTTTTTTTTACGTAAATAATAGAATACCTGCCTAAGATGACTATAGTTAACACCTCTCACTATAACTCTCCTAATAACGCACTCTTTTTCACCACACTAAGTGGATTTTATTTTAAAGCCAACTCTTGAACCACGTTAATTTTCTGTGAGTAAAAATGACAAGTAATTCATCTACGGTCTCTTGCACGTGCAATGTTCATGCCGGATCGGAGAAGAAATTAAGCATATCATAATCTAATTCATCAAAACATTCGCCATGGTAACGTAAGATCCGACTGACCGTACAACAACAAGATTCAATTTTCATACTTTCCTTTAGAAGTATTATGAAATTCTAACAAGTGCTCTTCAAATTCTCATACGTTGACTCTCTCCTGGGAGGAGGGGGAGGAGGAGGGTGCTTGCTACGATCATTAGAAAGCAGATTTCATACACTAACATCGAATTTATTACGGAAGGTGTCATACCTTTGTGTACAAATCACAAGAAAAGCTAGTTATAGTAAATCACTATATAGTCTTACAATCTGTGTGGATGTCGCTTCAGTAGTGACAACTCTCTCGAAAAGGGATGAGGTAAAATGATTAGGCAGGAAAGGGGAGAACGTGTGGGAACTTCACCGTCGTGGAAAGAAAATTACCATTGTGCTTGTGAAGAACTGGGTACAACAACTATCTAGACTACAGTGATAGGAGAACCCGGTACAGAACGATGGAAAGAATAATGTGGGCTCGAGTTCGCATTTCTTCACACGATTCTCGGAGCATTGGAAAGCAACGTTATTACTACTAGCGCGAACACAGTTATTTGGAATTGAACTCCAATGTAAAACCGTACTAGCCACTCGCCACATGGTCTCAAGATCGCTCATGAAGCAACCAGATTCTATCTTCCGAAAAATGACTTACTCGGAGCGAAATGCGCTACTTAGCTGGAGTACCCAGTGGGTCCACGAGTGTGAAAACTGAATTACGAACAAAGCAAGAGCGCAAGATGCACAATGGCTCAAAACTAAGTGAGTTTCAGATGAAATAAGTAGAAAAATAAGCGAAGAATTTACGGGTGAGCAAGAAAGCGCTGATACTTTGAAATCTATTGACTTCCTAATTCAAACACGTCGCGAGTTGTGGCCAAGCGGTTCTAGGCGCTTCAGTCTGAAACCGCACGACCGCTATGGTCGCAGGTTCGAATCCTACCTCGGGCATGGATGTGTGTGATGTCCCTAGGTTAGTTAGGTTTAAGTAGTTCTAAGTTCTATAGGACTGATGACCTCAGAAGTTAAGTCCCATAGTACTCAGAGCCATTTGAACCATTTTTGAACGTCGCGACTTAAATTAATTTTGTGTCGACTAGGAACACACATGCTTACCGGCCAAGGGCTGGAGCTCGACTCGCCCACACAGTCAGCCTCTGTCCCTTGTTCAGAGTAAAGCCGATTATTTTTGGAGGGGTAGGTGGCGTCCGCTCCGCTAGCACAAAAGCCGCTAGAGCTACTTACTGGTTTAGCACGCGACTTGAACGAGGCGGGCAGGCCCGCGATTTGCTAACGTTGATTCAGGGAGACCTGTTTGCGACACCAGAAATACATGAAAAGCGATACACTGGGGGACTGCTTGGGAGAATAAGAGGTGGCATTTCTTGGATTTCTACAAAGCGTTCAAACTACTCATCTACGCTTTCAAACTGGACGGTCAATGCTGTAAAAGGAAACATGAGTTAGAATGCTGCCTTTAAGGATACATAAACCAAAATACTTTGTTCCCATCCTCCCTAAAGTATTAGTGCGATTTTGATGCAGCAAATTATGTATCGCACGTTTGAAAATCAAGTAAATTATGAAAGGAGTGCGAAACAAGCGCACGTCTCTCAACATGCCATATTTAAATAGAACTCGTGCCACATTAATGTTTACGTCGCAAGACGGAGGGAATGTTTATTATAATACATGCCGTCTTCAAACAGAACATTTCAGAATGTTTAAATAATGCTAATGTGATATACACAGTTGAACAGGTTTTGTGTATTTTATTATAGTGTTACTGAAGTAGATTTTCATCTCATTCAAAGAGCTCATATTTTACATAATCAGTGTTGTTGATTAAGCATCTATTAAATTAAATAAACGTGGGAGCTAAATCATTTTCTCTCTTTCTTACAGATCTTAAATGGATCGTACACACTTATCAATCTTCTCTACCACTTCAGTATACCCGACGAATAAATGAAGTGAAAGAAGTAGTTTACGTATCTTCAAACTCACTAGCCCCATGACACTTGCACCGAAAAATAGCGCACCAAGCTTGAATATTTGAAAAATTTCTTAAAACAGTCACTACAACTGTATAAAATTATAATGCATTTACTTGTGTGTTGATTGACAGAACAATTTTCTTCTCATTTAACTACATCAGTGACTTGTTGCTGTAGTAAAGCAAGGTTGAATCGATCTTGTCAATTTTTTATGTTGGAGAGAAATACTGTGTGTACTGCAATAATATTTTGAGCAATAATTAAATATTCAGTTTATTCAAAACTTACGCCCTTCCCTGATTTTAGGAAATGTCCCATAATGCATACTTAATTGATTAATAACTTATCAGTTACTCGTAAATTAACTTCAGTCATATTCTCCTATTTTTTTCGTTTTTGTTGATGCTTAGCGTCTTACGCTCACAAGAAAAATAGTCCAGAAAATGTGGCTCTCCCTGTCAGTTAATGGTGAATATTACTTCCGTTTAGAGGGCTTGGAAGCTTTTAAGTTTATTGGCACTTTGGGTAAAATATCCATAAGTGAAAAATTGGCATCGTTTGTAGACCAATGAAAAGTAAGAACATCGAGGAGGGATGAGGGACTTTGGCCAACGTCTAGAGTAAATTTTATGTGTGCGACACCTGCATGAAACAAAATCGAATGGAGCAAAGTTAGAAGTTAGCATCTCCTCAGCAATGAGGTCATTAGAGCCATGTAGCTCATCTGTAATATTTACCTTGCACATTGAAACACAGGAGGCAGTGGAAAACAGAAAATCATTTGTAATAATAATGGTATCCATAGTTTGTCATATGACTGTGAGACAAAGAATGTTCCACATTAACGACCAATTAAATCCTACAAATTTCACTCTTACACACTCACAGTTAAAGACCCCTGTATTTGGGTTGAGGGCGGGGGGGGGGGGGGGACACCTATTTTCAGATGCATGGCATCTGTATGGTAGGTCAATGTCCTTCTGAAACACGTTGCTATGACATAGGCTGGAACACGTAACGTGCATTAGAATGCCAAGACCATTACTGTGGAGAGGTCAACGCCATTTTTCATCGTTTGGTGACATGAGACAGACAATGATATTGTTGCAGACTTCCGTTCTGGCTCAACTTTAATAATAGTGTAGCAGCGGTAGTCAATCTTTTCTACCTACCACCCAATTTTTTTATCTCTGTTAGTAGTAAAATTTTCTAACCGTCCACTGGATCCGCAGTATTCATGATTTATGAAGTAGGGAATAACTTTATTTTATGAAAGTTATAAAGTGAATTAAAGTGTATGATGACTACTTACCAAACATTTTGTTAATATTTTACGAAAACATAACGAAAATGTTTTTGAAATTCTGATCGCCTTCCGTCCACCATAAAAGTTAGAACACCTGCTATTGGACAGTAGGGACAAGATTCACTGCTAGTGGTACAGACAGCGGAAACTAGCGCCTCTTGCGAATTATGTACGAACTAGTTACGGTTGATCTTCTCACGATGCGCTTTTATTTCGCTGCGAACAGATCTTCGAAAACGGGAAATGCCAGCAAACAGAACTAATTCTGTTTATTTTGTTTCATTTTTTTATATTCTTGCTTTTTAGGTTTACATTTGGTATTAGTCAGATTTAATTTTCCCTTATATTTAATTATTTTCAAAAATGAGTGGTTTCTTTTATTAAATTGCAATTAATCTTTCTAAAGTGTTCTTATTTTTAACGAAATTATTTTTTAAATTTTCGGACTGTTACCATAGTGCAGTGTGTGGTTCGCGCGTTACTGATCACCGCTCTTGGTTGGTACATTTGTAATTCAATTCATGTGAAGGTAGTTTCGATAGAGGGACGTGCAGTGTTGCTCGAAATGAAGTTCAGAATGAAATGTCAAGTTAATGTGGTGAGTTTGTGATTTCAAGTGATGTTGGATGCTTTGGAACGTAATGACGAAGTTTAAACAATCATCGCCAGCAGTCGGAATATAATACAGTTTGCGGGATGGTGCTAAAAAGTGAGTCCATCTTATGGATGCCATCAGCCTTGTGATACCAATACAGTGACTACGTCATCCATAAGTTTCATGAAAGCATACATTTACCGTTGTAGACTGTATTGAGCTTTATTAAATACGTGCTACTACCTAATTTCGGCCGTGAGTCACTATCAGACACATTATCTATGTCATTTATTTCATATCGTCCTCATCACTTTCTTTTATGTCACACACACAAAACCAGAAGTCATACTCCATCGTAACATACTCTGAGTACTGCAGCCTGACAACTTAGTTTTATGCACGTGGCATAAAGGAATGTGATGAGCACGACATGTAATACAGAACATAACAAATGTGCTTGATAATGGCTCACGGCCGAAATTAAGCAATAGCACGATTTTAATAAAGCACAATACAGCCCACAACGGAAAACGTATTCTTTCATCAAACACTTAGAGGCTGTGGATTGCATCAGCACGGAAGTAAAGTCCTCATTAGGAAGTTGTGGCTCTAAGGTCAATACAGCCAACAACGGCTGGGAGAGTGGTGTGCTGACCGCAGGCCGCTCCATATCGCATCCAGTGACGCCAGATGCCATTGGCAGAGGATGGCATGGCAGTCGGTCGATCCCGATGAGCCCATTAGGGCCTGAACACGGGGTCTCCATTATTTTTTTCTCTCTTTTTTTTAAAAAAAACTGAGACTGCTGCGAGTAAAACGAGCAGCACTGAATTTCGGAATTTGTTATGCTTTCCGATGAGATGTTTAGGATGAGAACTGAGAGCATTACTCATTTATACGCACATTTCATTCTGTATGCTGCTGATACTTATATTTAAAGTGTCACAATTTACTTTCCTACATTTGTCGTGAAAGTTGATGCCAACGGAGCACAGTTCTGTCATTGGTTCCGCTGTGTTATGTAATAAGTCAACAACTCTCCTCGCCAGTTACTAACCTGTATTTGGCACATTTTTCTCCAAATGTAATCTTCACTCCACTGTACGGTAAATTTTGTGACTTACGGTAGTAGATATACCTATGGCGAGCGTAGGCGTCCGTCACCTACGGGAGGAACAGCAACCACTTGAAACTAAAACAGTCGAGCATCCGCAAGTCGCATTTAACTTCCCTTTATTCACATGTTTCACTTGACAGACGTGGGAATCTTCAAAAATTCAGTATTCAAGGACTATACTTTAAATATAGCAGACTGCCACACATTGATGGTAAATGTACGTCACCTCTGCATTACCGTATCATACTTATGTATGCAATATATGCCCGATAGAGCTTTGCCACCGTTTTTTAACATCTTGGAGCAGAAGTTGCTCTTATTGAGCCGACAGAGGGGAAAACACAACTGGTACCGAGAATGTACATACATGGGCTCCTGATAAAAAGTTTCGATATATAAAGTAGCGAGAGCACATTTTCCTCTCGGATAAATTACAAATTTCTGATTACGGTAGTACTAACGTTGCCAGTTATGCACGTACATTACTGGCCATTAAAATTCCTACACCACGAAGATGACGAGCTACAGACGCGGAATTTAACCGACAGGAGAAGATGCTGTGATATGCAAATGATTAGCTTTTCAGAACATTCACACAAGGCTGGCGCCGATGGCGACACCTACAACGTGCTGACATGAGGAAGGTTTCCAACCGATTTCTCATACACAAACAGCAGTTGCCGGCGTTGCCTGGTGAAACGTTGTTGTGATGCCTGGTGTAAGGAGGAGAAATACGTACCATCACTTTCCGACTTTGATAAAAGCCGGATTGTAGCCTATCGCGATTGCGGTTTATCGGATCGCGAGATTGCTGCTCGCGTTGGTCGAAATCCAATGACTGTTACCAGACTATGGAATCGGTGGCTTCAAGAGGGTAATACGGAACGCCGTGCTGAATCCAAACGGCCTCGTATCACTAGCAGTCGAGATGACAGGCATCTTAACCACATGGCTGCAACGGATCGTGCAGCCACGTCTCGATCCCTGAATCAGCAGATGGGGACGTTTGCATGACAACAACCATCTGCACGAACAGTTCGACGACGTTCACAGCAGCATGGACTATCAGCTCAGAGACCATGGCTGCGGTTACCCATGACGCTGCATCACAGACAGGAGCGCCTGCGGTGGTGTACTCAACGACGAACCTGGGTGCACGAGGGGCAAACCGTCATTTTTTCGGATGAATCCAGGTTCTGTTTACAGCGTCATGATGATCGCATCCGTGTTTGGTGACATCGAGGTGAACGCACATTGGAAACGTGTATTCGTCATCGCCATACTGGCGTATCACCCGGCGTGGTGGTATGGGTGCCATTGGTTACACGTCTCGGTCACCTCTTGTTCGCATTGACAGTACTTTGAACAGTGGACGTTACATTTCAGACGTGTTAAGACCCGTGGCTCTACGCTTCCTTCGATCCCTGCGAAACCCTACATTTCAGCAGGACGACCGCACATTGCAGTTCCTGTACGGACCTTTCTGGATAAAGAAAATGTTCGACTGCTGCCCTGGCCAGCACATTCTCCAGATCTCTCACCAATTGAAAACTTCTGGTCAATAGTGCCGAGCAACTGGCTCGTCACAATACACCAGTCACTACTCTTGATGAACTGTGGTATCGTGTTGAAGCGGCATGGGCAGCTGTACCTGTACATGCCATCCATGCTCTGTTTGAGTCAAAGCCCAGGCGTATCAAGACCGTTATTACAGCCAGAGGTGGTTGTTCTGGGTACTGGTTTCTCAGGATCTATGCACCCAAATTGCATGAAAATGTAACCACCTGTCAGTTCTAGTACAATATATTTGTCCAATGAATACCCGTTTATCATCTGCATTTCTTCTTGGTGTAGCAATTTTAATGCCCAGTAGTGTATGTACGAGTATCTGCACACATTTGTCTTCCCTAAAATATTTACGATGTTTCTCAAATACATTTGAAGAAGTGAAGGAAGGTACAACTGGAGCTAACATTCGTCACCCACGTGCTATGTAAATAATTTCGGTATGAATCTTTATCACTTTACAGTAATCACAGAAAAATTTAATCGGGATGGTCAGGTGTGGATTTGAAACTCGCTACTCTCGAGTGTGAGTCAACTTCACCATCTTATTCAGTCAAATTAGATGTCAATAGATCACAGATGAATGCACGCGCCCACACACCCACACATACACACACACACACACACACACACACACACACACACACTTGTGTCATCTAATTACATTCAGTTTGAATGAGATGCCTCATATACATATATCTCTCTCCCACCCTCTCTCTCTCTCTCTCTCTCTCTCTCTCTCTCTCTCTCTCTCTCTCTGTGTGTGTGTGTGTGTGTGTGTGTGTGTGTGTGTGTGTGTGTGTGTCTGTGCGTGTGCAAATATTTAGAGGTTGTACTATCCATTTCCCACGTAAGGAACTGTAAGAATATTTCAATCACTTTTCCTTCTGGAGCTGCGATTAACCTTATTGGTTGTAATCTAGATTTTTTAACTATGTATGTGATCACTGCCTTCGTCTCGCTATTCCTTTTGCTGAAGTGCCATCGCTTGTCTTTCCTGCTGCGCACCGCTTATCACTGTGCTGGCGGTTAGCCCCTGTAGTCGAGTTAGCCTAGAGCTCGTTCCATGCTTTGACTAAACGGTTATAGTTACCACGACAGTCATGCTAGCTGACTGTATCTCAGAATGATTTGTAAGCACGCTGGCAACATTTTTACTAAAACTAGGGAACGATAAGTCAGTGTCTTGACACAATTATTTTATACAACACCATTCTTATCAAAGTATGGTTTTATTTCAAACAATATTTGTCTCATAACAGCGCGGAGTTCAACGGACACACAGAGAATCTCCATGTAATGAAAACGAAGCCGATAACTATATATTCCCCGTGAAGAACAAGAAGGTAAAATACATGACGACCTCTACAACTATACCCCTCCACTCGTCATTAAATAATTTTCTTCGGCTTATCGAAGGAATGCGACTATCGAAGGGTTAAATATCGAACAAAATTGTTGATGAAAGAGCGGAATAACTGAAGAATTACGGAAAGGCCCGTTACGCAAGTGCCAATTGCAGTAGGATTGCTTCTGCAGATGGAACTTCCCACTGTTCCACATTACGACAAAGAAACACTTGATGGACTCACACGGAATTTTTGAGCCCGGCAGTGCTAACACGCAAGGGTACGCAACTTCTCCACTACCAGCTCATCGGCTGTCCTTGGAAAGAGGAAGATATCTTACGTACACTGGTGTAGAAAACTTAAGGGTGAAAGTAACATTCGCATTGCCAAATAACATAGCTCAGTGAAACATGGACCATGCATAGAAAGAACTGCTACGCCGTAGAACAGAATGTTACTGGAAGAAATACACAATGAGACGAACAGAAATGACACATTCATTCATAGACAATAATTACAGTGTTATATAAGAAAGTATCAGCCTCGATTGCGCTAATGAAACTAACCTTTACCTAGGTTTCAGCCCAAATAATTGAGCCTTCTTCAGAAGATGTACCTGAATCTATAATTTGTCTAAGAGGGCATGGTCTAGAAATAGAACTAAAACAGCCTGATTAGGCGTAGTCACATTTTAAAAATGCGGTACGTAAGTACTAAGTCAACACCAAGACTTACGCTCTGGCGTGCGCCTCGTCTCCATAGAAGCCGAGCGGTGGGCCTCGGGAGCTCACGTGAAACTAACAAGGGAACCTCCCCATCGCACCCCCCTCAGATTTAGTTATAAGTTGGCACAGTGGATAGGCCTTGAAAAACTGAACACAGATCAATCGAGAAAACAGGAAGAAGTTGTGTGGAACTATGAAAAAAATAAGCAAAATATGCAAACTGAGTTGTCCATGCGCAGGATAAGCAACATCAAAGATAATGTGAGCTCCGGAGCGTGGTCCCGTGGTTAGCGTGAGCACCTGCGGAACGAGAGGTCCTTGTTTCAAGTCTTCCCTAGAGTGAAATGTTTAATTTTTTTGTTTTCAGACAGTTATCAAAGTTCAGGCACTCACACATAATCAACTTCGCTCTCCAAAATTCCAGGACATGTTCAGATTTGCTTGGACATATGCAGGATTTGACGGTCTACACACGGAAAAATTTGAAAACGTTAAAAACAAATGTTTTGACAGAGCACAGGGAAAACTGTGCGACTGTGAAACTGTTGCAGTCATTTGTTGCAGTTTATGTGACAAACTCTTATATGTTTGCATCACCTTTTTGGGAGTGATTGTCACATCCATAAGAAAACCTAAATCGGGCAAGGTAGAAGAATCTTTTTACCCATTCGCCAAGTGTACAAGTTAGGTGGGTTGACAACATATTCCTGCCATGTGAAGCACATGCCGTCACCAGTGTCGTATAGAATATATCAGACGTGTTTTCCTGTGGAGGAATCGGTTGACCTATGACCTTGCGATGAAATGTTTTCGGTTCTCATTGGAGAGGCACGTCCTTTCGTCTACTAATCGCACGGTTTTGCGGTGCGGTCGCAAAAACACAGACACTAAACTTATTACAGTGAACAGAGACGTCAATGAACGAAACAGACAGATCATAACTTTGCGAAAATAAAGAAATTCAATTTTTCCCTCGAGGGAAGACCTCTCGTTCCGCAGGTGCTCACGCTAACCACGGGACCACGGCGCTCCTGAGCTCACATTATCCTTGATGTTGCCTACCCTGCGCATGGACTACTCAGTTTGTATATTTTGCTTATTTTTTTCATAGTTCTACACAACTTCTTCCTGTTTTCTCGATTGATCTGTGTTCAGTTTTTCAAGGCCTATCCACTGTGCCAACTTATACTAAATCTGCGGGCGGTGCTACGGGGAGGTTCCCTTGTAAGTAGGACTAAAAAAAATGGTTCAAATGGCTCTGAGCACTATGGGACTTAACATCTTAGGTCATCAGTCCCCTAGAACTTAGAACTACTTAAACCTAACTAACCTAAGGACATCACACACATCCATGCCCGAGGCAGGATTCGAACCTGCGACCGTAGCAACCCCGCGGTTCCGGACTGCAGCGCTAGAACCGCACGGCCACCGCGGCCGGCAAGTAGGACTAAATAACGCGCTGCAAATCAACATGGTGGGATCATTGCGCATGTCCAGCTGAGACCATGACTGCCAAAGATAAAATACCAACGCAGAAAAACACCTACTCGACCATGTGTGTACAGGTTAACCGAGATTAATGCATTATGGCGTTTACATACTACAGTCTCGCTGTCTTATGTCCTATGTCATCTTTCGTTACCAACGATGGGTGCGTTATGCAGCGTCGGTTGTGAAAGGGCCGATATATTATAATAGTGTAAGTCGGGTTAGTGCGTTCGAACTTATATAAATCCATGCATAGTTTGTTACATTTTAGTCATAACATGGTGCAGAGGTTTCATGTTTAAGATTCTGAACCTTTCTATAAGTTATTTGTTTTAAGATATAACTGCGTTGGTCTTTTATCTTTGGCAGTGATGGTCTCCGTTAGACATGCGCAATGCTCCCCGCCATGTTGATTTGCAGCGCGTTATCTAGTCCTACTTAGTTTCACGTGAGCTCCCGAGGCCCACCGCACGCCGACCATGTACGCGAGGCGCACGCCAGAGCGTAAGGCTTGGTGTTGACTTAGACAGTATGTGACGCATTTTTAGAATGTGACTACGCCTAATCAGGCTGTTTTAGTATTATTTCTAGACCATGCCCTCTTAGACAAATTATAGATTCAGGTACATCTTCTGAAGAAGGCTCAATTATTTGGGCTGAAAGCTAGGTAAAGGTTGGTTTCATTACCGCTGATCGAGTCGAGGCTGATAGTTTCTTATATATTAGATTATCACGATTGCTGACTGGGCTACAGTGTTAAAAGTACTATAACTACACTTAAGTCACCGCGATTCATGATGATCCCCTGGACATTAAAGGAGGTGGGATATGGTTCGTAACAGGGTGTGGTATCACCACGGATGACTGCATGTTCTGCACGGGGGTTCTATGCGGACCACAAGGTTGGTAAGTTCGTGTAGCAGAGTGTTCTGTTCCTACCCTAGCGCTGTTGACAACTGGTGGAGCGTCGTTGATGGATTTGGAAATTCTGCAACACGTTTCCCCAACGCATCCCACACCTGCTCGTTGGGATTTAACTCCGATGACAGGGGAAGCAAAGTCCACTCTTCACGGATCCTCTCGTTTTAACAGCTCCTTCACTTGTGCCGTAAGACGCAGTCGCTCGGCGTCATCCACAAAAATGAATTCAGCGTCAAATGCACAGCTGCAGAGACGTATATGGGAGGAGTACAGTGTCACCAAAACGTTGGCTAGTGAGTATACCGTGTTGAACGACCTGACGGTCAGTGTACCCGAGCCTTCGTACACCGCAACACGTGGACCACCAAAACTACCACGTTCGACAATGCTGGACATACCGTCATCGGGTGAGAGGTGCGAACACGTAAAGCACCCAGGAACAATTGCTTGATGCGCACGTGTTTTGCTACTGCATCGGGTCTGGTTAGATAAGCCGCAGTAAATTCCGCGTTCGGATGTGGATAAATGGGCCGACGTAGCTACTGTAGCTTGGCTTTCCTGCTGTGTTGATATTTCCACTCCAGCTGTGCACTGCGACGTAGTAACCGCCTGGCGTCGTAACGCAGTTTTGTATCAGCAAGTAGCCTACGACGGAATAATTACTGCAAAATTTTGTCTATCCCAATTACGCAATCCCTAGCACCAGACGTGGGATGTACTTTAATTTTTCCCTAGCTGTGCGAAGTACATCATTTTGCGGTGCGCCGTATATATCATACAGTTTTTACGTAAATTCATCCACATATTATAGTCTCTAGATTCATGTAACAAACTACACCAAAAACTTGTTATCCTTATAGATACACCTAATCTAATAATATTTCCTCCTTTCATCCGTAATATCTATGCTACTATATGAGTCAAGTAGTTGTTTTACGTTGTTCCCAAAATTCTCGAAAAGTAGGCTACTTGATCAATTTATTTCAAGCCTTTACACGATACTCTAATGAACATTCGGACGAACATAATCTATATATTTTAATGTATATAATGAATAAATTATATGTAATATATAAAAGATAAATATTGCAACAAAAAATCTCAGGCTGATTTAGTTCAAATTTTTACATGCTGCTCTAATGAACATTCGGATGGACTTCAGCTCTATATTTTTTTATACAAGCAATATATAAATATACTTGTAATGTGTGAAGAGGCAATGTTATTACCAGAATTCTTGAAAAGTTCTTGGCCTATTCAATTCAAAACATCACACGATACACAAATGAACTTTCGGTCGGGAATAGACTACAAGTTTTTAAATATATGAAGACTACTTGGGAAGAAAGGGTTAAGATCATTTTATAGATTTTCAGGAGAAGAGTTTTAAAGTTTGAAATGTTACAGTTTCAGTGTTTATTCAAATGCGCGTTTCTAAATTGTATAGATCATTCTTTAGTACTCCGTACAAGTATTAAAAATATTTTTAAAATTTGGACCATATGTGTCCATTTGTCTTCATGTCTGTTTTTCATTTTCTTATCAGGCGCTCAACTCAAATTGTGGAAGTCAGAATGTAATGCGATGCTGAGATCATATTTCACTATATTACTTCCACGCATCTGTGGCCCAGTCACGTGTTATACAGTGTGCTCATGACTAACTTGGTTTTAGGAAAAATATTGTTTGTCGGTTGTCTGTTTTTGTTTAAAATGAACTTCAGTAAGCTATAGTATTTAGTAAGTCAGTGAGACACTTGAGTGTCTGTACTTCTGTATCCTCATTAAATCACCTTGCACAGTACATAACTTCCAAAATCGTTCTATCAATGGCTTCGACACATACAATAAAAATATAGGTAATGGAAGAAACGTTCAGCTATTAAGCACAAAACACGGTTTTAATACACCACAGTAATCATGTTTTACCTTCTATGTATGCAAAAGGCATAATACAAAATCAGCTTCACAAAAGAATTGGAAAAGAATGTTTGTAAAATATTCTTGTTCCTCTATGTCACAGAACATCTTTAGTTCCTGCAGATGATGATACTTTCCTCTACCAATGGGTAGCAGTCCTCAAACCCTGCACCTGTTAGCATGGTATCTCAATAGGTCTATTATTTTATAACAGGAACTGTTACTTCAGTTAATGGTAACATCCAATTTACTTAAATTATCTATGACTAAATTCTTCAGTAGTTTACCTTTGCAACAGGATGATGGAAACAAAACTCTGTCCTCGAAGCCTTTCGCAGTGGCATGACTGGATAATATCTTCTCGATCTTCAAGCAGCGTCAGTTCCAATAAAATTCTCAAGTTTTCAATGGCTAGCCCCGCTTTTATTCTTTTTTTTCCTTTATTGTATTTAAATTCCCCATCTGGGGTGGGCTGGCATCAGCATAGGTGCTGCTCTTCAGCCGAGAGACAGTGAGTACGTATCGGGAAGACACTTAAAAAAACATGAAGGAGAAAATATGGTGGAACAAAAATATAAAAAGGGGGATCATTATGGAAGAGAGCGTATGAAAGGGGATGGCTTTAAAAATGGAGATAAAAATCTAAGAAAGTATTTTACACAAAAAATCACACACTGAAACGATTAAAAGAACACAAGGCGAAGTACAGCCGGAGGATAAACTCAAGCACAGGATTAAAACCACAGTACTTGACGTCACTGTAGATTACTGCTGAACACAACACTGACATAGCACACTGATGATGAAAAATAAACTGGGAGGATCTGCCAGGGGTAAGTATATGAGTGAGAACTGAAGAAAGGGGGAAGGGGCGGTAGTAGGAGGGAGGGAGTGAAGGGGAGATGGGGTGGGGGAGCACTGAAGGGAGGCAGGGAGGGAAGAACAGGAGAGGAAAACAACTAAGGAGGGAGTTCAGGACTCCAGGGAGGGGGGGAGGGGAGGAAGAGAAAGCACTCTGGTAGTAGGAGGGGAGGGGTGAGAGTGGAGAGGAAGGGGTGGGAGGGCTCTAGACTGTGGACAGTGTAAAGAATGTGGATATGTTGGAGGAAAAGGAGAAGATGGGGGAAGGGGATTAGGTCATACAGCAGGACCCATTTGTGGCACGGAAAGTGGATACGGAAGGCAAGACAGACAGTGTGCCATTCAAGGATTTGGAGGGCCATATAAAAGCATGGAGGGTGCGGGAGGAGATCCAGACAACGCTGGCGTGACAGAGGATAGGACGGATGAGGGATTTGTAGGTGTGGAGGATGGTGGAAGGATGCAATCCCTATGTCTTGCCAGACAGGAGTTTCTGGAGGTGGAGGCAGGTATGGGCTTTCTGCTGGATGGTCACGAGATGAGAGATCTATGTGAGGTGGCAATCGAGCGTAAGGCCAAGGTGTGTCAGGGTGGGGGCGAACTGGAGGGTCGACCATAAATGGTTAGGTAGAAATCATGGAGACGGAAGTAGTAGCTGGTGCGTCCTATAATGATTGGCAGAGTCTTGGAGGGGTTGATAGGAAGGAACCCCTGGTTGCACCAAGCGGTGAACTGATCAAGGTGGATTTGGATGGTACATTGAGACTGTTGAAGGGCAGGATAAAGGGCTAGGAAGGCAGTGTTATCAGCATATTGGAGGAGAAGGTAGCTCCTTCATCGTCGTCAGGAGTAAAATTCCTGACTGCAGGGAATGGCTTTTTTATCCATTGTTGGGTTTCGATTCCCCCCAGAGGGGGCAGCCAGGCAGCAGCTTAGTACGCCGCCCTTCAGCCCACATAATATTTAAAAACATAATAAGAATATAATAAACAATAAAAACAGGCGATAAAAATGGTGATCTTTTAAAAATGTGGAAGCTAAAATATAAAAACAAAGGGTTGATGATGGTAATTAGGACACACAGTAAGCAGACAGGTACAATAGTAGACAGACAATTAAAAAAACATCACGACACTCTGGTTTCTGTTCGCAAGAGATAAAAAATCACACCTAGGGACTGTATGGTTTCTGCTTGCAACACTTCACACCACAGCGGAAGGCTGTTGGGGCGGGGGAGCAGGACCCAAGCCGGACAGATAAGGGAAAAAAAGGGGGGAGGAGAGGAGAAAGCAAAGGAGGGGCTGGAGGGGCTGGCACTATTTCCCGCTTGTATGACTATGATTACGGTCGCTGACACCAATCAGAGAGGGCCGAAAATACGCGTGCACGGAAAGCGAGTTGGGCAGCTCATAGCAGCTCTGGCCAACCGCAGGGCCGAATGACGTCATATGGTGTGAGGGGCCGGCGCCTCGTTTGAAACTGCCGCTCCCGCCTCCCTACAAGCGTTATGCATCCGCCGTTGTTTCCTTTCCACATCCAAAGCCCGCCCCCACTCCCTACTCAGTCTGTAGCCCTGGTCTCTATGGAAATTGTTACTGTGCATTCTGATCTCAACAGCCTCTTTTATAACGGAATCCCAGGCATGAGCCTAGACTCTCGTGTTCTCAAACTGTATTTTGTGTCCGTTTTCGACGCAATACTTGTCGAGCTCCCTTTGCTTAATACATCTCTTGTACTCGGTACAATGCTCCGCAACTGTGTGAACTATCTGGCCTATATAGATGCTGCCGCACTCGCGAAGGACAACATACACACTGGACACACGAAGAGCTATGTTGTCTTTAACAGAGCGCAACATGCCTCGTGTTTTGTGGGTGGGCTGGGACACTGTTCTCAATCCGTGTCTCTGCAGTACACATCCCACCTTGCTGTTCGTTGCCCCACAATACGGCAGGAAAGCCATCAGCTTGGCTTTTTCTGTCGACTCACGAGGAGCCATTCCCCAGTGACACTTGAAAGCTTTTGCAACCTCTTTTTTGCTGTAGCTATTCTCCCTGAACACAGAACCAAAGTTATTTCTGATGACAACCACCTACATTGTGAATTGCAGCACTCGAATGTCGAAAGGAAGCAGCATTGGATGTTTAATGTTTGTAGGGAGACGGGAGCAGAAGTTTCAAATGTGGTGCCAGCCGCTTGCGCCACCTGAAGTCATTCAGTCACGAGGCGGGCTGGAGCTGCTATGAGCTGCCCAACTCGCCTTCCGCTTTCTTCTTTCCCTCCAACTTAACTCCCATCACTCTGCTGTCTTTGTTTCCCTTGATCTCCAGAAAGCCTACGACCATGTCTGGCATCCCAGGCTTCTCTTCAAACTCCAGACCAATGCTCTATCAGTTTTGTACATCTCGTTGCTTTCTTCCTCTCCCATCGTCCCTCCTATGCCACTATCCACAGTTCCAACTCCTGAACCTTCTATCCCTCTGCTGGCATGCCCCAAGGCTCCGTACTTTCCCCTCCCCTATATTTCCTGTGTACTGCTGATATGCCCAAATCTCCCCTGCCTGTTCATCTCCTCCAATTTGCTGATGACACCGCCTTCCTAGCCCTTTGCCTACCATTCAACAGTCTCTCCAAACCCACCTTGACCGTTTCACCACTTGTTGCAACCAGTTGTTCCTTTGTATCAACCTCTCCAAGACCCAGGCGATCATCATAGGCCCCATCACCCGCACCTTCTGTCTCCATGATATCTACGTAACCATTTATGGCCATCCTATCCAACTCACTCCTACTCTCAAATACCTTGGCCTCACCCTCGACCCCCAACTCACTTGGACTCCCCATCTCCTTACAACCCAACACAAAGCCCACAACAGACTCTGCCTCTTAAACTCCTGTTTGGCCAGACTTGGGAACTGCATCCTTCCACCATCCTTCACACCTACAAATCATTGGTCCACCCTATCCTTTGTTATGCCAGCGTTGCTTGGATTTCCGCCCCTCACAAGTTCTATAAAGGCCTCCAAATCCTAAAACGCCATACACTCCACCTCACCTTCTGTATCCACCTTCCATCCCCCACACGCATCCTTTATGACCTGATCCCCTTCCCCCACCTTCTTCTTTTCCTTGAATACATCCACACACTCTCTATTGTCTGCCAACCCGATCCCCTCCCCCACTTCCTAGTGTCCCCCTTCCTCTCTGCCCCCAGCCCATTGCCACGTCTATACCGTTGTGTCCTGCCCACTTTCTACCTCCACACCTTCCACCTCCTTTCCCATCGCAACTTCCAGCACTTATCCATCAAAGACGATGAGCTTCACCCTGACGTCTACCCCTGCTACCAACTCTAACCCTACCTTCCTCCCCCCTACTCCTCAGGGCTCCCTATACCATCCCCTTCCATTTACCAGAGCGGTTTCATGCCCTCCTACACCCTCTACATTCCTGTGCCCCCCCTTCTGTGACTCAGCACACCCTCCTGCCTTGTCTTCCCTCTTCATCTCCGCCCTGCCTGTCTCCTGCATCTTACCCCTTACCCCCATTTTTCCTCTTCCTCCCCGCCCCCCCCCCCCCCCAGGCCCCCCTCCACCGCATCAACCATCCCTCTTTTTCCCTTCTCTCCAGCCTCCAGTCCCTCGGCAGGTCCCTACCAGTGGTTTTTATTCTTTGTGAGTGCTGCTTCGTTTCCAGTGGTTTTTTAAGTGTTTTGTCTGTGTGATTTTTATTCTGTGGCCGAATTTTAATTTGTGTTGACTCCAGTGTATTTTAAGTGGGCCACGAATTGACAGCTGTGTTCTTTTAACTCTATGTTGACATTTTAACTGTACCCCAGGGCCTGTCCCCATATTGGTGTATATCTTAACCTCACCTATCTACATTTCTGTGTTTTTGTGTCCCCCTTATTTCGGCCTTTTTGTATGAGTTCCCCTTGTCACATGTTTGTAAAACCACTTGGTTGAAGAGCGGCGGACTGTGCTGCTGCCATCCCTCCCCTTCCCATATGGGGCAGGGGAATGAAATTACAATAAAAGAAAAAAAAAACAGCCCCAGCTTTAGTGCGTCCTGGATGCTGACTCTCCAGAGCCTGCAGAAGAGGGTGCTTCAGTGGTGCCTACATGCCACTCCCCTCACGAGGATTGTTACCATCCACGAAGAAACGAACATGGTAGCTCTACAGACATCCATTGGAGAGAAATCCTGGTCTCTCTGTGATAAAGTGGATGGGCTGTGCAATACAGTAGCTGGCTTAGAAACCATTGGCACCACGACGCCCTGTCACTGTCACCGCCATTCTGTTCTTGTCACCATCCTTGAGGAATCAGATTCCGACCATGGCTAACGACTGCCCTGTTATGGCCGCTGATGAATGTCAGTGTAGAACTACCCACTTGATAGGTGTCGACCATTGTAAACCACAAATGTTGGTGCCTAATGTAGTCAGTATGTATGTCACCTATTGCCTGCAACTTGAACTAACACCATTAGAGGATGGTATGGGACGTCAGGTCCCACCGCCACACCTTCAACGTACACTCTACTGATGTCTTTGAAATGCCATCACAGTAGAATAGAACGCTTTTACCATCCACCAACCCAGTAAGACCGTAATCCATTGGTGACGCTCTACTTCAAACGTCCAAAAAAAAAAAAAAAAAATTACAGCCCCAGCAATAATTTTACTCCTGATGACGATGGCATAGCTAGACATCGAAAGCTCGAGAATTTTATAGCAACTGACGCAGCTTGAAAACCGAGAAGATTTTATCCAAAAAATCTCTGCAAGTTCTGGTACCTCAACTATTCGTTCACTGGGAGCAGTGAAAACTGATGTGATCCAAAATCTATTATAAGTGCCAAGATGACTGACAAGTGTTGAATGATGACTTTATATCTTTACCTCCTTAACAGTTCGCAATGGAAATGGGCGTTTTGGTCGGTAACTTGGTTGCAAGAAATCAGTAAACTTACGAATCATCGAGCCATCAACTTCAACAATATTAAAAAAGTGGGTTATGCACTTCCATCTTTACTTACGTCCATCCAGTCCTTCTGAAAATCCACTTTAGTTATTCGTCTTAGGAGGCCCAGGTCTTTTGTCACATTCCAGACATGACTTGTGCCTAACTGGGAATGCCACACGATTTGGTTCAAAACGCTTTGCATGATGAAAAAAGACGGCGCGCTAACGGAAGCACGAGACTTATTGACACGCTGGACCGTTGTTACAGAGAAAAGTGGATATTATATTCAAGGCTTGTGAAACCAACTTCTGAAATAAAGAGAATTACAGTATGAGAATTGTTTAAATGACCCTCATAAGAATAAATATACCTGATGGAACCTTTACTATGCTCATAAACAGTTTAACAGTAATCCTATCGAAACTTAAAAGCATTTTTGTAAGAGAAAAATAACGTCGGTGTTTTATGTAATTTATTATGCTTGCATTTTCCATCCATTTCGTCAAGAAGATTCTAAGGTATAGAGACATGTTACTTTTATGTACACTGGAGACATATGGTGGCATACTTTATCAAATTAAAAGTAAATACTTAGTCTACAATTCGAAAACAGCTTTACAAATAAAAATTTTAATCATAACGACGAACAAACTGCATTATAAGAAAATTAAGTAAACTAACACCATCTCAACTGATATATTAAGTTGCAGTATTTTAAGAATACATCGCATATATTATACATAACATTAGAGTTTAAAAATAATTTTTAGAGTGCTTTCGATATCAATAATTAACCGTGAAAGATCATGAAAAATTATGTGCGAGTCCAGTAGTAGCCAGGTATGTTGGTTGTCTTCTTGAATATAACGCGTATTTATCCCTCAGGACGACGAGAATGATACAACAAATTTATAAGCGTGTATGAACCGTTAAGAGCCTGTGAACAAAAATATACATTACTGTTTTATTATCAGCGGTTATTCATAATGATACACATCAAACGTAGGAAACTGAATTGAATGGTAAGTGACATGAACGAAAATACATGCTCGTTCTAAATTTAATATTTAAAAGTAAAAAGCAAAGCTCAGAACAAGATTTTCAGACAAAATTGATGACCAAAAAGTAATCGTTTTTTCACTACTGAAACTTAGGAAAGAGGCTAAGAACGAATCATTAAAAATAAGGAAGCCTACCACCTCAATCACATTTACCAATCTCAGCTGTTCCTCAATTCCAATGCCACTAATATCTTTATCCTTCTCTTGAGCAACGGTGTGAGAAGAACTCCTAGATCTTCCGTTCTAAAAGTTAATTTAAAAAGGAGTTCAGCGTTTCTGCTTTTGCTGTGTTACCCTCAATTTCTGTTCCTGTATCAGCTATCAATTTCTGGACAGTAACTTTGACATGATTTATAGCTTTTAAATTAGAACACAATATATTCGGATATTTAGAGAGATCTGAGAATAGTTGTATTTGAAGGCTTCACATATTACTTATACTTATACTCCTATAGCGCAGTAATCGCTATTTGTTTATAAGTTTCGTTACAGGTACTGGATATCTTCGAGGGTTCCTACAACATGATCATTTACTGGCTAAAAATCTATCAAGTGATCAACAAGGATTCTCTATATAATCCATACTTATGTTATACGCTCCTACCCATAGCTAAATGTTTCGGTATCCTCTTGAAGGTATGACACTACTGTCTGTTTATCTTGTTTACCGAACATGTAAATCTCTCTTGTTGTTTAACTGCCCTTTGTGCTTTTGTAATCATTGTCGGTACAACCGACTTACAATCACTGACACTAGTTTCAGAGTGTCATGTTCGCTCTGAAGAGATCTAACATATTTCCGACATTATTAAGTTTCCAAAATTCTAAAGAGTTTTCTGAGAATACGTTTAGTAATATGTCGTAAGATTTCTCGTCCCATTAACCACCGACAAAACTGTAAATACTCTAATCGATTATTGTATGATTTACCACACAATGCTTAATGACGTTTCCTTTTAAACAGAACGTCAACAGCCAGGCGGCACAATGATTAAGGGAATGCATTTCCATTTGGATGTACTAGACCCAGTCTTGTGATGCAGATTTAGGTTTTTCGTTATATTAATGAAAGCGAATTCAGGTACAGGTCCTTTAAAGAATAGACGGCAAATTCACATATCCGTCCAACCCAATTCGATCTTCTACAACAGCACCACGCGAAATGTACCGTGGCGCCAGTAGAGTCGTTTCGTAGTCGGTCGCACATGCCGATTCTCTAAACTTTCTCAAGTGTTTCACGAAAAGAACGTCTTCTTCCCTCCGAGGTTTCCCATTTGAACTCACTGAGCATTTCCCTATTACTCAATTTTTGATGATAATCTCTAGCAAAAAATATAACACCACGCTTCTGAATTGCTTCGGCGTCTTCCTTTAATCCGACCTGACGGTGGTCCCAAACACTCAAGCAATCCTCAACAATGGGTCGCACGAAAGGTCTGTGCGCGGTTTCTTTCACAGATGAGTTGCCATTTCTTCGAATTCCATCTATAAAATGAAGTCGATCATTCACTTTTCCTACAACCTGCCTTATTTTTTCGTATCATTTCATGGTTATTTGCATCGTTACGCCTAGATATTTCATCGACGATACTCTGTCAAGCAAAACAGAACAAATGATTTATTCGAATATCACAAGATAATTTTCCCTCTCACCTGTCATTAACTTATATTTTACCGCATTTATAACAAACTGTCACTCATCACATCAAATGTAATCTCCGTATCCTCCTGCAGTCACTCAACGACGACGCTTTTCCGTAGTCTACGATACCATCACCAAGCAGTCTTACATTGCTGCTCAACAAGAGCGGTCCTCCCACCTTTTCCTGAGGCACCGGTGATGCCTCTAACGAACACTCGCCATCCAGGATAACGTACTGGTTTCTATAACTTACGAAGTTTTCGAGTCGCTTACATATCTGAGAACCTATTCCACATTCTGGGTCTTGCATGTGCTCCTTCAGATGTGACGTTATCGTTTACAGACTGTGAATCCATATGTCCCATTCCCTTTGCATTTTCTTCCTTCCTCCCTGTCTTCTCTCATGTAGGGACATCTCATGTAAATCGCTAATAAATTATGAAGTAAAGTGGACCACAGACGAATTTGACAGCTGAGAAGAGTTGCAGAGTTACCTGTAGGAACGTTGACCTTGACAGCTTGGCAGTGCCGCCCAGTTTGATCTGCAGCGGGTGTGACGCCATCAACATGAACTTGAGGAGCGGCTTCCTGAAGGAGATGTCTGCGTCCAACCACTCACAGCTGAAGCCCGCATGGACCAAGTTCTCGCTCTGAAACGGGGGAAAATTCTTGTCTATTCGAGCTGCAGTTGATTTTCTGAAAATTTCGCACGTAGTCCAGTGAGACATAAGTTATCAAGAAAAAACAAAAGCCAGTGTTGCGGATTATACAGAGTATACTCCTCTAACAAATCGGTGCTGACGGCAGATGTTGTTAACTAAACACGTGAGCTGAGACAGATGGAAGACATAGAATCTCACAAGTCGAGTTGCAGTAGATATGGTCTGTAAGTACTGGTGATTCGGACAACCGAATGAAATTGATGGGTTCAGTCGGCTGTTGGAAAACAGTCATCTCATTCAGTTTTAATTTTATGTGCTGGTTGGATTAGTAATTCATTCTAGTGAGTGAAAGCAGTCTATGGGAACAAATGAATGAGAAAAATCGATTCTGTCGCTTATAGGTTGACATATCGGTGGAACTATTAACTCATCAAAATATTCAAATGTGTGAGAATTCCTAATAGGCCAAACTGCGTAGGTCATCGGTCCCTAGACTTACACACCACTTAAACTAACTTAAAATAACTTATGCTAAGAACAACACATACATCCATATCCGAGAGAGGACTCGAACCTCCGGCGGGAGGGCCCGCGCAGGCCGTGACATGGCGCCTTAAACAGCACGGCCACTCCGCGCGGCTATTAACTCTTCCCTTTGAGTGAAACCAGTCTGTGGGAACAACTAAATGGGAACAGTCGACAGAAGTTGATTGTAGTATTACGTGCGCTGGTAGGTAGCGTGCGAACTGCAAGTGGTACACTCAAGAGGACAGCCTTGCAAGAGTCTTGAAAGAGTAAACGGTTCCGAATAAAGCAGCGTGCTAGTGTAAAGGTGACGAATTTAGGTTTACTGGCTCTAGGGAGAGTAATTATAACTGTTTTGTCTTTGGTCGTAACTTCACATACAGCACTTTTTCTCCTGAAACGAAGTTCTGCTATCCAAATAAAAAGCAACACACAGCTAGACGGAAAGATTGCATCATGGCATTGAAGAGGAATACAGCTAATGGCAAGAAATCGACTCCTGCAACACATTATCGCGTTTTTAGTCGTCATTTCATCAGTATTTTGGCCACAAGAGAAAATGGCAACCCAGGATATGAACCAAGATTGCACATGACATCAAAATTATCTTGACTAGAGTTTGCAATGGATGATATTACTGTGAGATTCAAAAGAAGAAAAGTGAGAGACACAGCAGGAAAGAACAATCTGCAGGGAACTACAACGATGTACCTCTTAATGAATCTAAAACGCTCCAAGCAAGAACCCACGTGGAGTATGGTAATGTAAATCCTTCTAGCAGGATACGCAGTTCGATATAACATTAGCTTCACTTTCATGTTCTCTCGCAATATTCGAGAAGGGTCACGGACCACCTCTTTAACCTTTTCAAATTTCCCAGATATGTTCATTAACACACAGCTGATCCGATCTGCAGATTTAACAGGTTGTGTTTGGTTTTTGCTGCGAAACATTTCTTCAGTTTTTTCGCCTTGTAGTGAGAAAAACCTAGAATTTCCCATTGTTGCAAAGTGATTGTTTCAAAAAAATATCTTTCTCTATTAATGAAGCAGCATAATGCAGCAATATATTCACCGTGTCCCGACAGGGCTGCTTCACACTAACATTCACCTTCGATAACCTGTCTGTCACGGCCTGTCTGAAAAAAAATGAGATACCGCTGCTTATTAACGTTATACAGACGACATTTTCATATTACATAATTCTAGTAGACGTATTTTCACAACTTGCTTTGATTTTAAACGTATAAATTTTCTGATTAACACATGCTTTTCTTAAACGTTGGCTGGACACTTCCTCTCTCTACATTTCCTTTACTACGGACGCTGGTTACTGCTTTGGAGGTCTATGTCTTTCACCGTAGTGGCATACCTAAAATATGAAAAGTCGCATTTTACTTTCTCGTAGCATAACATAAATAAGGCTTGTAATATAGGACGCCATAGCCACGACAGACACTGGAATACAGTGCCCTCTCGGTCTCTTATTGATAAAGTTTTCCTCTAGTGCTGCTTGAGGCGGGAACTCGCTATCACAAATCCTACATTCGCACGCTCATGACGGATTAAAACTATGTCCCGGACAGAGACTCGAATCATGGACCTTTGCTTCTCGAAAGGCAAAGGTCCCAGGTCAGAGTTCTGGTCAAGAACGCAGTTTCAATTCGCGAGACACGAAAAACGGCAAAAATAATGAAGAAGGTAAAGTATAAATGTGACTCTAATCCAGGAACGAACAAATCCAAAGATAGAACGGAAAAGGAAAGGGTTTGAATGGTGATCACGGAAACACCCCGTACACATAAACAGAGAATCAGATTTTCTACAATAAGTGTTCCTTGTAGAATTATCTTATACAGTTGTCACGTGCTTGATATGTTGAGAATAAAATTTTACCTAATTTAAGCATCTATGTTATTATATTATTCCTGTTCCAAAATAAGAGTGTCGAATCAATTTCAGTTGTGAGCTTACAGGATGTAAAACTCAAGTGCACTGTGAGCCGTGCGTGGCTCGTGTTCGTGGCATATCTGGTTTGACATCCTGTTTTTACTGTACTACCACCTCGTTATGTTAATTTCAATTACTGGTGTCACTGAGTTGCCGCTGCCACGAGTGGTGATTGTTGCCGCTTATCGATATAAGCCCTGGCGTATTATCTTTGGTGACTGCTATTACTTCCCAGTTGTCATGTGTTCGGAGTTAGTTCGGATCTGCCAGTCAGTCGGCAGTGTTTGACTTAGGACGCGGCAGTTCAGTCGGGGAGCGGCTGCGGTGAGGTCCGGACAGCCATGACTTACCCGACCGTTGCGGATACATATCACTTGAGTCATGACCACTTTGGTTGGTCGTCGGTCGGTCGTCTTGCCGGATGACGTGTGTGTTGGCCGGCGATCGCTTATGGGTTGCCTGAGTGTGCCGACTCGTAATTCGTCCTTGTTATTGCACAGTCGCTGCCGTTAGTATTGTCTAGTCCTTCGTGGAAGTGTTCGTGAAACTGTGTGTAGCTTGTGATGTCGACTGCTCGGTTATGTTCGTGCTGTATCAGTGCTGATGTGTGGCAGTCGGTTGGTTGCTGTGGATCAGCCAGGAAATCTCTGCGCGGCGCAGTGGGCCAGGCCCGCTGGCGGTCTCTACGCAGTGTCGGAGTGTGTGGGAGCTGTTCCGATTGCTACGAGGTTCGTGGTTGACCAACCCAGGACATCAAAGTTGAGTGGTGATTTAATTACTGAAGCCAGACTGTTCAGATTGTACCGTTGGTTTTCATGGTTGACTGTTGAGGGTATTCCCGTGAGCAGCAGCGAGTGATCGAGTTGGCGAAGGTTTGGCCACCATCCTGTGGAGTTTAGCAGTATTTTGGATATTTGGAGTCCAAGTGCATCAGCGGCATTTTCTGCCTTGTCGCCGTCAGCGTTCCGTTCGCCTGCCCTGCCCTCTGACGTAAAATTCATGCAGTGTCTTTCCCTCACCGTGTTGTCGCTGTCCAACACGTGTGTGTAGTTTTGACAGCTTATGCATGCTTGGTTGCTGGCGGCTACGCCTTTTACGTTTTGGCTTTGGTGTTCCTTGTGCACCGGTCGGGTGGAAAGCAAGTTGTCTTGTCGGTGGGTCCGCTGACTTTCTCTTGGTTCGGTTGCCGGTGGATCAGATACAGTTGGGCCGACTAGCTGTCTCCCCTAAGCGAACGTTAGTATTGTAAGTGCAGACCGACCCCCGGAAACTTCTGAGCGCCGCTGGCTGTAATGCCTTTTCTTATTAGTGTTTGATTCTGTATTTTAATGGCTTATAGCCCATGGTTTGAATTTGTGTGCTTTTAGTTGGGTTTTAAACCATGGGCCTTCAGCCGCTTTAAAATTTAAATTCCTTACTTGTTAACTCTTAGATTGTTTGGGACTTCAGCCTGTGTAAAATATTGTTGAAAGATAAAGCTATGGGCCTTCTACCTACTAAAAATTATTTTAGTTGTTTTAAGTAATCGGCCGTCAGCCGTTTTCAAATTATAGTTCTTGTCTTTCAAGTATCAGACTGTGTGGGGCCTTCAGCTAATTGAAGATTAGGCCTTCTGCCTTGTGTTTTGTTTTTTAAATTACACTACTGGCCATTAAAATTGCTACACTATGAAGATGACGTGCTACAGACGCGAAATTTAACCCACAGGAAGAAGATACTGTGATATGCCAATGATTAGCTTTTCAGAGCATTCACACAAGGTTGGTGACACCTACAACGTGCTGACATGAGGAAAGTTTCAACCGATTTCTCACCAGCGTTGCCTGGTGACACGTTGTTGCGATGCCTCGTGTAAGGAGGAGAAATGCGTACCATCACGTTTCCGACTTTGATAAAGGTCACATTGTAGCCTATCGCGATTGCGGTTTATTGGATCGCGACATTGCTGCTCGCGTTGGTCGAAATCCAATGACTGTTACCAGACTATGGAATCGGTGGCTTCAAGAGGGTAATACGGAACGCCGTGCTGGATCCAAACGGCCTCGTATCACTAGCAGTCGAGATGACAGGCATCTTAACCACATGGCTGCAACGGATCGTGCAGCCACGCCTCGATCCCTGAATCAGCGGATGGGGACGTTTGCATGACAACAACCATCTGCACGAACAGTTCGCCGACGTTCACAGCAGCATGGACTATCAGCTCAGAGACCATGGCTGCGGTTACACTTGACGCCGCATCACAGACAGGAACGCTGGAGATGGTGTACTCAACGACGAACCTGTGTGCACGAATGGCGACTCGTCATTTTTTCGGATGAATCGAGGTTCTGTTTACGGTATCATGATGGCCGCATCCGTTTTTGGCGACATTACGGAGAACGCAGATTGGAAGCGTGTATTCGTCATCGCCATACTGGCGTATCACCCGGCTTGATGGTATGGGGTGCCATTGGTTATACGTCTAGTCACCTCTTGTTCGCGCTGTCGGCACCTTGAACAGTGGACGTTACATTTCAGATGTGTTACGACCCGTTGGTCTACCTTTCATTCGATCCCTGAGAAATCCTACATTTCAGCAGGATAATGCACGACTGCATGTTGCAGGTCCTGTACGGGCCTTTCTGGATACAGAAGATGTTCGACTGTTGCTCTGGCCAGCACATTCTCCAGATCTCTCACCAATTGAAAACGTCTGGTGAATGGTGGCCGAGCAACTGGCTCGCCACAATACGCCAGTCACTACTCTTGATGAGTATTACGTTATGTTGAAGCTGCATGGGCAGCTGTACCCGTGCACGCCATCCAAGCTCTGTTTGACTCAATGCCCAGGCGTATCAAGGCCGTTATTACGGCCAGAGGTGGTTGTTCTGGGTACTGATTTTTCATGATCTATGTACCCAAATTGCTTGAAAATGTAACCACATGTCAGTACTAGTATAATATATTTGTCCAATGAATACCCGTTTATCATCTGCGTTTCTTCTTGATGTAGCAATTTTAATGGCCAGTAGTGTAATTTTACCTGCAGTCTTAAATCATGGGCCTTCAGCCGTCTTTAAATTAACTTGTTTTCCTCTCAAGTGTTACATTTGTTGGGCCTTCAGCCAAGTTATAGAACTTACTTACGTGAGGCCTTCTGCCTTCTAAATATTCTGAGTCTGAATTTTAAGTTAATTTCTTTCAGCCGTTTTTAAATTTAAGTGGTTGTGCCCTTAAGGCATTTGATAGTGTGGCCTGTTCAGCCGATACCGATGTTCAAAACAATTTTTACTGTATTGTTTGGACAACTAAATAAAGTTATATGTTTTTAAGTGTAACTGACAGCCCCTTTTGGCCCCTTTTCACAATTCCAACTACCTGTTCTGCCCTGCGGACTCAAGCAGGGTGTTACACACTGATACAAGAGAAAAGGCGTAAGAATCGTAATCTGTGGAAAACAACCAGAAGTAGGCATAACAAGGCAAGACAAGTATTGAGTCGTTAGGGAATATTTTCCATGCTGCTTTACGGATTCATAGAGTGAAAAAGTTGTAGATCACACTGATTTGAAATATAAGCAACAGCAGGATGTAATGCTACTCTGAGGTTAAGTGATTGACGCAACAGAAGAAGGCGTGGCAGGAATCATCAATCGAGACGCAAGACTGATGATTTAATCTATGTAGAGTGCTGTGGGGACATACGAAGATTATGTGTCATGCAGCAACTGTCTGGGTGATATTTTATATCACAGCATCTGGCTGTAAGTAATGATCCAAGTGAACATGAGTAGACCACATTAAACCGTTAATTTTTGTAATTTTTAATATGTGATGCTAAATACAGTTGATCCTTAACAGGCGTGAGAGGATTACCTTTAATTTTGATCCATTAACACGACGCCTACTAGGTCATTCAAATAATAACTTAAGCAAATGTTGTTTTGGGGTCAGTACTACAACAAAATGAATGAACTCTAAAATTATTAAGTTCTTTAAAAGTCTGGGTTAATTCTGACTGGAAATAAATAAGTGATGCATCATAATTATTTGTCGACAGGCTTTAAAACAACAATTTAGATTTAGTATCGCATCACTCTTTATCAATGCTGCATTCATGATACTGCAAGAGATACAGAAGTTCTGCTTTTGACCGCTGTACCGATCATTTAATCTATTGTGTTTTAATGGGATAATTATAATTTTTGGAAATTTATTTTTGTCATTTCCGATAAAAGAAAATGTTAGAAGAGCTTTCAGATCTGTTGAACAGATTCGAGACAACCGCGAACCGTATTCGACCTTCCCTGCAGGAAGTTAACCTTGAGTCAGTTGTTATGGTACGGTCTGAATCGAGGTATACCACGTTATTGTTTTCAGTTTTCGGCTTTGCTACATTCATAACGGAAAAGGAGCGTTTATATTTTTTTCATAGACAATTGTTCATAACGTTTGCCTCCTTCACTAAATCCAAAACACTAAAGGAGAATTCATATTTTTCATAAAAAATTGTTCATCATATTTTTCCTGCAGAATATAATTTAATGTTGAAATTTAACACATATCCAGCATTGCACTAAAGTAAATTAGATAAGCTCTTTTCTATATCAACTGTTGTTAGCCACTAGTGGCTATTTGTTCACCTATAAAAGCAACGCTTAGAAATATTAAAGAATGGTGTTACATAACGGTTATTTAATAGAGCTCCAATGTAATAAAAGACTTCAATAGTATTATTTAAAATGATCGCTCTAACATTGCCAACTCCAATACAAACGGCGTGTATTAACGAGCCAGCGCATGCTCCCGTGAAACACAATGCTGTCTAAAGTGAAACATTTCTTTCACTTCCTAAGTGAAGTCGATAAATGTATATACCATTAGCCTTAAATGCTGTTTACTGCTTTATCTACTACAAACAATTGATTTTGTAGGTATTAACATATTCCTCCGGTAAGTATGAATACCATTTCTGTGGAATCAATTTTTCACTCTTCAGCGGAGTGTGAGGTGATATGAAGCTTTCAGGTAGATAAAAACTGTGTGCCGGACAGAGACTTGAAGTCTGGACCTTTGAATTTTGCGTACAAGTGCTCCACAGACTGATCTACCTAAGCACAGTTCCAGACCCGTCCTCACAGCTTCATTTCCACCACTACCTCAGCTCCTACCTTCCAAAACCAGTTTTAACCTAACAGAAGTTTCATACCAGCGCACGTACGGCTGCAGAGTGAAAACTTCATTCTGTAAACATCTTCCAGGCTATGGCCAAGCCATGTCCCCGCTATAACCGTTCTTTCAGGAGTGCTTGTCCTGCACATTTTGCAGGAGACCTTCTGTGAACTTTGAGAGGTAGGAGGTGAGGTCCTGGTGGATGTAGCTTGGGTAGATCAGTGAGCACTTGCCTGCGAAAGGCAAAGGTCTCGAGTTTGTGTCTCGATCCGGCACAGACTTTTAATCTGCCAGGGAGTTACCATTTTTATGGTTCTAAGTCTCTAAGCTTGAGAAATCAGCGAACAACTGCGTAATAGTCACTGCTAAATATTCATATATTTGCAGATGCTCTTTGAGACTCTAGTCTTCTCAGCATTCATCTTGTGTTTAGCATTTCGCGCCTGTGGAGAGACTGAGAACTTTAGAAATTGACCACTTGAGAAGAGCATGTAGAATTTTCCGACTTGACCGTGTAAGAAACGTAGAAACAAGAAAAAGGACGCAGATTCATTATAGCATTATGACTAGAATAGGAGAGAGACAGGAAGCTTGGTTAGGGTATGTTAAGAGAACGAAAAAACAAGTGGCCAGAGAGAACACTTCACGACAATCTCCCGGAAGGAAAAGACGAGTAAGTCCTTGAAAAAGTATCTAAGGAGTATCAAAGGGGGGATGGAGAGTGGAGAAATAGAAGAGGATGAGGAAAAAATGGAAAGATCGAGGCGTTTACGGACAGAGTTGGGAATGCGGCGACGCTGTACAAGTCATGTAGCAAGGAGAATATTAACCGCTTACAGTCCACTTATTGGATGACTTGTGAGGTATGCAAATGATGAAAAGAGGTTATGAACTTACTTGCATGTGGGGGGCATATTATTTCCTCTGTTTTTATTGGTTTTTGTAATTAGAGGGATAATGCTGACATTCGTAAATATTTGTTTTAGATCAATAAGAATGACTTCATGAACGAGATGGTAGATGGTAGATGATGTCTGGCTGATAGTGTAAAGAGCTTATGGAAAGTGGTTAGAGCAGAGCACACAGAAGGAGATGATGTACATACTATTTGTATCGTTTCAAACACTTAATTTGTAACTGATGGTAGTCTGTGCAAAAAAGTGTCAATAGAACCAGTCACAGAAACGTCTAATACGACGCAGCAGGCAGGGTAAACTGTTTGCCTGTGCTTGAAAAAGTATTTCAAGAAATTCGTGAAAGTGACTTTTGTACTATAGTGGTTGCAAATGTGGATTTATACGGGAAATGTCTTCCTCCTTACGGAATATATTTACTAACAGATTCCCTACAGTTGTTTTTCAGCACAGTTTTTGTGCTCCTTCACTGGTATCAATATTTACCATTTACCACACCGTAAGTCATGGTGAGCTTAGAAATACATAATAAACTGAGCAGTTTTATTGATTACTATTCCAAAAGAAGGCGTACAGATACGCATTTCATAGTTACGCTGCATAAGACATTTCGTTGCTTAAAGTGTTAAAGAAAATTAACTACGTGCAACATGCTTACAAACACTGAACTCACTAGCACAGGCTTTAATTCTCATATTTTATTTTCACAAGTAAAGAACACACATTGTTGTACGTACCTGATCTATTATCATCTGCCCAAACATGCAGAAAGCTCCGGATTCGCACAAAAGACAAGGGAGCGAAAGTATGGTCTGCAGCACGGCGTGTAAGCTCTTCTCATTATGTAACAGCTGTAAACACAAACGCTTTGAAAAGCAGACAACGCCTGATTCCGAGACACACAACAAAACGATATTCTAATAACAAATGTTAAAGTAGCCTCCAATCTACCACAAACTGTCGTCATTCATGAGTCACAAAATACAAACAAACTTGAGCGTATGTAATCAGCTTCGAATCTGCCAAGGTACAAAGACGAAAAGAGTAGAAATAAGCGTTCGCGAATGCGCATTTGACCAGTGTGACTTACATTAGAGCGTAGTTTCCACATCATATTTATTTCGAGCTCTGGAGACTAGCTCAATGGATGACTTTCAAAGGCTACATTAAAAGCAAACTGATTGAAAAGAGAGTAATACATTTAAAGAAAATGTATATGGTAACAGAGGTAAGAAATATTCTAGGTTTACGACCGAAGGGGGTGAGATATGAAGAGAAACGTCAGTCAACGGTGCACTAGTCGAGGGGCAGAAAACGACAGCGGTACAACTATCTCCCTCTCCTCTAGAAAAAAATATTATATCGAAAACCTATCTCACACCCTACCACAACCACAAAGACATACATATCGATGAAGCATGTCTAAGCATGTCTGAAGAAATGCAAATAATCTGACGTGTACTGACTAGAAGCAAAAGAGCACCCAGAGCAACTTCCTCTTACATCTCAAAAGTATTTCGCCATTGGCAGCTGATCTCCTTACAGCTGAAATGCTCCACGAGTCCAGTAGCACAGTAATTTCAATATGTAATGTTTATTCTGTTACCACCCTCTGTCAAAACCTTCTATGAATATGAATATAGGAAGTATTAGAAAGTATCTGAAATCACTTGCATGGCAGGTTCCTCTAAACACAATTTCACAATAGTTTTTAGCTAAGTTTGTAAAAAATTGACTTTAATTTCGTCTATCTCTCTCTTACTATGAGTTCTCCAGCACCCCCCCCCCCCCCCTACCCCACTTTCAGTTCCAATTACGAGTACAATTTGACGTCATTAGTTTATATAGTTTTACACAACTTACCAATACTTAGTACCAGTCCATAATTATTGCTCGCTATGCCACATATAATCTCCACAACCAATAACTCTGCACAGTTTCATTAAAATGTATTTTTGGGTCATCAGTCTTCTGATCAGTTTGAAACGACCGCCATGAATTACCATCCTGTGACAACCTCTTTGTCTATGATTATCACCTGCGCCGATCGTCCTAAATTATTTGTTGAATTTAACGTAATCTCTGTCTTCTGCCACAGATTTTACCTGCAGCTCCTTCAAGTACCATGGAAGCAATTCCCTGATTTTTAATACATCTCGTATCATCCTGTCCCTTCTTCTTGTCAGCATTTTCCCTACATTCCTTTCCCAGCCAATTCTGCAGAGAACCTCGTCATTTCCTAACTTATCAGTCCATCAAATTTTCAACATCCTTTTATGTGATCTTATCTCCTCTTTTCCGGTTTCTCCACGGTCCGTGATTCATTTCCGTATAACTCTGCACTCTACACATACACACAAATTCCTTCAAATTATTAAGGGCGATGTTGGGTACTGAGAGGATTCTTTTGGCCAGAAATGGCCACTGAGCCTTTCTCAGTCTGCTTTTTATGTCCACCTTGCTTTATCCATCACCGGTTAGTTCGCTGGAAAGATAGCAGAATTCTTTTACTTAGTCTGTTTCTTAGTCCCCAAGTTTGATGTTAACTTTATCGCTAGTGTTATTCCTACTACTCCTCATTACTTTCGTTTTTCGTCGATATACTCTCCAAGCATAGTGAGTGCTTGGTAGTCGGTTAACCGTTCAAGAGGTGTATAATTTTCCTCACTTTCACTGAGGATACCAATGTCATCAGTGAATCTTATCACTGATATCCTTTCACCTTGAAATTTAATCATACTCCTGAACGTTTCCCTTAAATCAATCATTGCCTCTCCGCTATACAGATTGAACAGCTGTGAAGGAAGACTACGCCACTATCCTAAACTCTTTCTAATCCCACCACTTCGTTGTAACTACTTCCTCTGGTTATTTTACATGTACGTTGGCCGTCTTTCCCTGTAGCTTACACCTATTTCCTGAGCATTTTGAACGTCTTGCACCATTTTCCACTGTCGAACGCTTTTTCTAGATCGACAGATCTCATGAAAATTTCATGCTTTTCTTAAGGCTTCTCTTCATTATCACGCGAAACGTAGAACTGTATCTGTGGTGACTTTACCTTTCCAAAAACCGATCGAAGAAACCTTCGTACTTTTCCATTCTTCAGAATATTGTTATTATTGTCAGCAACATGTATGCAAGAGCTTTTGAACCGGTTATTTGGTAGTTCTCGCACTTAGATGCCCTTACTACCTACAGTGTGCTGATGATAACTTCTCCGAAAGTCTGATGGTATGTCTCCGGAATCATAGATTCTACAAACCAACATCAATAGTGTTTTGTTTGACATTTCCCCAAATAATTCTAGAAATTTAGAAGGAATATTGTCTATACCTTGTGCCTTATTTGACAGCAAGCCTTCCACAGCTCTATTGAACGCTGAGTGACACTGGATCCCCCATGACTGCTACATCGACTCTCATTTCTTCTTCCATCGCGTCGTCTGACAGTTCCTCCCTCATCTTCTGTGTACTTCTATCACCTCTTCCGTCACCTCTTCCTTCCCCCCTCCCCCTTTGGAAATGTGTTGCCACGTTGGATTAATCGCGTTCTTGTTCCACTAGGTTGATGATCCTGTGCGGATACGCTCTCATTCACGCGAACAGCTGCTCGAAACGTACACTGTGTCATTGACCCAAGCTGATGTGGGCAGTATTATGCAAAGGGAAACACTCATCTGTACTGCCACTGGACATGTATTGGTAATCGAATGCATTCCGATACCTGTGTACTATGTCAGACTTAATGAGGACATCTCCATCCATTTAAACTTGATTTGTTCCTTGACAGCATCTTCCAGCAGGATAACTGTCCATGTCAAAGGGCCATAATCACGGCACGTTGCCTTGAGGAGCACGCCAGTGAACTCACATTGAATTTTTACCACATAATGTGCACGATCTGAACTATGGCACACATCGGGGATGCTGTTGGGCTCCAACTCTGTTCCAGAAACCGCCTTGTTGGAGGTGCATAAAACAATGTTTGTTGTGCATTATTACAAAAACTTGATAATATACACATTATCAAATTTCTGTAATAATTCACAACAAACATTGTTCGATGCACCCCAACAAGAAATGTGTGTGCATTTAGTAGTGATGGAAACAACCGAACTGTAACAACAGGGGCCACAGCAGGCGCCCAGAGCTGTAACTAGGGTATAGTCAGATTGATTACATTTGTTAATCGTAGACTGTGTCACCGTTGCTGCCTGGTGAGTTGGTATAGTGGTTGTGGCTTTCTTTTATTCATCAGTCTTGTGACTGATTTGATGCGGCCTGCAACGAATTCCTCTCCTTTGCCAACCTGTTTCTCTCAGAGCAAAACTTGTAACCTACGTCCTCAATTATTTGGGGAACGTATTTCAGTCTCTGGCTCCCTCCACAGTTTTTGCCATCTACAGCTCCTTCCAGTACCATGGAAGTCATTGTCTGATGTCTTGACAGATGTCCTATCATCCCGTCCCTTCTCCTTGTCAGTGTTTTCCACATATTCGTTTCCTCCCGGATTCTATGCAGAACTTATCGGTCCTTACCTTATCAGTCCATCTAATTTTCAACATTCGTCTATAGCACCACAGCTCAAATGCTTCGATTCTCTTCTGTTCCAGTTTTCTATGTTTTCAGTACCAAGCAATGCTGTACTCCAGACGTACATTCTCAGAAATTTCTCCCTCAAATTATGGTGTCTTTACCTTTCGTAAAGCCAAACTGATCATCATCTAACACACCCTCAATTTTCTTTTCCATTGTTCTGTGTGTTATTCTTATCAGCAACTTAGATGCATGAAGTGTCAAGCTGATTGCGCGATAATTCTCATACTTGTCAGCTCTTCCAGTCTTCGGAACTGTGTGGATGATATTTCTGTGAAGGTCAGAAGGTATACCACCAGTTTCATACATTCTACACACCAACGTCAGTAGTCGTTTTGTTGGTACTTTCCCAAAGGTTTTAGAAATTCTGATGGAATGTTGTCTATCCCTTCTGTCTTATTTGATCTTAAGTCCTCCAAAGCTCTGATAAATTCTGATTCTAAAACTTGATCCCCTATCTCTTCTAAATCGATTCCTGTTTCTTCTTCTATCACATTAGACATATCTTCCCTCTCATAGAGGCCTTCAACGTACTCTTTCTACCTATCCTCTGTCTCCTCTGCATTTAACAGTGGAATTTCCCTTGCCTTTAGTGTTCTTTAGTGTTGTTTTAACTTTCCTGTACGCTGCATCAGTCTTTCCGACAATCATTTCTTTATCGACTTTTTTACGTTTTTCATGCAGCCATTTCGTCTTAGCTTCCCTGTACTTCCTATTTGTTTTTTATTCCTCAGCGACTTGTATTTCTGTCTTCCTGAATTTTCCTGAACATTTCTGTACTTCCTTCTTTCATCGATCAACTGAAGTATTTCTTCTGTTACCCATATTGTCTTCGCAGCATACTTCTTTGTACGTTTGTTTTGCTTTCCATCTTCTGTGATGTCCTTTTTAGAGGTGTCCATTCCTCTTGCACTTTATTGCCTACTGAGCTAGTCATTATTGCTGTATCTATAGCCTTAGAGAACTTGAAGTGTATCTCGTCCTCCCTTAGTACTTCCATATGCCATTTCTTTGCGTATTGATTCTTCCTGACTGATCTCTTGAACTTCAGCCTAATCTGCATCACTACTACAGTGTGATCTGAGTCTATACCTGCTCCTGAGTACCCCTTACAATCCAGTACCTGATTTCTAGAATCCAGTACCTGATTTCTGAATCTCTTACTGACCATGATGTAATCTTAGTGAAATCTTCCTGTGTCACCCTGTTTTTATCCAAATATACCTCCTCCTATTGTGATTCTTGAACAGAGTATTTTCTATTACGAGCTGAAACTTATTACAGAGCCAATTACTCTTTCTCCTAGCTCTTTCCTTGTCCCAAGCCTATATTCTGCCATAACCTTTTGTCCTACTCCTTCCCCAAATACTGCATTCCAGTCCCTCATGATTACTAGATTTTCATCTCCGTTTACATGCTGTATTACCCTTTCAATATCCTCATATACATTCTGTATCTGTTCATCTTCAGCTTACAACATTGGCATGTAGACCTGAAATTCGTTGTCGCTGTCGGTTTGATGTCGATTCTCAGAAGAACAACCCTATCACTGCACTGCTCACTGTGACACACTGTTTGCCCTACCTTTCTATTCATAACGAATCCTACTCCCACTATACCATTTTCTGGTGCTGTTGATATTACCCTATACACATCTGGCCACAAATCCTTGTCTTCTTTCCATTTCGCTTCACTGACTCCTACTATATCTTGACTGATGCTTTGCATTTCCCTTTTCAGATTTTTTAGTTTCCCTAGCACATTTAAGCATCTGAAACTCCACACCTCGGCTCATAGAACGTTATCCTTTCATTGGTTATTCAATTTTTTTCTCATGGTAACCTCTCCCTTGGTAGTCCCCTCCTGGAGATCCGAATGGGGGACTATTCTGGAATCTTTTGCCATTGGAAGAGATCGTCATGACACTTTTTCAGTTACAGGCCAAATGTCCTCTTGATACATCTTACGTGTCTGTAATGCAGCGTTTTCCATTGCCTTCTGCATCTTTATGCCATTGACCATTACTGATTCTTCTGCCTTTAGGAGCAGTTTTTTGCACCCCTAGAACAAGTGACTGCCCTGAACCTCTGTCCACTTCTTCGCCCTCTTTGACAAGGCCGTTGGCAGAATGAGAGTCACTTCTTATGCAAGAAGTCTTCAGCCACCAATGGTGGTAATTAATCATACTTTAAGTGCTGGTGGGTTTCAAACCTGGGACCAAGGACGCTTTGATTGCTAATCAAAGACGCTATCTTATCTCATTTTGTACATTATTGTTCGTTGCTTTTCTTCAGGGTGGACGTCCCAAGACGCCCATTCAGGTTCATTATTGATCCGTTCACTCAATTTTTTATTACAGAGGTCAGCTTACCATCTGACCGAACACGCTGAGCTACCTCGCCGGTGACCCCTATTCCACAGAACACCAGGCTACAAAACATAGAAATGATCAGTTACAGCTAATACACTGATTCCCTGGTGGTGATTATGCAAAAGGGACCAAGAATGTCCATACCGATCACCTGGAATAGTCTCTCTGTCTGTCACCTCTGAAATAGGATTCACTGACAAATCAGCTCTGCTCTTTGAGTAAAAGAAATGTGGTTCTTTATGTAGCACTCCAAATCTTGCTTTCTTGTCTTCCACCAATAATTTTCTGCACTCCAGTGGTCTGAGGCACATCGTCTAATAAGTCTTGCCCAACTAGAATCGTAAGACTGTGTCGGTGACTTGTTCAGCAAAGTTACTAGCACACCTTTGTAGTGACCACATTTTGTTTGATGCACAACACTCTGTCATTAGAGTTGAGTAGTACTTGCTTCATGAACTGCTGACAGGTTGAGTCAGCAGCTTGAGCTTTCAACACTTACAGCAATACATTGTGCAATGCATCCTTTCTGACTCAGTCTATCCACATTACCATGAGACATTCCAGGTTGATGTACACCCTCAAAACCAAATTTGCTTTGCTGTGAAGCCCAGTAGGTCAAGTGAGCAGTTACATTGCTGTGTGATCCGTTTTGAAATTAAAACATTGGCTTAAAGGTAACAATGATCTCAGAAAATCACAATAGCGTTTTCTTTGCTATAGCTAAATAATTCTTCTCCACATTATTGAGTTGTCTATAACTGTAGGCTACTGGGCGTTCTTTATCACCTATCTCTTGGCTCAAACTACACCTTAGGGCGTGGCTATTAGAATCACGTAATCTGTTCCCAGTAGTCTGGGAAAGAGAAGACAAAATCAGTTGTCAGTACATTCTTTAACGCCACAAGGCTGCTTTGCAATCGATTGTCCATCGAAATTTTTCTCCCTTCCTTAGTAAATGCATAAGGGTTCTTGCAGCATCTGTAAATTTTGGAATAAATTTTCTATAGACATTAGCGCTACTGAGAAGTGAATGTAATTCCTTTTCTGTAGCAGGAGTTTGGAAACTGTTTGTGGCTTCCTCAAATTATGTGTCAGTTCTTACACCATCGCCGGTCAGAGTGGCCGTGCGGTTCTAGGCGCTACAGTCTGGAACCGAGCGACCGCTACGGTCGCAGGTTCGAATCCAGCCTCGGGCGTGGATGTGTGTGATGTCCTTAGGTTAGTTAGGTTTAATTAGTTCTAAGTCTAGGCGACTGATGACCTCAGAAGTTAAGTCGCATAGTGCTCAGAGCCATTTGAACCATTTGAACCATACACCATCCTGGCCAAGAATATGGTCATTGCACATTGTCACTTTCGTGAAATAAGGGTAGGTCACACTGCATTTAACTCTTCGAATACCTCTCATATAGCAACATGTGCTCATGGATGTTTTCGGAAAATGCATTGCCATCCAGGTGTACCACGTATTCTTTGGGTAGCACCCGATCTAATAGGCACTAGAAAGTTGCCAGTCTGTTTATCAAACCAAATGAGATCTGACAATAATGATAGTGTACAGATGTAGCTGTAAACACTGTTTTGAGTCGCTTCTCCAGTGCTACCTCTAATTTGTGGTACCCAGTTTGGGAATCTGTGATGGAAAAATGACATCACTGCCCTAGATGGGCCAAGGTTTTATCATGATAGGCACTAGATAAGCATCCTTAACTGTCTGTTGGTTTCACTATCTTTAGCTGCAGTAGATCCTGTAAGCTTTACTACTATTTGAGGACATTTTTGGTATTATGATTAAAGGTGCTCCTCGACAAGTAGTGCAATCCTCTATAATTCCGTCACAGAGCTGCTGATTAATAAGCTCCTCGATCACTGGTTATAAATGGTGTGGAAATCCGTATAGTTCTTTGTACACAGGCGACTCGTTCCCAATGGGAATACTATGCTGCACTAGTAGCTTAGCTTGCGATGGTCCAGATAGGTTGAATACATCCGTGCATTCTTCCAATAACTTTTCCACATTCGCCCAGTCACATTGATTCGAAGAGACATCTTCCTCATCACTGTAGTGTAACTATGAGAGACGGTTCTGGTTTCGACTATTCTAAACTGAAATACCTACTCAAATCTTCTTCTGTCGTTATTATTATGCATGGCTATATAGACTAGCCATCGAAATATATAAACATGGGGATAATTTTAACAGAAAAGAAGAAACCATGCATCTCCATGACATGTGGACTGTGGCGCTACAGACTCGATGAGAAGTTTTATCTTTGATGTACTATGATCGATAGTTAAAAAATTTTTTATCTTTGACAAAGTTTATCTCTGCTATCATGTGAAATCCAGACCAAGCCCACTTTCCACGGTATTTAGGCCGCTCTTCGACGTCCGACTCGTCAGCAGGCACGACTCATCACAGCCAGGAGCACCTCTGAAGATGTCCAACGTTGCCTTGAACGAAACTTCAGGGACTGAAGATTTCCGCGGACCACAGCCATACGATCTGGAAGAATTCTCAGCAGCTGATACTAGAATGTCTTTCTACATACATCTCATCCATACCAACACTTTTAACTTACTCTTAACACACTTTATCCTGTTCTCATTAATAAGCCTCGCTGTTTTGTAAGAATCTGCCTTAGGTGCTATATTGTTTATTTTTATTAATTTATTGTGCATCATGGTCAAAAAGTCCATTAGCGACTGGGTACACATTAATTGTTTCAGCCGGTGCACTCCCATTAAAATGTTATGAATCAGTTTCCTGCTATCTTGCTCAGCATGAGTTGCAAAACTTTAGATTGAAACATCCAAATAACGATTCTAATTCAGTTCTCCTATCTGCATCTTTGAAGAAATCTACATTGAAATCTCCACAAACTGCTTACTGTTTCTTCTTGTCTGACAGGTAGCAGTGCAATGTATCTAGATTTCGCATAAACAGATGACTGTTTCCTAAAAGGGTTTGTTGTCTGTTACAATTGTCAGAGAAGTATTCTGCAGTAACAACTCACAGACACATCCCTCTAGGTTCTGATCAACACAAAAATCATTTGTTTCAATATTTTTGACTTTGTATTAAACTTTTATTGCTTTTTCCCTCTTCCTCCTATCTAATTCGAGATATACCATTTCTAATTCTGCTTTAATAGCCCTAATCTTTCTTCCCTGTTCCACAATTTTCTCTTGTCGAGTACATAATCTACAACTGCGTGGAAGAGCCTCATCACTTTTTTTAAATTCCCTATTATTATCTCCCCAGTGAAACACCAACACACAGTGCTGACATGTTTGTCCTATACCAATTAATCTATAACATCACATTTGTCATAGATGACGCTACCCTCACAGTAAACTACAACGCATTACAACAAACTTAAACTGTTATAAAGTAATAATTGGTAAAAATTCTACCTGTCACAGAGTTGTGCAACTAAATTCCAGGCGTCAAGCAGACAAAGAATAACATGACAGATGTTCGTTGAATGTCCGTAGCACAAGACACGAAGTGAATGAAAACTAAAAAGCACTGTATTTTTAACAACAATCTGAAACTGGTGCTATCAGGAAATTAGGCTAACCACTGTAACAACCACAGAACAACATGTAACAAATAGACGGTGGGCAAAAGTTAACACTGGCTTCTAAACACATCCCGGATATTCACTGAACGTCGGTTTTCAACCAGTGAGTATGTAAAACTAAGGAAAACTCTAAAAAGCACAATATTCAGATTAGATTAGATTTACTTTCATTCCAATTGATCCATAGGATGTGGAACATGTCTGGAAAACAATAATACATGACAAATATTTACAACTGAATCAAATCACATGTCCCAAGTGGAATGGTCGTCATTTTTTTAAATGAACACGATATGAAAGAATCATTTTACAGACCCTAAGGCACTGAATTTAAAATGAAAAAGTTTTTTATTTATAAGGCAATAACCATGTAATAGAACTAGTGTAATACTTATTTAAAATGAACACATTTCTGCACTGAAATGGTGGAGAAGTTATAAGTTATATTGTATTTACACACACACACACACACACACACACACACACACACACACAAATCAGTTGGTTCTACTGAGAAATTCATCAATGGTGTAGAAGGAGTTAGCCACCAATAAATCCTTTAGGCTTCTCTTAAACTGAATTTCATTGGTTGTTAAGCTTTTTATGGCTGCTGGCAAGTCATTGAAGATGTGTGTTCCTGAGAATACACACCTTTTTTTGCAAGAGTAAGTGACTTTAAATCCTTGTGAAGATTATTCTTATTTCTTGTATTGATTCCATGAAATGAGCATTTGGTTTGTCAAAGTGATATATTTTTAATGACAAATTTCGTTAAGGAATAAATATATTGGGAAGCAGTAGTTAGTATCCCTAGTTCCCTAAACAGGCTTCTGCAGGATGTTCATGAGTTCACACCACATATAACTCTTACTGCACGTTTTTGTGACGGAAAACTTTAGCTTGGCTTGATGAATTACCCCAAAAAGTAATCCCATATGACATTATGGAATGAAAGTAAGCATAGTATACCAGCTTTTTCATTTTTATACCCCCTATGTCTGACAATTCGCATTGCAAATAGAGATTTATTAAGATGCTTCAGCAGTCCTGTGGTGTACTCCTCATAGTTGAATTTATTATGAAGCTGTAATCCCAAGAATTTAACACTGTCCACTTCTTCTATCTGCTTGTAATCGTATGTTAAGCATATACTCATGGGACACCCCTTACATGTTCTGAACTGCATGTAGTGCGTTTTTTTTTTTTTTTTTTTTTAAGTTTAGTGACAAAGAAATGGCTAGAAACCAGTGATTAATGTCAACAAATATTTTATTAGCCAATATTTCTAAGACTACACTTGATTTGCTATTTATTGCAATGTTTGTATCATCAACAAACAAAACGAACTTGATATCTGGTAATGTTACTGGTGAAAGGTCATTGATATACACAAGAAAAAGTAAGGGCCCTAAAATGGAACCTTGTGGGGACCCCACATGTAATTAGTTCCCAGCTGAATCATCCCTGATAGCCTAATACAAGTCTCTTTCCTAATAACACCCTTTGTTTCCTGCCAGAGATATAAAATTTGAACCATTTTGCAGTACTTCCTGTTACACCATAATATTCTAATTTACTTAAAAGGATATTGTGATTTACACTGTCAAATGCCTTTGACAGATCACAAAATATGCCAGTTGTCTACAATTTTTGTATAATGAATTAAGCACATTTCACTGTAAGTGTAGATGGCCTTCTCAGTATCAGAACCCTTTAGAAATCCGAACTGAGACTTTGACAGTATGTTATTTGAGATAAGATGGTTATAAAGCCGATTGTACATTACTTTTCCTAAAATTTTTGAGAATGCTGGCAAAAGTGAAATTGGACGGAAATTTGACACTGTTCCTTTATCTCCCTTCTTAAACAGTGGTTTAATTTCAGCATATTTCAACCATTCAGGAAATATTCCACTGATAAACCACTGGTTACACAGATAGCTTAATGTGTTACATAATTCAGAATCACATTCTTTAATTAACATTGTTGATATTTCATCATACCCACTAGATGTTTTTGATTTTAAAGATTTTATGGTGGACATTATTTCTGCTGGGGTAGTTAGGGTCAAATTCATATTATGCAAGTTACTTTAAATGCCTGGTGTGTGGTATTCCACAGTAGCATCTACAGAATTTGACACCCCCATCTGTTCAGTAACAGTTATAAAACGTTTGTTAAAAAGTTCTGCAACACTACCCACATCCGTCGCCAATGTATCATTTACTCTTAATGCTATCTGTCCCCTTTCATGACTGGTTCTACCAGTCTCCTCCTTCACTATATCCCATATTGTCTTTATTTTGTTATCTCATACGACTATCTTTTCCTTGTAATATATTTGCTTTGATGTCCGTATTACAGTCTTTAATATTTTGCAGTATTTCTTGTAATGTGCTATAGCATCAACATCAGAAGTGTTTCGGATTGACAGATATAGTTTTCTTTTTGTTTTACAAGATATCCCTATTCCTTGAGTAATCCATGGATTCTTTGCAGACTTTGCTCTAACCTTTCTTAGTTTTGGAGGAAAACAGTGTTCAAATAAGGTAAGCACTTTATTAGCAAAAGCGTTATATTTCTCATTCATGCCATGAGGACTGTAAACATCAGTCCAGTGAATGTCTCTGAGGAGTGTCCCAAAATAATCAATTTTTGGCTTCTTGATTACCCTGTTCAGTATTAACATTTAACAGAAGGAACTGCATGTCATGGTCTGAGAGGCCATTGACTATTGGTTTTGTAACATAATTTTGTTCATTGGACTTTTCTGTAAAGTTATTATCAATGGCTGCTTGTGAGCAATTGGCTACCCTAGTGGGGAACTTTACAGTGGGAATTAAGTTGAATGACAGTGTTACTACCTCAAATTAGTTCTTATTGTGAGAGTCTTTAAGGAAATCTACATTGAAATCGCCAGAAACCACTGTTACTTTGTTTTTGGTTGTTAAATGGGCCAGTACAGCTTCAAGGTGATTTATTAAGAGATTAAAGTTACCTCTACTTCTGTTGCAGATGCTTCCATATGCTGTTCTAGGCAAAATTTATGAATGTCTATGTTCTTAAGTTTATGACAGATGCTGATGAATGTGGAAACTCCTCCTTTCTCAATTTATGCTCTACAAAAAGAGAGATGCTAACCTAAACCCTGTAACACTTAAATGTTCTATACCAGTGATTACGTGATGTTCAGAGAGGCAGATTATGTCAGCTGGGTTTGAGGACTTGTTATTCCTCTATGCAGATAATTAATTCGTTAATTTTATTTCTCAGTCCTCGAATATATTGATGCAATAAAGATAGCTGACATTTCACATTGACTGAGTTAAAATTGGGTAGAGTTAAAATATCTGCTGACAGTTGAAAATTTTTAACCAATAGCTGTTTATGCTGATATAATACGCTAGAATTATGTTTTTTGGTTTCTTTCTCAAACTGAAGGTTTGTCTCAGTCCTAACCTCTCTTAAAATTTGGTTTCTTTCTGTCTTCCCTACCCTAAAAAAAGTGTCTTTTCTGAACCCTATAACCACTGGTATTTTATCAGTCATGACAATGCCTCCCCGCTTTAACTTTCCTGCTATTTTACCAGCCAGTTTACCCTACCCTTTCCTGTTGAGGTGAAGGCCATGCCTAGAATGATCCCACCTGTTGAGAGAATTAACAGGAACCACACCAATGTGTGACCCTGCACCCGACAGAAGCAGCCGTTCCAACTCCAAATTAAATCTCTTGACAGAAGACTTCATATGAGGTCGATCATGGCACCCAATAACAGATACAAACTCAACACTAGTATGCTTCGATGCTGATGCGATCTTTGCCAGGTCACACTCTATTCTGTACCCAGGATCTCTGTCAATAGTATTACCTGCCCCACCCACTATAACCACAGTGTCTTCCTTAGTGAAATATTTGTAGAGTGATCCTAAATCCTCTGTCACCTGCTCCAGGCCAGCACTAGGTTTAAAAAAATTGGTGACCTGTTATTCTGATCTTAGTTCGTCTTGCAAAAGTTGGCCAACATCTCTTCCATATGAACTACCTAACAACAACTCTTCCTTTCTCTTTACCGATTTCCCTACATTCTTACTTTTCAATTTACTGCTGAAAGTTTGTTATGACCTGTCTACAGCTGCAACTACTTGAGGCTCATCAGCTTCTAACTGAAGCAACAGGTCAAATCTATTTTCCACATTCACCACGAAGCTTTCACACAAAGTTTTAGGCCTGTTCCTCCTGTTGCCTGTTGCCACTCCCCACCTCTTTTTACCCTTCTCCCTCCTTAACCTGTCAAGGCCTCACCTGGCCTTGTCTAACACAGACTGAAGGGCGGCAATTTTCCCCTCCTGTTCTACTATCTTCCTATCTCTACTACATATCCTACAAAACCACTGATGAGTCTCACTTACTTCCCCTATTCCCATACCACATGGAAAAACTACAGCACCCGTCACACCAAAGCCCCGACCTAACAATTCTACGACAAGTCAAGCACTTTTCACCATAATAAGTCAGTTAAATTTGGCCTATACGCAACTGTGTGTAAACAGAAACAACAGTACAAAGTTTCTGACACAACAACTTTCTTCCCGGAAATGTGAGTTAAATAAGGAAGAGATACGCTACAGTTAAATTGCTGGAGAGAGCTAAGAACAACTAAACGAAATTATATAGATTTGCTGCGGCAAAACGCAAACAGAAAATACGACTGTACGATCTTTTCGCGTTTTCTGCTATATTACGTAAAGAAAAATGAAACCTTTAATGGTACGCTTAAAAGGCACGCTATTTATGTACCACGTAATCAGTACTAAACTATATGTTTTTATAATCTAAAATGACTTATCATTACGAGAACACCAAAACTCGCACTGCTTTACGAGAACACCAGCAGTATTAAACAGACATTATCCACAGGCTATGGAGAGCACTGCCATTTATCCAAAAAAACTCGTGGTTAATTAAATCTTCCATAATTGGCTGCAAATAACTACAAATTCGATATCGTTTCCGATACACCATTGGTTGGTTGGTTGTTTTTGGGGAAGGAGACCAGACAGCGAGGTCATCGGTCTCATCGGATTAGGGAAGGACGGGGAAGGAAGTCGGCCGTGCCCTTTGAAAGGAACCATCCCGGCATTTGCCTGGAGCGATTTAGGGAAATCACGGAAAACCTAAATCAGGATGGCCGGACACGGGATTGAACCGTCGTCCTCCCGAATGCGAGTCCAGTGTCTAACCACTGCGCCACCTCGCTCGGTGATACACCATTCCGTCGTTCCATGTTGACATTCGCTGCTGACTCACGGTCGTTGCTGGCAACAGTGCATGTGAAAAAATAAATCCTCAAAGTCGAACAACAATTCTTTTATCCGTTCTCTCTCTCTGCTTCCTTTGGACGCTTTAGTTTCCTACAGAATGCAGTCTTAACGGCGGCTCATGTCTGTCTGTGGTTCATGCTCCTTGTACACCACTCATCCTCATCCAGAATGTCTAAGCTCGATATCAATATCCCCTTCATTAACTTCACTTCCTCGGTCCCAAGATTATCTATATTTACTATCACCACACTCGTACTCCTACAGCAATTTTCTTAACAAAAAAACTTGGACCATTCAGGATAGTGTTCTCTTCCTCGGCCTCTACAGCAAATAACATAGGCACAGTAGATCTGGCTCTATATTCACTCAAAGCGACTTTCTGGTGCCACCTGGCACACACTCACGCAAATCAAGCCTAGTGCAGTTATTGAACTGATTTGTCCAAAATGCTAGACGCCCTCGCGACAGTTCTACACGGGCAACAGCTTCCCCAACCTCAGTTTTACTGTACGTTGCCGAAGGTAAGGTTTAGGATAATTCTGATACAAAACGTCCAACCTCAGGATCATGCTGCAGCCCTCGCTTACACATGGTACTACGTCCACACTGTGATTAAAACGAAAAGCCCCTATATGAAAATCTACGTCGTAATACAACGCCGACGCTCTTACACTACATCCCATTGTGTTCAGAGAAAACTTGTTCCCTTTAACTCTTCCAAACCTTTCATTGCACAATCCGCCTGAACATACGTATTCGTTGCATCTGATTTTAACAGGAATGCGTCTAGGTGGACTTTGGGGTTTCCTTTGCCTATAATGGGTGCTTACCACCTCCACGTCCACCCTGTGTCCATTGCGAAAATTCTGCCGCTGATCGCTTCCTCTATCTCCCTGTAGCTGGCGACACTGCCTCTGTCCAGAAAATACCCTAAGTCTGTGTCGCACTCCTGCTGATATGTTAGTTTCTTCACATTCCATCGCTAGCTCAATAGCAGAATTTACATCGTTTAGTACACCCATACGCACCATTCTTGACATTTCCGAAGGCAGTCTCCACAGGAAATCAACGAGCATCTAGTGCTCAGCTTCTTTCTACAAAACTGGGTTTGCTGCATCACTCTGCCCCAACTCGTACGTGTGTTCATGTCATTTTCTTACTCTGTCCCCAGAATTTTCTACAGTTTTCCCATGCCTCTTCACTATTGTGCTCAATAGCCCCAGAAAATACCTCACATTATTCCGTTTTTTCTGTCTCTGCAAAAGCCCGTTCTCACTCCAATGGCCCATCTCCACCGATGTCGTTAGGTCCTCTAAGAACGATGACACATCCTCAGATGCTTTTCCAGAAAAAAGAACTATCAATACTGTGGCAGCTAGATCCAACTCATGCTGCGATATCTGTTGCTAATGTTCGTCCCTAGCTGTCAGCTGCTTCTGTAGCTGTGTGTTATCTGCTCTGAACCGTGCTACCTTTTCTACCAACATTCGTATTGATTTGGGCTCCTGCGAATCTTTCGCCTCTGATTCTGCCACTGCGACACTCTTACTCTTCATTACATACCACAATACAACAAGAAATCACAAATCCAGAAGATCACCACAAATTAGTCCTTATATCGTACCGTGAGGCACCTGGACACTTTCCACTGCCTTGTAATATGACCATATCGTCGATATGTATAGCAGGTCAGAGGCACTGCCTCCATGCATTGCACAGTATGGCCAAGTACGTTACATTGTGTACACCTTACAGACTAAAGCAGGTCAGAGGCACTGCCTCCATGCATGGCACAGTATGACCAACTACTTTACATTGCGTATACGTTACAGACTCTAAATCCCGGTAAGTCATTCGAGAGCTCAGGACTGTACAAGGTAATTGCAAGTTATGATGAGAGTCACGCCTCTCTTCGATGCTTCCAAGTCTATTACACCCTTCAAAACATGACGGTTCATCACTCACCGCACCATGTAAACACCATAGGCTGCGGTTCGGACGCGGTTGCTCAAAGGAAACGCCGCATATTCCAAAGTAGGGCACCCCCGCAGCGCAGGGAGGGGGGAGGGGGAGGGGAGCAGCTCTGACCCACGAGATGACGTGAGTGGGTGTGCAGGTGAGGTGGAAGCCCAGGAGGCTCTAGAGAAAGGCAAGTTTTTGCGAACATTTTGTTTCTGTGTGGATCCACAGGCAATGAACATTTAATAAAAGAAAGTCAGTAGTATTCCGTAGTATAAACGATCATTATTTAAATCATGCACTTAGCTAATTTCGACAACTTGTCATCTTCACGCACGTGCATGGCAGTACCTCTTATTAATGGTCTGAATCACTCCAAAATCGAATGATGTGTAGAACAGTGTAATCATAATAAGTGATTAAGATTTCAGAGAGATAGCGTGCACATAGAACTAACAGAGCTCCCTTTTGTGTTTCCAGACAGGTCAGTGTTACACAAAGCCCAGTTGATGAAAGCTGTCAAACAAAGTGGTAACGTGTAAACAAGTTCCAGTAGGCCTCACCAATGTTCAACGGAGCAGTATCAGCATAAAAATTAGTTCAAAGGGGTCAGTGAGACAGGTCTCCGGGAAATGAATTTGACGTGCTGTACAGGGCACACTGCTATGACAGTGACGCGTTTTCGGAACCAGTGGACAGAGAAGGGTCACACACAGCAGGAGTGGGGACTCAGCCACACAATTTGGCCACAGCCTGTGGTGACCTCCATCTTGTCTGTGTGGCCATAATTGAGAAAATAACTTCAGCCAAAGGATTTATTCGACGTCAGACTGCTGCAACGGGAGTGGGTATGTCTGCGTCGCCGATTCGACGCCATCTGCTGTCGACTGGACTGGTGGCACGCATGTCATTACATCGGCTTTAATCGTCCAGAAGCTACCAATGCCATAGATTTCGGTCGATACGTAAATGTCGTCACTGGCATGCTGAAAATTAAATTTCAGCGTTTTGAAGAGAATCACGTCTCAGTTTGTCCTAAGTGATGGTGGCATATATGTTAGATGCTACAGTGTTGACAGAAGTCTGGCCGACTGCATCGTTGAGCACCATAGCTGGCGAACACCAAATGTGATGGCCTGAGGCGCTATTAGCTATAACATGCGATCTCGCCTCCTACATGTGTGCCAGAGGCACTGCCGCTTCTGCATGGCAGCACCCATGCCATATGTCTACAAGACAAATCCTGGCTACATGTGTTGAGGAATGTGTAGGCTTTCTTCAAAGAACGAAGTGTATGGCTGATTTCCTGGCCTGCACGTACGTCTGACACTTCATCCATATCACATGTCTGGGATAACGTCGTTCAGGAACTTGATCCTTCTGGTCCTCTTGCAACAACTATTGATGCTTTATATCTGCTCCTACAAACCGCGTGGCAGCGTGTGCTGTAGCAGCATTCCAAGCCCTCTGATTCCATGCCTCGATATCTAGAGGCCCTAAGTGCAAAATGTAGCAACTTCACACTAAAATGAAATCTGACAGTCTAACTGTATCTACAGTTCTGTAGTTATAGTGAGTAGTGTGGTGTCATGTCCTGAATCTGAAGAAGAAATTTGACAGTCATTTGACGTGCCTCCTTCTTGATGTTGCTATTTTCACGAAAAGTAGTGTGCATTGTAATTATCAAATTTTCCTTTATGTGTAAAAATAATGTGAAAATTACAGTATGTAATATGTAATATCAGACATGTGCTTGTAAATGATAAGTTGTCGAAATTAGCTAATTCCACTAGCGGTAGCGTCTTTAATTAGAAATCAAATGTCTTCGGTCCCGTGCTCGAACCCAATCACCGCTTAAACTTCGAATAAAAATCGTCAGCAATGCTAGCCAATTACTTCCAGCATAAGAAGTCACTCCCATTCAGCCAATGGCCTTCTCAAGGAGGATGGAGGAGCGGAAAGAGGCTCAAAGCACTTTCTGGCCCTTGGGATGGGAAATTGTCCCTAACGGTCGAAGAGTCAGCGCTGATGCATAAGAACGCACTATGCAGTAGAAACCTCTTCATTAACCACACATCATGTGTTACCACAGGAGTTTTGGCCTGTATTTCAAAAAGTGTTATGATGATCTCTGCACTGGCAAAATATTCCGGAATAGTCCCCCATTCGGATCTCTGGGACGGAACTGTCAACGGGAAGGTGACCATGAGAAAAAGATTGAGTAACCAAGGAAAGGATAACGTTCTATGAATGGGGGAGTGGAGTGTCAGATGTATGAACGTGATATGGAAACTAGAAATCTGAAAAAGGAAATGCTAAGGCTCAATCTAGATACAGTGGGGTCCAGTGAAGTGAATGGAAAGAAGACAAGGATTTGCTTTCAGATGAGTATAGGTAATGTCAACAGTAGCTGAAAATGGTATAACGGGAGTCAGATTCATCGTGAATGGGAAGGTAGGGAATAGAGTGAGTTACTGTAAACGGTTCAGCGGTAACGCTGTTCTCATCAGAGTCGACAGCAAGCCAACACCGACAACGATGTTTCAGGTATACATTCCGACGTCGCAAACCGAAGATGAAGAGAGAGAGAAAATATATGAGGACAATGAACATGTAATTCAGTAAATAAGGAAAATCAAAATATAATAACCATGGGGGACTCAAATACGGTTACGGGGGAAGGAATAGAAGAAAAGGTTGCAGAAAATGTTGGCTTCGTACTAGGAATGAGAGCGAAGAAAGACTAACTGAGTTCTACAATAAATTCGAGCTAGTAATAGTGAATATTCTGTTCAAGAACAGCAAGAGCAGAAGCAGTGCTTGGAAAAGACCGGGAGAGAAGGAAAGATTTCAGTTAGATTACTTCATAGCCGGCCAGAGATTCCGAAATCAGATAATGGACTGTAAGAGCCCAATTTAGTAGTGATGAAGAGTAGGGTGAAGTTTAAGTGACTGGTAATGAAGAATCAATGTGTAGGGAATTGGGATGCTGAAGTACTGAGGAATGAATTGATATGCTTGAAGTTCTCTGAGGCTACAGATGCTTCCATACGTAAAGCTCAGTAGGCAGTTCTGTTGGAGAGGAGTGGACATCTCTGAAAAGGGCAATCACAGAAGTTGGGAAAAGAAACGTTGAGATAAAGAAAGTGCGAAGAAACCTGATAAATGAAAGAAGAAAGTACAAAATGTTGAGGAAATTCAGAAATACAGAAATGTAAGTTCCAAATGGTTCAAATGGCTCTGAGCACTATGGGACTTAACTGCTGTGGTCATCAGTCCCCTAGAACTTAGAACTACTTAAACCAAACTAACCTAAGGACATCACACACATCCATATCCGACGCAGGATTCGAACCTGCGACCGTAGCGGCCACGCGGTTCCAGACTGTAGCGCCTAGAACCGTACGGTCACTCCGGCCGGCGAAATGTAAATCATTTAGGAATGAAATAAATGGGAAGTGCAGGGAAGCTAAGGGAAAATGACTGCATGAAAAATGTGAAGAAACTGAAAAAGGAATTATTGTTGGAATGACTGGCTCAGCTTGTGCAAAAGTCAAAGCAACCGTCGGTGAAATTAGCAAGCATGGGAACGTTAAGAATGCAATGGAAATTCCATTGTTGAATGCAGAGGAGAGAGCGGGTAAGTAGAAAAAGTTCATTGAAGACCTCTATGAGGGGGAAGACAGAAGAAGAAAAAGGAGTCAACACAGAAGGGGTAAGACAACCAGTATTGGATGGTTCAAATGGCTCTGAGCACTATGGGACTCAACTGCTGTGGTCATAAGTCCCCTAGGACTTAGAACTACTTAAACCTAACTAACCTAAGGACAGCACACAACACCCAGCCATCACGAGGCAGAGAAAATCCCTGACCCCGCCGGGAATCGAACCCGGGAACCCGGGCGTGGGAAGCGAGAACGCTACCGCACGACCACCCAGTATTGGAATCAGAATGTAAAAGAGCTTTGGAAGACTTAACATCGAATAAGGAGAAGTGATAGCTAACATTCCATCGGAATTGTTAAAATCATTGCTGGAAGTGGCAACAAAATGACTATAAAAGTTGGCGTGTAGGATGTATGAGTCAGGCGATAGACCGTCCGACTTCCGGAAAAGTATCGTTCACACGTTTACGAAGATTGAAAGAGTCGTCAGTTATAGCACAGTCATATTTACAGCTTATTTGTCCAGTTTCCTCTTGTGATATCCACCACTACTTAATCTCCGCACGGAGCACTGGTGCGCTCGATTACGCGCGGCCGAGAAATGCGTCGTTGGCCGCAATTGTCCGTGCACGGCTCTCCGCTAACATCGCTGGCCGCAGTCGCGTGATCGCTTCAAAGCACCGCAATTGGCTACACATAACACGCAGCCATTGGCCGCCCAGAATGTACAGCGCTATTCTCATAGTGCTTGATTCTACTCCCTAGTTGGAAATGCTACGCTGCGATGGACCTGCTGTTAGACGTTGATTCGGCTGGGCTCTGGACTTAGAATCCGAATGCTGTAGTCGAACGTGGACATCAACATTCACTAGGCTTAATATGTCAACAGACTTGTGATTTCCACCAAAAATCTGCATTTCACTTGCACTTCCTGGACATTGGTATAACCTTCATTAATTTATATAATTTTTCGTCAAGTTTTCAGCTACAACTTGATGGCTCTGAGAACTATGGGACTTATCCTCTGAGGTCAGCAGTCCCCTGGACTTAGAACTACTTAAACCTAACTAACCCAAGGACATCACACACGTCCATGCCCGAGGCAGGATTCGATCCTGAAACCGTAGTGGTCGCGCGGTTCCAGACTGTAGCGTCTAGAACCGCTCGGCCACTCAACCGGCTACAACTTGATGCTTGGTAACAGAATTATTTATACCAGTGTGGTGTCAATAAACCGTAGAACGGTGATATGTTTATTTTGTTATTCCTAGTTATAACACCTGTCAAGGAGAATATACAGAAGAATGGGGAAGAAAATTGGAGGAGTGTTAAATGACGTGTTTATTACATATTATTTGTTTCCGCGAATTGTGTATGTATAAATCGTAATAGGTTCATTGGACTTTACAAGTAATTTGCACACTTAGCCGCCGGTCGTTGTGGCCAAGCGGTTCTAGGCGCTTCAGTCCAGAACCGCGCGACTCTTACGATCGCAGGTTCGAATCCTGCCTCGGGCATGGATGTGTGTGATGTCCTTAGGTTAGTTAGGTTTAAGTAGTTCTAAGTTCTAGGGGACTGATAACCTCAGATGTTAAGTCCCATAGTGCTCAGAGCCATTTGAACCATTTGAATCAGAGCAGTTTATGTGCTTATGTTAGTTTAAAGCCATTATGAACGATTTAAAGAACGAATTCACTAGCTTCACACTTAGTGAGTTAATTTTCAAACGGCAGGAGAACAATGCTGGTGCAAAGTAAATCCAAAGTACAGGTATACTGAGAGAGAAGAAAACATCAGAGAATCAGTCGTCTCACTGGCGCAAAAACAGTGAAAAAAATACTTTAATAGGAAGATTGGCCAAGTGCTTGTGTGAAATCATCTGTAACTGTCAAACTTGACAAATTCATTAGAAAATGGGAATATGTGTATAACTGCTGTTGCGTTATTGCATGGATACCGAATTCTAGAGAATTTTTGCTGAGTTATCCTAAATTACAAAGAATAAAAGAACTATGTCTTTATCAGAATCTGAAGCAGCTTTATAAATAATGGGAGTAAAAATGTGATGTGCATCCACAACTTACGTTTTGAATTTGCATGTATGCCTATTTACTGTGCTAATTTTAAGATTCGATAATGAGGAGGTAATGAATCGAAAAAGGGAGAAAAGTAGTTTACCGCATAGTTTCACTAAAAGAAGGTATTGGTTGATAGGTCACATTCTGAGACATCAAGGAATCGTCAAGTTGCTGATGGAGCGTAGCGTCGTGCGTGAGGCCACAGCGTGATTGCTGTAAAGAGGTTCAAACAGGTGATGGCTACAGTAGTTATGCACCAATGAAGAGGCTAACATTGGATAGAATAGCGTCGACAGACGCATCAAACCAGTCTTTAGACAAAAACAACAATAGCCTGCATACAAGCAGTTTGTTCAAACGTCCTGAATGACTTCTCGGGGTGTGGATGGGGGGAAATGGAGGAAGCAAGCTCCGCCCACCGACTCCCAGAACCCGGGTGGAGGAGTGGCAGTGGCAGTGCGGGAGAACAAGCTGCGCATACTTTACTCAGTGCTGGCGCTACATGCAGTATGTGCGCACTGGCTCTGCACAGAACGGCACCACAGCTGCTCCGTAGCAGCTGCCGTACACATGGGTACTGTACTGTTATATCGCCATTTTGGCAGTAGCCAGGCATAAAATATTAGTGGCCCAAAGTGATCTACCGACTTCTACCGACAGCTGTCGATGCAGAAGTAGCGAGTTGTCGTTCTGCATGTGGGGATAGATACTAAATAGCTGTCTATACATAATAACGACAGACTATTTTTTATGTATGAAGGATATTGATTAAATTAGGCAAGGTGTTAATTTAGTATAATGTTTTTAGTTTGATAGCGAATGAGCCAGAAGTTCAGGGTAGATTCAGACACAGCTGCTAGGAAATCTTTCGGGTTGTGAGGTCTTGATCCAAGAAAATCTTCTCTTCCTGACGTTTCATCCAGGACTGCGCTGAACATCCTCAGAGGCGTTCCTCCGCTGAGTCTTGCCGAATGACCGGTCGCACATTCGAGAGCGAGTTTTATGTTTGACAAGGATTATCTCTGCTCATCACGTGTTACTTCGATCACGCACGCTTTCTTACAGTATATATGTCGCTATCGGACGTCCGACCGGTCAGTCGGCAAGATTCAGCGGAGGAGCGCCTCTGAGGATGTCCAGCGCAGTCCTGGACGAAACGTCGGGGACAGAAGAGTTTCTTGGGCCACGACCTCACATCTCGAAAGGTTTACCAGCAGCTACGTCATCCGTTTGTGCAAGCCTTCATTCTGATTAGATTCAGACAGCCATATTTAGCACGAAAAGTGTTTACCACAGGCTTGCACGTAGTTGATTTAGATATCTGCCTTCGTCTGATTCGGTCTAATGCAGATGAACATTACTAACATGTTTAGGCAATGGCCTGGAATCTCTTAACATCTGACTTGGTCGAACTGTAAAATAACACAACATTTTTTTTTGTACAGCTATTGTCAATACAATGACGAGATTGTAGGATTAGTTATAAATATTAGAGTATTTAACAAAGGTTATAGTTTTTATGAGTTGGTTATATCATTGACAGGACAGATAAGCAGCTTTATTCCTGAGAATCTGCCATGAGAGTGGCCTAACCTCATTTACTTGCCAATGAGATAAACTGTTGTACTGCCTGAATACAGAACCTTAGTTCCTTGGGATTACTCTGCAGTGATAAGAAAATAGTTGAACACAATAATTGACCATGAACTGATCAGTCCGGAACCGCGCGACTGTTACGGTCGCAGGTTCGAATCCTGCCTCGGGCATGGGTGTGTGTGATGTCCTTAGGTTAGTTAGGTTTAAGTAGTTCTAAGTTCTAGGGGACTGATGACCACAGATGTTAAGTTCCATAGTGCTCAGAGCCATTTGAACCATGAACTGGTGCAAAGACACAAATGAGGAAGCTGTGGTGATGATAACAAATGGTTCAAATGGCTCTGAGTACTATGGGACTCAACTGCTGAGGTCATTAGTCCCCTAGAACTTAGAACTAGTGAAACCTAACTAACCTAAGGACATCACAAACATCCATGCCCGAGGCAGGATTCGAACCTGCGACCGTAGCGGTCTTGCGGTTCCAGACTGCAGCGCCTTTAACCGCACGGCCACTTCGGCCGGCTGATGATAACATTGTTATCCGAGGTGAAGAGTGCGAACATGACTCCTGCGCTGTGAAAAGACACTGTACTGTGTGAGCGTTAAAGTTTGAATTGGCGTAGAGAACTTACACACGATCTTAGCGTCGGTCACCCTGTTTCATGCTGAAGAAGGAATGAATTCACTTGTGGCTAATTGAAACGTGGCGTGCGGTCAGAGACATACTACGAACTGTTAATGTATCTTGTGATGGGGAGCAACTCATGTCACACGGCTGTAAAGGTATCACCAATGTCAGTAAATATTAACTGCTTAATAGGACCATCTGATAGCCCTTTTCTCTGGGAACGAAATGTGAAATATTTTAGTTGTTACTCGGAATTTTCGATAATTTGAGATCTGAAATAATTTTTAAGGCATATAAACTGTATATACAGTTTATAGTTTACTCACCTTGTAAGAATGTTTCATATGATCTCATTAAGTAAAACGAAGTTCAAAATGACTTTAAATTGCTGTAGATGATGCCTCATTACTGAGAAGAAGATGTGTAGTCTATAACGAGCGGTCACCCTCGGTTGCGCTCGGATATCAATAGTTTTGTGATAATGAGTGACTGTAAGTATGCTGCTGTACGTGCTGTAACCTCAGTTGCCCTCACATGTCTGCCTGTTTGGGTAAGCGCAGCTCGTGATGTGCGCCCCACTCTACTCCCCTCCCAAGCTGTCCCATCGCACAATACATGGCCATGCGTAGCTTCGCTGTCTGTCAGTGCGTACAGAGGGATATGTGCAGTAGTCCTGCTGTTGAGGTAGCTATACATTATACAACGTGTACATTGTGCAACAAATAATGTGAAAGTATGAATTAAACATACTGAAGGTTTTACAAAAATCTGTATTCATTACACTGAATTGCACCACGTAGCACATACCAACCAATAAAAACATTTTCACAAACATGATGAAGGTCAAAAGTCAAAGAGTAATTAGCTTTTTTGAGAGAGCTAATATTTTACTGTAATTCCTGTAATATTCCTCATGAAGTAGCCTATGTTCTTCCTCAGGGATCAAGCTATCTCCATGCCAAATTTCAACGAAATTTACTCAGCGGTTTAGTCGTGAAAACGTAACAGAGTTATTTTCACATTTATTACATTAGTACGGATAAAACTTACAATTACGGTATCTTTTTTTTCTGTGATCCAGTTTTGATGAATTGAAGCCTACACGGTGCCCGAAGCTATTTTCAAGTTATGTATGGAAACCTCATGAAAGAGATAGAGTTTTCAGACAGAGACTAATATGATGGTTTTAGATCTTTTTACCGCCACCAGACTGTGATTAAATAAAGCGTACACGGTTCCCCAAGGTACACTCAAGTTACCTGCGAAAACCTAATAGTTTATGAGAAGCGTGTTCAAACAGGCAGACAGACACGCCAATTTTACAAATTTACACAGATATGACAACTGTAATGACAGCTGAGGACGTTCTTCTGTGTGTTTTTAGGACATAATTTTCTCACAGACCGGGGATCGAATGACAGGACGTTTGAGAAAATTCCAGCCCAGAAAATACTAATCGAAACAGGACCAGTGGTCAGTAAAAACGTGAATGAATGGACGGCAGTTGTAGTAGATGAATCACCAGCCTTGTCATGTTTACTCTGCGCCCACTGCTGTCAGAATTTTTTCCCGCAGTTCCGAAATAATTTGAGGTCGCTGAATTGCAGCATGTTTGTTTGCTGTGCCTCATTATGTGAGTAGATCTTTTTTTGCAGCGGTACATTCAACGCTCGGCGAAAAGGAAACAAATGAATAGGTTATTGATGGATAGCTCTGGTATTAACCGAGACTGGGATTCGTTGTACTCGTTTGTTGACGGACTTTCCTGCTATTATGACACACACATTTGTAATGAACTATATCGTTGCGAAAAATTTTAAAGTATTGTAATTCATGCATAATAAACGTGTGATTGTGATTCAGAGCTAATATTTTCCATAGGCCTAATTATTAAATAATTGTGGAATTGGAAAGCACCTGAGATATTACATACTAAAGTTGGAAAGTGAAATATCACTTGTCGATAAACAATACGTTATCACTCGTCTTTAGGGACTAGTTATAGTGTTGTAGTTTACAATTTTAGTTAAAAAAGCATGCTTCGTACGGACATCTATCTGAAAAGGCATCCTTCCTCCTTGTTACTGGCACTGAACGTGCAACTGACTGGGTTCAAAGAACTTCCTCCTGTTGTAGCACAACACTACGTAGCAACTCGGACAATATTTCACACTTAGCTGGTCAACCACTACTTTCAGTCGTTTCGTGTGTTCAGGGCAGTAATTACCGATAAATCTGTTGCTGGTCACTATTACTCTCATCGATTACCTACGACAAACATCTTTCTCTTCCTCTCTGTATGGTAGTAGCACCTGATAATCCTTTTCACTACTGTCATTGATGTCAATAACAGTTTAATAACGTTACGGCGTCTCGTTGCAGTCGTTGTGCTGACTGTGGCTGACCCCTAGTCAGCCACTGATCAGACCATGTGTTAACAGGGACCACATCCTACTACTACATCACTCGATTTTCTTTATTCATCAGTCTTCCGATTGGTTTGATGCGGCCCGATACGAATTCCCGTCCTTTACCAATCTCTTCATCTCACAGTAGCACTTGTAACATCGAAAATGCAGATAAAATACCTTCTGCACCATCCAATACTTTTCGTCGTTCAGTATCCGTTGATAAATTGTACTGTATTCCTAATTCTGCATCTTTAAGCATTATTACAGGAACTATAATTAATATGTTATGGATGTAACAGAGTATTGATTTGTGAATGTATATAACTGACTGTAATTAAACTGTAAATATTGTATGTTGCTAGGTAATATCGAAGGGAACTTTCTTTAAACGTATCGATAGCAACGACGGAATGGAGTAGCTGTGCCATTGTTTATCTTTGCGTATGGAGAGTCTGTGTCGCGCTGCGAGTAGACAGGAAGCAGAGCAGCTCGAGCACTGATAGAGCGCCAAAGTGTTTGTTGGGCGCTCCCGTAGACGCGGTGTGCAGCTATGATCGCGCCAGTGTAGGCGCGCCCACTTCGTTAACCCGCGAGTATTGAAAGCAAAGTAAGAGTGGACAGACGGAGGAAGCTGCAGCTCTAACTATCTTTCAATAATTAAAACTAAGTTACTTCCTGTTTTCCAAATTTTGTAGTAAGTTACGATGAAGTTACTAAAAATTCGTTTTTTTTTTATATAACAAATTTTCAGTTACTATTAGTCATTTATTTAACCAGGAACTTTATTTAACTTTGCTTTCAAAATTTACTATTTGAGAATGAGTAAATCCAAACTCAGTGCTTTCTGCTTCATTTATTTTCTCGTGACCTGTGAATGGTATCCCTAGTGGGGACTTTAAATGACTTACAATGTAGGCAAAAGTTAGTGCACTAACAACATTTATCTTCCCAAAATAAATAAACAAACATGAATTATGTTAACCAAGTTATTGATTGAATACCGCAATAACTAAGAGGTGATTTCCAGAACGAGATTTTCACTCTGCAGCGTAGTGTGCGCTGATATGAAACTTCCTGGCAGATTAAAACTGTATGCCGGACTGATACACGAACTCGGGACCTTTGCCTTTCACGGGTAAGTACTCTACCATCTGAGCTACCCATGCACGACTCACGCCCCGTCCTCACAGCTTTATTTCCGCCAGTACCTCGTCTCCTACCTTCCAGACTTTACAGAAGCTCTTCTGCAAACCTTGCAGGAGTGTTAGTCCTGTAAGGTTCGCAGGAGAGCTCCTGTAAAGTTTGTAAGGTAGGAGACGAGATACTGGCAGAAGTAAAGCTGTGAGGACGGGGCGTGAGTCGTGCTTGTGTCCCCATAACAGTGATGCCCATCCACTGTAACCTCAAGCTGTGTAACTGGGGCTAACGTAGCCTGGAGCTGAGGGCGAAGTGTCACCAACTCAGCTCGCATTCGCACACAGCAATCATAATCCCAATTCATACTAAAGACGGTGGAAAACTACATTACACAGACAAATAAAATTCTGTCGATACTTAACTCCAAAGACTTGTTTGCAGTCAGACGTTCAATGTGCTTTTAACTCGGGCAATAGATAAACATGCATACCCTTCTGTAGTATTTTCTTCTCTCTATGCATGAACCAATTGTAGTCGCGGTTTTACTACTGTGAATGTACATATTTTGTCCAGATTCACAAGAATAACATGCTAGATTTCCTATCCAAGTTTACCAAGGCATTAGTTTAATCATAATTTAATCATTTCAATGGCTGTTCAATTTGTTTGTTGTGAATATCTTTTCATGCCTAATAAACTTAGTTCACCGAGATCACCGTCTAATTTCAGTGACAGATGAATTCCTTTATCATTGATTTGATAGGGGATGATTTACTTATGTGAGATATTACAGGGACAAATTAAAGATTCCAATTAAAGTATCCAACTAACACGAAACGCAAGGGGAAAAAAAGGCGTACGTCCGTTCTATCTCTGGCGTCTGTCTATTATAGATTTCTGGTACATCTTTTATGCATGCAAATATTGACTTTTGTGGAGCTTGGGAATTTCCTCTACAGGATTCAAGACGTATTCCGGAAACAACATTTTCGTGAAAACTAGCTCTCTCTGTTCGTCAAGGATACCCATAAATACATAGATACAAGCGCGCAGGTAGATACCGTGCGCGTTGATCACTGGATGGAAGCATTTCTACACTGCTTCCTAATGAAGAAATACGAGCGTATGGAATATCAGACAAACAGTGTGACTGGATTGAAGGCTTACTATAAAATAGAGCACAGCATGTTATTCTCAATGTTGAGAATTCTTCCGACACAGAAGGATCCTTGGGCGCACCCCAAATATTACGGAACAGTTATTTCTCTCTCTCTATCTATCTCTCTCTCTCTCTCTCTCTCTATCTCTCTTTCTCTCTCTCTCTCTCTCTCTCTCCCCCCGAGTCAGGAGGAAAGGTACATGCTTTGAGGGGTGATAGTATTAGTGATTCTGAACAAAAACCTCCTTATGGATGTATCCCTATTTCGAATGGTTTCCGAGATAGAACACATTTATATCCCTTTTGTACATTTTTCTTTAATAACTCGAAAACTGTTCCCTCCAGCGAAAACGTGTCACAGCACTAAATTACACTATATTAAATTTCCTACAAGAAGGTCCCATTCATTTTTTCTCTAGAACTAATGTTTTGTGCGAAGAGAGCGCGAGAATGTTGAAAAACTCGCTCGACGTGCATGTGCTTTAGCTTACGTAGTTTCTGTATGCCAATCTCAGGTAGCATGTTGAGGTAGCAATTTGAGACGAACAGTTTGATACGGGACACTTATGGTCTACCAAGTCGGGAAACTACCTCAAATTGGCCTACAAAAACTAAGTAAAATGGCTGGCTCTGAGCACTATGCGACTTAATGTCTGAGGTCATCAGTCGCCTAGAACTTAGAACTAATTAAAACTAAATAACCTAAGGAGATCTCACACATCCACGCCCGAGGCAGGATTCGAACCTGCGACCGTAGCGGTCGCTCGGTTACAGACTGTAGCGCCTAGAACCGCACGGCCACTCCGGCCGGCTCAAAAACTAAGTAAGCTACACGGCATGCACGTCGAGCGTGTTTTTCAACCTTCTCGCGCTCTCTTCGCACAAAATATTAGTTCTAGAGAAAAAAATGATAGGACTTTTTTTGTAGTAAATTTAATATAGTTTAATTTTGCACTGCGACGCGTTTTCTCTGGAGGGAGCGGTTTTCGAGTTATTCAAGAAAAATGTACAAAAGTGATATAAAATGTGTTTATCTCGGAAACCATTCGAAATAGGGCATACTTCCATATGCAGCATTTTGGTCAGATTCATTAATACTAACATCCCTCAAAGCATGTACCTGTCCTCCTGACTCACCCTACGCATATATATACGAGGGTAAGTCAATTATTTTGCGCAACGTAGTTATAAAATTTAATTGTAATCAAATAGGTAACTTACAAGAATATCATTTTTGGACATAGTCTCCTTGCGTTTCAACGCACTTTGTCTAATGTTGTACAAGGTTTCTGATGCTCTCATAAAAGAAGGTTCTCGGTTGAGCTGCGAGCCAGGAATGCACCGCTTCTTTCATTGCTTCATCCGAGGCAAATCGACGGCCCCTTAATGCCTGTTAGAGTGGACCAAACAAGTGATAGCAGGGTCAAGATCGGGACTATATGGAGGATGATCCAGTACTTCAAATTTGAGTTTGTGGAGCGTTTCTGCAGTGTGGGGAGCAGTACGAGGACAGTCATTGTCGTGTAACAGCACAACACCTTTTGACAGCAATCCTCGGCGTTTGCTTCGAATTGCAGGCTTTAGCCTGGCAGTAAGCATCTCACTGTGAGGTACAATTTTTATTGTTGCACCCCTTTCCCCATAATGTTCCAGTACTGGACCTTATGCGGCCCAGAAAACCGTAGGCATCAGTTTTCCTGCGGACAGTTGGGTCTTGAGCTTTTTCTTGCACGGCGAATTTGGATGTTTCCATTCCATACTCTGCTGTTTGCTCTCCGGCTCGAAATGATGGATCAATGTTTCGTCACTAGTAATGATCTTGTCTAAGATGTTGTCCCCTTCATTACCATAGCGATTCAAATGTTTTTTGCAGATATTCAAGCGCATTTGTTTATGCAGATGTGTGAGTTGTTTTGGGACCCATCTTGCACAAACTTTATGAAACCCAAGTTTGTTGTGGATGATTTCGTAGGTAGAATCGTGATTAATTTGCAGACGGTATGCCACTTCGTCAATAGTTAATCGTCTGTGTAAGAGAATCATTTCACGTGAACGCTCAATGGATTCTATATTTGTGACGGTAAACGGTCTTCCGGCTCCTTCATCGTGTCGGCCACCATTTCGGAATTTTTCAATCGATTCGTAGACACTCCGTTGGGGCAAAACACTGAGCGGACCAGCCAGGATTAACAGCATGGCAGCGATAACGAAACTAACCTAGCAGCTTCAAAATTGCGAAGACATAACAACCAAAAAACAAATCATGCGTCATCAACGTAAAAGTATAGTTCAAATGGCTCAAATGGCTCTGAGCACTATGGGACTTAACTTCTGTGGTCCTCAGCCCCCAAGAACTTAGAACTACTTAAACCTAACTAACCTAAGGACATCACACACATCCATGCCCGAGGCAGGATTCGAACCTGCGACCGTAGCAGTCGCGCGGTTCCGGACTGAGTGCCTTAACCGCGAGACCACCGCGGCCGGCAAAAGTATAGTACTACCAAAATAAACAAAAATATAACTAAATTGTGGATAGTAATTGACTTACCCTCGTGTGTCCTTGAGACATTTCGCGGATGATACTATGGCACACTGATCAGCCGAAGCCGGAACATTATGACCACATATCTAATAGCCGCTATGTCCAACTTTGTCACGGATAAAAGCGGCGACGCGTCGTAGCATGGAAGCAATGAGGCCATTGGTAGGTCGCTGGAGGGAATTGGTACCGCAAGTGCACACTCAAGTCACCCAATTCCCGTAAATTCCAGGGAAGTGGTTGATGAGCTCTGTGACCACGTTCATTCAAATTCCAGATGTGTTATATCTATTTCAGATCTGCACAGTTGGGGGACCAGCACATAAATTGGAACTCGCCACTGTGTCCTTCGAACCACACATTCACTCTCCTAGCCTTGTGACACGGCTAGTTATCTTGCTGAAAAATACCACTGCCGTCGGGAAACATGATTGTCATTCAGAGGTGTACGTGGTCTGCAATCATTTTACGATACTTCTTGGCCGACATGGTGCCTTGCACGAGCTCCACTGAGCACATGGACGCCCACGTGAATGTTTCCCAGAGCATAATGGAGCTGCCGCCAGCTTGTCTCCGTCCCGCAGTACAGATGCGAAGGAGCTGTTCCCTTGAAGACGACGGATTCTCGCCCTCCAGTCGGCATGATGAAGAAGGTGTCAGGATTCGTCAGACCATGCAACGCTCTGCCACTGCGCCAACGTCCAAACTCGACGGTCATGTTGACATTTCAGTCGAAGTTACCGGCGTCGAGGTATTAACATTGGCACATACATGGGTCGTCGGCTGCGACGGCCCATCTTTACGGAGTGTTCGGTGAACTGTGTGTTCAGACACACTTGTACTCAGTCCAGCATTAAAGGCTGATGTTAGTTCTGGAACAGTTCACACCCGTCCAGTTTTACCAGTCTGCCCAGAGAACGACGTCCGACATGCGTAATGAGGGGTGGCCGCCAAAACCCATGACGTGTTGCAGTCATTCCTCGCTAGGTGACGTTTCTGTCGCCTGGACATGTTTATATTAATAGTAGGGCGGTGACCATAATGATCTGGCTGGTCAGTGCATACAGAGAGGTCGTAACACAAGAAAACTGAAGCGAAATACAGGAAGATATGCAGAGTATCGATGTTTGGTGCAGGAACTGGCAATGGACCCTCAACAGAAACAGAAGTGGCCCTCAATAGAAGCAACATAACATACTGCCTGCATATAGATAGAAAGACCCATTATTGTATGACTGCATACAGAGCGATTGCAAGTGAGACCACCACATACGATAAAGACAGACGCCAGACAGGCTCATTGGAAGAATCCTCAGGAAAGTCCATGAACGAAGGAGGAAGCTTACGAAACACTTATCCTACCAATACTTGAATATTTCTCGTCAGTCTTTGATCCGTATCATATAGGATCTATTCGACAAATAGGGAACATCCAAAGAAGAGCAGTACGTTTCCTTATAAGTTCGTATAGTAAGCGTGAAAACGTCACGGAGATGCACAGTCAAATCCAGTGGCAAACGCTGTAAGAGAGGCTTTCTGGAAAATGATTTGATTTACTGTCAAAGTCTCGGGAGCGTACCTTCCTGGAAGAGTCAACCAATATAAATAAAATTAAGACGGGAACAGGAAAAGAGGGCTGCACAAAGTATTCTCCTCCGCTTACCGTGAGGTGGCTTGCGGAATATAGATGTAGATGCAGGTGAAGAATGTGTTGATAATTTTGTATTTGTCGATGGGTCCACAATAAACCTGTGCGAAATGCAATTCAGTATACAGGGTGTAAATCTTAAGTTGACAAACCAGAATAACTCGAAAAATAAGCTTCACATGAAAAAATGTGTAGAATCCAAAGTTGACTATTTTCGAGGGGGACATCTGCTGGTGCTATAATTAGCCCGCCACACCAGCCCCCTGGGGGTGGGGCGGGAGGCAACTTTAAAACTTCAAATGGGAACCCCCCTTTTTTATTGCAGAATCAGTTTCTACATAAAAAACTACGTACATTTTGTCTTAAACATTTGTTTTGATTCTTGTAAGTTGGCGCAGTAATTCAAGAAATTCCATGTTCTCATTTTTCCGTGGAAAATGGTTCCGGATAAATAAAAAGTAGGATGTTTGGTTAGTTAGTAAGCTAGTCAGATGATATGTTTATGATTTGTTTGATAATTAAAAGTTGTGTGGCCTCATGACCACGAAACAAACGAAACTTAATCCGAATCTGCGGAAAAAATTAATACAGTACTTGGGCCAGCATTTTTAGAACACTCATTCCTCTCTCTTAAACCCCACCCTACGGGGAGAGAGGGAGAGTTTTAGTGAATCAAAATTTTAAAGTTGCCTCCCGCCTCACCCCTAGGGGGCTGGGGCGGCGGGCTGATTCTAGCACCTGCAGCTGTCCCTCTCGAAAATAATCAGCTTTGGATTCTACACATTTTTTCGTGTGAAGCTTATTTTTAAAATTTATTTTGGATTGTCAATTTAAAATTTACACCTTGTATAAGCAGCGTTTACACAAAGCAAAGTCGTATTTTACTGTGCAGTTGTAATTTAGAGGGACAATATTCAGCTGTAAAGTTATGCTAAGTCTCGCAGTTGGATGAATAGATAATTTTGCAGTTTTGTAGATTAGAGTAGAAGTATAGTATACACGTAGTGGGCACCTGTTTAGTCCATACGCATAAAATTACGGGTATTGTCACTAGGAAATTTATAATCTCTACACGCTTCGTAAATCAATAATACACGACCACTTCTGCTAGATATGTACGATAAAAAACGTTTAACAGCAAATTTAGACCGCTACGCATTCGTATAAATTAATATTTTGAAAGAGTCCAATACGTTGCGGTCGTTTTGGAAACATAAACACTTACTGTAAATAGGGGTATGCATCAGTGTTCTGTACAGCCCATTTCGAAGAATATGGTCAACAAGCGAAAGCCTGCAGAAGCTCCGATCACATATTGCACTCTATCTTTTCTTTTTAAAAAAATAAAAATGCCGGTATGTAATGTCACTACATTTCCTTTCAACCTATTAATTCTATTTATCTGTTTTCCTGTAGAAATGCATTTAATTAAGTAAAGGAGTACTTCTTCGTGAGGTCAATTAAATGCAACATAGCCTAATAAAATGAACATTCTTCTTACTAGACTTATAGCTGTGACTTCTAGTGAAATAAAATTTCACCTCATCGTTAAGATAAAATAATACTTTATAAAGCGGAAAAAATTTGAACGGAATGTCCTCTTGTTGAGTCAGGTATTGTAAATAAATTTTTGTTTGAAACTTCATGCATATGATTAAAACATCAAAAGAATGTAAATTATTAATGATATCTTATTCTTTCTTTTAACGTATGTGTAAATCCATTTACTACTCTTTGTGGTATTGGGTTGTAGCTAAAAATGCATTTGCGGTTAGATGAGTTGTGTGTACGTAAGACCACGGTGGGTGGAAGACTTCAGCTAAATCAGAAAAATTGTATCAAAAGCTGATTTTGGTACTCAAATCCTTGTCACTTTTCTCTGTTTTATCCCTCCTTGTCGGACCCTTTCGTACGATAGCAGGATGGTAATCTCCAATGCCGTAATTCAGATTCACTTGCTACTTTTCTGAAAGCTTCATCATAGAAGTTGTGAGTAGATAACCAAACAGGGTCAAATCTCTGTCCTTTTCTGAGGATCTAATCTTGTTTTCGGGAGTCGGAGCTTGCGCATGATGGATACTATTCCAATCTGGGTTTTTTTTTTCAATTCTGTAGTGGTTATGCCGTACCTGCTAGGACATAATCGCTTACCCTGAAAACAGGGACAGGATAGATTTGTTTACGCCGTTTGTCTGTGTCATTTGTAATCTTTTTACTGCGTATTTCTGTGCTTCAGCTGATAGCGCCTTGAGATTTTGGAGTGGAGATGAGAAATAAGCCTAGCTTCTGCACGTGGGAAACCTCATAAAAATCACATTCAGGCTGCCCGGTATTCCAGATCAACGTGCATCGATCCGGATCAATAACTCGATACTGGTCTCACTAATCACCCTGTATCGCAACGTAACGCGCTAACCCTTAAACTAGAGTTGCTGGTTTAGCATGGACAGTAAATATGGCGCTATTATTTTTCAACAGGAGAAACACAAATTACCATGGCTGTACTAAGAGATATTTATTTCGTTGGAGATATTTATTTCGTTATTTGCCTGAAAATCATTGTTTCCTTACACCTTTCAGAACTGTTCTCACAGTCAGCAATCAGTGTAACTTAAATACTACATCGATTAATCACTAACAGTATTAATTTTTTTAATATTTGGTAAGTGCCTATGGCACTAAACTGCTGAGGTCATCGTTCTCTAGACTTATACACGACTTAACTTACGCTAAGGACAACACACACACCCATGCCCGAGGGAGGACTCGAACCTCCGGCGGGGGGAGCCGCGCGCAGTGTGGCGATACGCCTATGACCGGGCGGCTACCCCGCGCAGCACACTATTAATGACTAAAGTTAGTTTACAGTAACATTAAAAAGACGAGACATCTTAGTTGAGGATGCTTAAATGTTTCTTACCTCTGACATGGTGAATATTAAGAAGCATACATCCAGCACGTTGGTGAGAATCAGTACCGATACTGAGTAGTCCATAATTGTCTGCAGCAATCGACCATCCTGTATCAGAAGAGGCATGGTTACTGCGACGCTTTCCCTCAGTTTTAAACGACTCGAAATATGTGCCACAAACTGTACACATTCAGACAAATTGTGATTTTCACCACTTACGTTTGACACAAACAGCACTTAGCTCAGGGGAATTTTGTATGTAACGTGGCCATACGATTCCTGCAAGCAGTTGACTGTCTTCTCTCAGGAATAAAGTCAGATGTAAAGATTGTCGAGGGCAAAATAAGTTGGCTACACGTTGAAGGAGTTTCATGAAATCGTTGTTGTTACATTCTAAGAGTGAATCGTGAATTAACGTAGGACCCACGTTTCGAGTATGAAATTTAGAAGACGCTGGAAATCCTAACCGCTGCATTGAGAGGCGAATGTCAAATACGAATGTACAAGAACATCATAAAACAGTCAAGAACTGGCCTTCAGAATGAACCAGATGACTTTGTGAAATAGGCTGCAACTCCACAGTTAAACGATATTTTCATCGAGAGGAGCCAAAGTAAATGTCTTTGCAACCGTCCAACCGAAATCAAGCTGTGGAAAAACTTGTAAATTCCAACATCGATAGAGAGATTTGATGTCGATTGATCGTTAGTGAATCACAAATTCTGATAGATACCTTTTGAGGTGTAAAACGGTTTTGCGATACAGGCTCTGAAAATACTTCGAGAAGAGCACAGGTTGTGTTCACGAATTTACGATCGGGCGAGCATTTTCTTGCAATTCTTTAAGAAGACTCACTGCTATATAATGCATACCAACGTGGTTTAATGATGTACTTTTCTTTTCAAATGTTGCAAGCTTGTGTAAGCTTAAGCCAGGAGAATAACCAATAAAGAAACGCACACCATATTGGCACTAAAATAACGACCAGTTGTCAGTGTAGAGAAATCCGAATTTGTTACTCTGTCGCATATGAACATTTCACTGATGGAACCACAAGGCAGCATGATAAAGGCATCAGTAGGTACAAAATGAACCATTTCATAATTCAATGTATTGGAAGTCCCGACCGCAATTTTAAAAAAACTGAAAATAAATAATTAATTCACTTCAGCTCACAAATCATATTTTCATGCCTTTTTAATTTTTAAATTGACGCTTTAAGCGAGCATCTCTTTTCGTTTCGTCATTAACGTAATTACATAATCAAATCACGGAAACAGCTTGTTGTCGATATAATTGTGAGTCTTTTGTGTTAAAATTCTAAATACGTAATCACTAAATGGCTTTTTGCTGACATTATCACAGAGCTAAGCCATCTGCTTTCAGTTTTCATAATAACAGTGGCACATTTTGCGGCACAGGTCTCCTCATTCAAAATGTGACTTTCTGACTTAACCTGGAAGACATAACATGCACCGCAACCAGTCTCCGCAGAAAGAAATGGAAATGGGCGTATGGGACCGTTGGCCGGGAGGCCCCATCCGGTGTAGGTCGGCCGCCATGTGCAAGTCTTATTTCAGTCGACGCCACATTGGGCGACTTGCGCGCGGATGAAGCGGATGAAATGGTGATGAGGACAACACAGCACCCAGTCCTCGAGCAGTCCGCCGGAACCGAATCCGCGCCCGCTTGCATGGGAGGCTAGCACGTTACCACTTAGCTAAGCAGGCGGACGTCTTTACAGTATAATCCCTTGACATTTCTCTTTTTATTTGCCTGTCACCTTCGTCGTCCGAAGTCGCTGGATCACACACACTACATTGCTCTCTAGGTGAAAATAGAACATAAGAACAGCCGCAGATTATTTCAGTCAAATTCATCTGGGTGTGTGATATGATAAAACTAACGATGTATTGGCTGCTATTGCAGGCGGCTACCACGGAAGTGTTTTTTTCATAGACAAGGTAGTGACGCATCAAGAAAAAAAAATTGAAAAGTTAACACAATACACTGCCGAAACAATATTTTTTCAGTGTACGAACAAACGCTGTGAAATATCGTAAACCCAGAATCACACGTGGCCAATCTAAAGACACAGACCAATTTCTCTAATATACAACAGCTACTTCAACATGCCTCCCCATGTGATATTTCACATCCATCTAAACAGTTTTTGATGTTGCTGAGCAACAGTCATACAATAGTTTTTAAATTTTTAAATGAAAACACCGCCATATGACTGTATTGTTGTTTATTTAACTAAGACTTAAGTTTCGGCCTTTTATGCCATTTCCGAGTGAATGATTTCATGTCATTAATATAAAGTGCGGTGTATACATTTAAAAATCATATCCATCTGTTTCCCGCGCGAAAAGCATCTGCTTAGAAACGCTACTACTCTATAAATACATTACGTTTATATTACACTAAAGCGCCAGAGAAGCTAGTATAGGCATGCATATTCAAATACAGAGATAAGGAAACAGGCAGACAAGTGTCTGGCGCAGTTCTATATCGCTTACTGCTGCTACAATGGCAGGTTATCAAGATTTAAGTGAGTTTGAACGTGGTGTTACAGTCGGCGCACGATTGATGGGACACAGCATCTACGAGGTAGCAATGAAGTGGGGATTTTCCCGTGCGATCATTCCACGATTGTACCGTGATTATCAGAAACCCGGTAAAACATCAACTCTCCCATATAGCTGTGGCCGGAAAAAATCCTGCAAGAACGGGACAAACGACGACAGAAGAGAATCGTTCAACGTGATGGAAGTGCAACCCTTCCGCAAATTTCAGCAGGTCTCAATGCACGTTCATCAACAAGTGACAGCGGGCTATCCATTCAACGAAACATCATCGATATGGGCTTTCGGAGCCTAAGGATGGACGTTTATTGGTATGGAGACAACCTCATGAATCCATGGACCCTGTTCAAGCTGGTGGCGGCTGTTTAATGGTGTGTTGCGTGTGCAGTTGGAGTGATATGTGCCCCTGATACATCTAAAAACGATTCTGACCGGTTACACATAAGCATGCTGTCTGATCACCTCATCCATTCCCATCCATTGTGCATTCCGGCGGACTTGGCCAATTCCAGCAGGACTGCACCACACCCCGTAAGTTCAGAATTGCTAAAGAGTGGCTCCAGAACTGCTCTTCTGAATTTAAACACTTCCGCTAGCCACCAAACTCCCCAGACATGAACATTATTGAGCATATCTGAGATGGCTTGCAGCGTTCTGTTCAGAAGAGATCTCCACCCCCTCGTGCTCTTACGGATTTATGGACAGCCCTGCACGATTCGTGGTGTCAATTCCCTCCAGCACTACCTCAGGCATTAGTCGAGTCCATGGCACGTCGTGTAGCGGCACTTCTGCGAGCTCTCTGGGCACATACACAATATTTGGCAGGTGTACCAGTTTCTTTGGTTCTTCAGTGTACAATAAGCTCTCTTACCGACCTAAGGGCACTAATATGTGTCAATTGCAGTTGGCAGCCAATGGTTAGAGCACTGACTTCACAGTTACAGATAGTGTGCATAAACCAGTTATGTTGGCCACTGATGCAGCGTACGTATGTATCGTGATAACCGCGTCAACTAAGGCTTGAAGGTGGTGTACTGAAGTGCCGAAACTGATAGCTACACAATAAATAAGATCGTAAGGACGGCTGTAGGTGTTTCACTTTCTCACAGTAGTGAACGGCCCTGGTCTTCAAGACCTACGGTCAAAAGGATGGACATACAAAAAAAAATGCTTGCTGCTCGTGTTGAACACAATGTATTGGTGGTATGTCCTGCTTTCAGCAGTGATCTCTGGAACATGCCCATACCTGTAGACTAGGTTCTGGACGTCCCCGTACCATAGACGCACGTCAAGATCGACGCGTTGTGCAAACAGCGCTGGCAGATCGATCACCATCCAAAGACGAAATCCGGTCGCATTCTGCATCTTCTGTATCATCAGCGACCACTGGGAACCGTCTGCTTACATCATAATTAAGGTCACGAGGGCACCTTCCCAGACTGTGACTGACACCACGACACCGGCAAGTATGACAACTCTGGTGACGTGAAACAGTTGACTGGAGAGTGGAATGGAACTCTGTTCAGTGATGAACCTGCTCTGACTGTATGCGAGTAACGGAGGTACGCGTTTATGGCGTAGACCTGGTGAGCTTCCTGTTACAGAGTCCACTCTCCCACGACACACAGGTTCCATCCCTGGATTCATGGCGTGGGGGCCATCGTTTACAGCTCGTGGTCAAATCTGGCGTTTCTCCAGGGTAAATTAAACAGTGCCCACTTGATTTGACAGGCTGTTACCCCGTGCTACTGCCATTTCTTCGACAGGACAGCACATGTCCACATACGACTATTGCAACGTAACGTGCTCTTCCTGGTGTACAAGAATTGCCTTGGTCAGTGAGGCCACCAGATCTCTTGCCAATGGAACACTTATGTTACATGAGAAAGAGTGAAATTCTCGTTCTCCAGGGTGAGAAGCTTAAGACGGCATGCGAGAATAGACGACTGCGTTGTCGCGAGAGGGGATGTGTTATGTATTGGTGTGACTGTTTGGTCACCCTTCACTGTGACATGTGTGTTTCATGTGGCGTGAATATCTTGTCATATACTCCTTACAAGACCTGTCACCTCACTTGTCGACAAAATGACCTTGTCCTTGGACGTGTTGCATTTTTCCCGGGAGTGTATTTGCTGTAATTTCATTGAACCATGGTAACCAGAGAAAGGAAAAGTAGCTAAATTTCCCCTGAAATTCTAAATTACCGCAGTGTACGGTCGATTATGTCGTTCGGTTGCAGTGGTTCGATAAAAATTATTTTCTTTCAAAAATGTTCCAATGATGAATGTAGATAATGTCATAAATGTTGTAATGAACTTAATTTAATACGAAAATTAATTAGAATGTAGCCTTTAACTTGCTTTCGATTGTCCGTACCGATGTAATTTAACAGCCGTGTATCGCCAGCAAAAGCACTTGTCTCCGACATTTGCTGTCATCAACATGATGCCATATGAAACATTCAAATCACCACACTTCGGGTAGGCTGGAATTCATTCGAAGCAGCTTAATGTATAAATTAGCCCACCGAGCCTATTACGACACCGTGAATGATATGCGTTCCTGTGTTTGAATGACAGTGAAATTTACCTTAAAAGCAACGCGGTGAGCCGAAACTGTTTACTGTCACTCACATTTACCCACATGTTCAAAAGTATCTAGAGAGTTCCGCACCAGTCAGCTAACAAAATTACAAGGAAAATTATGCTGTTGTTAGGAAAATTTGCTATTTAAAATTAGAATGTAACTTTAAATACTACACAAATATCAGTAAATAAATGAAGACACTCTGGACTGCACGAGCCGGTCAGGAATCAATCCCGCATATACACGTCATCTTTTCTTGTGGAGATTAATGGAGAAGGGGCATTGTACTAAGGCACATAACTCTCTGAAAAAGTAACTGTTTTATGATCATTTTGTATAACAACCTGAAGAATTCGCTACAGAAAATTTCAGTCTTCAGCGGTTTGTGCAATCTTTTGGAACTCCATCGCAGATTAAAACTGTGTGTTGGATCCGTCCCAGTCCGGCACACAGATGTAATCTGCCAAGTAGTTCAGTGCGCTCCAATTCGTCTTGCGCATTAGAGGGGATTGTTGAAGCGGTATACCAGTAACCATGTTGTACTTTCAATTCTACGTTTTAGTTATTGTCCTACGCTCTATGTTGACGTTCCGTATTATGGATGATTTTCTGTACTCTCCCTTGACATTTCTTAACCTATTCGGCGAATATTCCTAGGTCTTGTAACTTTCTCTTGAAAGATGCCATTAAAATCCACAAATTGCTATACAGTTTAATAGTTAGTAAACACGGAACTGTACAATATTTCAGTTAAAGCCACTGAATTCCCTGCAACGTAATTTTAATTTAATCAAACGACGCTGTGTAGCATAGGTCGCTGAAGTATGTTTATATTGTTGAGCTCGCCTTGTAGGTAGCCCATTTGCAAAACGAAAATTTTTTAAAAAGCTGAAGAAAAATCAACGTTCGACGCCCCGTCGACGACAGGGAAATTAGAGACAGTACAAGCTAGGCTTGGCAAAGGGTGCCGAAGTAAATACTTTTAAAGGAAGCGTGCCTGCATTAATCCTAAACAACAAGGCACAATCGCGGGAAACCTCAGTCTGGATAGCCATACGCCAGTTTTAACAGTGTCTTAACCAATGCGACACCTTTCTTAGTAGAACCGGTTCGATGCCAGGTGGCGGAGGAAATTTGCGCGTCGATGTCTGTAGTCTGCAAGCTCCGTTACGGTGTTACATGGAGTGGTACTTGAGGCACAGCCCGGCCGGTGTGGCCGTGCGGTTCTAGGCGCTTCAGTCTGGAGCCGCGTGACCGCTACGGTCGCAGGTTCGAATCCTGCCTCGGGCATGGATGTGAGTGATGTCCTTGGGTTAGTTAGGTTTAAGTAGTTCTAAGTTCTAGGGGACTGATGACCTTAGAAGTTAAGTCCCATAGTGCTCAGAGCCATTTTTTGAACTTGAGGCACAACAATCATTTCGCTTCTTCCCAGTTCCACCCGCGATGGTACGTCGAAAAGGGAATTGTCGATTAATCGGTGCGTTATCTCTAGTTTCTCGGATTTTCTCGTCGTGGTCAATTCGCAGGACATACGACGTGATTTCGAAACGATACTACAATTTGCAGGGATGTCAGAGAAGTGTAAATGTATCACTCTGAGGCAACGCCCTAGTTCGAAAAAGACAAAAAATTGTTCAAATGGCTCTAAGCACTATGGGACTTAATATCTGAGGTCATCAGTCCCCTAGACTTAGAACTACTCAAACCTAACTAACGTAAGGACATCACACACATCCATGCCCGAGGCAGGATTCGAACCTGCCACCGCAGCAGCAGCCCGGTGCCAGACAAGCGCCGAAAGTTGTAAGCGAAAATTGTTCTTATGTATCTGATAGTAGAAATCATGTACTGGCACTGTTGTTGCTGAGACTGTACGGTGGGAAACTTTCAGAGGTGGTAGTACGGACCAAACCAAGAAAAAACATCTAGTAAACGTCGACCCTGAAATGCATGCCTTAAGAGCTACGAGCATTAGTTCGTCTTTGATACTGTGGAAAGTCTTTCGCACTGAAGAAGTGACCATAGCTCTTAAGGTATGTATTTACTACGCACTAAGTGCGCTTGAACAGGATGGCTTTCATACAGGGATCTTTGGATGGCAAACCAATGGGACTTTTTTATTAAGATTTCGGCTTATAATCATTTATTAGATGTCACAATAAATAGTCGCGTACATTGCTACTTGAACACCACAAACGAAGAGTTACTTTGACCAAATTTTTAAAATAAATGCAGCAACTGCAATTGTAAAATTCCTCAGAAATCTTTCAACAGCTGATACCAGTAAACTTTTCAGTTTAGGTAGAACGAATGAACTTCTAAACCTTTGTCAGCAAGAAATACTTCCTGAACGATGAATAAACGAATTAAAAAAACTTAACAGCAGTGATGTAGACTTTTGAGGAAGTTACTTAAAACATTATCACACCAAAGACGAATACAAGGGAATTGTTTTTTAGCGATACCTGACTTGGTTAGAAATATTTACGAGCAGCTGACATCAGTAATGCACTTAATGTTCAGTAATTCACAAAGTGACTCAATTACAAACAACCAACAGTTTACCCAGGTCACTGCCCAAAATGCAACGTCGTACCCTTTATGATATGGTCAGGTCTAAGGCCTTCGCTCGAATACAGGATCTACAATTAATCAAGTCACATTAACAACGACTAAAGAAATCAAATCGGTGGGGGGGGGGGGGGGGGGGGCTTGCTAGTGGCGGCTGCGTACCAGACTGAACTCATATTCACAGGAAAATACGCCGGGGAGCCACGCCTTGTGCCATGGCGTCTTACAATAAGGATACTCATAAGTTAATCACTACAATAGAGAAAATAGCACTGGTAAGGCAATCGTATAACAAGGTTTTCTTTTTTTTTTTTTTTTACGCGGTCTGCAGTGACGGGCGAATGACCTGAGAATTAGGTCAGTGGCATGCATTTGGAAACAGTAATGCAAAATTTAATTTTGAGATAACCGATGGTCGCAATGGCTGGCCATCCATTCGTGAAACTTGAAAATCATCCATTAAGTCGCTTTACTTTAAACGCGAGCTGAGTTCCTACTTTGCTTAAACTGATGAAAAAAAACAGTAAGCTACACCGTGCAGCTTTTCCTCAAAGTTTTCGAAACAGTCATCAAGGCGGCGCTTGGATTACTCTCTCTTGGCAGTGCAGCTAAAGAGACCATAACAACACTAACTTCGTAGCAACCAGGAAAGTTAGCTGGTGCTCACTCGTTATGGATCAGCAGACAGCCGCTAAGCTCACGGTGTTCAGGTTGACGCGGCCACCACTCTCATCCCGACCCCTTCCTCTGTCCGGGCGCCGGTTGCCGTGTACTACGGTGCACTTCCCCGGCTCGGCCGACAGCTCCAGCACTCGTTGCCCTGCTCGAGTAAGCTCAAGTATAAAGCAAGCAAGCAGCCTGGCACACATCAGTCACGCCCTCTCTTTCTGCAGGTTTCTGCTGTAAGCCAGACGCCGGCTACGCGCCTGCGCACCACTTACGAACGCAGTTTCATTCCGTGCGCGTGGCCTCCGCCCACAGTTACCCGGTCCAAACACTCCCAGCGGCGTTGACAATCGACAGGTCGGCAACAACCGCATCAGTATTTTACAGCCCATGTTTACTAGACCTTTTCTCTAGTTTGGCCCATACTACTAACTCTGAAAGTTTCCTACCCTACAATCCTAGCAACAACAGTTCCAATATGTGTATCCCAAGGTCAGAGGTATGAAATGATCTCTGCTCATAAATTCCGACTAGGTCGTCATCGGACCAGGGTCCCTTACCTCGAATTGACACATTTACCCTTCTCCACCAGCCCTGAAAATTACCGGAATAACATTTTAATAAGTCACAGCTGCAAAATACTAACGCTAATTCTTTACAGACGAATGGAAAAACTGCTAGAAGCCGACCTCGGGGAAGATCAGTTTGGATTCCGTAGAAATGTTGGAACACGTGAGTCAATACTGACCTTAAGACCTATCTTAGAAGAAAGATTAAGAAAAGGCAAACCTACGTTTCTACCATTTGTAGACTTAGAGAAAGCCTTTGACAACGTTAACTGGAATACTCTCTTTCAAATTCTGAAGGTGGCAGGGGTAAAATACAGGGAGCGAAAGGCTATTTACAATTTGTACAGAAACCAGATGGCAGTTATAAGAGTTGGAGGGCATGAAAGGGAAGCAGTGGTTGGGAAAGGAGTGAGACAGGGTTGTAGCCTCTCCCCGATGTTATTCAATCTGTATATTGAGCAAGCAGTAAAGGAAACAAAAGAAAAATTCGGAGTAGGTATTAAAATTCATGGAGAAGAAGTAAAAACTTTGAGGTTCGCCGATGACATTGTAATTCTGTCAGAGACAGCAAAGGACTTGGAAGAGCAGTTGAACGGAATGAACAGTGTCTTGAAAGGAGAATATAAGATGAACATCAACAAAATCAAAACGAGGATAATGGAATGTAGTCAAATTAAGTCTGGTGATGCTGAGGGAATTAGATTAGGAAATGAGACACTTAAAGTAGTAAAGGAGTTTTGCTATTTAGGGAGTAAAATAACCGATGATGGTCGAAGTAGAGAGGATATAAAAAGTAGACTGGCAATGGCAAGGAAAGCGTTTCTCAAGAAGAGAAATTTGTTAACATCGAATATAGATGTAAGTGTCAGGAAGTCGTTTCTGAAAGTATTTGTATGGAGTGTAGCCATGTATGGAAGTGAAACATGGACGATAACTAGTTAGGACAAGAAGAGAATAGAAGCTTTCGAAATGTGGTGCTAGAGAAGAATGCTGAAGATAAGGTGGGTAGATCACGTAACTAATGAGGAGGTATTGAATAGGATTGGGGAGAAGAGAAGTTTGTGGCACAACTTGACTAGAAGAAGGGGTCGGCTGGTAGGACATGTTCTGAGGCATCAAGGGATCACAAATTTAGCATTGGAGGGCAGTGTAGAGGGTAAAAATCGTAGAGGGAGACCAAGAGATGAATACACTAAGCAGATTCAGAAGGATGTAGGTTGTAGTAGGTACTGGGAGATGAAGAAGCTTGCACAGGATAGAGTAGCATGGACAGCTGCATCAAACCAGTCTCAGGACTGAAGACCACAACAACAACCAGCCCTGAAAGTTTCTAACATCATCGCGGAATCACCCTGTATATAAAAAGAAAAAAAAACGTTCCTACCCTTTTGGACCACTCATGACCGACCGCCATGTCATTCTCTGCCAATGGCGTTCCTGCATGCCGCCCGGAGGGTCGCGGGGTCAGGCCACCGCTCTCCCGACCATTAACCAGCTACTCAGTTGACATCACGAGGTTGAGTGCAACTCGTTCCAGACCTCCCATCAAGTAGAATTCCCTATCGATACTGGGAAACAAACCCAAGTGTTCCACGTACTAGCCAGACATACTAACAACTGAGCTACCGAGACAGACGAGACGTATGCGGGAAAAGTAATATGTTGCCAGACTATTCTTGGAACATATGCTCTCCGAATGTTCACACTAAACCTCCCCGTGATGCACAACGTCTCTCTTGTAGCATCGACCAAACACGTTGGGTTTCACAATCTCTTCTACTAATTCAGCGTAGTAATGATCCACGACAGGTAGGTAACATTCAAGAATCTGTTGCATGATGGTTTCATCAATTATTGGTTGTACAAGTGGCGTTCAGTAAGTAGTGAAATATATTTTTTATGATACCATGTTGGTTTTGCCCAAGATACCAATACACCCTCTCTTTTGGCTACAAAACCCAATTTTTAAACATAATCCCCGTTCAACGCGAACAGTCTTACGCCATGTTATTAGAACGGCTTGTGTGCCCACATGGTACTACTCTACTGGTCGACGTTGGAGTCAAGGAATTGTTGTATCAATAACCTCCTCATCATCTATGTACTGCTCCTCGGAGTGCATCCTTCAATGGGTCAAACAGATGGCGGTCACAAGGTGCGAGATCCGAACTGTAGTGTGGATGAGGAAGGACGGCCCAGCGGGTTTTGTGAGCTCCTCTCGGATGTGCAGACTTGTGTGAGGCCTTGCATTGTCGTCATGAAGTAGATGTTTACTCGGATTTTTGTGGTGGCGAACACGCTGACGCCATTTCTTCAATTTCCTCAGTGTAGTATAATACTCTTCAGAGTTGATCACTGCGGTACGATTGAGAACGTCAACACCTTCAGAGTCCCAGAAGACCGTCGCCAACACGTTACCGGCCGACGGTGTGTCTTTGAACTTTTTCTTCGTAGCAGAGGTGGTGTGGCGCCACTCCATGGAGTGACGTTTTATTTCCAGCTAGAAATAATGAACTCTCGAACTGATGAACTCATCTTTCATCGCCTGCGACGACGTTCAACAAAAAATTGTCACAAACAGCCACGTAACGTGCACGCAATGCAGCACAGGCTACTTCGTTACTCTTTATGGTCTACTGTGAGGCGCCGAGGAGTTTAGCTGGTATATACCTTTTAGTACCCCAACCGGTGGACGAGTGCGTCAGCACTACCAACAGAGGCATCCAGTTGTGCAGCGGGGTATCTGACTGTGGTCCGTCTGTCACCTTGAATGAGAGTATCCGCACTTTCTAACATAGTCACAGCTGTGTTCGGCCTGCCGGTAAGCGAGATGTTTGTGCGACCTTGTTTCCATTATGACAGATGCCCCGCCCAACGACTTACCATTCTTTTGTTCACTGTCAGGTTTTCGTAAACGTTCTGCAAGCGCTCATGAATATTTGCGATGCTCTCATTTTCCACCACAAGAAACTCACATCAGAGGTCATCAGTCCCCTAGACTTAGAAGTACTTAAACCTAACTAAGCTAAGGACATCACATACATCCATGCCCGAGGCAGGATTCGAACCTGCGACAGCAGCAGTAGCGCGGTTCCGGACTGAACCGCCTAGAACCGCTCGGTCACACTGGCCGGCGCACCTCGTTACACTTTGAAGGCTACGTATAAAGCCTCCGCTTATCGGAATTTCTTAAAACTGTAAGGGCTGAAACAGAAATATTCCACGATGTCCCACAACGAAAACTAAATTTCTTGAACCGAAACTGAACGAGAAAAAAAATGTGTTTCATTACTTATTGAACGTCCCTCCTACATACAAGGGGAACAGGAACTCCACCAACAAACTTGCAGAAGTGTTAGTATGGGTCATAAAAAAAGAAAGTCTAGTAAGCATGGTCTCTAGAATGCATACTTTAAGAGCTATGAGCATTGTTCAGTGAAAGAGGTGTGTTTCGCAGCAATGAAGATGGACAACTGTTGATACAACTTATGGCACGCACTTTACCGACTGGTACGTAGTACTAAATAATCTCTCGAACGAATGTCTCATGAACCACTTATTTCCTGGACAAATTACATTTTATTAACATTCTTTCCGTGTATTTCCGACTGTCATATGATTTTCCTATAAGTTTTATGGCGATCATTCCACTTTGAACTCTTCGGACTGGATGAAGAAGAGGTACTAACGAAAAGTTCCGGATCATCAGACTAAACGCCAGCGTCCCGGATTAGTTTACATATTCTTCTGTAGTACCCCGTGAAGTATGGGCATGTGACGCTCTGTTGATAGCGATAAGTTCGTGGGGTGGAGACGTTTAGCCCTGCAGCCGCCTTGACGAAGGCTGTGTAACGGCATCTGGTGTCTCCCTCTCCCTTTTGTTTTTAAATAACACAAACTCTACACTACGCTGTACGTACACCCGTTACGATCAGCTACAGTAAGAAGATACCCTTGGGACACAACTGCTAGTCGCCTCGAGAAAGGGTCAGTCGTGGTCGGATTAAGAAAACACTTTCCAATTAGACGGCTCGGGATCTCCCAGCTAACAATCCCACGCTACTAATTGTTTGTTTGTGAGCTTTTTCCAGAGTACGACATGCAGTACACTACACATGATTACCTATATTCAGGTTTTACTGCTGTGGAGATTTTCAAGTGACATTATACGTACATCGTCCAGTAAGTTATAAAATGGATCGTAGTGAATTCTTCGGAACCCTTTATAAAACTATCGTATAATATTTACTATTTCCAGAGATTAGTATCCCACACGTCACCACATTCCTTTTCAGAACAATATACACTTCATTCCAGTTACTGCGTGAAATAAATTTATTAGTTCAGTTGAAATGGCTTAAAAACCTCCATTTAGACAACCTTGTGAGATATTCTCGGAAAACACGTTTATCGACAAGAGGCCAAGATGTTGATTTCATTGTGCAGTTATTCGTCAACTTAATAATTTGGAAATTTCAAAACATATATTTCGGTAGGGATTTCAATAGAAACAAGGAAACGCTCTTTTGAGCATTTGTTACTAGTTTCCGAGTTTTGAAGTTTGCTTCAGCATTTTTTCTGTGTTACTATTGAGAATACACTAGTGTGCAAAACGTAAGGACGAAAGTAACTTTCTCATGACGTGTCAGTGCCAAGTAATTTTGTTCGATGAAACTTGGACCACACACTGAAAGAACTGCTGGCGCATAGCACAGAAGGTGACTGAAAGATACATCCAATATGACGAACGGATATGACACTTTCGTTCAGAGACAGTAATTACACTGAAGTGACGGCGATTCACGATGGACCCCTAGACATTACAAAATGTTGCTAAGGAGATCTCGTGGTAGTGCGTTCCATTCTTCCACCTGCACGATTTATAACTACTGCGGGTTCGCTGGTACATGCGGACATGCTATAGTAAGTCTCCGTAACACATCGTGCACGTGCTCGGTGAGGTTTAGGTTGGAGAAATGGCAGGCCAGTCCATATGCCACATTTCCTCTCGTTCGGAGAGCTGCTCCCCCGGCGCTGTTCGATGCGGTAGAGGATTGTCATCCATGAAAATGAAGCCCCGGTGGAAAGCACCCCTGAAAAAAAGAAAGAAAGACGCTTATGGGAAGGGAGTATAGTGTCACAATAACGTTGACCAGCGAGTCTGCCTTGTTCGAAGATTTGCAGGTCCGTACGCTTATGTATTATTATGCCTTCCCCGACCATGACACCTGGATTACCTAAGCGGTCAAGTTTGACAATGTTCCTGGGTGCATTGCGTGTTCTCACCTCTTATCGTATGAGAGTCCGCCCCTCGTAGATGAGTGGTCAGCGCGACGGAATGTCATACCTAACGGCCCGGGCTCGAGTCCCTGCTGGGTTGGAGATTTTCTCCGCTCCGGGACTAGGTGTTGGGATGTCCTTACCATGAACATTTCATCCCAATCGACACGTAAATCGCCGAAGTGGCGTCAACTCGAAAGACTTGCACGAGGCGAGCGGTCTACCCGACGAGAGGCCCTAGCCACACGGCATTTCCATTTCCTATCATATGAGAGTATGTTCAGCATTGTCGAACACGACAGTTCTCGTGTCCATGTGATACGGTGTGGGGGGCCATAATGTTGCATGGACTTCTCCAAATCTTTGAACACGTAAAATTCAACTATCAACAGTATTTTGATACTCTACTCCTTCCCCGTGTGCCTTTTTTCAGAGGTGCCTCAGACCCTGATATCATTTTATGGATGAAAATACGCCACCGCATCGAAGAGCGCTAGTGGAGAAGCTCTTGGAAGGAGAGGATACTCGACGAACTGACTGGCCTACTCGTTCCCCCTCCTCCCCCCTCCCCAACTTAAATCCCAGACAGCACGTTTGGAATGCATTAGGGAGACATATTGCAGCACGTCACATGTAGCAACAACCATCCATCAGTTGTCAGCTGCGATGATGGAGGAATGAAACACTCCATCACGAGAACTCCTTATCAGTCATATGGTTAGCATTTGAACACGTCTGCAGAGCATGCATTGCCACCTGTGCTGATAACACACCCTATTAACAGCCATTTCTCGCTTTTTGTAATCTCCATCATGAATCGCGGTGACCTAATTGTCATTACTACCTTTGAATAGACGTGTCATTTCTGTTCGTCTCACTGTCGTATTTTCTTCAGTTATCATCTGTACTATAATGTGCCAGTTATTTCTGTCTAAGTTCCAGTTTCTCGACCTATGTTACTTCGTAGTGGTACTCATGCGAAAGTTAATGCGTTCTTAACTTTTGCATTCCAGTGCGATGTTTTCTTTTGTTGTTGTTTTTTCACTGTTGTTTATAGGAATTCTTTTTCTCCTTTTAGTGTGAGAAAGTTTGCAAAAGCGTTTGTGATACACCCTGTGGAGATGAAGGTAGCACAAAAGGGAAAAGAAAAATTAACTCGCAGAATTAATACTGTTTCACCGGGAAATAATGTACTCGGTGCAGCCAAGTAAAAATTCAGACACCTTCCGTGGGAAAGCAAGAAGCAGAGGAGGAAATCGAGTCAAGCCATAACAGCCAGGCGGAATTTCAGCAAGAGGAGTCTGCTGATATTTCAAGTATTACGGGCGCACCACGAGCTGGTTACCTCACTCGTGGCCAGACTGGGCGGTCAGGGAGCCAAATTACGGACGCAGCATAAATACACAGCAGCCACGACCCGGAAGGCATGATTTCCCCATACCCAGGCCGCCTACAATAGATTATTTTCTCTTAACGATGTCTAACTTGGTGACGAACGTTTAATTCTACAAGAGACAGAAGATAATTTACAGAGACTGTCATTTAGAAAGTAGACATCTGAATAGATAAGTCCAAAGCATGCACATTTAGGGTCAAGCACCCTGAGATCCAAATTTTTTATAAATTATAAGCTACTAGAACAAATGTGGGAAGTATTATATATTATCAGAGGGACCGAGACGTGACTGAAGATTATGAAGCTACTAACCATCTCTGAAATAGTCGTTAAAAATATCAATGGAACACAATGCTAAGACATTATGACCACTGTCCATCGCGATGTTAGATGCCTGCTGGAGGCGTTGCTGGTACTTCGCGGGGTAACGAAAGTATGTAAGCGAAGCAGACATGGACGGAGGATCACACTAGCAAAGATATGGACTGCAAATGGAGAAATCCATTGAGATAAGTGGCTTTGACAAAAGGCAGATTATTATCACGCATAGCCTGTGAACGGGTACCTCGGAAACGGTAAAGTTGGTCGAACGTTCAAGTGCTGTCGTCGTGATCATCTACGGAAAGAGGTACAAGGACAGCGAAACTTCCCCTAGGCCCTGAATGGTCGTACGTCCACTACTCTTCACGGAACGTAGGGTTTGGAGGCTTGTCTGCTCTGTAGAAAAGGATAGACGGTGATCTGTGGCATCTCTGACGAAACAGCAGACTGCTGGTGCACGCACAAGTGTATCGAAGCACACTGCTCATCGTACAGTGTTGAACACCGAGATCCGCAGCAGGTCACCCCTAAATGTCCACAACTTAACCCAACGGAATCACCAGTTACGATTTGAGTGGGCACGGGACCATCGGGATTCGATCTGGCAGGTTAAAACAGTATGCCGGACCGAGACTCGAACTCGGGACCTTTGCCTGTCGCGGGCAAGTGCTCTAGCATCTGAGCTACCCAAGCACGACTCAAGCCCCGTCCTCACAGCTTTACTTCTGCCAGTATCTCGTCTCCTACCTTCCAAACTTTACAGAAGCTATCCTGCGAACCATGCAGAACTAGCACTCCTGAGAGAAAGGATATTGCGGAGACATGGCTTAGCCAGAGCCTAGGCAATGAAAACTTGTCGGCTCTTCCGGTGAATCACATTTTTGCTGTACCAGGTCGATAGTCGTCTCCACAAACGCTGTTATAGAGCTGAAAGGACGCAGGCTGGTGGGAGCAGCTTTATGCTGTAGAAGACATTCTTCTGAACTTGCATGAGACCTGTGGTATTAAACGAAGACATACTAACAGTTCCGAACCACCTGCATCCCTTCACGCTTGATGTCTTCCCCGACGGCGATGTCTCTTTCAGCAGTATAACTGCCCACGTCTCGGAGCTAGAAACCTGCTACAGTGGTTTAGAGCATTATAATGAACTCATACTGAAATCTCAGCGACCAAATTCGCCTGCTGAAAATCCTATGGAAACCCGTCTAGGTCGCTATCGGGCGACGAGTACGCAAATCAGAGGCCCGTTATTTACGCGAATTACATGACCTGTGCTTAGACATCTATTGGCACATACTTCCACACACCTACCAACGACTGCCGGATCCCTTATATGCTAATCAGTGAGGTATTTCTTTCCGAAGAAGGACAAAAAAGCAATTAAGCATTTGGTCATAATGTCTTGGCTCATCAATCTATAAAATTGTGATGCTTCTAAAATTGTAGTCCCGTTCTGAAACTTGGACATTCTTCAATATGGCAACTCAAATAACACCATCAAACATGTAATCCCTCAGTTCACTTTCAAAATGGCGGCACTAGAACTACAAATAAAGGCAGTGATAAAGAAGATCTTAAGAAAAACGTGTACTGTGTTAAAGAAGGAAGATTTTCCAAAAAGTAACAACGTATGCATCTGATGATAAAAATTGCAGGCAGGCAAATAGGGGAGAGTTTGGTACCTAAAGAATAGTGTACCTAGGAACACTTGGTGCTTTTTGATATAGTAACTGATTTTAGAGCTCATGAAACAGTAAGCAATACAGATCCCCATAAGCAGTTTCCGCTATTTTCTTTAGTTTTTATTGTTATTAGACATGGGTTTGTGATTTGTGCAGCATTTGTAAATATTTCGCTTTCTATACATGTAACTGCTGTATAATATAATAATTGAAGCTAGTTGGAATGTGTTGTTAATTCGTCACGTGCAGAATTTTATGGTAAGCAAAACTGCTATATATTTTTGGAACTACTTTCACAGGGTGTCCCAGGAGGAGTGGTTAGTATTTAAGGATATCACAAGAACGATCATTTGAAGCAAAAGACTTCATGTGGGAATATGCACTTTTCCGAATGATTTCCGAGACAGAAAAGTGTCTAATGCGTATCGTTTATTTTCTGCGTCATGAAGAGACTGACACAGAGGAAGAATTCGCGACGAGCTGCGTGAAATCAGTCACAAGACTGACGATTCAACAAACAACCAAAAAACATATAGCCATAATTGAGTTAGTTCTTTGATGGTTGTATTGTATGTAACGCCTTAAAATGTAAGAAGAAAGTTTCAGCGTCGGCTATAGAGATAAAAGGTTTCAATCCAAAGTATAATTGCAATCCAAAACAGAATATAATCCTTTCTTACATTGTTGATGACAGCTGACAGTCAAATCTTGGTGAAGGCTAGGTCATACGCAGGATGTGAAAACTAGTTGGTGTTGCTCTCCTCCAGATGTATCAGATGATCAAGTCTATCGGTTGTGAGAATGCAGAGATGATATTGACTGTGTTGGATACCATCTAAGCTTTCGCTGCCCCCTTGCTGGACGGTTAGGCTGAGGTATCCAGACAAAACTTAAGGATTAAAAAAAAAAGACTATTTTAGCTGTAAATCCTTTATTTATAGGCACGAGCGGTTTCGCAGCATTTTCGCGGCGTCATCAAGTGCAACAAAATCAAGTATCGTTTCAATGGAGAAAAGATAATTGGATGACCCAGTGTTCATAGTCGGTCATTTTCACTAACAAGGAAACCTCCCCATCGCATCCCCCTCAGATTTAGTTATAAGTTGGCACAGTGGATAGGCCTTGAAAAACTGAACACAGATCAATCGAGAAAACAGGAAGAAGTTGTGTGGAACTATGAAAAAAATAAGCAAAATATACAAACTGAGTAGTCCATCTCGAAGATATGCAACATCACAGGAAAGCGTGAACTTAAAAGCGCCGTGTTCCCGTGGATAGCGTGAGCAAGTGCGGTACGAGAGGTCCTTGGTTCAAGTCTTCCCTTCAGTGAAAAATTTTTCTTTCTTTATTTTCGCAAAGTTATGATCTGCCGTTCGTTCATTGACGTCTCTGTTCACTGTATAAGTTTAGTGTATGTGTTTTGCGACCGCACCGCAAAACCGTGCGATTAGTAGACGAAAGGACGTGCCTCTCCAATGGGAACCGAAAACATTTGATCGCAGGGTCATAGGTCAACCGCTTCCTCCACAGGAAAACACGTCTGATATATTCTATACGACACTGTTGACAGTATGACAGTAATATGTTGTCAACCCACGTAACTTGTACACTTGGCGAATGGGTAAAAAGATTCTTCTACCTTGCCCGATTTAGGTTTTCTTGTGGATGTGATAATCACTCCCAAAAAAGTGATGAAAACATAAGAGTTTGTCACATAAATTGCAACAAATGAATGCAACAGTTTCACAGTCGCACTGTTTTCCCTGTGTTCTGTCAAAACGTATGTTTTTAACGTTTTCAAATTTTTCCGTGCGTAGACTGTCAAATCCTGCATATGTCCAAGCAAATCTGAACATATCCTGGAGTTTTGGAGAGCGAAATTGATTATGTGTGAGTGCCTGAACTTTGATAATTGTCTGAAAATTAAAAATTAAAATTTTCACTCAAGGGTAGAAATGAGCCAAGGACCTCTCGTTCTGGAGCCGCTCACGCTAACCACGGGACCACGGCGCTCCTGGGCTCATAAGTACCTGTGATGTTGCTTATGGTGCGCATCGACTACTCAGTTTGTATATTTTGCTTATTTTTTTCATAGTTCCGCAAAACTTCTTCCTGTTTTCTCGATTGATCTGTGTTCAGTTTTCCAAGGCGTATCCATTGTGCCAACTTATAACTAAATCTGAGGGGGATGCGATGGGGAGGTTCCCTTGTACGTAACGGACGTGAAACACAAAATAACACAGAATGCTCCAGTGATACCAAGAGTAACAGTATCGGGAGAGCTAGCTTGTTCCCCATATACCGAAACGGTGATCAAAGCACAGACCGTATATGATCATCTACCGGAATGTAAAATTTGATCACCATAATGCTCCGTCATTTGCCACAGCAAGCCCGCGCATTGTATCGCGTACTAAACAGGCGTCATGTCAAGACGCAGGTGTTATGTTTTTTACTTCTAAATGCTTTAATGTGCCATAAATGACTTACAAAATCAAAAGACTGGCGAGAAATTAGAATTTGTAAGTAGTACAACCTAATACTTACTTGATTATAATTTGGTGGTGCTGTATAATTTCAATCAAATCAGAGTAGTTCTTGTCCGTGATTGTTGCTTGAGGGTTCGACAAAGGAGCTCCGCCTTCATTCTGTCCGTTGTTGATGACGTCAGAAAAGTTTTGCTGTTGCTTTCCTGCGTCCTTAACCCTGGGAACCACTCCCTTCTCGTCGAGCGACGCGACCCTCCCCACCACTGAAATATTGTCGTTGAGAACCTGCAGCTCGGCGACAATCATCAGCGTGAGGTGGAAGAAGAGCGTGTCGACGCCCAGCATCGCCCCCGCCGTTGCCACGGCGCACAGCACCTGGCCCAGGTAGATGAGTTCGTAGGTCGGGGAGAGCTGCATATCGATGGGCAGCCAGATGGGGATCGGCGTTGGCCAGTCGATGTTCGTCGATCCAGCCGTAAACACGCGGAACGGCACCGTCACGAAGAGCCAGGCGATCGAGGATACCACGATCATGACCTGAAAGAAGAAGTTTCATTTGTGTTAGACGTTGTCATCCTAAAGATAAGAGCCTTCTTTCAACGGCTGTACTAACGACACTGATACACGTATACCATGGTTTCGTTCTAGTGATAAAAGTTACTCTTTGTTGGTGTCTGTTGCATTACACTTCGACTATAGTGCGATTCGCATAATAATATTTGTTTCAGTAATTCATTTACAACGCAGATAGTTCAAGCAGATCATGACACAATTATCTGGAATTCGCTAGCAACAAATATGAAATATCATTTACTGTACTGCATAAGAAATAATAAATTAGTTCAATACTTACGGAGTCCCCCTTAAACATCCCAACAACCAACCAACCAATACTTACGACCGAGCGAGGTGGCGCAGTGGTTAGACACTGGACTCGCATTCGGGAGGACGACGGTTCAATCCCGCGTCCGGCCATCCTGATTTAGGTTTTCCGTGATTTCCCTAAATCACTCCAGGCAAATGCCGGGATGGTTCCTCTGAAAGGGCACGGCCGACATCCTTCCCTAATCCGATGAGACCGATGACCACGCTGTCTGGTCTCCTTCCCCAAACAACCAACCAACCAATACTTACGGTAACTGTACATATATCTTATTTCTTTTCATTTATTTATTTGTTTATGTCGATTTGATTAGGGCCATCAGACCTGCTCTTACATCGGACCAGGGTTTCAGATATACAGTGACATCACACTTAGCTAAGAAATAACAACGTTAATATCACAAATAGTACAAAAAATGATCTGACTTTCTACAGAGACAATGTGAATACATTGAAATGACTGACAAATAATAAAGTTAATAATTGCAGTACTTCTACAGCAATAGTTCTACTACTACTGCTACTGCTGCCGCTAATAATAGGGGAAGTTAGGGTTAACTCGACCTATTTTTGAAAATATATGAAGATAGTAACTGTTCTCGAAAGAACAGATACCATTGATGACCATGCAGCTTCTCTAGAATAAATGATAATTAATTGAAACCCTCAGCTGCCGACAAGTGTTGTTGATATACCTCGATGGGGACAGCTGAAAGTATGTGCCCGACCGGGGCCCGAACCCAGGACCTCCTGCTTACATGGCAGACGCTCTATCCATCTTTTTTTTTTTCTTTTTTTCATTTTGTTCGTTGTTGATCGTTGTGTTTGGTCGTTGCGGACGTCACATGACATCCGTTCAAGTTCGTTGCTGATCCTTTCACTCAGGTGTTTTTTTTTTTTTTTTTTTTTTTTTTTTTTTTTTTTTTTTACAGAGGCCAACCAGCACTCTGACCGAACACGCTGAGCTACCGTGCCGGCGTCCGAGGACACACATGAACAGCGCGCATGCTAGGTCTTAACCCTTGCACGCTTCCCGCGAGACCCACATTCCTTCCCGTGAAATTTTACTTGAAAACCGGGCCTTTATAAAATTTTTAATCTGGAGAACAACATATGCAAAGATTACAGGCACTTTCACATTTGCAGTTTCTCACACAGATTTTACGAAACTGGAGTACTTCGACTCTACTTTCGAGCCATTTAATCCCACTGGATAGCTTAACTTGACCATATATTGAGGGTTAAATGGATCTCTCCGTTAAATAAATGAATGAATGAAAGGACCCTAAAGATAAAAATTTTTGGCAACAGCATTAGTAATAACGCCTTTATCAGTATACTAATGAAAACTGTCTCAGAAATGATAAAACTAGTGCTCACTGAGTTTACGACATCAACCTAGGACCGAGTCATGTTTTCATAGCAAGTCGCAGTGCCATGTATTGGATTAGGTTGTTCTGCAATTATTTCATCTGAAGCAACTTCAAATTTTGTAGCAGAAATATTTCTCTTAAAAAAGTTCCACTTTGCATCCATCATCGTACATTTTATTCACTTCGGCAACATAACTGCCACCACTCGTGGCAGTTTTCCTTGTACAGTAACTACAAAAATCTCCTTTCTTCTCTATTTTAACATTTATGTCACCATCTTGGTGCAGGTCAGCATCAGAGGAATCAATGTACAGGACATGAACATCATTTTCAGTGTTGCTGATGCACTTTTCCAGTATTTGGCGTTTGACGGAAGCCTTTACTGCCTCGAGTTTCCATTCTTTCTCTACCTTGTTGTTTTCCTCGCACCAGTGTTAGGATATGGCCACACTTGACAGTATATGTAATATCTGTTTGCTGATCTTCCTACTGATGCTCAAGATTCGCTACATTGTCATCTGCAGGTTTGTCTGCATCTTCCCCCGTTGAGTCATCTGCTGTTCGTTGCTGAATTGGCAGAAGTCTATCCATTACATAAGATGACAAAAAAAATCTTCGTCGGTAAATATGTTTGAATTGAAAAGTTCCATACTATTGACGTTAAATACTTTCAAGATGTTGGAGACCGTAAATGCCGAAGGATATGCTACACCTATTAGTCCTGCGCTGTAGTATGTGGTAATTCTGGGGGCACTGGCAGGTGTTCTTGTGAAATTATCCATTATATTCATTCACCATCAACTTTCTAGGCTTAACTGAACTAGTCTACTTAACCAAAAACTTTATTGGATCAGTTAAAGCCAGTTTGTCAACAATCTTCAAAATGGCAGGAAAATACATCTATGTACAGATTGCATTTCTGTGAGTATCATACAGCAATGAACACTGAATTTAATTAAAAAATGTTTACTATTACTAATTAAAATTTCTGAGAATTTGTTAGATGCGAAGAAATTAACCCTTACCAGTGGATTCCACTTTTATACACACTGTATATCTGCGATTCTGGCCAACGTACAGCAGCCGATATTTCTACTTGCAATTTTGCCGTTGACAGTGACGCAACAATGCAGCAAGCAACTTCATCAGTTCCTTACAGTCAGATAATTTCCAGTACAGTCACGCAACCGATCACTGATTCCAACATCTTTGGCAATGCCGATATTACATTGTCTAAGGGCACCCAAAATACCACAGTTGGTTTCCAGAATTCCGCCGAGTCTAACGAATTGCAAAAAATGGTTCAAATGGCTCTGAGCACTATGGGACTCAACTGCTGTGGTCATAAGTCCCCTAGAACTTAGAACTACTTAAACCTAACTAACCTAAGGACAGCACACAACACCCAGCCATCACGAGGCAGAGAAAATCCCTGACCCCGCCGGGAATCGAACCGGGGAACCCGGGCGTGGGAAGCGAGAACGCTACCGCACGACCACGAGATGCGGGCTAACGAATTGCAAAATTCGCCACAGTCTACCAATAATGTCAAGAGCAGTACACAAATTTTTCCATACAACACAGCATTCAATGTAAACACCATTAAAAAATCAGAGTCGCAACCAGAAATTCCTTGTACTGATGCAGATATTAAACTCATATAATGCAGGCACAATTAAACAATCAGTTTTGCAAACAGAAATTTCTTGTACTAACACAGGTGTCAAAATCATGTTTCAAAATGTTACGCAGCAGAATATCCATCAAACCTTACAACTTCGACAGTAAAACGAACAAAACATGCAGCGACTCTAACAGGATGTACAGCAAATCGAACAGAATGTAAAACAACTCTAACCTTTTTAGACAACAAAACAAGAAGGGCGCGACGAACGACTCGAACACACTTTTACCACAGGCTTAACACGTTGTTGAATTGCAAATCGAAGAGATAGCGAATGAACAGTCAGATTTAAAACAACACATTACAGTACGACAAACGGTAGCTGACGAAAAATTACAAAACATTACAGACGTTCACCAACTGGACAAAGGTTTATTGATTACCATGATGAATAAGGAAGTTCCAAACGTTTTGGTCACTAAGGTCCACAAAAAGACGCTACTGCAGTACCGGAAGATCAAACACATTCAAGCCGACGTGCATAATGTCAGAGAGCACTTACTCACGGCACGAACCGAAACTGAAAATCTTGCTAATAATATTTCACAAATTCAGCAGCATACTGAGAATTCCGACTCAACACAACTGGCAAATTTTGCGGAATCGTGAGAATTTCAATCCGTCCAACGAGCTATCGAAAATCAATCAATTGTGAACGACAGACGTTAACAGAAGATACGGAGCATAAATTCTGAGATTGCAAACAGGAAGCTTGCTTCGTCTAATTTTACGCACAACCAGTCTCCAAATTTTTTCGAACACGCCTCGCCGCAACATCAACAATCATCCCCACCCAGAAGTGAGAGGAACTTTTCTATTGACATAGGCTTCTCTCATTCCGATTTTAATAGACGAAAATTTCGTAATTCGCTGCGACATAACAGCTTTGACTTCGAGCACTTCCTCTCTATTTGTAAGTTCAAAGTTTTTCGAAATAGTGCAAATGATTGGATACATCAATTTACTTATTCTTTATCACCTCAATGGCCGGTAACTAGGAAACTGGAATTAATATGCAGCCAAGTCGGCGGCAAACCAGCCATGAGAATGCAGCCAATTGCATGTCAGTGCTATTCGCTGGAAGAATTTCAGAACGCTTTTCTAGACGCATATTTGTCAGACACAACACAACGCGGCGTGAAACATAAAGTTCTTAGTTTATCATATTTCCATGAGTCACAATATGCAATGATCATACAATATGCTGAATACATGGTACAGCAAAACCAATACTCAACGGATCCGTGCAGTCCATCCGTGCCTACACAACTTTGTATCTTAAAACTGCCGAAATCTTTACGCATTCCTTTACTGACTTGTCATCAAAAAGATAACACAAATCCATTTCGCAATGTCTTAGAGCTTCTCGAAATTGATGATTCACACAATTCACAGCGAAACAATTTTTCTTCACATAATAACCAAAACGGACATGATAGCCGTAATTGGAGACAGCGAAATTCTTTTTACAGTTCGGATCATCGCCGTGGTAACAATGGGCCGAATCACAACCATCAGAATCACTATGCAAACAGCCAGTTTTCAGGTAATAGAGTCATCAAAACTATCAGCAATAACAACCTCTCCCGTAATTTTTTCACAGCAGAATAATTTTGGCAACAGTTTTAGACACAGGAATGACGATTGGCGACGTGACACACAACGACCGTGCTTAATAATTATTGCAATCAGCGAAATTTTTGACTAAGTCAACCAAACACTTGTTTCCATTCACCACAACAATCTTACAACAATTCCCAACCTCAAATGTCAGTGTGCATAAATGAATTGCCAGCAAAAATGAAGGGACAGTGGAAATCAATAATCACAAGCCGACCAATATCCGCCCCATACTCAACCTGTGATTATACAAGATTCCACACTTTCTCGGGACATTACTGAAAATTTTATTTCCTTTCAGGGTATTAAGGACTCCCTATTACAGGAAAAAGAAGAACGTCGAAGACATATTTTTCATCTCGTTTTTAGCTTTCAGATAGGCAACAATACGTTAATCGAAGTTCTTAATTCCTGCTCTCCTGTATCACTGATCAGCGATTCCGCTTTCAGTAAATGTAATTCTGATCACAATTGTCTAGCATTACCTTTACGTTAAATAAAGATTAGAGGTGCAGTTTCTGCCAAAGGAGTGGATGTCCAACTACAAACTCACTTGGAATTTTCTGTTCAGAGACATTCATTTTTCGCCACCTTCCGAATTGTTCCCCTTCTTACTACCGAAATAATCCTATGCGTTGATTTCTTAAACTGCGATAAAGCGATCCTACACTTCAAAAAATCCTGCATTATCCTTCAGAAAGATGACATACCGATCGCTTTGAATTTTGAACATAATGTATCTATGGAAGAATAGGATATCAGTCTATTACATTTCTTAACGTCAGGCAAAAATACAATCTGGTTTATATTCTACTTCACTACCTATTTTTATTCTTCAGCCAACCAGTCGCAATCTGACATCTCACAAATAATGCAAGCCAAAGTTGACACCAGTGAGGAAGCATCCAATGAAGACAGCTTTCAATTACAACAAACTTTAAACACTCTCATGTTTTTGTCTATGTTCTTGGTATCATTCGTGGATTCCTATATGAATTTCAAGTTAAATGGCATGATATTTTTGTTGCCTGGCATTATATTGTTACTGTCTGTCATACTATGTTATGGCAAGGCAATACTGAACCAGCCGATAGTCCTTATACCAGCCCACTTCATGTTGTGCACAAAAAAGACGGATCTCTACGAGTTGGGCTTGACTCAGAACGCACTAACGACGCCATTGTTCTAGGAACAGATCAACCTCAGATGTTAGATGAATTACTGAAGAAATTTTATGACGTTACTGACTTTTCTATACTAGACTAGAAATATGGTTTTTGGCACTTAGAGTTGTGTCTCAGCTGTCGCAAACACACCGTCTTGCAATTTTTCGGTATCTATTACCAACTTTGGAAATTATGATTTAGCTCAAAGATTTCTTCGGCACCCTTCATTTGGAGTTTAAATTCGAATCTACCAGACGATCTAAAGAGCAGAATTACGACAAATGTTGACAACATTGTCATTGCAGAGAAAATTTCACAACAACATAACAACCTTTTGGACTCCTTTTTGCAGAAATTTGCAAACAATGGCATTACCATCAACCTACAGAAATCTGAGTTCAGCAGAACAACTATCAAATTTTTATCCCGCATTATTTCCATTTCTGATATGCAACCGGATCCAGACTATCTCGAAGCCATTCGAGACATTAAAGCACCAACAAATAAACATAAAGTTACGAGTTTTCCCGGCCTAATTAATTTCTTTCCCCGTTTTATTCACTACAAAGCCTTGGACACTCCCAAATTATGTGAATTAACCAGCAAAAATACAAACTTGACTTGGGACGAGCAACACACTTAATCAAGCCTTGTTAGAAGCACCTCTGCTTTCCCACCCTGACCTTTCACGCGGCTTTTGCGTCGTCTCGGACAGTTCAAAGACAGCTACTGTAGTACATATTTTCCAGTAAACGACATTAAAGTAATTAAAAACATTACATTTGGCAGCCGTGTTCTTTCACCAGCAGAACGTAATTATTCCATCATAGAACTGGAAGCACTAGCAGATGTTCAGGCTTTCCACAAATTTCGGTACTTTTTACTGGGAAGACATACCACAGCTTATGCCGACCATCGCGCATTGAAGTTTACGATGTCTGCCAAATTATCGCACTATCTGTTAGGCAGATGGATCTTATTTCTGCAAGACTTCACCTTCACAGTTATACACATCCCTGGTACAGACAACGCTTTCTCACGGTCACTGGCAGGCTCTCAAAACGAGTCATCTGCACATTTTTGTCAGTCTAACTTTAGTTTACCATCCAGCAGGTAGCTTTCGATAACTATGTTTTTTCAGCCTTACGCGACTTTGGCAGAGAACACGGTAAAGACGAGATTGAATGTTGACTTGTTTAGGTTACGCATTTTTTAGCAGAATGTCTTGTCATTTTACGTTTTTTCTCTCATATGCCAAACCTTATGTATGAACGATAACTTCACAACACAATAAGTCACTTTTAAAGAATGTTTCTTTTATACTACTACTTACACTCGCATGATACCACTTTACTGCTACAGATTAACGTACGTTTTTAATAAACTATTGTATTTAGTTTTCCCCATGCAGCAATATAATAGAGAATTAACAGATAAGAGGATATATGAAAATGAATAATTTGCACCACCCTGTGTACCATAAAGAAGAAAGCATGAATATCCTACCAGAAATTATACTGTTCTATCACCTCATATAACGTATACTAATAACAAAACTATAAAACCTTTGTCTGCCTGTCTTTCTGTCAGCTTCAACACGCTAATCTACAGAATTACTAGACCAAGTTTCATGGTGTTCCCGCAGGTAATTTCAGCGTTGCTTGGGCGACGGCTTTGTTTCATTGTAGTCGGATCACGAAAAAAATATCGTGATTCAGAGTTTTTTTCTAAAACCGTCGTATCTGTTTGTTTTAACGCATTGGTCTCCAAAACTACTAGACCAATTTTTATGGGTTTTCCACAGGTAACGTGAGCGTAACTTGGGTCAACGTATAGGCTTAATTTCATCAAAATCTAATCGCATAGTAAAAGGATATCGTGATTTGAAGTTTTAAAACCGTCGTGTCTGTCTGTTTGTATGAATAATTTTATCTCCAAAACTAGTAGACGGATTTTCATGGGCTTCCATAGGTAACTTGACCGTAGCTTGCACCAACATAGTGGCTTCATTCCCTCAACATCGCAAAGCGAAAAGAAAGGATATCATAATTAGGGTTTTACCTAACGTCGTCTGCTCAGTTTAGTATGACGGATGTTTAACCATCACGGTGTAGCACACCAGAAAACAGATAGATGGCGCTGTTTTTAGTCCTTCCCTTTTTTTTTTTCAATTCAGTCGGGGAAATGTTTTCAGAAATTTATGTCAGTGACAGAGCTAAGCGTCGCAGTCTTATCTTTACGAATACGAACTGACAGCTAATGTACTTGGCTAGGATATGCAGCTTTACTGATTTCGCTTTGTGTATTAACAGCTGAACGCCGTTATCAACTTTTATTTGTGAGTTTGGTGCCTACTCTTAACATTTCGATATCGTTTTGTTTAGGAATAAAAATGTCTAGAAAATGCTCGAATCTTTATGAATACACTTGAACTGCTAAATGAGTGAGGACTATGCGGTCTGAAGAATCCAATGAAGAGACATGCTGCGACTCGAGAACGCGAGGCTTTACGTTTGGTGTTTGGAAACTCCTCCAAAAATTGAGGTGTCGCCTAACTCTGCCAGAGGGCGTCAGTCGTTATCTCGCTCCTCAGATTCCTTCACTCACATACGCTGAAAGTTATTTCTCTCCAATGTGAGATCATAGAAGCGAAAATTTTGTCGGGAAGTGGCGCAGGGGAGTGAGGTTTTATAATCCAAATCCCGATATTCTTACAATTCACCATTTTACTTTAAACGTGTACAATTCTCGGCTAGTTTACGTTATGTCACGATCATAAACAAAGCACAAGGCCAGACGGTGTGCCGGCCGCGGTGCCCGAGCGGTACTAGGTGCTTCAGTCCGGAACCGCGCGACTGCTACGGTCGCAGGTTCGAATCCTACCTCGAGCATAGCTGTGTGTGATGTCCTTAGATTAGTTGGGTTTAAGTAGTTCTAAGTCTAGGGGACTGATGACCTCAGAAGTTAAGTCCCATAGTGGTCAGAGCCATTTGAACCAGACGCTGTACGTTGCGTGCGTGTACCTTAGTGCCACTTGGTTTCCGCTTGGCCAGCTCTGGGTGGCCCTCTCCCATCTCACTGGAGCAACGAAGCTCTACGATCATGTTCTCGTTCTTACTACGTCAAATTTTGATTTCAAAGAAGCTTTACATGTCAAAAGTAAATTCCACGGCCACGAAATATCGACAGCACTCAAGTTGGAGTTGCAATATTTACTTCGTTAAAAGCAGTGTCCGACGAAAGAGTCATATCGAGCGACAAAAGAACAATAGTACATGGAGAGAACATGGAGAGAAACATGGTGAACAGTGTGAAGAAGGTCACAACGCAAAGTTGCGCTCGTATGTAAGTAATAAAGTGGTAGTGCGACCTCCAGACTAGATGAGAGGAAACGCAGATCAGCAAATCGTAAGTAATTTCTTTTTTACATAAAAAATCGCGACGTGGACTGTTTAATAATCTAAAAATAACAAAACTGTATCGTTATAGATCCCACTGATGATGCCTTAGAACAAGGAAAAGGCGAAACGCGTCTGGGATAACTAAATTAAGTGGCAGCAGGAAAAGGTGGTTTTATTTACAAAACAGGACAAATAGGTTGTTTTGAGAAACTGCGCACACAAATTTTCAATAAAATCTCGTATATAAGATATTTCAAGTAAATGTAATGTAACCTTTAGTTAAGGTAAGAACTGTCTTCAATTATATCTACAGTAGCGACATATTTTTAAAATTTTGAATTCTACCTAAAACTTTATCCTTAAACCACAAATCTAAAAGTTCCAAATTGTTTGTTTCTGATGGTAAGGTTTGTATTAGCAATATAACAACCTCAAAATTAATCTACATATCATCTCAGTACAAAACTAATTTTGGAAAGCTCCATAATTTAGCACGTACACACTGGTAAGGATGGCCCTTAACATTTCTACCATCGCTCTGCCACGTAAATTCATACAAACTATGGTAAAGAACCCAATTTGACACTCTTTCCTTGCTTAAGTGAATATTTACATTTAGCTGATCAGCAAGAACTTTTGAAGCGCATTTGCGTTCGGGAATTTATTCAGGACTTGAACTGAGTTGTAGTTAAATACATCAAACTTAGATTCGTAAAAATCACCCTGAAAAGCATTTTCCTGGCACGAACACCGCAAGCCTTACTATTACTACTACTGCCAGCTGTGTTTCCTCACATTTACCGCTTGTTAAGTACACACATCCTGACAAATGTGCCATTCGCTAGAATGTGAAGTCAGAGCTACCATTTCTCAGCCTATCGTAGAAACATGAACTAATATTAATAAAGCACATCATGTATCACGTTTTTCATAGAATTACTCTGCTTCTCATCGACTGTAACTTACTGTTATTGACAGCCAAAGTTTTCGTATGTGGTCATTCTTTCATGCATTCCGCTCAGTATTTGCAACCAAGTATTATGAAGCAGAATACAACTGTAATCGATAATTTAAATAATTTGTAGTGTGAGAGTGGAAATTATAAGCGAGAACGTTCTGTAAACAGTGTAATACACGAAAAATAGAACATCTCTGACAATGCCCAAACACTTCGGGTAGTGCTATTGTCGTAATACTGTATCTTCGTATCAGATTTTGGTTTCACAGAAGCAATCATTGTAAGTGATGGCTTGTGTGTGCATTTCTGTCCAGTACCTTCAAGTCACAAAAAGGCGACTGCATGGAAAGAGTGGCAAACCAACACAAACATCACATAAAATATTATTGTACGTATTTGCGCTCGGTGGAGAAAACAAATTCTTGAAATGTGTCGTGATGTACATAAAAACATTTAAATAGAAACAACCTACTACGCACCCATTTTATTATAAAACCTTTTTAAAAATGGCTCTGAGCACTACGGGACTTAACTTCTGAGGTCATCAGTCCCCTAGAACTTAGAACTACTTAAACCTAACTAACCTAAAGACATCACACACATACATTCCCAAGGCAGGATTCGAACCTGCGACCGTAGCGGTCGCGTGGTTCCAGACTGTAGCGCCTAGAACCGCTCAGCTACTCCGGCCGGTGAAACCTGTTCAAAAAACAACTGAAAAATCATCATCTTATGCAACCGCTTATCCATCTTGCAACATAAAAGTAATGATATATCTATAATACACAAGTAACGTACGTTTTTACTTTATGTCGTAAATATTATAATATATTAGATAAAATCCATGGTTTTTTTACGGGTTTATTGCTGTAATTTATGCATAGTATTATGATATATTGCAGTGTTATGATTTGTTATATCTCATACATTTACGTTTGAGCTCGTAGATACCTGGATAATGAATATATTTGTACTTCTTCGATCATATCTGATAGTTCTTTCTAACGACCAGATGTCAAAAGGCAAATGCACCTCGGAGCTCTTCTAAATCCGATCTTGTATTCGTATTTGACATTTATCATAGTGTACAATGCACTTTTACTGTGAAGCGCCAAAGGCACTGGTACAGGCACGTGTATTCAAATATAGAGATATGTAAACAGGCAGAATACGGCGCTAAGGTTGGCAACGCCTAAGTAACACCACAAGTATCTGACACAGTTGTTAGATCGGTTACTGCAGCTACAGTGGCAGGTTATCACGATTAAGTGAGATTGGACGTGGTGTTGTCGTCGGCGCACGAACATGGAACACAGCATCTCCGAGGTAGCGATGAAGTGGGAATTTTCCCGTACGACTATTTCACGAGTGTAACGTGAATATCAGGAACCCGGAAAAACATCAAGTCTTCGACATCGCTGCGGCCGGAAAAAGATCCTGCAAGAATAGTAGCTAAGACGAATGAAGAGAATCGTTTAACGCGACAGAAATGCAACCCCTCTGCAAGTTACTGAGCCATCAAGCAGTGTCAGCGTGCGAAACATTGAACGGAACATTATCGGTATGGGCTTTCGGAGCCGAAGGCCCACTCGTGTATCCTTGATAGCTGCACGTGACAAAGCTTTACTCCTCGCCTGTGCCCGTCAACACCGACAGTGGACTGTTGATGACTGGAAACATGTTACCTGGTCTAACGAGTCTCGTTTCAAATATCATCGAGCGGATGGACGTGGATGAATCCATGGACATTGCATGCAAGCAGGAGACTGTTCAAGCTTTTGGAGGCTCTGTAATGGTGTGGAGCTTGTGCAATTGGAGTGATATGGGACCCCTGATACGTCTCTAGATACGACTCTGACTGGTGACACGTACATTAGCATCCAGTCTAATCACCTGCATCCATTCATGTCCATTAAACATTCCGACGGACTTCGGGAATTCCAGTAGGACAGTGTGACACCCCACACGTCCAGAATTGCTACAGATTGGCTCCAGAAACTCTCTTCTGTGTTTAAACACTTCCACTAGCCACCAAATTCCCCAGACATAAACGTTATTGAGCATATCTGGGATGGCTTGCAGCGTGCTGTTCAGAAGAGATCTCCACCCCCTCGTACTCTTACGGATTTATGGACAGCCCTGCGGGACTCATGGTGTCAGTTCCTCGAGCACTACTTTAGACATTAGTCGAGTCCATGACCCGTCGTGTCGCAGCACTTCCGCATGCTCGAGGGGGCTCTACACGATATTAGGGAGATGTACCAGTTTGTTTCGCTCTTCAGTGTATATCACACCTAATGTGTTATGAAAAGTCAAGTATGCACTATTGTGTGATAATATACGATAACCCTAACACGAAAAGTGCATAATAACAGTGACCATATTCAGAAACAATGTCTTTTGTGAAATGTATTTGAATATTTGCAACACAAAGTAATTACGTCAGTTGTATAGTATAATGATTGTAGACTCGTTTTTGAAAAGGTTTTTGTAAGAAAACAGGTACCTAGTTACTGTTTTAGACACAATCTTGTTAGAGTCTATGAAATACTGTTCTTTCATCATAATTTAGTTATTTGTTTTATTCAGTTATCATATGATGTATTATAGATGCCTAATTTCTGCTTTGATATGACAAACATTACACTTCATTTAAACTGTAATACAGACAACGAAACAGGACTGCATTTAACGTATGGATTCCAGTGCCACTCGTCACACACATTGATAGTTCGACATAACATCGCCTTATGTATAAATAGACGATTCATTGAGGCCCAGTTCAAAACAGTCACTGTCCATTACATCGCCTGTAATTAACAGCGAGAGAGGAACGTTGCATATCTCGAACAAGTCATTGACTTTAATCTGCGTGCTGGTAGACTACACACTTCCATATACACTAAGCTCTAGAGTTATTTTGTCTAAAATATATTGTTCCAGGATTAAATCAAAGTAGCTCCCAACCTCCGACCCTGAAAAAGTTCTTCGGGGGTTTTCCTTCGGTTGTAAGGCAAATGTCGGAAATTGAAACCCTCTCCCAGAATACACTGGCGGAAAAAAATCCCAAGGTCAAGAAGCAGTGGTGCGACGTAAACGAAATTTTGTACGCGTGTTTTTACATCTTAATGATGATGTCTATTAAGATTTCACGCTAGTCACATGAGGATGCAAATCAAATTTGCTTTAAATAGACGCATTTAATACACACTACATCATCAAGAAGGTTGATAAGTATCGGAATGATGAATCATTGTTTAACGTTTTACATTTCACTGTGTTTTGAAAGACTGACAAACACGTGGCTTGAGTAGTTACTCATATTTAGGGAGAAACCTCTTACAAGAACGCTAGAAGGGAATAAATGGCAAACCAAAAGTAGTTTGGCAGAAAGTGGCAAGATATTTACCAGGCTGCTCGCATTGAGTTGTTATCTTAAGCATTTGTAGGATTAGTTATTTTTAAAAAGAAATTGTGACGTAAGCTTTAAACAAGACTAGCAGACGTAGCTAAAATAGCCGCACGTACTCATTTCAACAATGATATCTCAATTTTACATGGTCTAGTAGAGAAGAATCGAGGGCGAAATTCCTATCTCCTAACCTCTCACTAGACCAGGAAACGAGGTCTGCGTTTGACTACCGAGCGTGAAAAATCTGCTTAGCCATCAAACACTTCCAGAAATAGCACGAATTTTGTGAACTATGAAGTACTGCAAATACTGGCTTGAGTGGAGTAAACCAAATCAGCTGGTGGAAGTATCGGTGGAAATAACGTTTACATCTCAGAGAAATTCTAAATATTTTGGCAGGAACTTTATATATACAGGGTGGTCCATTGATCGTGACCGGGTCAAGTATCTCACGAAATAAGCGTCAACCGGCCGAAGTGGCCGAGCGGTTCTAGGTGCTACAGTCTGGAACCGCGCGACCGCTACGGTCGCAGGTTCGAATCCTGCCTCGGGCATGGAGGTGTGTGATGTCCTTAGGATAGTTAGGTTTAGGTAGTTCTAAGTTCTAGGGTACTGATGACCTCAGAAGTTAAGCCCCATAGTGCTCAGAGTCATTTGAACCAAATAAGCGTCAAACGAAAGAACTACAAAGAACGAAACTTGTATAGCTTGAAGGGGGAAAACAGATGGCGCTATGTTTGGTCCGCTAGATGGCGGTGCCATGGGTCAAAGGTATATCAACTATGTTTTTTTTAAACAGGAACACCCATTTTTTTATTACATATTCGTGTAGTACGTAAGGAAATATGAATGTTTTAGTTGGACCACTATTTTCGCTTTGTGGTAGATGGCGCTATAATAGTCACGAACATATGGCTCACAAATTTAGACAAACAGTTGGTAACAGGTAGGTTTTTTAAATTAATATACAGAACGTAGGTACGTTTGAACATTTTGTTTTGGTTGTTCCAACGTGATACATGTACCTTTGTGAACTTATCATTTCTGAGAACGCATGTTGTTACAGCGTCATTACCTGTGAATACCACATTAATGCAATAAATGCTCAAAATGATGTCCGTCATCCTCAATGCATTTGGCAATACGTGTAACGACATTCCTCTCAACAGCGAGTAGTTCGCCTTCCGTAATGTTCGCACATGCATTGACAGTGCGCTGACGCATGTTGTGAGGCGTTGTCGGTGGATCGCAGTAGCAAATATCCTTCAACTTTCCCCACAGAAAGAAATCCGGGGACGTCAGATCCGGTGAACGTGCGGGCCATGGTATGGTGCTTCGATGACCAATCCACCTGTCATGAAGTAGGCTATTCAATACCGCTTCAACCGTACGCGAGCTGTGTGCGGGACGTCCATCATGTTGTAAGCACATCGCCATTCTGTCATGCAGTGAAACATCTTGTAGTAACATCGGTAGAACTTTACGTGGGAAATCAGCATGCATTGCACTATTTAGATTGCCATCAATAAAATGGGGGCCAATTATCCTTCCTCCCATAATGCCGCACCATACATTAACCCTCGAAGGTCGCTGATGTTCCACGTGTCGCTGCCATCGTGGATTTTCCGTTGCTCAATAGTGCATATTATGCCGGTTTACGTTACCGCTGTTGGTAAATGACGCTTCGTCGCTAAACAGAACGCGTGCAAAAAATCTGTCATCGTCCCGTAATGTCCTTGTGCCCAGTGGCAGAACTGTACACGACGTTCAAAGTCGTCGCCATGCAATTCCTGGTGCATAGAAATATGGTACGGGTGCAATCGATGTTGATGTAGCATTCTAAACACCGACGATTTTGAGATTCCCTATTCTCGCGCAATTTGTCTGCTACTGATGTGCGGATTAGCAGCGCCAGCAGCTGAAAAACCTAGTTGGGCATCATCATTTGTTGCAGGTCGTGGTTGACTTTCACATGTGGCTGAACACTTCCTGTTTCCTTAAATAACTTACCTATCCGGCGAACGTTCCGGACACTTGGATGATGTCGTTCAGGATACCGAGCAGCATACATAGCATACGCCCGTTGGGCATTTTGATCACAATAGCCATACATCAACACGATATCAACCTTTTCCGCAATTGGTAAACGGTGCATTTTATCACGGGTAATGCACGACGAAGCAAATACCGTCCGCACTGGCGGAATGTTACGTGATACCACGTACTTATAGGTTTGTGACTATTACAGTTCTTAAAAACTGAACTCCATGCGAACAGGGCTCGCAGGTCCAACCGTACCGACCGACTGCTGTGTCGTCCTCAGCCGACAAGCCTCACTGGGTGCTGATATGTAGGGGCGTGTGGCCAGCGCATCGCTCTCCCGGGCGCTGTCAGTTTTCGTGACCTGAGTCGCTACTTCTCATTCAAGTTGCTGCTCAGTCGGCCTCACAAGGACTAAGTACATCCCGCTTACCAACAGCGCGCAGCAGGCCCGAAGGATCACCAACCCAAGCGCTAGCCAAATTAACGTCGGTTATTTGACGGGAAATGGTATTACCATTGTCGCTAGGCCGCTGGCTTTATGCCTGTCATTCTCTGCCTATAAAAGGAAGCATGGACTGCTCAGGTAATGGTCACTGAGGAGTAAGATTCTTTCAGATTCCCGGCAAGCTAGTAGCGGGGCAGAGCCCTCCCCAATAAGGAATATTTTCTAGTACTGTTCTGGTTAAAGCATTTTCCTTACAACCAACGGAAACTTCCCGAACACCTTGGTCAGATCCAGGGGTGGGAACTACTTGTAACTTAATTTTGGGATATATGTGCCCAGACGAGAAATGTGAAAGGGCAGTTGATGTAAGGTGTGTTTGTTTCAAATCGAGCGCAGCTAAGATGATGATTTTTTCTCATGTTTAGTGTAACCATGCCGCTACCAGTCGCAGCCAGTTTGATGACAGAACGTTCACTAAACAGCACTAATGTTCCATCCTCACCTGCAAGTATCGGTACAGCCTGACAGATGTCCGTCCGTAACTGCTGCGAATTTCTTCGTTGTGCTGTACATCGATGACGTTTTTCTTTTTGGCTTCTGCCAGTAGTGTCAGTAGCTCGTGGAGTGTGTTTCGCTGAAGAAGTATACAGCATGCCTGTAGCAGAAAGAGGTAGTAAGTCTATTTTGAATAATATTTTGCACATACAATTGATATGCCCCATTCCGCCGGTTAGTATGTGCGATCAGTCGGCTTTCCGCCCTCACGGCCACAAGCACACACACACACACACACACACACACACACACTTTGATGATTGGCTATTAAAAAGGAGTGAAACAGCTGACGAATACCGTCATTTGTACGACAATCAACATAATACAATAGTAATGGAAGACGAAGAAAAATTCATAAAGCAAATAAATCGCATGAATCTTTTTGGACCAACCCTTGCTTCTCCTTCACTCTCAGCAGATCATCGAAATTGTCACTTTTGTTCCTGAGATCTTTAGACCGAAGACTGGTTTGTTCCTGCTTGTCTATGGGATGGGGCAGAGCAACTTGCTTATTTAGAAACGCCATTTTAGAAAAGGAATGCAGATATGTATTTATTCTTTGACCAGTTTCGGCATATAAATTTTATGTTTACACAGTTTTAAGGATGATATCATACAGATGGCGTCCATTATTCTTAATACACTGCGTTAATCGAATATGAGTTTGGTTTAACTCTTTCCAGCATATCGACAAGTGTGGTGGCGACAGCTTGACTAATGTTGTTGACGTGAGCCGTGGTCCTAGGACGATCGTTGTAAATAACTGATTTTAGATGGATCAATAAAAAAATAGTCGCAGGAGGCTAAAGCAGGCTACCGTGATGGCCAGTGTGGACGGCCGCTCAAGGAGAGGAGGCGTCCTTGGAAATGTAGTCGAAAAACAGTCACCGATACACGCGCTATGTGTGGCATTGCACCGTCCTGTTGGAAACATACATAATCCACATCATCATGTGGACGTAATTCTTAGAAATTCCCTAAATTGCCCGTTCGTTTTCTTAAAAAACCGTTGATCAGTTATTCCATCTAGCGATTGTGCACACCAAACGGGTACTCACTGCGAATATTTGGGACCCTGATGAAATTATCTGGGACTATCTGGGCTCCGATAGCCCATGTTATGCTTACTTACAGATTCCTAAAGGTAGAAGCGAAACTCATCACTGAAGAAAACAAGAGTGTGGTTTGGTATGCCAAGAAGCGCCTCACAAGCATTTTCTCGAGCAACAAAATGGGGATGAAATTTTTAGTTCTTCCTGAAAGATTCTCCTCAGAGAACTTGCAGACAGCCCAACAGCAACTGCACGCCAGCAGTCAGATGCTGAGAGGATCGCAAAACAGCCTAACCATGTCAATGTTACTTACGATCCTTACTGTTCGTGGATGCTCAATTTTTTTTTTCGTCACGTCGCCAGTTTCTCTAATGTTGTTTACCCGTGAAACTATCGAGTGCCACCCACAAACACGACCTTGTGACGCAATATTGCAATGAGTACGGCATGCAGTTTGCGTGGTGCTGACTGAGCGACCATTAGAAACATATGGCTCGACCGTTAACGGAAGCTCTACATTCGTCCAATCCTACTATAAAACGGCGCCTATAAAACACAGAGTATTTACTTAGGAAACTAATGCGATAAAGAAGAGCAGTGTATTAATTTTACCAAGGAAGGAACTTTAATGGAGAATTTTGTTTATATCATAAACTACAATGATCATCAGACAAATTTTTTGAATATATGTGGAAGTTTCAACCCTCTCTCTTTGGAGCAACCATTGCTTCAGGGCGCGAAATTCAAAAAAGCATGTTGCTCTGCCCTACCATGTTTGTGTCGTAAGTCTCTTAATCATCACATACTTTCTGCAGTCTATATACTTTTGAATCTGCACACTGTAGTCAAGCTTTGGTCTCTCTCTATAACACACTCCAAGATAAGCAACGATGCGTCATAAATGAATTATCCATACCGAATGGAAACCCGTAGATGTGACGCACATGTACAGAGAAATAAATGATAACAGTTTCAGAAAAGTCGTATGATCTATTCGAGAGAAGAAATTTCGCAAATTGAGCAAGTCAATAACGTGTTGGTATACCTCAGCCCTAATGCAAGCAGTTATTCGAATTAGCATTGATTGGTAGAGATGTTGGATGTCTTCCTGAGGAATATCGTGCCAAATTCTGCCTCAGTCGTGGGTTAGATAGCCGACTGGGGAGAGATCCGGCGATTTTTCTGGCTAAGGCAGGGTTTGAAAAGCACGAAAACAAACAGTAGAAACTCTCGCTGTATGAGGACAAGCATTATGTTGCTGAAATGTAAGCCCAGGATGGATTTCCGTGAAGGGCAACAAAACGGGTCTTAGAATATCATTGACGTACCGCTGTGGTGTAAGGGTGCCGCGTGTGATAATCCAAGGGGTCCTGTTATGAAAATAAATGACACTCCAGACCATCACTCGTGATTGTCGAGCCTTATGGCAGTATCCCACCGCTGTCTGAGGCGTCTTTAGACTTGTCTTCCCCGCTCATCAAGGCTCACTTCGAACCGGGACTCATCACTGGAGACAACTGTAATCCAGGCAATGAGATTCCAGGTCAAAGGCATGTCTGAAGACACCTCGAACAGTGGTGGGATACCTATCTGAGTGTTGCCCGCCAAACGGCCTGACAACCTGGAGTGATGGTCTAGGGTGTTCCTATATTCCGAAACGGATCTTCCTTTCTACCACTCTTTCCATTCTACTGTACATAATTCGTGTCAGTACTTTGCATCGTAATCACCTTCTTGATATCCCACGTTTTTTTTTTTTTTGTTTTTTTTTATGCGTTGGCGGGTGAGGCCACGCAACCAAATACCGTCTTAAACTTCCCTACCTCGTCGATGCTGTGTCATGTAAAGTGCTGAACAAAATTAATGGAAACACAACTAGAAATGCCTGAACATAAATGCAGGTACTAGTCAGTACAGAAGACGGCGCTGTGGTATGTAAAAAGGCGTTTTTCGTTGCGACGGAACCATCTCACGAAATTCCAATCACCAACTTTCTCCTCCGAATGCGAAGATATTTTGTTGACACCGACCTACATAGGGAGGAACGATCACCAAGATGAAATAAGGGAAATTAGAGCTCGTACGGAAAGATATAGGTGTTCGTTCTTTCCGTGCGCTATACGAGGTTGGAATAATAGAGAATTGTGAAGATGGATCGATGAACCATCTGCCAGGCACTTAAATGTGATTTGCATAGTATCCATGTAGATGTAGTATCTGACCACTAACGGCATCCGTGAAATGTCTTTAATACTTTGCTTGTGTCGGTAGTGGTGACAACAGTGTTCTGTGCAGTCATCAGTGCATTTTTACGGGGATGCATTAATTTGAATGCTGGCAAATTGTTAAGGCTCGTATGGTGGCTGCTTCTGTAACCAAGGTACCCGAAGTGTTTACGTTTTAAAGAGGTACCGTACCAAATACGAAGGGCGTTCAGAAAGTAAGCTCCGATCGGTCGCGAAATAGAAACGACTATGAAAATCCGATAAAGCTTTGCACAGATGTGTTGGGTAGTGTCTCTAGTATAACCCCAGTTAGCATCACGTCGCTCTTCTCATTTCTGAGCTCGCAGTGAGTGCGTAAAGATGTCTAGAAAATAGTGTCTGCCGCCAAGTACGAGGGCCTGGTGAGAAATTTCGCCTGAAGCTATGCAGCTAACATTACATAACTGTCGTGCTGTTTCGTCTTCACGACAATTCTCAGCCGCATTCTGCAGGGGCAATGAAGATGCTCCTGCATCGTTTTCAAATGGAAATGTTAGATTACCCACAATACAGTCCGCAATTGTCTCCCCCTGAGTTTCATCTCTGGTCACATGAACCGCTGTCTTTGAAGACAACATTTTGACACAGACAACGAGGTGTAGGCCAGCGTGGAGAATTGGCGAAAAGCACTGGCGGCTGCCTTCTATGATGAGGCTATTGAAAAGTTGGTACAATGCTATGACAAAAGTCTAAGTCAGAACGGCGACTACGTAGAGAAGTAGCTGAAAGGTGTAGCTAATTGTTACAACTAAAACATTTCTGATGTTCACTGTGGTTTCAATTTGGCAATCAATCGGAGCTTACTTTCTGAACAGGCCTCGTATTTATACCGTATATGTGGAAAGCGGAATAACATGATCCCTTAAGTCGCAAATCGGACGGAAGCGTCTGCTGAACGATCGTAACGAACAGTCATCGGATTGTGACGAAAACTAAAAGGCCGACAGGTGCAAAAGTTATTGCAGAACTAAATGTCACCCTCTCGAACTCTGTCAGCAGCAAAACAACACGCTGATCAGTGATGCGAATGTCCGCAACTGGAAAAAGTCATGCCGAAGCCCTAAAACAATGGAAGAAAATCAAATGTCTGGTTTCACACTGTTTACAACTTCAGGACGAGTTTACGTCCAAAGCGTGGAACAGGGCGAGATTTCGATGATTTTGGCAGTCAGTCCTCCATGGGTAATTGGGCAGCCATGTAGTGGTGTTCCTTTGGGCCCTCGGTTACGGTGTAAGATCGTATTATTGCAAGCATTTTGTAACAGTTTTGACTAATTAGGTCCATCCTGTGGTACGATGTTTGTTCCCCAATGGCGATGCAATGTTCTAAAACCCGGGCCCCTGGTCACACAACAGGCATCGTTCATGATTAGTTTTGTGATCACGAAGATGAATTGTTACGTCTCTCCTGTGCTGCTCAATTACCAGCTATCAATATTTTTGAGATTTTGTGATCTACATTGGAGAGAAAGGTGCATGGTCCCTATCCACCTCAATTAGTTTTGCTTCAATCTGTAGCTATTTTGCATAAATATTGATTTAAGATTCTCTTTAAAACGATACAGGAGCTGTATTTATCGATTCATAGATGACTAGAAGCTATTTTGAATGGTAACGGTTTTCCTACTCCGTATTAGGCATGGTATCATGTTTGTGTGTTAGTACATTTTTGTCCATCCCCTTTATGTCCTCTTGCTTGACATCAGATTTCACCACATCTTTCTACCGGAATCTTGGTATTCCTGTTGGTCTTTTGTCTTCGAGATTCAAATCATACGTTAATCCTGGCAGCCTGTTAGCATCCAAGTACCACATATTTCCATTACATCTAAGTAACTGCGAGGTTATTACCTTTTATAAACTTCAGCCTCTTTTCAGATTTCCTCATAACAGATTCTATAATTCAGTGTCATTCTGAACATGCTACGAACAAAGCTCATCTCATCTGCCTGGATTCTACCCATGTCTTTATTTCTCATGGTCCATGTTTCACAAACTTACGTGAAAGCATGAATAGGTTTCTTTAACTATTTTATAGAAGTTACGGCCAGCTTCAATTATATGAGTGATTTCTTCGCCTACACAACGAGTATCAGAGACAACACTGCCAAGGTATTTGAAATTATGAGTAATCTGTAACTGCATATCTACCATTTCGATGTACACTATTGGCCATTAAAATTGCTACACCACGAAGATGACGTGCTACAGACGCGAAATTTAACCGAGAGGAAGACGATGCTGTGTTACGCAAATGGTTAGCTTTTCAGAGCATTCACACAAGTTTGGCGCCGGTGGTGACACCTACAACGTGCTAAGAGGAAAGTTTCCAACCGATTTCTCGTACACAAACAGCAGTTGACCGGCGTTGCCTGGTGAAACGTTGTTGTGATGCCTCGTGTAAGGAGGAGAAATGCGTACCATCACGTTTCCGACTTTAATAAAGGTCGGATTGTAGCCTATCGCTATTGCGGTTTATCGTATGGCGACATTGCTGCTCACGTTTGTCGAGATCCAATGACTGTTAGCAGAATATGGAATCTGTGGCTTCAGGAGGGTCATACGGAACGCCGTGCTGGATCCCAACGGCCTCTTATCACTAGCAGTCGATATGACAGGCATCTTATCCGCATGGCTGTAACGGATCGTGCAGCCACGTCTCGATCCCTGACCCGCTAGATGGGGACGTTTGCAAGACAACAACCATCTGCACGAACAGTTCGACGACGTTTGCAGTAGCATGAACTATCAGCTCGGAGACCATGGCTGCGGTTACCCTTGATGCTGCATCACAGACAGGAGCGTCTGCGATGGTGTACTCGACAACGAACCTGAGTGTACGAATGGCAAAAAGTCATTTTTGAATGAATCCAGGTTCTATTTACAGCATCATGATGGTCGCATCCGTTTTTGGCGACATCGTTGTGAACGCACATTGGAAGCGTGTATTCGTCATCGCCATACCGGCGTATCATCCGGCGTGATGGTATGGGGTGCCATTGGTTACACGTCTCGGTCACCTCTTGTTCGCATTGACGGCACTCTGAACAGTGGACATTACATTTCGAATGTGTTACGGCCCGTGGCTCTACCCTTCATTCGATCCCTGCCAAACCCTATATTTCATCAGGATAATGCACGACAGCTTTTTGCAGGTCCTGTACGGGCCTTTCTCGATACAGAAAATGTTTGGCTGCTGCCCTGGCCAGCACATTCTCCAGATCTCTCACCAACTGAAACCGTCTGGTCAATGGTGGCCAAACAACTGGCTTGTCACAATACGCCAGTCACTACTCTACGTGAACTGTGGTATCGTGTCTGAAGCTGCATGGGCAGCTGTACCTGTACACCCCATCCAAGCTCTGTTTAACTCAATGCCCAGGCGTATCAAGGCCGTTATTATGGCCAGAGGTGGTCGTTCTGGATACTGATTTCTCAGGAACTACGCACCCAAATTGCGTGCAAATGTAATCACATGTCAGTTCTAGTATACTATATTTTTCCAATGAATACCTGTTCATCATCTGCATTTCTTCTAGGTGTAGCAATTTTAATAGCCCGTAGTGTCTTTGGTAGCCATTATCTTTTCATGATCATCTTCTCATTTTTGTCCCAGTTGAATATGAGACCTTACACTCTGTAATTTGGTGCTCAGCTATTTATTTGATACTGAAGGTCTCCAGAGTCGCCCCAACAGCCATAGGTCATTGGCAAATAACATGATAATCATGAGGATACTGTAACATTCATATCTGTCACCATCTACCCGTTTCGGAGTTCGCAGTAATACATTACTTTTCAATCCTGAGGTATTTCTCCCGTTTACATATCATGCATACCAGGTTGAAGTTTGACGTGCTATGTTTTCTTAAGGATCTCAATAATTATGAGGGAGTGTCGTATATCCCAGGTGCCTTGCTTGCTTCGCCTTACCTTGACAAAGTTAGCGGTTATTATGACGAACAAGTAGGCACAGACGGTGAGCTCCGTCAGCTCGGTGGGCGTGTCTACGAAGAGCTTGGAGGCGCAGCAGAGGGAGAGCAGGCCGATGGCCACGCAGCTGAGCGCCCCCGGCAGGGAGGCGGCCGCGCCGCCGCAGGCTCCCCCAGAAGCCGCGGCCGGCCTCCACAGCCCCATCAGCCGCAGCACTGCGAGGCTGGGGCCGATCAGGCCGCCGGCGTCCTCCATTCCGGGCTGCTTCTTGCTCTGGAATTAAAAAGGTTGAATTTCTGCCCTGTGCACAGTTACCCATTTCTTGGCTTCCCCACTTCACCACTATATACTGAGATACTTCCACGGTGATCGAAAAAGGGCTGATGTTTCAATTTCACATTTTAGATAATTCATGTAGCTCTCACGATGAACCGTTTTCTGAATGGGAACAAATTACCCTTCGATAGTGTTCACTTCTCGGACCACTATTGTTCACTGTGTACGAATGTGACACGATGCAGTGCACCATTCCCTTGCAGGCTGTAGTTTCACTGTTGACTCATAAATCTACTCAGCAGGGGAGGGGGCAGAAGTGGCTGGCTGAAGGATAATAAGCTGCGATAGCTGAAGTTATTAGGCCATGGTATACCTCATAGAGGCCACTCCGGCAGGATGAAGTAACTTTAGCAAACCTCCCACCCCATAGCAGGTCGTCGTAGTCACTGAAAATTGATCTGTCTGTTTTACTCATTAAAAGATTTGAAGGTCCACTAGTGGAGCCATCTGACAGTGCATTTGTCTTCATAATTTACGGTTCAGTCCAGAGTCGGTCGTCTTAGACAGGCACATTTGCTCTTCTCCAGCATTTGTGTCCAGTACCCTGCATATCTAATGTTATCTCCATTTTATACTCGTGGGCAAACTTAAAAATCTACTATCTTTTGAGCTCTACATTTACAGTTTCGTACATTTTCTGTGAATGGCTGAGTCATTGCTCTTTCAATTTTCCTGTTTGTTTCTCGTTTGAACGAAATGGGCACTTTTTCAAAATTTAGTAAGGTTCATATCATACTGTTAAGATGTTTCAGTAAATTATTCTTCATTTGCTGCACTCATAGATACATTATGTCCTTGTCTGACTCATTGTCTCAGTACCAAACTAGATGACAAAGTTGTCAAGGCACTGGTGTCAGAGATCGTACTTGGTGCTCTTTTATTCTACACACAGATGGCGACATTCTGGAGGTCTATACAATAGGCAACTACTGTTAGCGACTTTTGCGTAAACACAGCAACGGTCCAAGCAAACAGCAGTATCTCACGAATAAAACTCAGTGAGACACTGCAATGGGTAAGAGGTTAGCCTTGAAATCAGTATGGTGGGGTTTGACTTCAAGTCCTGGCTTCCAGATCTGAGTTTCCACGATTTATCTGAATCACTTCGGTGACTGCTGGGATGGTTCCTTTGAAAACAACAAGCCCTATCTCCTTTCCCATCCTTGCGCAGTGTGACTTTGTGCTCCCAGTGAATGATCTCGATACCGACGTGATTTTAAATCCTGATTTTTCTCCCTTTTAACGTGTGTGAAAGCTGTGTCTGTCGCCATTGTACAAACACAATCGTCAAACAGAAATTCTAGCACATACACATTCGAGGCCAATTTTCGTAAGCCCGCGAGTATATCTGTATCAGTTAACCATCTCCGGGGAACTGAATTTTTGCGATGATGATGAGGGCGGACCTTGTGATTGGCTGATATCGTACGATGATAGTGACACTGGAAAGCGGCCGGCGAAAATCAGAGGTGGTTCCAAAATGGAAATGTCTAATTTATTTCAACTACGCAACAAATTTGGAGTTGCTGAAGGGAATGTCGTATGGTATTGATGGCTGGGAGACCCAAAGTGGTTGCTCATACACCTCATCGGAAGGGTTTTCTTCTATAGCGCATGATGGCTCCTCTTTGTTCTTTTAGACATTATTTTCTTGTGTGTATCTACCGTGTAATACATGTATACAGCGTGGTTTAACATTTCTGGTGTATTATGATGACGAAAGGGAGCGGCTGTAAACAGGTGCCTGCACATAACCTATTCCTTTAGAACAGCCTCAAAGGGACTCCCAAGGTTAATGCCTCCATCCGACAGATGGATTATCATGAAGAATGTCACACGCCCTCACTTTGTGATACACTGCCGAGAGGTGTGAAACTTAATCCAGGTGCTCATTACAATCCAGGTATATACACACACCAAAAAATATTTTGTGTCACCTCGGTTCAAAGTGTTCCTCAACCTATACAGAAAATTGGAGTAGAGGTCAACATAAACATCATCTCCGCCCTTCTATTGTTCATGAAAACCACACATTGCATGTTGTACCACCATACAGCGAGACCTTCGGAGGTGGTAGTCCAGATTGCTGTACACAGCGCTACCTCTAATACCCAGCAGCACGTCCTCTTGCATTGATGCATGCCTATATTCGTCGTGGCATGTTATCCACAAGTTCATCAAGGCAATGTTGGTCAAGATTGTCCCACACCTCAACGGCGATTTGGCGTAGATCCTCCAGAGTGGTTAGTGGGTCACGTCGTTCATAAACAGCCCTTATCAATCTGCCCCAGACATGTTCGATAGGGGTCATGTCTGGAGAACAGTCATTATCCTGAAGGAAGTCATTCACAAGATGTGCACGATGGGGGCGCGAGTTATCGTCCATGAAGGCGAATGCCTCGCCAGTATGCTGCCGATATGATTGCACTATCGGTCGGAGGATGACATTCACGTATCGTACAGTCTTTGTGGCGCCTTCCATGACCACCAGCGGCCTACATCGGCCCCACATAATACCACTGAAAAACAGTAGTGAACTTACACCTTGCTGTCCTAGCTGGACAGTGTGTCTAAGGCGGGTTGCCTCCAAAGACGTCTTCGACGATTGTCTGGTTGAAGGCATACGCGACACTCATTTGTGAAGAGAACGTGATGCCAATCCCGAGCGGACCATTCGGCATGTTGTTGGGCCCATCTGTACCGCGCTGCATGGTGTCGTGGTTGCAAAGATGGACCTCGCCTTGAACGTCGGGAGTGAAGCTGCACCTCATGTAGCCTATTGCACACAGTGAGTCGTAACACGAACTCCTGTGGCTGCACGAAAAGCATTAGTCAACACGTTGGCTTTGCTGTCAGGGTCCCTCCGAGCCATAATCCGTAGGCAGCTTTCAGCTAATGTAGTAGTAGCCCTTGGGCGACCTGAGCGAGGCGTGTCATCGGCAGTTCCTGTCTCTCTGTATCTCCTCCATATCCGAAGAACATCGCTTTGGTTCACTCTGAAACCCCTGGACACTTCCCTTGTTGACAGCCCTTCCTGGCACAATGTAACAATGCGTACGCTTCGAACCACGGTATTAACCGTCAAGGCATGGTTGAACAACAGACAACACGAGTCGTGTACCTCCTTTCTGGTGGAATGACTGGAATTGAGCGGCTGCCGGACCCCCCCTGCCTAACAGGCGCTGCTCATGCATCGGGTTTAGTGACATCTCTGAACAGTCAAAGGGACTGTATTTGTGATAAAATATTCAAGTCAAAGTCTGCCTTCAGGAGTTCTGGGAACCAGGGTGAGGCAAAACTTCTTTTGATGTATGAAGCTGACACCGGGGGTCGACCTACTGTCAGGAGACTGAGTGACGAAGAGGTGCTAATGGGTGGCAGACTGATGACGCCCAGAAAGAAAAATTGGTTCTGTGGAGTAGTGCAGAGACACTTGTCCACACGGGAGTGGACCCAAAGTCAGACAGCCAGTGATTAACGTCCACCCAGCTGGCTGCTACCTGTATTGGTGCCGTGCATTGCTGGTATATGCGGTCGGCAACTGGCCAACGGCTTCGTTGCGTGAACCACAGCATAAACGTTAGTCGTACGTACCGTAATGTTCCAGAGGAACCCCCTTTTCAGTGAATCCCTGTGTCCAGGTAGGTGACCAAGGCTAGCAGTAAGTGACAGGTCCAGTGCGTTGTCAGAAGGCGGCTGCTGTGCTCGTTGTGGACCCGCTGCCTCCTAGAAGGAGTCCAACTGCTGCTGGAGTGGACCGGCAGACCCGCTTCGCAGTAGCACCAAGTCCTGTGCATAGACTTAGTGCAGTAAACTGGGATCCCGGTCGGGACTCGAACCCTTACCTGCGGTCGGTGGCTCCATTCCTCTCCTCTCATGGCATAGACCTTGGGTCCTGGTGGCTCCTTGTATCCTCGTCTGGCAGAGCCCCTGCGTCCTGGTGTAACTGCTGGACCCCGAATGCACCTGCTGCAAAATCAACAGGTATTTGTACCAGATAGCAGCGTAGTAGTTGTGCTAATGCGTCGCTCCTGTTCATGTACTCGGCAACACAACAGGCATCCTGATGATTGAGACATCGCCTTGCTTGCTCCGTGCATTACTGCAACGCTGGCAAATTATGCCAAGTCTATCCCGACTCACAGTTTCACATGCTTATTGTCTCAACCCGAATGTAAAGACGCCGCACTCAGTGGCCATTGGCGGTTAAAGCAATGTTCCATCGCACCTTCTCAGAAATTTTACTCTTAACCTGGTACCGTCGCCACTAGTGGTACTGGCTCGTTATCAAATTCGAAAATACTGACGCAGCCGACTTTTCGGTTGTGTTGCAGCGGCCTCCCTCAGGGTATACAATGAAATCCTGAGGATGGCCGTTGTGACAAGGCAAAAAACCGCTTACTTTAAAAATGGATTTTTGGCAATTCACGTATTTTACAAGGTGACGTGACAGTGTTACCAGAACGTTTGTAATGAGGCGTGCTCCACCCTTGCAGTCCGGTGTATTGTGTAATCCCGGACACTGACGCGAAATCTGATGATCAAGAACTTGACTCCACCACCAGCACTTGAACCATGTACCTGGGAGTCGAGCGAAGCCCAACGGGCGTCCATAAGCATCCTCGGTTGTGGGGGCAGGTTTTGTTCTTAAGGGGCTTTAAACCCTAATCTTCCTTTCTTTGCTGTTTTCCTCCTCAAATACAGGATCTTCTGTCCCCTTATTACCTACTAATGTAAAATTTTAATGTATCCAACAGTTCCGAGGCATCCGCACTTATACACTTCTTACCTGCTGCTGTCCCACAGTTGACAATCTTCCTACTCCCTTAAACTCTTATTTTTGCCACTGCCAAGCGAAATATTTCCTTCAGTTTTCTCTGTAGAAAGAGAGCCCAACCTCTACCATCAATCCAGCAAGGATAGGTTCTTTGTGGTAGTGAGTTTATTACATCTGGATTTCTGCATTCCTGTGTAACTTCTCGTGTAGACTATGTCGACCAAAAATGTAGTTCCTCTAATTGAGCTACACTTTTCAGGACGCTATTTCACCATCAGTCATTTACTGAAGGAATTGTTGAAGTCTTCTCAGCACATTTACTTCTATCACTGATGTGACGACGAATAGGTAACTATTGGACTGCAGGATTGGTAATACGGCATTTCTCAATCAGAGGAAAGGTGGTGGCAATTTTTATAGCAAAGTGTTTAAGTCTTATATTTACGTTATATCTAAGGGAAAAAGTAAACATTTCAAGTACTTGCATTATAAATTACTTTTTTTTACAAAATGTTTCGTGTTACTGTATTTTGTATTTGCTATACACATTGTAGCATTACGTGAGTATGTCCAATATAGTCGGGTCCACTTTGCGTCACGTGAGTGTAGGGGAGTTGAAACAAGTAGTGACCCGTGACGTCACATCAACTTGAGATTTTTTTATACATGCAATTCATTTCTAAATTTTATTGATTGGTTACAGAGTAAAGAATTTAATTATGTACAATATTTAACAGGTAATGAATTTTAATGAGATAGATATAAATATGTTTTGACATAGCAAATCACCTTGTTGCATTATGCATGATATGTTTTCTTTTTGTAAGAACAAAAACTTCCGCGTTGCTCGAGTGCGCGTTCAAGTAATCGTCGAGTGCAGATCTGCTGTAACTTTCATGAATGGGCATAGAATTGTTAATTTACAACCCGCAGTTGATTTAAAAATTATTTTTGGGAACCACGGCCCGACTTTGGTGCAAACAAATCGCGTGCGAATTCTCAAATGTCGGCGCGGAGTTCAAGATACGCGGCTGGATATCGGGCGTTATCTTCGTGTGTATGATTCAGTAACATTAACCACAATTTACGTACATTAGCTTGATAACAACTATCAAACTCTTATATGAGCGGCATAGTAATCGTCTTGATGCTTAAAGCAAGCGAGAAGCGATTTACTGTCGGGATACGACAAATATTAATCATTACATAGTCAATTTGTTGATACGTTGCTTAGCAACTCCTAAACGGACAGTGATAGAATGACTGAAACGATCTTTTAAGTATAAATGACCATTAAACACACATCAGAAACCAATTACTCTATGAGTAACTTCTGGATTGGATGAGTTTTTTTTATTTCAGCTAATTGGTATTAATTAACTTCTTTCGAGGTTGAAACTTCATCAATGGTGTCGTGTTCATTCAGTTTAGTAGAACGATAGATAGTACTAGCTACGCCACTATTTTTTAAAAGAAAAGAGAGCACATATCTGTTTTTTATTTTGAGAAATATTCGTAATTCAGTCACTAGTCTTCTCAAACCAGAGGCAGGAGTGACGCTCCCTGACAGCACTACGATGTCGTCAACCACCACACATTTCTGCATTGAAAACCCTGAGTAATAGCCGCGGTACGAAGAAGGAAGAAAGAAAGAAGGGGAAAGATCAGCGAAAGAAACGGAGCAAAGAGGGAAGGGGAGGTCACAACATCTTATGAAATATTCTAAAGAAACGTTGATACAGCAGTGTATCCGACTATTAAAAATTATTCTCGTAAGACTTGACACGTTCAGTTATGCAATTATATGGAACAGCGATCTCTTTTCTCAGTATAAATCTGCGATCTAGACAAAAAAATTATGTACTGGATACTGAAAAAGTGTGACCACCTTAGCATGGCATGAAGCTTTTCTCTCAAAGTACCTGAGTAAATAGTCGGCGTCAATTGTTTTAATAGCCGGCGGAAATGCAGCAGGGTAAAACAGACACCACCGATGACAGGAAATCTGGCCGTCATTAACAAGGGACTTCGTACCGTGAGAATGAAGCTGTCAAAATATTGGTGGTGTTTGACGGGTTCTCCCTAGTTCATTTCAGCGAGCTTTCCGGGCCGTCTACACCCCGGGAAAAGCTTCAAGTTCATCGAAGTGAGTGATTAAATTTTACAGCTACTGCACACTTTACAAACGTTGCTGAGATTTAACTATCTAGAAATTCCAAGTATGCCGTTCATGTTCTCCCTTCCGTTCTACTAACGCATGTGGTTGCATTTCCCTGCTCCTGGTGTTTACAAAACGCTAATTCTATCTTCTCCGGTTCATGTAAAATTAACATCATTTTATTATGTGGGGCACTATAAACGTCTTTTGATGTATTCCCAGTATTTAAACTATACTTGTTGAAAAGCTGTGTCTCTTTCTTTTTCATTATGAAGCCATATTTCCTGTGTTGTCGCCTATGTATCGGGCTAAAATTAAAATGATGAAATAACGTAAACATAGCGAAACTGATCTTTGTTTTATTATTGTTGTTGTTTGTTGACGTTGTGTATGTAAATTCCTCGTTTTTTGATCTTAAACTTTAGTATATGTCTGCATTGTATGCGTTGTAATGTGAACCCGAACAATGCAAGTGGTGTGCTTACGTAAACGCCAACTGATAAAACGAGTCACCAAATCGATCTGAAATTGTATAACTGTACTGCACTTTTATCAAAAATAATTAGAAAACATAAAACTGTACAGTAAATAAGCTATTCCGTGAAATTCAGTACTGTGCAGTGCAGTCAACAGTGCTACAGCGCATACCATTACAGTACGTGATTTGCAGTTTCCACACACAATACAGTGTAAAAATTCAACACAAAATTACAAATCGAATTTTCAAAGAATAAGTATAAAAAATGCTTTTTTTCAAAGTGCCCTGTAAATTTAGGTATACAAATTGATTAAGTAAATTCCCGAACACTAAATGCCATACGCACGCGTATGTAACACAGCATTATAGCAAGATGATTGTGTGACAAAGTAAATGAGATCTGAACTAAACTTTACCGAACCGAACCTACAATAATTTTTAAATTCAAAGCTTGACTGCTAACGATGTTACTGTGTGATGACTAATGTTAAACTGCCCTCAAGAAACTTTTGTGACGTACCTCACGGCAACGGGAACTCCGTACTGCTCGTAAGGACGAATGTCAACAAACAGCGCAGCAGCAAACAAGCCTAAGAGAATAAACCTTGCCCGAGTGCATTGAAGCGAAATGTGACTACAATCGGCACACTACGCATTACTTTGTTCCCCTAAATTTCGTGAGAAGACTTACTGAATGATGTAGAAGAGACTAGCATTCAAAAACTGTATTGTAAAACTCTGATTCCTAAACAAATACAATAATAATTACAAAATTCATTTCTTATAACAAAGCAATTCCACCATGTCATTAGTTACTGAAATAGTAATCGGATAGCGAAGCTATAAATCTGAGTGCAAACAACATGAACCGATAATTTTTCCTAATCTCGTCAATCAATCTAACTGACGCTAAATAACAAAGAAAAAATTATGCGAAATATTCGCCTTCTTCAAACTCATGATAAATTACGCACACGAAAGGAATGGTGCGACAATAATACTTCAATATCTTCGCACTTTACGTATCAATATTTACAAAATCATACTTGCAAAAAACTATTTCTTTTGTTTTTGCGTCTCTGTATTCTGCTGCTTATTGCCAGACCACTCAGCAGCGTGACCAGCACCCAACTTCCTCATTTACTTCTCACTGCATGCTACACTGGCAACGACGATGCTGCTGACAACCGAAGATGGTGTTGCTTGTACCCAAAACCTATGTGGAATAACATATCGACAATCGATTACTTCTGTTAGAAAAATATACAGTGCATAGATATGAAGTTTGACACATCGAATAAAAAGAGAGCTCATATCACTTTCATTGGATACCAAAAAATAAGCTAGAAATCATACAAAGGTACCGATGGTGCGAGGTTGCTAACGTAGTTGCGTTCAACTTGGAGGTAGACGATCCGAATCATGATACAAGAAATGTATGCTGATGGTGAAACCAGTATTTAACCTGCAAGGTAAACAGACGTGGTGATGTAAAGTCCGATTAAATAACGCAGTGACTCATATAGTGACGCCATGTGACACTTTCTATGGTTATCGGTCATTTGGAAGGGGCTTTAAGCCTGGCGGTCTGATTGACCCTAATTGCGGGTAGTACGCTATGTCGAGCACCAGGTCTCAGCATCTCCAGTCATAGAATTGAAGCCTATCAGCCCACTATAGAAAAATGTATAGCCGCGCGGTTAGAGGCGCCGTGTCACTGACTGCGCGGCCCCTCCCGCCGGAGCTTCGAGTCCTCCCTCGGTCATGGGTGTGTGTGGTGTTCTTAGCATAGGTTAGTTTAAGTAGTGTGTAAGTCTAGGGATCGATGGCCTAAGCAGTTTGGTCCCATAGAAATTAACACACATTTGAACATTTGAAACATTATAGGTACTTATACTCAACAGATCATTACAGATACATCATACACAGTGTGGAAAGAGACCATGTGCACAGTGGATGAAAACCGCACTCCATAGGGGATTGTAACTACCGCTTGTGGACTCACAAAAAAAAAAATGGTTCACATGGCTCTGAGCACTATGGGACTTTACATCTGAGGTCATCAGTCTCCTAGAACTTAGAACTACTTAAACCTAACTAACCTAAGCACATCACGCACATCCATGACCGAGGCAGGACTCGAACCTGCCACCGTAGCAGCAGTGCAGTTCCGGACTGAAGCGCCTAGATCCTCTCGGCCACAACGGCCGGCGTGGACTCACAGGCAATGTCATCGGAGTCCACCCTTCTTTTTATGGTACCGACATCTGCATCTGCATCGATACTCTGCAGTCCACATTATGGCGCGTGGCGGAGGGTACCAAGTACCACTACCAATCAATTCCTTCCCTGTTTCACGTGCCAATTGAGAGAGGGGAAAAAGGTTGTCTTGTGCCTCCGTATGAGCCCTAATTTCTCGTACCTTACCTCCGTGGTCCTTATGCGCAACGTATCTGGAGGCAACAGAACTGCTGTGCAACCAGCTTCAAATGCCGTTTCTCTAAAATTTCTCAATAGAAAAGAGCGTCACAATCCATCCAGGAATTCCGAGTTCCCGATGCATCTCTCTAATACTTTCGTGTTCTTCGAACCTACCACTAACAAATCCAGCAGCCCGCCTCTGAATTGCTTCGATGCCTTCCTTTAATCCGACCTGGTGCGGATCCCAAAAACTCGAGCAATACTCAAGAATAGGTCGCACTAGCGTCCTATATGCGATCTCCTTAACAGAAGAACAACACTATAATTCTCCCAATAAATCGATGCCAACCGTTCACCACAATCCTCACATGCCCGTTCCATTTCATAACGCCTTGCAACGTTAAATAAACGACGTGAATGAGTCAAGGACACGGCTGTTGCTCTGTCTGAACATTGCGGGTTTCTTTTTCCTACTCATCAGCATAAACTTAAGTCTTTCTACATAGAGCTAGGTGCCATTCATCACACCAATGTCCGCAGCTCGTGGTCTAGTGGCCAGCGTTGCTGCCTCTGTGTCCGCAGCTCATGGTCGTGCGGTAGCGTTCTCGCTTCCCGCGCCCTGGTGCCCGGGTTCGATTCCCGGCGGGGTCAGGGATTTTCTCTGCCTCGTGATGACTGGGTGTTGTGTGGTGTCCTTAGGTTAGTTAGGTTTAAGTAGTTCTAAGTTCTAGGGGACTGGTGGCCATAGATGTTAAGTCCCATAGTGCTCAGAGCCATTTGAACCATTTTGCTGCCTCTTGATCACCGGGTTCTGGGTTCGATTTCCGGCCTTGTTGGTACTTTTCTCTGCCCAGGGATTGGGTGTTTGTGTTGTCCTCATTATTTCATCATCATTCGTGACAGTGGCTCTATTGGACTGTGGAAAAATCGGACTGTGGAAAAATTGGGACTTTGTTCGGGCGCTGATGACCATGCAGTTGAGCGCCCGACAAACCAAACATCATCATCATCGTCATCATCATCATCACACCAACTAGAAATTTTGTCTAAGTGATCTTGTATCCTTCTACAGTCAACTTCCACACGCTACTGTACACTACAGCATCGTCAGCAAACAACCGCAAATTGCTGCCCATACTGTGGGCCAAATCATTTATGTATACAGAGCACAGTAATGTTCCTGTCACCCTTGGAGCACTCCCGATGATATTCTTATCTCTGATGAGTAATTGCCATCGAGGACAACATAGTTGGGTCTATAACTTAAGAATCCTTCGAGACACTCACATATCTGTGAACTTACACCATATGCTTGTACCTTCTTTAACAGGCAACAGAGGGGGATCTTGTCAAACGCTTTCGGGAAATCTAGAGGTATGGCAACATCTAGACATCTCCTTACTTTAGATTTATCTGAAATTTTTTCATTCGCCTCAAAATGCTCACAAATATTGTCCATTCCTTCTACTTTTGATTTACTGCGTAAGATGTGATCCAACATCAATAACATAACACAATTTCTCACAGGCGTTGTGTTTTATCTAACATTACGATCTGACGCCCACTCTACCTTCATCAATGGACTGCGACAGCTGTACAATAGAACATCAATTTCTGCGGTAGGAAACATTCACAGAAGTACAAGCATACATTGGATAAGGATACGAAAGGAATTCAGTTGTTAAGAAACTATTCTGGGATTCTCCTCATCAAATTTAAGAACCCTTCACCCCATAAACCAAAGACCCTGCCGTTGGTGGGGAGGCTTGCGTGCCTCAGCGAGACAAATGGGCGTGCCGTAGGTGCGGAGGGGTATCTGTTGAGAGGCCAGGCAAACGTGTGGTACCTGAAGAGGGCCAGCAGACTTTCCAGTAACTGCAGGTGCAGCAGTCTGGATGATTGACTGATGGGGCCTTGAAACATTAGCATAGCCTTCCTTTGCTGGTACTGCGAACGGTTGAAAGCGAGGGAAAACTACAGCCGTTATTTTTCCCGAGGGCATGCGGGTCTAATGTACGGTCAAATGATAATGACATGTAACACATACCAGAGTGAAATAGTCCCCCGTTCGGATCCGCGGGCGGGGACTACTCAGAAGCACGTCCTCATTAGATCACTTACTTGCGCAGATAGGTTAGAAAATTCAAAAAAGGAAATGGACAGTTTGAAGTTAGGTATAGTGGGAATGAGGGAAGTTCAGTGGCCAGAGGAACTGGATTTCTGGTCAGTTGAGTACAGGGTTACAAATACAGAATAATATAAGGATAGCCTGGGAGTAGGTCTAATAATGAATATGAAAATGGCAAAGCGGGTAAGCTGCTATGAACAGCATCGTAAACGCATTGTCGTAGCCGAGACAGACACGATGCCAACCCCACAACATCAGTATATGTTTATATGATAGCTAGCTCCGCAGATAATTAAGAGATTTAAAAAACTATGGTGAATATTAGACAATAATTGATGGAAACCGGTTAAAGGAATACCGTGGAAGACAAATGGATTGTTTTGAGAGACGAAATGGTGAAGGCAGCAGAGAATCACATAGGTAAAAATACAAGGCCTAGTAAACGTCCTTGCATTTCACAGAAGATATAGAATTTTAATGATGTATGGAGAAAATATAAAAGAATTTAGAAGCATATACGATTAGGAGAGAGACAGATAGCACCAATAAGAAATTTAAAGAGGTCTTTGAAGAAATGAAAAGCAGTTGCATGAATATAAACAGTTAGTACGGAAAACCAGTTCCAAGCAAAGAAGAGGAAGTTGAAAGATAGGAGTGTATAGAGGGACTATATAAGGGAAATGAACTTGAAAACACTGTTATAGAAACGAAAGAGGGTTTAGATGAAAACGATGTGGGATATAAGATACTGAGAAGAATTTGACAGAGCATTGAAAGGCCTACGTTGAAACAAGGTCCCTGACTAGACGACGTCCTCTCAGAACTGATGATATCGTAGAAAATTATTCATTGTTGTGTACAAGATGTATGGGACAAGCGAAACACCCGCAGACTTCAAGAATAATGCAATTATTCCAATTCCAAAGAAAACAGATGCTAACAATGTGAATATTGCGGAATTATAAGGTTAATAAGTCCTGGTTGTAGCACAGTAACACGTATTATTTAAAGAATATTTCAGAGACTGGTAGCAGCCGACCTCAGGGAAGATCAGTTTGCATTCTGGAGAAATGTTGGATCATACGAGGTGATACTGACACAACGAATTGTCTCAGAAGGAAGGTCAAGGAAAGGCAAACCTACGTTTGTATGTAGCACTTGCAGACTTAGAAAAAGCTTTTGACAATGTTGATTGAAATACAGTCTTTGAAATTCTGAAGGTAGCAGGGGTAAAATACAGAGGGGGAAAGGCTATTTACAATTTGTACAGAAACCAGAGGGTTGTTATAAGAGTCGAGGGGCCATGAAATGGAAGCAGTGGTTCAGAAGGAAGTCAACCAGCCTATTTCCGATGTTATTCAATCGTTAGGGACTACACTGAGCAAGCGATAAAGAATTAGGAAGAAAAATTTTGGTGAAGGAGTTAAAGTTTAGGGAAAACAAATCCAAACTTCGAGGTTTGTGACGAAATTGTAATTCTGTCAGAGACAGGGAAGGACTTGGAAGGGCAGTTGAACATGGACAGTATGTTGAAAGGCGGATATATGATTAATATTAACAAAATCAAAACAAAGATAATGTAATGTAGTCGAACTAAATCAGTTGATGCTAAGGAAATTTTTTGAAGTGCTAAGAGGACAAGATAAGTTCTGCTAAGCAGGCAGTAAAGTGATGAAGGACGAAGTAGAGAAGATAGAAAATGTACTGTCAGTGGCAAATAAATTATTTCTGAAGCAGAGAGGTTTGTTAATCTTGAATATCGATTTAAGTATTAGGAAGTCTTTTGTGAAAGTATTTTTCTGGAATGTAGCCTTGTATGGAAGTGGAACGTGGACAAGTAAAAATTCAGACAAGAGGAGAATAGAAGAGTTTGAATCGTCGTGATAGAGAAGAGTGCTGAAGATTAGATGGATAGATATACCGAATAACTAATAAGGACGTAATTAGCCAAATTAGGGAAAAAGAAAATGTATAGTACAACTTGGCTAAGATAAGCGATCTTTTGGTAGGACACATTCTGAGACATCAAGGGAAGACCAATTTAGTTCTGTAGGGAAGAGGGGAGGGAGGGGGGGGGGATGAATTGTAGAGGGAGGCCAAGAGTGGAATACAGTAAGAAAGTTCAAATCAATGTAAGTTGCAATGGTTATTTGGAGATGAAGCAGCTCATTCAGAACTGAGTAACATGTAGAGCTGCATCAGATCATTCCTCGGACTGTAAACCACAACCATTTCAGAAAATGACACCGAAAATCAGAATGGCGTGGTTGGGAACTGAACCCTCTTCTTTCTAACGTTCGGTGACCACTGCAACACTCCCCCTTTTTGTTTTTTGTGCCCATATCCATGTAATCTGATGTTAGATTCTGTCGATTTTCGATCTCGTACTGGTACTGAAAATAACTGTTAGAAAGCCGGAACAGTAAATTCGAGAGTTAGAAATATATTCAGGCATGAGGGTGCTACCATCATACCCATGTTTTACGTCTACACACACTTAAAAATCTGGGGTATTGCAGTACAGGCTACCAGTATTGGCACGTAATGGAAACTGCTCGAAGCTGACAAGGCACCAGGCCATTACGGAATTCCAATTATTTTCTGCTCTTAATACGCTGCAAAATTACCTAGCAAATATTTATCGAGAACCTCTCGCACAATGCACCGGCGCGTTTCTCTCCTTTTTATGTAAAAGCGTAGAAGAACTGACACAGACTGTTAGAGATCACCATCCCTAACGTCACTCCGTTGCAGTAAACTGGAGCATGTCCCAAACTCGATCATTGTAATATTTATGGGGTGGAAACGCTTCTCTTGGAGAGCAGTACATGGATAGGAAATACTGCTCGCGTGAAATAGAGCTCGCTGTTTTTGATTCCCTATATCTCGCAAACAGACGCACATCGGTAGGACTATTTTGTCCTCCCGCACATTAGAAAGGCGTTGGACACAGTACCAAATGTCAGTTGACATCTTCAGAATTAGGTGAAAGGCTCCAAGAATCTTTCTCTGATGAATTCCAATATACCTACGTTATCCTCGGTGGTGAATGTTCACAGAAACGAAATTAATATCAAGTCTGCAGCCCAGAAGCTTAATAGAACAGTTAATTTTCTCATGCATATAAACTATGTAACACAGGACTGATTTCCCTCTGAGGAAAACATCGGCGAAGGGTAAAAATGAGGTAACGCAGGACGATTTACTTAGAGTTTCCTTTAGACGATCTGAATAGCAGCTCTCTTTACACTTGAATGAATTCATAGACAATATCCGTTAAAAAGAGTAACAGCACCACAGATTTCAAAAAACGGAAAATAATGAGACATCTTGATCCGTATTCTATCAGACGCTAATTAATGAAATCCATGTTGGTGAATAAGGCTCTAAAAAGAAAACTAGAATCCCAGGTGACATTGGAAATAAATTTTCGTACTATTTTATTCTTCTAAACAACAGCATAACACAGTTTATAGTTTTCTTGAGTGAGCAGGAAGTGGGAGCTATAAATTTATAACGGGACTCGTTTATCGCGCCAAATACGCTGAGGTCACCCCAGTGCTTTGAATGTAGCGAAGTTCACGGCATATGAGATAGGAAGAGAAACAGTATAACTTGTAGTGTTTACATCCTTAAATGTATATTCATGTAGTTATATATCATTAGTAAAAACGTATGTTTTCGACTCGAGAAAGAAAACGGAATAATTTCATTTCCTTTAAAGCTTCTAGTTTCTAGATACCAGGACTATAAACTGCATTCTGCCGTCTTAATCGAATTAAAATTGTTGCAGTACTTAGTTTTCATGGAGATCCAAAACAGTGAGATATTTAAGTGGTTTCTTGTAAACGGTGTATAGTCCACACTGACGTCAACTCAAAAAGCAGAAACAGAATTTAAAATTTAAATAAACAGTTTGTTCCTATCTTCTTATGCGCAGATAGTAACACTTTTTTTAATTTTTGAACAGGAAGCACTAAAATAATTTTCTTTTGTTTTTTTTTTCATTTCAGAACTGTGGGATTTCTTCAAGCAACGTACTTTGGCCGACTGAAAGATAAGATAGAAGATTTAGCAAAAGATGAGAGTATAGTAGGTGCGATTGCACAGAATGGTTGATGGAAGGTGGTATCTTACGTAGACTGCCACCACGAAATACGTATTTTCTTCTTCTGATGTCATACACCGCCACGAAATTGAGCAAGAAGTTGCAGGAAACGGATTCTGAAGGACAATATCGAGTGGAAGGGAAGTACAAAGCTAGGGAAAATCAGAGAAAAAGAAAAGCTAAGCACTTGATATATGATGTAACAGTAGAATGTAAAAAATTGTGTGGATTTATGTAGCGAGAATCAAAGAGGTACCACAAAGAAATCTGACAGACCTTTACTGTAGAAAGAACATGCTATTGAGACATCTGCCAAGCAATACAGCCATTGTTTCTACGGCACTTGAAAGAGAAGTTGAGCAGAAAAATGTAGAAGAATACAAAGACGAATTTGTAACAGCGAGTGTAGAGATATTAAATGTGGTATATACGTAGAAATAAAAAGCATCAGTACTTGGTAGTAAAATTTTTCTTTAAAAATTATTTTATTTTTATTTTTTGAACTCATACTGGCTTGGTTGATTGGTTGTAACTATGCCGTTGTTTAGCTATGCATGACTGTGCATTTCCAACTAGGAGACAAACCAATTAACGCTGCCTGCGACAATACAACATGAATTTGGCCATGTTTTGTGATCTTTCTAAAAAATGTGCCAAGTGAAACTGATTAAATGCAGAACTTTACAATTCATCTCTTTAATTAAAGAAAGACGTTCCAGTACGTTAATGATCTGCAGAAAATGGCTTTTCATGAAATGATCCCTGTGCATTGATAATTTTCGTTGCAAACTGATCCTGAAATTACTTATGTAGTTACTTAAAAACGTGCTGCTTGCTGCTCTCTGTGCGCCAGTTGAAAATTTCTAACTACAGTTGCTGAGAGCTTAGTGTAATGCTGCAGACAACTTCAGAAAACAAAGAAACTATTTTATACACATCATTGAGTGAGACCCACTTTAAACAAAAGTGACTTGGATCAAGGATGTCGACAATTCTCTTAGGTGAAATATTGCTTTAACAAACAGGTTTTTGAATTATCTGATATATTATTAATTTTATGAAATTCATGTTACAACACTCATTAACGTTGATAAAGGGCAACATTGATATCATACATTTACTCTCACAATATTAGACAAATAATTAACAAACACAAATAACACCTTACAGTGAAAATTACAAAATCTTTTATGATACGTCTTAAGTTCCCTGATATGGCTGTCTGTTTCAAAAATGGTTCCAAACTATGCAGGACTGCAACGCAACTGAATAAAAAATACGTTCACTCCTCTTCATATGCTTTTCAAATCTCATATCTCATTTCATTCTAAATCTCTAATCGAATCTTTCTACTTTGTTTCACCATATTCAAACACAAATCATTTTACTTAAACACAGACGTACTTAACTTTACATCTATATTGCCACGAGTCCTCTGGTCGGCGTGTGTCTCACAAGTCCTCTAACGACTGAACTCCCGCACTGCTCGCTGTCAACTAGCGATGACAAAACAATCATCTTCCGGTGACAGCTACTCTGACCAAAGACTGCGCGCGGATAACCAGCAAATTCAAAATTGTCACCTAGTGTTTGTAACATCCAAAATATGCACAAATTCCAGAAACACAAATAACAAATTCCCAATTGAACTGTTTCGTTTGGAAGAGACGAGGATGGCATCAGACGCGTCGAGAGACTAGTGACTTTAAAAAACAAAATTTAAAAAAATTTGTAGAATTCTGGCATACTAATTAATTTCTAGTACTTTGATAACCTTATCCGTATCAGATAGTATAGATCTTCTGAATATATTGTTAAATCTCCTAGGAACACTACGGCGTCACGCAGCGAGCCGGCGAAAATTGATATGTGTCTATGGCTGCATTCACTCACGAAACATGTGGAGTATATCCGCCACATGATCAATATAAATAATTAGTTTTAATGCTATATGCCTTTAGTAGTCTCCATAAAAGTTCTGACTAGAAATTCTGAAGAAAATCCACTGAGATTTTCATTGTATGTAAAGGATATCAGCAGCAAGACACTATCATACATTCACTATTCGATAGTGATGGTAGTGTTACCGACGACAGAGATATTAGATTGGGCCTACGAAACACAGTTTTCCAAAATTCCTTCAACAAAGAAGATGCGATAAATACTCCAGAGTCAGAATCAAGAATAGCTGTGAACGTAAGTTGAAGCAGATATCCTCGGTGAAGCAAAGCAGCTTAAAACACTTAATAAACGCAAGTCTTCCAATGCAGATTCTGTACCAGTTACGTTACTCTCTGGCGTATGCCTATGAAGTAGCTCAATTTTTTGCAATCACATACAACTGCGTGCTTGATAAAAGATCCACCTCTAAGGATTCCAAAGTTACACGTGTCACACCTATAATCCGCCGAATCACATGCCCAGATCATTCACATCGATTTTTAGTAGAATCTTGGAACAAAAACTGTGTTTCAACATTTTGAAATACCTCGAAGAAAACGATCTACTGATATAACCAGCATGGATTCACAAAATCTCGTTCGTGTGAAACAACTGGCTTTCTATCGACCACAAGTAGTCGATGCTAACGACATAGGATCTCCATTTGACCCTATACGTGGTCTGGTCGAAAAGTTCGGGAACTTCGTCTGCAAGATTTTCCTACGCTTACCTTTTTCTTATTGTGCACAGTTTCCTTCGAAATACTCTCCTCTACAATTGATACACTGCTCCCAACGCCGTTTCTACTTACGGAAGCAGTTTTGGTACGCCTCTTGCTGGGTCACGCGAAGCGCCGTCTGCGAATCGTCTTTTGTCTCGTCTGTCGTTGCAGATATTTGTCCTTTCAGCGGGGTTCTGAACTTTGGAAAGAAAAAGATTCGCAGGGACCAGGTATGAAGGGCAGGGAGGATAAGGCAGCAGAGTCATTTCGTTTTTTGTGCAATAGTCGCGTACCAACAGGGGTGAATGCGCGGGTCACCACCTTTCAGGCCGTTTCCTTCTCACATTTTCTCGCAGGCATCGCAACACGTCCCGATAGTACCATCGACTAACGAATTCATGACGAACTAATCCTTCACAATCAAAGAAAACTTTCAGCATGGCTTTGACATTTGACCTGACGTGACGAGCATTTTTTGGTCTTGGCGAATTTTTCCCGAATCATTGTCAAGACTGAACCTTGTTCTCAACATCATAATCGTAGACCAGTTATGATTCTCTTAAGGAACATCTAGTTCTCACTTGAGCAGTCCAAAAGCTTCTCACAGATTGTAAGCCGAAGGTCTTTCTGGTCTTAACTCATGAGCCGTGGGACGAACTTGGCGGCAACATGATGCATTTCAAAATGCTGTGTCAAGATTCACGACATGACCCAACTGAAATGTTGCGTTCTTCTGCAAACTCTCTGACAGTCAGTCTTCGATTGGCACGCACAATTTCGTTGACGTTCCTGACGTGAGCATCGTCGGTAGACGTCAAAGGGCGTCCTGAACGAGGGTCATCATTAACTTCCGATTGGCCATTTTTAAGCTACATGAACCACTCGTAACACCGAATACGTCTTAATTGCTCATCACCGTAAGCTTTCTGCATCATTTGGTGCGTCTCTGAAAGGTTTTCTTGAGTTTCAGGAGCAATTTAGTGCAGACGCGTTGCTCGTCATTCTGCCATCTCCAAACTCGCAAACTGCGCGGCACAACATTCTACTCAGTACAGCACTGAACAATAACTAACAGACATACAACAGCGAAATAGTTATACATTAAACACAGGGGTGTGCAAGGGTGCCAAGTGCATTTCGCTCCAGCACACCACTGGCACGAAATTATGAATGTTCCACAATTTTTTGAACAGACCTCTTATTTCTAGATTCCCAGAATACTTTGAACACCGTGCCTCATAAAATGCTTCTAATAAAACTGCATGCGTATGGAGTAGCGTCTCAGTTGTATGACTGGATTCGTGAATTTCTTGACGAAAAAGTCCCAGTTTGGAGTAACTGACGGGAACTCGTCACTTGAAACCGCAGTGCTATTTGCTGTTCCCCAATGAAGAGTTGTAGCTCCTGTCGTTATTATATATATTTGGTTTAAGAGACAACAGAGGAAGCTATGGTTTACTTCCAGTGAAGCCTTCAAAAGGTCAAATCGAATCCTAAACTAATTTAGACATAATATCTGCACAGTGTGAAAAGTGGTAGTTCACTGTAAACAAAAGTGTGAGGACCTCCACACGAGTGTTTAAAAAATGCCATTAAATTTCGATCATACTACAAGTAACTCAAATCTAAAGGATGTCAGTTCATCTAAATACAATTTCGACCAACTTAAATTGGAACCATCAAATACAAATTGTTGTGGCGAAAGCGAACGAAAAACTTAGAAGATGCTACAAATCTACAAAAGAGATTACACTCGTGTGTCGCCTTCCGAAGAAGAAAATATTAACACAAAATCGTTTTTCGTTGCGTTGAAATCTTTTCACAAAATTTCACTCACTAATATTCTCCTCTGAATGCCAAACATTTTTTGACTCCCGCCTACGTGGCGAGAAACGACTATCGGAACAAAAAGAGAGAAAACAGAGTTCGCACGGAAAAAAAATTACAAGTTCCTTTTTCCTACGTGTTACTCTGGAGTGGAACGGTCTGTAAGCGGTTCTACGAATTTTCTGCCAAACACGTGTGTGAACTGCAGGGCAGTCATGTAGAGGTAAATGTGAATGCAGATTTTTCCACGTTGTCATGAAATTGTGCTAAGAATTCTTGTTTTCTACTACACAGCAGACTGGCACATAAGGAATCAAATGGCTCTGAGCACGATGGGACTTAACATCTGTGGTCATCAGTCCCCTAGAACTTAAAACTACTTAAACCTAACTAACCTAAGGACATCACACACATCCATGCCCGAGGCAGGATTCGAACCTGCGACCGAAGCGGTCACGAGGTTCCAGACTGAAGCGCCTAGAACCGCACGACCACACCGGCCAGCCGGCACATAAGGAAATTTTGGAAAGAAAGTAGTAGGCCGTAGTACAATGGTGTTGAAGTGGACAGGAGTACAAAAAAATGGAAGTGAAATGCAGTGAATCTATTATTAGATTATATTTGTAAATAAGTAAAATATACGTATTATACCCCATTAGTAGTCCGTATGCCCCTCACTCTATCATTTTTAATTAGTCACTCGAAAGATGTAGTGCACGCAATGTTTGCTTTTGAATAACACAGGAGAAGAAGAAAGGCGTCGTAGACTGCCTGTTGTGTGAGTGATCCTTCTCTTATTTTGATAAGAGAGAGATGACTTTCCCGTGAAGAAATCTCAGCGCTTGTGGGACCTTTGTGAATGTCCTGGATGCTGACGCTATTATGCAGCACCCATTGTTGTTGGAGATGCCACCGACTACGTCAGCCACGCTTTCAGAACGTTGAATAAGAAGCACAGCACTGCGCAGCCGATATGAAACTGTAAAGCAAGAGGTTGTGAACTACGTGTTCTTTGAACAATAGTTTTCGTCTGCCCCTATATTTGACGAGCGATAAATCTCCGAGTAAACACTTTAGAAAACCGCTTTGCAAACGAGAGTTAAGTGCAATAGTATGGGAACTTTTGGCGTAACGCAAAGTAGTTCGTTTTCAGCAGCCAGCAGGTACGTGACTGCTGACTGAAATTTATAAGTGAACTGTACAAACTTCGCAAAGACAGTCTTTCTTCATGTGAGACATCAAGAACAGCATCTTTCAGTTTGTGGATACCAGATAGACAGTGACGATAATTGTTAAGGTGACATGAGTTTACCTGTAAAAATCATTCAAAAGAAGTGAACCAGGCTATTAAGGCTATTACGGAGGTGATGGCAGTTAAAGCACCCTGAAACAGGATTAGTAAAGGCAAAACAATTGGAACAAGACTACTGCAAAATTCACTATATGTAGCATATTTCTTTGCGTTTGTTCGGAATTTATCAAATGGCCTACGAAGCATTCTGTAGCAGACATAGAGCAAATTTGTTATTTAATAGACTGGAGTGAAAGTGCTGCAACAGTATTTTCTTCACAGTTTCACTGAATCGATTAATACACCTTCCCATACACTAAGTATGCATTTTTTGCCTGAGACCTGTTGTGAGGTTTCTAAATTTATGAACGTCACCTCCCATTTTTGATGAACCGACAAATAACTGAATTTTTTCTGTACTTAAATAAATCCACGAACTCGAATCCAATTTTATGTAGAAGTTTGATCAGAAGAAATACCTGTAAGAAAAATGGTTTCGAAGAATATTGAATTTATTGGCAAACTATATGAAGCCACGTGGTGCAAATCGGTCACAGCTTAGAACTCTAAATCGCTGGTGAGGAGACGCCAGAGCAGCGTCAGTAGCGCCACAACTGAACAGAGGCGAAAGTGGTGTACTTGAGAGATGTTGGCCGATGGTATGGGAGTGCTGTAGAATTATTGAGATTATTAACGGTTGTAGGCGGGACACTGAGGGCACAAGATAGGTTTGGCTATTGAACGAGAAAACTGTCGAACAAGCTTTATTTTAATAAAGTGATGAACACCGTCAAATAATGTGGTACAATCAATGGAAAGGCTGTGGTGCCATAAACAGATTTGAATTAATTAAGGGATAATTCGAAACGCTTCGTTAATGTCTATTAATTTATTTAAACTCGCATCTACAGACGGACGTCAAGAAATGATCGACGTCTGCAAGCTGACCTCACCATCATTTTCAAGGTAACAAAGAGTAGATTATAAAAGCATGTTTACTAGAACACTTACAAGGTAACGACTCAGTAATTTCAATGATCCAGATTAAATTTCCATGTAGAAGACTCTTTCATGAATACTGCATAGCATTCAGATTACGTCATGTGAACAAATATAAAAATCTAATACACATATTAATATTTAAAAATTAACGCTTAAAAGTTTAAAAACGTCAAAAAATGCGGTAGCATGCGTATTATATTTGTCTTCCTGTGACAGGATTGTAATAGAAAAAGGGTGGGAACTGTTTACAACTGAAGCCCACGTTGTACTATTGTACAAGCATTGAGTTAAAGTAGTTCTCGTCCACAGTTCTGACTAAAGATTTCAGGAGGTTTCCCTTGACTGTAATGCTCAAGCTCTGGCACTGGAATGCCCGAGCTAAGTATACCTAACTGGGGCTCCCTCAACCCCTCTGTCAGCTCCCCTGGTGATTAACTGAAAAGACCCTCACCTGTCACGGATAATTACTAGAAGAGGATCGAAAAAGGAGAACTCCGAGATGCACCACATATTCTAAATTTGTATCTGGGACGAGGAACAACACCGAACCAGAAATAAATTACAATAGTTCCAATCCCACCACATCCGACTAAGATATTCAGGAGTTTTCCCTTGAACAAGTGAATGCCAGATCTCTCAGTTTTTCGCAACTGACATCCCTCAATCCCACTTCCAGTCCGCTATTTAGCTGAGAAGAATAATATCCTACAACAGCCCACCTTGCCTGAAATGATCCAATGAAAGTTTCCCCATAGATAAAATAAAATAGTTCCGCTACTGTAGTTCCAACCAAGGTTTATGGGAGATTTTCCTTTCTTATAAGACAAATTCCGAAATGGGAACCCAACACATACCCTTATGGGAACACCTCGATCCCACTACCAGCTAACTTAGCATTTCGCTAAAAAGATCCGTCGTCTACAACGCCCTAAATCTGAAACAGACCGACTTGACTACATGGCCCATGAATCTAAGGAAACGAGTTCCGACTGTAATAGGATATTACGGTAGCACTAGTCAAGTAAGTTATTACTTTTAAAGAAACCATCTCCAGTATTTGTGTTGGAGCTACCTGTACTAAATATCGAGGAGTGAGGTTATGTAAAGTGGTAATGTGGTCAGTTGGCTTGGCATAATTGTAAATAGTGTTTTATTATTTGATACTGAAATCTTGTTACTGTTTACTTTAACCTATGACTATGACCCCCTTTTTTATGCCTTGAAACGTTACATCTTCATATAAGATCTGACTCACGTGTGAATAAAAGCTGTCTGACTAATTTTAAGTTTCAAAATGAGAAAACTTTCTCTAAGGACAACGCGGAATAATTAGAGTTTGACAGGGTTTAACGAAGACAAAGGTTAAACTGTAAACCTTACAATAGATCTCATGGAGTTACTAGCTATACATGTGTAAGACTTGATCTTATAGATACAACTTGTGCTGTGCTAATGTTGTTTGCTCTCTTTGTTCAAAATGGTTCAAATGGCTCTGAGCACTATGGAACTTAACTTCTGTGGTCATCAGTCCCCTAGAACTTAGAACTACTTAAACCTAACCAACATAAGGACATCACACACATCCATGCCCGAGGCAGGATTCGAACCTGCGACCGCAGCGGTCGCGCGGTTCCAGACTGCAGCGCCTAGAAACGCTCGGTCACTAGCAGAAATCAACTCAATATCTCCGTCTTCAGCGGCGCGTGTCCCCAAGTTCAATAGCGTCATAAACTTATCTACATACCTGAAAACTTTATGTAATAAAACTGTAATCTCTTATTAATGTAGGTTATTCGGCAATGGTTTTCATTGCAGCCAATTATTGAGTGAACACATGTGTGGATATGGAAGACTTGGGAGATTAACTTGAGTACAGACCAGAGAGAATGAAAATAAGGTCGTAAAGACCCCAAACAATGCTCATATGATGTTCATTAGTTGAATACAAGTTGTCATATTTCATATGAATATCAAGTTCAGTGAATCATGTGTCTTTATAGTACCACCCGGATATAATAGACAAAAGAAAGTCACTGTATATTAAGGCACCAAGTATTATTTGACGAGTGTAAGAGCAGTGTAATAAGTTATTTGAAACTTTGCATGACTTAGATAAAATTGGATATTGATCCCACGTGTTCTGAAAAGCAGAACATGCAAATAAACTGAGCTGTGCGTGGCTCGTGTTCCTGCCATATCTCATTTGACATCCTGTTTTTACTGTACTACCACCTCGTTATGTTAATTTCAATTACCGATGTTACCGAGTTGCCGCCTTGCATGCCAGTGAACGGCAGCAGCGACGCTCATCGATATATGCCCTGGCATAATATCTTTGCTGACTGCTATTACTTCCCGGTTGTCGTGTGTTGGCAGGGAGTTTGGACCTGCCAGGAAGTGGGAATGCGCCAGTAGTGCAGTTCGGACCTGGCAGTCGTGGAGTTAGGACGCGGCGGAAGTCGGTCCGGTTGGAGCAGTAGTGAGGCTTGGATAGCCGTGACTAGCCCGACCGATGGCGGCACACATGACTTGAACTCGGAACGGTCTTGGTTGATTGTCGGTTGGTCGTCTTACCGGACGACGTGTATTTGCTTGCCGGTCGCTTATGGATTGTCGGTGTGTGTCTCAAATTGTGGTTCGGCCGAGTCATTACCCGACCACAGCTTTTAGCATTGGTTGCGTTCTTCGTCCCGTTGTTTGTGAAATTATGTGTAGCTTCTGATGCCGACTGCTCAGTTATTTTAGTGCTGTCTCCGTGCTGATGTGCTAGGAGTCGGTCGGTTGGCGTGGAGCAGCGAGGAAATCTCCGCGGGGCGTTGTTTGGCCGGGCCCGCTGGCAGTCTCTACGCAGCGTCGGAGTGTCTGGGGCTGTTCCCATTGTTACGAGGTCCGTGGCTCACCGACCGTGGACACGAAAGCTGAGTTAGGATTTAATTTACCAGCAAGTCAAGACTGTTCACATTGTGCCGTCTGGTTCTCGTTGTTGGATATTGTGACATTCCCGCGAGCAACAACGTGTGTGTTCGAGTTGACGAAGGTTTAGCCACTGTCCGGTGGAGTCTAACTGCATTTCGTTATTTGCAATTGAAGTGCACCAGCGGAACTTTCTGCCTTGTGGCCGTTAACGTTCCGGTTACCTGCCCTGGCCCTTGACGTAAATTCGGGCAGTGTCCTTTCCTCACTGTGTTGTCACTGTCCAGCACGGTGTGTAGTTTGACAGCTTAATGTATGCTTGGTTGTGGGCGTCCACGCCTTTTTACGTTTTACATTGAACTCCCGGTTGTGTGCTGGTCCACTGGAGTGCTATTCACTTGACAAATTAAATTAACTGGGAGACGTCTAGTGCCTGGTGCCCTAATTGGACGTGTTTGTCGGTAGAACTCGCCTACTGCAGAATTGCAGTAAAATATAGGCGAACAGCAGCCTTTGGTCTACCAGATGTTTTGTGTGGGCAGTGTACTGTACCATACTTTTGAAAGTCACATTTCTGACAATGGACGGACACATCACACAGCCGACAGAAAAAAAGGAAAGTGTTTATCTGGTAAATTCAGTGATATGGCACAAGTTTATCTTTAGTGTCATAAGGCAACATTCGTGGCCAGTGGTCGTAATTTGAAAATGGTAATCTTGGTGACGCCAGATCGTGTCGTTGGTACGGTTACTACAAAAAGTCACCTTTGCATGAAAATAATATGGAAACGATAGCACGTTAGCGGTGATTAAATCGTTACGTCACCAAACTGACCACGTAGTTCGACAGGCTGAAAAATACGTAAAAGATGAGTGGTTACTGGAGTATGGTGCAAAATATATGTCTACAAAATAAAACACAATGTACCTCAAGCACCTCATTATTACTTCATCATAAAATTACGCTAACAAAATATACAGGACCTTCTTGTGTAAAAGCTCGAAGACGAAGACGAACAACAAAAGGGAGATGTACATCGTTCTCACGTTTTTCAAAACGTTATAAATACGAAATTCCCACAGATCGCAGAACATAAACTGGTGGTAAACTTCCTCCACTATGATTGTGTCTTTGACACTGAGTCATAATGATTTGCTGCAGCCGCTACCAAGCATTTTCATTTGTAGCTTAGATGATTCGAAACACTGGAAAGAGTTTACTCAGACAGATATCAGCTGATGTGGCAGAGAAATGTTCTTTTTGGTTAGCAAGCAAAAAGTGGGCCTTTTTGTGTTATTCTTGTCTAGGTAAACGGCGAATCAAAGGGAATAGGAACTGTGGAAAAGTACTGTAAATGATTTGTTAATCTCGTTACGCTACAACAAGAGTTGATTAATTCTCTGAATAAATTTCATAAGTTGTTTTAAATGGAACTCTAATGATACATATTAGTAGAGTAGCACCTAAAAGTCACTGTAATTAAAACATGTCGGCGATAGAATGAAGTGAAGACTATATTACTTTATCAATTATAAGTGAGTAAAAAAGAAAAGATTCCCATAGCAGAGTTAGATTCGTTATTTCAGTACGTAGTTGATTCTATTGCAGAGATCGATGGCGTTTACTTGAAATGAGTTTGGTTTTGTAATAATCTGCCACAGATCTAAATACTGGAATTCAACGAGTGATTTTAAAAAATGCATGCTAGAGAAAGAGACTTTCTCGCTCTCAGTAGCGGAAAAAATCTTATTACGAGATTTGTCGAAACTGTCAGTGGTTTAATTTCGCACTTGACTGAACATCTAGTGCTAAACAATCTTCGTTCATTGTCATTCACGACACGCTGCTCGGCTGGTAACATTAAACAATTCGAAGCACACAGCATAAGTTAACTTAGAATATTTTTAAAGAACATCATTGCCGCTTTTGATTGTTAAAATTACAAACCCCACAATAGCCCTTTCGTGCTAGGAAACGACACAGAGGATGAAACTGCAATCGTGGAGTTTGTAAACAAAGTGACTAACAGCGTGAAAGTAATGATGCCCTGCAAAACGAGTAGTATAGCTGTGAACCCAACCTGAGAAGAGAATTCGGAATAATTGTGCAGAAACGAAGGGAGAATCTGTCAAAAGGTCGATCGCGTTGGTGGATATATTTTCGAGCAAGGTAGCAGCTATGTCAGTGTGTTAGCAGCAAAAACAAGGCCACCTCCTGAACGTTTAACAGCTGATTAAACTAAACTTACTTCCTTTCGCCCACAATGTTGCAACTGCCCCTCATATAAGAAGAACATCTGTAAGTAACAGATCAAGACCGAAGAACCTTTATAAACTATCACGCTATGATGTGACTAGGAGACTAACCTCGTCGGCAGATTGCTCTTTTGGTTGGCACCGAGTGGCGTTCTCGCTGGTAATCACTCAAAAAACGTGGAACTTCGCCAGAGTAATTCTGACGACTGCGGGATCCGAAAGTAGACTACCACTTCCTCGGTAAACGCTATGCTTTTATACTGAGAAGCTAAACGACGTTAGCAAACAAATTGCATCCAGTATAACTGACGTATTACATTTCGTCGCTTCACGAAACGCTGCAAGCACTGATTTCAGTGGGAGGACGCCAGTGACGCAGAGACCAGTTAGGCCTTCCATTCATAGTACGATAAAAGCGCTGGGCGGGAAAAGCAAACATCGGTCTCGTGCGGGAACGGACAAAAAAATTGTACCTGCGGCTGGCTTCGTCTTTGATCACTGATACAGTTTCCATATTCTCTTTATGTATTTCAATTTTGTGACCCCATACGTGTGGTGGGTAATACCTCCCTATAGATGGCCCCAAATGCTCGATTTAGTATTAATGCAGCTCTGCTATAACAGCACTGCTGCCGTGCTGCAGGACAAAAAGAATGCCTCTAACTTCACCTATCTAATTTTGCGTGTTCTGATAAATGAGGAAGTGTAACTGCATAATACAAAATTCGGAATGTTATTAGCATGAGTGTGTGTTGGGTGGCGGAGAGGAGAGGAGGGGCGAAAGGGACTGAGTGAGAGGGCGTGAGAGAGAAAAACGGAGTAAGAAGATTAGAAAAAGGGAAGAGCGAGTGATGGAGAAAGGGAGGTGGAGCACATGAAAGGATGGAGACATATAACAGTAGAAGTTAATCCCTGTTGTTAACACGTGCGCATCGGGGGATAGCTAATCACAAAGAAGCGGAAATAACACAGAAAATAAACCTTTGAATTCTAAATATGATTCCCCGTTGACATCGAGCTCACTACAAAGGTGTACAGCGCCAGAAATCTGAATTTACATTTTACTTTTTCCACTTTTAAGATGAAAAATAGTTACTTGTCTCCTGACATTTCGACAAAATGAAGCTTGTAATTTTAATAAAGGATAAAAAGAAAAATAAAGAGTAAAATATGGGTTGGGTTCTTTGGGGGAGGAGACCAGACAGCGAGGTCATCGGTCTCATCGGATTAGGAAAGGACGGGGAAGGAAGTCGGCCGTGCCCTTTCAAAGGAACCATCCCGGCATTTGCCTGGAGCGATTTAGGGAAATCACGGAAAACCTAAATCAGGATGGCCGGACGCGGGATTGCACCGTCGTCCTCCCGAATGCGAGTCCAGTGTGCTAGCCACTGCGCCACCTCGCTCGGTACGGTAAAATAAAGAAAAGGTTGTAATGACCATTACGAAGTTGTCATAGTTCTACGAAACGAAATAGCTCATGCAACCAGTAATTACCCTCTCCACATCTTCTATGAGTTGGGTTAATTATTGGAATTAAAATGAATTCGTTAGGTTTTCGTCAAAGGAATATTGAAAAATTATTCTGTACACTAAAATTAAAATTTTGCCTTCTTCTTTTCATAGCATTACACATAGCCCTCTGTGTATCCTGCTCATTACAAAATTCCTCTTCACCCCGACACATGTCAGTTTTCGCTACTAATGAGACGCATTGTATACAAATCTCTTAATTGGGTGCTCTTTGCCCCCCCCCCCCCCCCCCCCACCTCGAAGCCATAGTGGTCCGCTAGCAGAATCCGTTCATCATAAGAATAAACCTGATGTAAACACACATAAACGCGGTGATTGGTCAGAAGCCGTAGCACACGTACAATGCTGTTACGTTCTTGGAAGTAGGTCCTACTTGTGTAAGAGGTATCTTATTACTAAGTCACGTTAAATGAAACTTCAAGGTATTCAAACGTATTAACAGCCATCAACGATTTTCTTAATCATGCTTTACCTACGTAGTTTTTATTTCAAAAATCGTGCACAGTCACAGCCTCCGCATGGTTATGCTCTGATTGCCGCGCTGTTAATGCGCAGTATGAGAATCGCTAAGGCTGCTTTCTGTTCCATAGTGAGATGCGCGAGTGGAAGACGGTTAAAAGCGCCGAAAAATAAGTTGTTATTAATGTATTTCATAAATTTACGGAGATATTCGGCTCTGAAGTTTTCCGAGCGTTCTATATACGGCAGTTAATCTCAAACCGAACGGATAGCGCAGTCAGTAGTGTAATGGGATGGGAATCAAATACGGTAATTCGTGCGTTGGTTTAAATCTCCCCAGTTTCGATTTTATTTCTCGTTCAGTTTGAAATACCTAAATCTCGTAATTATAAAACTCAATTTTTTATGAATAATGCACTTCTTCTTGTTTCTAATTACATATTGGACGCGAAATTCCTGTTTCCATTCAAACACAAACTCTTAATTATTGATGTTTTATGAAAGACTTCATTTTTTTAATTAAGAAAACTTAATTTAATTCTTTAAGGCAAAAATGAGAAACCAAAATCTTTTTATTTGTACTAGGTTCATACTATTATACCACAGAGGTAGATAAGTATCGTAGAAACACGAAAAACCATCACTTTCACATCATCGAGCACGCCATACAAATGCTGCATTTTTACATTTACTACAGTACCATTACAATATGAATCCAACAGAACGGATCTGGAGCTAAGCTGCAGGATTTGGCGCGAGAAGTAACAAGGCTGTTAAGCTGTCAGACGTGCTGGAACTAACGCACACAGCTTTCTCGCATGTCACTGCCGAACGCTGGCGGGATATAGACCGGCTCTTCATAAAAGAAGAGGAGAAAATGCTGCGCCTGGTTGGCTTCGTGGATTCTGCTGTTGATAGGCGCGTTATCAACGTAGCAGGTAACGCTTCCAGAACTGAAATGTATTTCTCGGATTCGGATAAGGAAGGAGCTAAGAGATTGCCATACGACTTACTGTAAGTAATAGCTTCAGTAGTTAACTACGCTGTGAAACCCTGCAGTACTCTCTTACGCTACACACATCTTATGCAGAAAAATTACCCTGTGTTTAAGTCAGGAATTTTCATCATTCATTTTTTTGTATTACAATAGTACATCAGCTAAAAACGATAACGTGTTACGGTTTACTTGTAGTCGTCTAAGGAGCGTATTGTAGGAGATTTGCAGTGTATTGTTTCATCCTGCTTTAAAATTTAATGACAATCCAAGCTGTATTGGTCCTCTGGTAGTCTCTTTTTACGTGTGAACTGCTGCTGGCCACGTCACTGCAGACTAGCTGTACCAGCTGACCGGCCAGTGCTGTCCAAGTTAAATACGCCGGTAAGCTGCTGTCCCGTATTAGCACTAAATCGATGTGCGCGTAACGCACAGTACAGAACGTACCCATATTATCGTACTTGACAGTACTCGTGACAGCTACTCGAGACAGCTTGGCTGCAGTCCCACGTGAAACGGAAATCCAGTGAGGTTACCGCAACCACCGAAGAATATATAGTGCATGTTTGCATCGGGTTTATTCTTATGAACGGATTATAGTTTTGCTACGTGTGTATAGCTATGATTTGTGGCGCCTCTCGTCCACCTTGGCGCCTCAAGAGGCGGCTTGTGACGCTTGAACTTAAAACCAGCAATAACTGTTCATAATTTTTTCTTTCTTTTTAAGAAACGATCAGTCATACGTCACAAAGATTCCTCCTCATTTCACAGTATTTTCAGTTCCATGCAATATAATATAGTAGAATAATACCAAAAATTAGTGTAGCACATGTAATAGCCTTATTGAATAGCGTAGAACGCTCCAGAGTTTTGGTTTACACTTTCATGGAAAACTGAACACTAAGAGCTATGCAAGAAGCTGTTTCAGTATCTGACTTTCTTCACGCAACTGCTAGTTTGGGTAACAAAGAAATCGAAATCATACTACAGTGACGGCAAAATATATCACAACAGCAGGAAGAGGTTGTGCAGTAGAAACGAAATATGGTAGGCGTGTTTCTACTTCTGAAAGATAATGAGCTGTGGTACTGCTAACCACAGCTACTCGAAGCTCCTAGGAAGCTAGGGATCTTTGTGGATGGACAACTTGTGGTTGGTACATAATATCAACTAAAGAACAAATTTCAGGATAATATAAAATTTTAATTCGGACCTTTGTCCTCTCAAGAAAATATACATCTGGCTTTCACAAATGACAGAAGCTTCTACTTAAAATTCTAAATAATTTATGAGCCGTGGTAGAAATTGCTGTTTTGAAGAGTGCGCCGCAGAGCGTAGTGTGAAGCAGTCGCCCTCCGTTTCTGGCGGTGGCGCCGCTGTGGCAATCGCAGCTTTGGTGTCTCCCTTTGGTGGGAAAGGGGAAAGGCGCAACGCCGGCAAAATGAGTGTCTTTCCACTCCGCCAGTAAGAGAACTCAGCGAGTGGTCGCCCGGTCGGGGCTTAGTTCTTGCATCTGAGTCTGCGCCTTAGGCCGCCAGTCTGCTCGAGTTTGCTCAGGCAATGGTCATTGGCGGTTGGATCGATCGGTTGGTCGGTCGCGCACTGAGACACAAGATGACTTGTCCGCCCTGAGCGTCGGCGCATGTGAGGTCGCTACGTCAGTCCAGTGGCCCGCGCCATATAGCGAGGGATAGTGGCTTCGCGGCTGACACGTGAGCAACAGGAGTCAATCCACGACATCAGTCTGGCCGATGCGAACTGCGACGCCGTGAGACGGGAGATCGGCGCGCCTTCTGCGTCCGTTGAAGCGGCTGGCAGCGGAAGGTTCGGGAGAGCGATTTGGGTGTGCTGCGCCAGGTCTTCTCGAGAAATCGCAGTTTATTAGAAATGATTGGTGATATGTTGTTTGATTTACTCTTGTTAAATTCTAGTTGTTGTCTTGGTCAGGTCACCAGCCGTTTTGCTTTGGGGTCATCCCACCATTCTTCTCCATTTGCTCACCCGCGGGAAGGTGGTTGTTTATAAATTGGGTGGTCCGTTTTTCCCTTGTGGAGTAGGAGCGGGTTAGAGCAACCTGCGGTTCGTGTTGTTCGGTAATCTCGCTATCAATCTACCGTAGTTAGTAGCTGCCTCTGTCATGTTAGTCGGGGATTTGGTGTGTTAACGAAATTATTGCTTGGAGTGTAACGGCCTAATACCTGAAATATGTTTTGATCTTTGGAAACTTTGATATTATTGCCTATGATCTTGAGAGGCGGTATCTGTGTACTGGAGAGCATCTTAACTATTGTTTGGCCAGTCTTGTAGAATTTTATATAAAATTGCATTTCATTGGCTTTTATTTAATTGATCATTTTAGTATATAAAGTTGCCACCCTTTCACCGTAAGCCTTCTCTTAGAAGTGAAAACCAAGTTGCACCTTCGGAGTCAAGGTTAATATTGTAATCGTTAGTGTTTTGTACCATTTCCATCCCTTCTACGCGGGGGGGGGGGGGGGGGGTTGCATAGTTTGTGTGCGTGTGTAAATTGTTAAAACTCTTCGTTTAAAGTTATCTGGTGTGTTGCAGATTTGCACCAGTGTAGGCTTTCAGAGGCTTTTGTGAGCGGTCGTAACTTCAGCCTCTGAATAAATGGTAACTTTGATATTTAGAGGGTGCTTTCTGATTATAATTTTAAATCAGTTTCTTTTAAAAAATGCTTTTAGGCACTATTAAAGTGAATAAAATTCCCATTTGATAAAAGTAATTTGGCTATGATTTCATCAGTTACTCCCTGGCAACTACTTTCATGCTTACATAGCGTGATTAAATGTGTTAATGTTCTTCATGAATCGCTAGTAAATAAAATAAATTCTTAAGAATATTCTTTGAAAATAAATCACGGTTCAATTTACAACTTTTAAGCTAATGAATTTAACAAATGTGAAAGCAACAAATTCAGAATGTTAAAAACTAGCTGTATCAACAAATGAAAACGTCAGCTCTTAGAAAACGACTGGATGAAGTTACCCTGTAATCCTATTCATGAGAAAGGTTAGCAACACCAACTGAAATACAGCAATAATAGAATGTTTAAGCGAATTCCTTAGTTGGCCAAGGCTCCGCGTGCACCTGCAGTGAGGCTGCTGTCAGGTAGGACGCCAGCACCACTGTTAGGGAAGCAAAGGCCGGGTCCGTGTGGCAAGACAAACTGACAACCGGCCAGACCAGAAAGAGCGCTTCCGAAATCTATAAAAAACTAAAACTTAACTTAGAATACACAATGACAGACCCAGTACACACAAAGGAATACTACATCTGTACAGAACCCAAAGAAGGATTAAGACGGGCAGGCTAAAGTGACAATGTTTATTCCTACAAAACGCCTTTTAAAGCTTATCAGTGGTCACAGTGAAGCTGACTTAACAAAACCTCTGGCCTTCATATCAAAGAAAGTCCAAAACCAAAACCGGGCGAAGGGAACATTAACATAATACATTAAATTAACATTTTAACATTGCAAGGAACCTTTAAAATTAGCAGCAAGACTAATTAGACTCCACTCCACGGAAACAACACTTCGAAGTCTTAGACTTCGTAAGTTACGTGTAACACTCTCTTACACAGAACAATCCTTAACGGATCTCCGGTAGATATAATACGTCATCATAAGTTCCACAAATCTTCACAGGTTAACAGCAGAATGCGAATCATACGTATATTAATACTTCCAGTTACGCGATGAGATGTCCAGCATGAGATGACGGTCCTGCCACAATGCGCACGCAAACGCGCCGACTAATCAGGGTCGTCCACCCGGGGCACAGCTATACGGCGGAGACGGCGAGGTCAGGCACAGCGGATAGAGACGAGGGCCTACCCTCAAAACATGTTGCCTCGTTGAACGCCGATCCGAGAGAGCCCTCGGCCACACGTCAAGCCGGAAAACCAAAGGTGGAACAATCACAGATACAGGACCAGACGAGTGTCGATATCAGCGATGCAAGTGGAGCATAACTAGCGCCAGTCGCCACGCACAACCTCGCCCTCCTCTTCGAGAACCACCCGCCACAGGGGCTAACGCCAAAAACTCACGCCAACTTAACCTGTCTCAGATGTACTGTGGAAACCCTACCCGAGGTAAGCTCCTTTACCTCGAAATTTACTGGACTAAGTATCTTACAGATTCGGCACGGCCCACGATATCTCGTCTTAGGCTTCCACTTTACATCCTGGCCCATGGGAGCGGCCGAATTGCGAACGAATACCAAGTCGCCAGTTTTCCCCGAAAAGGGTTTTCGCCCGTTATTGTACCTCTTTGCCTGCCGACTGTGCGATAGCCGGCCGCAGTGCCCGAGCGGTTCTAGGCGCTTCAGTCCGGAACCGCACGACTGCTACGGTCGCAGGTTCGAATCCTGCCTCGGGAAAGGATGTGTGTGATGTCCTTAGGTTATTTAGGTTTAAGTAATTCTAAGTTCTAGGGGACTGATGACCTCAGATGTTAAGTCCCATAGTGCTCAGAGCCATTTGAACCATTTGAATTTGACTGTGCGATAAATATATATTAATCGGAGCCCGCTGCCAATTTTCTCTCAAATCTTCAGGAGTGGTCGATGCCGGCAACAAATCACTGATACTCCACAAATTCGAGAGGGGAGAATTAATAGAATACGCGAACATTAACGCAACACCAGTGGCATCATGTCTCGTGGAATTAAATGCCTGATTAAGCCAGGGAAGATTCAAATCCCATCAACTCGGTGACGGAATGGTATATAGTCAAAGCCGCCTTTAAATTCAGGTTGACCCTCTCCGCAAAGGACGCCTTCGGACAATATGGAGTGGTGGAAATGTGTCTGATCCCATGGTCGAAGCAAAAGACCTTAAAGATCTTTGATAAGAAGGCCAGGGCATTGTCACTCACCAAGAATTTAGGTGGCCCAAACCATGAAATGACACTGGTCAACTAGTGAGTGTTAGTATCAGCCGCAAGAGTTGGTAGCAACCACACAAAGCTAGTGAAGGCATCAACTACAACCAATACATATTTGTTACCCCTTCTAGTATGCGGCAACGATCCGATGTAATCAATAAAGACTATCGAGAGGGTAGTCTTCCCTTTGAGATTTTAACAGCCCCTGAGGAGCTCCCGAGTTGGGTTTCGCTCTTTTACATGCCTGACAACTTGCAACCAAACGTCGCACGTCGCGATACAGTGAGGGTCAAACAAGTCTTTCACGTACCTTGGCTAAGGTCTTGTACAGGTCTAAATAGCCACCAACTACAGACTCATGAAACTACTTAAATACCTTCGGTACCAAACACATCGGCAAGCAAATCTTTAACTGCTGGTCCTTGCCCGCCTGCTTGCAAAAGATACCACGCCTACCATTAACTTCTCCCTCACCGACCCACAGACCGAATCCTCCGACTGCTTTCCTTGCAGGTCGCAAATTATCTCCTGAAAATCCGACAATATAGCTCCCACCACACACCGCGGTTCACATCTTTGGGCCTTGGAAGGCTCCTCTGCAAACATACAATTTTAAAGGAAAATATCTAATAAACTTAGTTGAAATGAAAGGTATAAACCACATAGAACCAGCAAATCTAACAAAAGAAAGTATCGCGTCATCTACCGCGTTATCGGAACCCTTAATATGTTTGGCGTCAAAACGAAATGCTGAAATACGCACAGCCCAACGAGAAATTCAACCGGCTTTTCGTGGCCTAGCCAGAACCCAGCTCAAAGCCTGGTTATCTGTCTCCAGGAGAAAATACTTATGCTCAAGATAAAAGTTTAATTTCTCTACGGCAAATATAACTGCCAGGGCATCCAGTTCATAAACAGAATAATGAGACGCAGGACCAGATAAACGGCGTGACGCGTAGGCTAAGGGCCTCCTTTCTCCCTCTTCCTGGATTAAGACGGCTACAATACCCACATGGGAAGCGTCAGTTTGTACGACCCAGTTCTTAGCGAAATTCAGTATAGCCAATAGGGGTGGATTTCAAATGGCAGTCTTAAGTTCCTGAAAGACAATTTGTTGGGCCTCACCCAAAACAAACTTCCTATCCTTCTTACGAAGGTCGTAGAGGGGAGCTGCTAATTGGGCTAAATTCGGTATGAACTTGAGAAAGAAATTCGCCATTCCCACAAAACGGGCGATTTCCTTCTTACTCTCGCAAAACTTTAGATCTTTCCTGATCAATACTGAACCCCTTGGCCGAGACCAAGTGTCCCAAAAACTAAATCTGCGACCTACAAAGTTTAATCTTCGAGGGTTTGACGGTCAGCCCTGCCGAACGTAAGTGGGCAGAAACTTGATCCAGTTTACCTATGTGACCCTCTAGGGTTCGACTATAAACCAATACATGGTCAATGTAATTATACACACAGGCAAATTTCAAATCACCCAGAACCGCATCTAGTAACCGAGATAATACAGCTGCACCCATGGCCCAGCCAAAAGGAACTCAATTGAATTCGAAAAGGTTTTAGTTGGTGCAAAATGCTGTGACCGGCTTCGACACTTCCGATAAGGGAATCTGGTGAAACATCTGGTTTACATCGAGGATGGTAAACACGGTCGCACCAGAAAATCAGGTGAAACAATTGTGTAAATTTTGAAGTTGCACAGATACCAGGACTACCTTCTTGTTAAGACGACGGTAGTCTGTAATCCGAAAATCTTTGCCTGGTTCTTTCGGAAGCAAGAAAACGGGTGCAGCGTACGGCGAGTTAGATGGCCTAATTACCCCTTTCTGAAGCATTTATTTAATTTTTTGCTTTAATATCCCCATCTTCGGAGGTGATAATCTATACGGCCCCTGGCGGACAGGGACACTGTCAGTCAAGATTATCTCTTACTCCAACAGTTTCGTCTCGCCTAACCGCTCGGACAACACCTCTGGGTACCGCTCAAGGCCCTGTCTCAAACCCCGTTCTTGCTCGGTGGAAAGATGACCCATCTCCACCTGCACCTTACCCAAATAATCGACACTGGTCCCCCTTGACTGATTACACGAACAAAGTGACATGACAGTATCAGGAGTGAATTTAAAATGGAAAACGCCGGCTGCATAATCAGTAACCAACCCGGTATGTCGCGCAAAATCGCATCCCAATATCACGGGAATGCTCAAATTAGTAGGAATGATAAAATGATGTGGCCAGGAAAACATTAAAATGCAAATAATTCCGCACCTCCCCTGTCAAAGGAAACTCAGACCGTCTGCAACCCGTTATCTTTGCGCAGGAGGGTGTGGTATGGAAAATATACACAAATGTCTGAATTTAAGATACCACGTCTGGTCAATTAGAGATACCGAACTACCGGAATCAACTGAAGCACAAACCAGCTCATCTCCAATCCAAGCACAAACATGTGGCAAGGGTGAACGACTCACACCCTTAATCGCCTTACAATTAAAAGGCCAATTACGACCTTTGCTACGATTACCTCGCCTCTGGCGTCAGCTATTCGGCCTAGGGCTCCTCGACGCGGAACAATGCCGCACTGAGTGATCGGTAGCTTGGCAACGATAACATCGTAACCACGAGGGCTATAGGACCCCCTTTATCACCATTAGAAATTATCACGCAGGGTTGGTTGACTTGGCATTGCGGACGTGGATTGTCAACTAGGGAGACCTTTTCTACGTAATCAATTAGCTGCTGGAACTGTGCCAATGAAGTCGGACGCTGCGCAAAAGTTAAGCGCGAACGATCTTGACGACGCATCCCTTCAAGCAGATGTTCAATATTATCTATTTCTGATGCCGAAATGTCAAGAGCAACAACTGCAGTACGCACTCGATCAAAGAATTGGGCTAGTGTCTCATCTGCTGCCACTGTACCCGTATTCGATGCGAGAGCTTTCTGCCTACAATTTTCCGACGGAGTTCAATCGATGTTCAAATGTGTGTGAAATCATATGGGACTTAACTGCTAAGGTCATCAGTCCCTAAGCTTACACACTACTTAATGTAAATTATCCTAAGGACAAACACACACACCCATGCCTAAGGGAGGACTTTAACCTCCGCCGGGGTAACCGATGTTCCTTGATTCTGCAACTCCTCCGCTAAGATCTTACCAAAGCACCGTCGAGCTATCGGATATAATCACGACAAAATTACGCAATGCTCCACCCCCAATCCGTCAGCATGATCTAACCGGACTAACAGCCACGACAATTCCCGAATATCATCTAAGGTTTCAGTTTGTAATTCTGAAAACACTCCAAACAATTGTACTATAGAATTTGGCAATTTCAAAAAACAATCAGAATACACAGTTTTACATTGCAATCCCACACCATCTGTACTCTCTACAACGGGCTCGTCTCCCAAACCTCCCTCTTCCAAAGCCAGCGTGATGGCAGAAGCTTGCAAATTACGAACGTCACAATTTGATTCCTAAGTTCCTGCATTGCGTCACTGAGGTCGACAGTCGATAAACATTTACTGTAGTAATTTAGGTGAACCTGCACGCAACAAATTTGCCTCTGCATCAGTTGAGAAGATCTTAAAAAGTCGAGTGTACGACCAATGTCTTCCACCGACACTTTAACGCGTGTAAGGCACTCACCCACATCACCAGCGTAATCAACAGGGAGACCTGAGTACTCGCCGCCGCCTCCCGCAGCCGCACCGCCAACTCGTCAACATTGCCCTCCACGGGCAAACCGCATACGCGCAGCTGTTAAATTAAATGGCCGCCGCGCAAATATGAAATTCCAGCGCAGGTCCGTCCACTTGTGGTGGGCTACTTCCTGAAACAGCAAAACTTATTAGCTTAATTTAGCAAACACTATCACAAGTTTTGACCAACAACACTGAGGACAGGTAAGATTCCCCCCCCCCCTTTCCCGTTTATTAGTTCTGCTACCAGTTAGACTGTGGTACTGCTAACCACAGCTACTGGAAGCTCGATAGGAAGCTAGGGATTTTTGTTGATGGACAACTTGTGGTTCGTACATAATTTCAACTAAAGGACAAATTTCAGAATAACAATATGAAATATTAATTCGGACCTTTGTACTCTTAAGAAAATATACATCTGGCGTTCACAAATGGCAGAAGCTTCTACTTAAAATTCTAAATTATTTACAACTGTTAATCTAATGAATTTAACAAACGTAAAAGCAACAAATTCAGAATCTTTAAAACTTTCATTTAAATCAGTTGCTAGCTGCATCAACAAATGAAAACGACAGCTCTTAAAACACGACTGGATGAAGTTACCTTGTAAACTTATTCATGAGAAAGGTTAGCAACACCAACTGAAATACAGCAATAATAGAATGTTTAAGCGAATTCCTTAGTTGGCCAAGGCTCCGCATGGAACCACAGTGAGCCTGCTGTCAAGTAGGACACCAACGCCACTGTCAGGGAAGCAAAGGCCGGGTCAGCGAGGCAAGACAAACTGACGACCGGCCAGACCAGAAAGAGCGTTTCCGAAATCTATAAAAAAACTAAAACTAAAGTTAGAATACACAATGACAGACCAAACACACACAAAGGAATACTGCATTAGTACAGCACCCAAAGAGGGCGTGAGAGTAAGATGGGCAGGCTCAAGTGACAATGTCTGATCTTACAAAAGGCCTTTTAAAGCTTATCAGCGGTCACAATGAAACTGAGTTAATAAAAGCTCTCCCCTTCATATCAAAGAAAGTCCAAAACCAAAACTGGGCAAAGAGCACACTAACATACTACATTACATTAACACTGCAAGGAACCTTCAAAACAAGCAGTAAAATTCTAGTTAGACTTCGCTCCGCGGAAACAACACTTCGAAGTCTTAGACTTTGTAAGTTTGTTAATAACACTCTCTTATTTAGAACCATCCATACCGGATCTCAGATGTAACATGTCACCCTAAGTTCCACCAATCTTCAAAGGTTAACAGCAGGATACGAATCATACGTAACTTAATGCTTCCATTTACGCGATGAGATGTCCAGTTTGAGATGACGAACCTGCCACCGGTTCACACGAAATCGCGCCGACTAATCAGCGCCGTCCACCCGGCGCGCAGTAAAACGGCAAGGCCGGCGAGGCTCAGGCACAGCGGATAGAGACTAGGGCCTGTATTCAAACCATGTTACCTCGTTGAACGCCTACCGGAGAGAGACCTCGACCACACGCCAAGCCGGAAAACCAGAGGCAGAGCAGTCAGAGATACAAGACCAGACGAGTGTCGGTATCAGCGGCGCAAGTGGAGCATAACTAGCGCCAGTCGCCATGGCTCATATAATGTCTACTCAAATTCCGCGACAGTCGCGTAACAGTGGCCGTAGTAATGTCATTCTGAGGATCGAAATGAGGTTTGCTTTCAAAAGACGCTCTAAAGGTCGCAAGCGTCAAGTAACCTTTGAGATTGGACATTGTGAGTTGCTGATAGTTAAGAATGCCTTTAAGGTGACGAAGACGCCATTGAGTGAGTTTTAATGACATCGTGTAATAGGGCTACGAGAAGCTGGATGTCATTTTCCGATATTGCAGAAAGACTTGGTACAAACGTAGCCTCTGTACATGATTGCTGGCAGCAGTGGTCACGAGAATGTACTGTCGCAAGAAGATCGTATTCCAGACAGCAACGTGGCACTATCGAGAGCGAAGACCATCGTCTTCGGCTTACGGCTGTGGCGCATCGCACTGCATATACAGTAGCAATTTGAGCAGCTGTTGGCACCACTGGGACACAACGAACTCTTAGAAATGGGTTACTTCAAGGAAAGTTCCAAGGCAGCTACACTGTAACGTGGATACCACTAACCCAAAACCACCGCCCTTTACGACTTCACTGGTGCCTAGTGAGAGCTCATTGGAGGATAGGGTGGAGGTCTGTTGTACTTTCTGATGAAAGGTGGTTCATCTGCGGCACCAGTGATGACAGTTTGTTGGTTAGAAGGAGGACAGCTGAGGGCCTGCAACCAGCTTGTCTGCATGCTACTCACACTGGAGCTGAGCCTGCAGTTATCGTCTAGGGTACTATTTCGCATGACAGAAGGAGCACTCTCGTGATTATCCCACGCACTCTTTCTTAAAATTTGTATGTCAGTCTGATGATTTGACCTATTGTGCAGCAATTCACAAAGAACATTCCAGGTGGTATTTTCCATCAGGTAACGCTTCCCTACATACCGCTCTACAGAGTGTTGACATGTTGCCTTGGCCTGCTCGTTCACCAGATCTGCCTTCAATGGGATACTTATGGGAGATCATCAGACGATTGCTCTGACTTCAACCACAAACAGCATTCACTGTCACTGTATTGATCACCAAGTGCAAGAGGTATGAAACACAATCCCACAAACTGACATCCAGCACCTGTAACTTTCAACATTCTGAGCACTAAGTGAGTACATTGAGTGCACTTGGCATGTTTTTATTACACATCTTTTTTGATGAATTAATTAAATTAATTTTATTTTAATACAGATTATTTTAATTTATTTTATTTTAATTTTTAAATAATTATACTCATAAAAATTTTCAGGTGTTTAACAAGAACAAAACTACTTAAGAATTAAATCAAAATTGATTTAATTAATTTTTCAGAAGAGGGATGTGCAATAAAAACATACCAACTGCACTCAATGTATCCACTGACTACATATATATCTCAATCCACATTTATTTTGAATGCATTAGAATCAATTTTTTCACAAAAAATTAAACCAAAGGTAAAAAAATCTTCACTTTACTGTCGACTACAATTGAGGAGTGATGTTTCAAAAGGCGATAAGTCCACTCGCGGTCAAAAATTAGTTAGAAGCGAATTTTTACTCTACCAGGTGTGCTACATCGAGCTATGTTGTTGCTTTCATTCAAAACCATATTTTTAACCGTTAAATGAGGTGCAAAAATTGACTTTCGGTTCAAAGTGCAATATGAGAGAGAATGAATTTTAAAACTTGACTACAATGTATCTGTTCTATAACCGTAGCACTTATTGTTGTGGCCAGTGCATTGTCTATGAAACAGATTGGTTTACCAGTATCTTCTTTATGTGGGAGCTTGCAGTTTGTGAAAAATATTCCTGACATGGAAGGAGATGTAGATGTAGAGGACCACTCCTCTGGTCCTAGGAAGCGGCAGAAGGGAGTTGTGAAAAGGAAGATTGAGCAGATGATGAGATAAGATGATTTAGTAGGCAATTTTTTCTGAGATTGTCTACTAAATTGATTTACTGGACGTACTAACTTCGTTTTTCGCTTCAATTTCTGAATAGGAATCCACATAAATGTGTGCTACTTAACTATTTTAGATACCGTGATAAGGACCCTGAAATGATGGAGTTTGTGCCTCCTTGTGGACTCAGAGAACGAAGATTCAAATGCTGTACCATCCCTGAATACCATCTAATCAGAAATAGGATGGAAATCTACAGACATTTAAGCTGCAACAGGACAGGATTCTGTCTTCATTTATGGTTGTCTCCAGTCCGAAACGAAGATGTCATCGAAAAGAGGATGGAAAACTGAAGTTTCTGCAAAGTTTCAGGTGAGAGTAGACAGCATACAAGTCCTGTGTGTCCAAAGCTTTTCAGAGCTCTGTTTGGTATAGGAACAACTCGATCTGATACCATTGCTTCCTCAGTAGTTGCTGGTAAAGTCATTTGTGAAAGAAGAGGAGGGGATCGCAGAACAAAACAAAACTTTGCATAGAAAGCTAGTGTGATAAAATCCATCGCAAATTTATTGGCTAGGGAAAGTCACTGTAGCAGTCAAAGAAGTAAAAGGCTATGTCTATCTGCAGACTTAAATATCACAAAAAATTTTTAAATGTTTAATGAAAGTATCCCTCATGCATTAACAGTAAAAAAAAGTGGTTCTTCAGAAACATATTCTCAAAAATATTTATTTTGGGGTTTGGTGATCCTGCAGTAGATTTTCGTTGTTACTGCTATAGAATGAAAATGAGCTAAAACTGACTAAAGAGTTGGTCAAAAGACAAAGGATGTGAGCAGAGCTTTCTGCTCATAAAATGAGAGGTAAACAGTTGCACAAAATTATGAAACAGAAAATGAACAATAGCTTGATTTCATGCTTTGATCTGCAGCAAGTCCAACGCCTGACAAAACTCGCAATTGATGAGGTTTATTGCAAATGGTGAATGTCATATTATGCTCTCTGTATTACGGATACTGACAATAAGTCTCCTAACTTTTATTGCTGAACTTAACACCAGGTTGGTAGAGGTTCAAACTAAGTAGCTTCAGCCATAGTAGATTTTCTGAGTAAGCATATGTATGAAGGAAACACTTCAACAATAAGACTAAGAATAATTTCCAAAAAATTCTGGACATTAATTTTTAATTAAAATATGAGATAATTGAAACGACATTTTTGATAGTGATGTCCAAAATATTATTTTCTTTTCAATATCTCATAAAAATGAAATTTCGAATTATTTTATAATAATAAATTAACTAAGGTGTGAAAAGAATTATTAATAATTTCAATTTAACTGCTTACAAAAGTTTTAGATAATTTTGAGAAAAACAATGCATATTAAACTTTTCAAGTTCGACAAAATTACAGCTGTAGTCTTTAACAATGTCTGAAAATGGCATGCTTAATTATAATTATGAGAAAGTGGTTAAAGAATATAGCATTTGCAAATTTTATACAAAAGGCTATATGTAAATAGTTCTGGTAAGCAACCATTCAATCAAATGACTAATTTTAATTGTTTTCTTTCAATGACGAATAGACACCTGTTTCATTTGTGTTCTGTATTATTAGTGTAAATAAAAGACAAAGATTAGATTCTTGTTTTTCTATTATGTAAATTTGTTTCAAAACACATTATGTCAAGTTGGCTGTCGCAAAATGAGGAAAGCCCATAGATTTAAAAAATTCAGTTGGCAACACTGCCTTTAAATAAAGAGTGGGATTTGTCTCACTCATTCCATTCTTCTAACTTGTTGAAGCTTAATAAATTCTCATACACAAATGAAATTTACTCCACAACTTTGCTTAAATAATTTTTTGCTTTTCCTGTAAAATTTTTATTTGTGGACTAATCATATTTTTAGAAGTTACTCCTCAATTGTTAGAAATTTTTATTATCACTAATGCTGTGTACTAAGTGGGCCTGTTTAGTGCAAACTTCTTAACGTTCTTCTCAAGCCCCCACAATGTAAAAAAAATTTGTATATACACAATTTAAAGCAAAAATTCTAGATCATGAAATTCATTATGATTGTTTTTAAGTTTGTTCATTCCCTTATATGTCAGTTTTCTTTTCCCTCCTTCAAAAAACTGAAAATCGTATTCATAAATTAATTTCAAACATCTGTTTGGCAAAATAATTTTAAATTCATTATTCAGTCCCAAACACGTTTTATCTCCACATCTAGTACTCAGATATTCCTGACCAGTAATGTTATATAAGAAACTTACTTCTAGCTCACTAATCTTCTAACAAATTAGTATTGTTATTGATGCTGAGCTTCTTTAGTAATACTTGCATTTATATTGAACAAAAATGTAAAATCTGTTTGGTACCCTATCATGATTTGTAGAAATATTCTTTTATCATACCGAATTGAGAATTCTTTCTTGCCTGCTTTGTTTATTAATTTTTGTTTTTTGTTTTTACACCTCTAGTTAATTGGTTGTACTCTGTATCTTTTCTTTCACCTCATACTCAATTAATTTTATCATAGATTCACCATTCAGATACTGAGTATTCCTAAAGAGAATCCCTTTATTCTCATCTCTGTATTTATATCATTTTTCTCAAAATAATAACATAGGACCAGCTGTAGCCCAGTCTGTAATCCATTTATTTCTAAATTCATCCTTCCATTCACCTAGTACAAAATTTGTTTTGACAGTATTTTCACCAATATTGATAAATAATACACTATCCATATCAAAATATGTTGCAGCTTCTCCTAGCTTATGTAACATATAAAATAATCTGAATCTCAGATTTCATGTAGCGAATGCCGCTATAAAAATATTTGTAGATGTGTTATTTTCTACACAATAATCCTTGGGATTGTACTTCATCTGAACCAAATTGTCATTAACAAAATTTATATGTCTATTATCTAATCAATCAATGAACAACATGTCATACTGTTGTAAATCTATCCCATAATCATTCTTACTGATTTTGTAGCTGTCCAAATTTGCCCCATAATGAACTCAGACATATCTTAGCAACAGCACATTTTCATGGGTTTACTTTTATTCTGTCTAGATCAAAGTCAATAGCTATGTTCTCTTTCACATATTTTATGTACATGTTATTAGGTTCCAACTTATGGGAGTTAGTTTCGCATTTTATTTTAATAAAATATTACACATAATTTTTAAACAGAATATTGCTTTTATTTCTAAAATTGCACACTTTGTAGATATCTAAAATTTTATATCCTCTTTATATAGCTTCACTTACTTTATGAGTTGTCCATGTTCCAGTAAAACTTCTTTTGTCATCATTGTGATTACCTTTATTTATTCTTTCTTCTGCAAATTTTACATATAAACGAAACAATCATTTTTCATTTCTATAAATCTTCGTTTGTACAGGTAAAACACGATGATGCAATCATCTAGGTGCCACTACTCTACGTTTTATAAACTTATCCTATTTTGACAATAACATCTTGCCCAATATATTTTTGTTGTATGGGCTACCAGACAGTAATCATAATATTGTACCATTGGATAAAGGCTACATACATCGATATATTTTATTCTTGTGTTAATGCCACCTGCTTCAGTTCGTAGTTTTATTCTGTTTGTTTGATCATCATAAAAAGGATATTTTGGATTCAGTAGTTTGACAATCCCAGGCAACTGCTTTAACTTGCTAAGTGTTTTACACTACTGGATTCATTCAATTACATTTCCACAGCTATAATAAAGTATATCCTGAATTTCGTTTTCTGTTCTTCTTGTTCATGTCTTTTGCTGTAGATTGTCCATTGATTCTCGATTTTCATTGTCAATTGTTTCAGTTTTAAAACATTTTTACAGCCATACCAAAAAGAACTATGGTATCCAAAAACAGTTTAGCTTTTTTATGAAAGCCATCTACTTTAACTCCAGTTATATTTACTTCCCCACCATTAAGAGCAACTTGAATATTATCATTGTTTAAATGAGTTAAACAAGCTATAGATTCTTTACAATAATTTTCCTTTCATTTTTTATCCAATCCAGCAATTCTTCCATTAAGTAAATATTTCGATCTGTATATGCCATGCAAACTTCAGCAATTGTTAAATAACTTAAATTATCTATATTAGCTACATCTAGAAATTGTTTTCTTAGTTCTGAACAATCTCTTTTTATATATCTTTATCAAAATTACTGTAGTAATTAATTTCTTTGCTCAAACTGAACACCATATTTTCTTTAACTTCTTGACATTATCATTTTATAAATATTTCCCTATCTTTCGGTTCCATGGTATCAATATATATTGGGAATCAGTCTTATATAGTTTCCATTTTCTTTTTTATTGAATAAATATGGGAAATAGCCTTCCTTTAATTCTTTCAAATCAGGTGTTTCTATAAGTTTCTATAAGTTTACTTTTCCTAGTATAAAATGTCTGCTATCTATAATTTTAGATCTAATAGTTTTATAGCCAATAACATTAAATTAGTTTATATGTAGGTAGTATGTGGCTTTAGTGTATTTTCAACACACTACTTCAGTATGAATTCTCAATCATAATCTTTAGCATTATTATCTATCTATAGAAAGCATCATTTGCTTTAAATATGTGAACAGTATCGCCATTAAAATCGTAAACTGTTATGAGGTTAGGAATATATATTCCTGTTTCTTGTTGAACTTCATCATCAAAGTTCATGTATTTATCAGTATAGGTATAAGAAATTATTTTTGGCAATCCTTTTTTAAAAACACTTAAACTGTTTTCCTGTAGCTATATTACTGTAAAAAATTGTTCAAAAGGCTTCAGGCACTATGGGACTTAACCTGCAATCATAGCGGACGCAGGGTTCCTGACTATAGCGTCTATATCACTGCATTTTGAATATTTAAAAATATAATAATTTTTATATTCTCCATTAATGCAACCACCATTTTCACAACATTTTTGAAAACCTTTGACCGTTTACATTTTACCTAATTTTCTTCCACACAAACCATCTTTCATATTGCATGTATCATTTATGATTGTTACTTTCTACTACTTCTGTATGACAGTATTTTACATGTTTCAAAGCCATATTCATGTTCATCAGATCTCAAATAAAATCTTTTACATTCTTAACATTTATAAGCCATATCACAAACTTCCTGGTGGCTGTTTAAGCATTCTTCATTATAACAGTATCTATTATGGTTTTCACGATATATCTTATTTTCCACAGTAATGTGTTGTGTACCATTTCATAATATATATGTTTACATACATACATTATAATACATATTTTGCTTTGTAGTTTGCATTTATGTCTGCCCTTATTGTTATTTGTTTTGGTACATTTATCACAGAAATATGATGATCCCAAGAGTGCTGACAGACTATTAATTACATGGATTGCGATTTTTATAAGGATATCTTTTTATGGCCTTCTCCGGACCAGAGCATATAACATTTATTTGAATATCCAACATTGTAATATCATCCAGAGTAGTGGCTCCCAACCTTTCTTACACCATTGCCCCTGAGTGCAATCAGACATTAGCTACTATCCTACCCACCCCTTCTCTCTCACATTACCCCCAACTTTGACACCTAACTAAACAGTAGGATGAAAGACATTTCTTGAAACACATTTACTTTTAAAATGATGAAAGATACTTAGTTGTGTGTGTGTGTGTGTGTGTGTGTGTGTGTGTGAGAGAGAGAGAGAGAGAGAGAGAGAGAGAGAGAGAGAGAGAGAGAGAGAGAGAGTGTGTGAATGAATGTGTTAGAATAAATGGTGAAGCGTTTTGTGGTGCATCACAAGTACTACTCACAACTGCTTCTCAGATAAAAAAGCAAACTATATACAATGAGGGTAGTCACTTGTTACAAAACATACTTCCACTGCACTACTCCTCTCCGTTGTACCACTTGCTTAATCTGGGAACTGCAACCCCATTTAAAATCAGATTCAGGTGTGTGCACTGTATTTACTGTTTGTAAATCACTTGATTGCTGCACTCCTTACTTCTGAATTTGCAGAAATTGAATAATAACAGTAATAATAACACCGTGTTCAGCTCTATAGTAGTCCTTATGTAGCTATGCTGTATTGTGCAGTCAATTAATTCATTTATCTATATTGATACAAGTAATGAAGTACTTTATGGACTACTATAGTTACTATCTACAATTTAGAGAGGAGATTTTCTTGAGATATTTATCACTTAAGTCATACATATCTCACTTTCTCCATAAGTGATGTATGGGCAAAGCACAAAATGTCTGTGTAGTGTACAGACTACGTGAGGAACCTATAACCTCCACTGCATTAATGCTGGTAGCTGAGAAAAAATTAGTCATATAAAACTCTGGTAACAGCAATGACCTTTTGAAAATAATTTATTAGTTTCGTGTCTGAAACAGAATCGAATTATTTAGTCTTTACCCCTCAGAAAATTTGATTTTACCTCTCTGGGATTAATACCCTCAGGTGGGGATCTTTTGTATTCCCTTAATTTGTTACATAATATTCTAGCTAACTCTTTTTTAATATGTATTTACTGCCTTCTCTACGTTTCTTAGTTTCATCAGTACTCAGTTCTCTGCCTAAGATAAAATCTTTGTAGTATGTTAATACAACTACTATTGCTCTAGGGCAACACAGGTTGTTACTATTATTAATTCTGTTATGCATCTTTATTCTTTTTCTCATCAGCTAAATTTATTATTACCTTTGCTACCTTTTGTAATTGCTAACATTTTAGTATTAAATGTAGTATTTGCTATATCAATAGCCTCATGAGATGTTAATATGTCACTGATTTTATTGTACATATCTTGAACCGATTGTTTAGTATTATTTAACGCTTTATAGCCTGTACAAACTGAATAAAATATGTTTGGATTTGTTGTTGTTATACTCAGCTCATCTCCTTTTCTAAAATTAGTTCTCTTTTTAGTTACTGCTACCATAGAATTAAGAACTTTCATTATATAAAGTTTTCTCACTAACGACATTGAGTTTGCTGACAGTGGCATCATTAAATACATTTTATAAACAACTGACCAAGCTTTAATTTTTCATTAAACTTGGATCTTATTTCTGTAACCTCAAATAAATGGTTTTTCGACAATTTGTTCTCTTTTTCTTGCTCAAATAGTTTACTACTGAATGGATGTATTTGATGTAGTCTCACTAATCCTTCATGTCTTGGTAGTTGGCTTTTTTCAAAAACATCAATATTTGTTCCATAAAAATAATTTATATTGCATACATGTATTAGCCAATGGCTGTGCCATAGTGGCAACACAGGTTTCCATCAGATCAATATAGTGAGTAACCATCCAGTCTGTCAAGAACTGATGATCAGCTGGGCACTCATACCTGGTGAGCCCAACTAGGGAGCTACTTGATTGAGAAGTTGTGGCTCCAGTCTTGCAATCTGACATACTGCCAGGAGAGCAGTGCACTGACCAAATGCCCCTCCATATCTGCATCCAGTGACACCTGTGGGCTGAAGATGATATGGCACCTGCTTGGTACTGTTGGGCCTTCATGGTTTGTTCAGGTGGAGTTTTTAAGTACACGTTTTGGTCTTGTTTCAGTCTTTTGGAATAATTATTGACAAAATGGAAACTGTATTTATTTTCTTCTCTAAATTTTTAAATTCACCAGTAGTTAGTTTTCTGCCTAAGAAAAAATCTTTGTGGTATGTTAATCACATCATTTAATTAATTCTGATTTCTTTAATTTACTGGCGCCTCTAATACCAAGACAATTACCTATGATTTTGAGTTCAACTACCCTCATATTATTGAGAGTTCTTGTAGGAATGGGTATGTTAAGTGATATAAAAAATTAATTAATTCATCTTTTCTTAACCTGTTGCAACTAGTTATACTATTTCTTGTGCAATAATCACAATGATGGTCAATCGTAATTTCTCCATATTTGTCTTACTTAATAAAAAAATTTTTTTTACACAATGGGTAAAAACAATCTACATCTTTAATTTCTGAATAATCTACATATTTTTAGTCTATTGTTCATTACTTTTCATCAACAACATTATCTTAAAACGATCTTCACTTGGAATTCTTTGTAAGCGAGTATTATAATAATATATAGAAACATTTTTCCACACACACAAGGAATTCATTAATTAATGTATACTGTCATATTTATTAATTTATATATTGTTTACACATTGTCTTATAAGAGACTTTTGCATATTTCTGTGAAGTAAAATTATCAATTGGCTTCTCAGCTTTTTAGTAAGTACACAGTCTAGATGTATTACCTCAGGAACTAATGAAGATGGTTTATTGCAATCAATACCAAACAAAAATAAATCAACTGTACCAGCTATAACCCATTTATTCATAGTATTTAAAGTTTCTTCACTTAACTAACCATTTATTTCAAGGCCATATGTGGTGTTAAATTTCATTTATAATTTTCTTAACACATCATCACACAATTGAGTAAGTTTTGCATCCTCCTGAATATCTAAGTCACCAGAATTATAGCCTGCCTGGCTAGCCACACAGTGTAACATGCCAGTCGCTGGGATGAATCCGGGTTAGTGTCAAGGTCCGCGGTGCTGGCCAGCTGTTGGATGGTTTTCAAGGTGGTTTTACAGCTGTCTCAGAGAATGCGAGCTGATTCCCCTTATTCCACCTCAGTTACTCCATGTTGGCGAGTGCTATGCAAACACTCTCTCCATGTACATATACACCATAATTGCTCTACCACACAAACATTTGGGATTATACTCATCTGGTATAGGAGATTCCCAGAGGGGGTCCACTGAAGGATGAACTGCACAATAACACTGGGTTCAGTGTGGGCAGCAGTGAGGTGTGTGGGCTGCTGTGGCCTGTTGTGGGGTTTGAACCACAGAGGGAAATGGCAGGACAAAGTCTCTCTGTCGTTTCTAGGTCCCCAGTTCAATGTGTAATACACAATACCACCATAAACATTCAAATATTTATTTGTTTTTCCCTTGCCATCCATAACTGCCATATTGACAACAACAATAAAAAGCATGTAGTGTATATGGACTGAAAATATTATAAGATGAATTAAAAAACGAAAATTTTGTATAAAATATGAAAATCCTGAAAGTCCCAGTAGTGTAAACTAAATACATAGAAAATTTAAAAAATATATATTGTTAATAGAAATTTATTGTAAATGGAGTCTGTCACAGATCTCATCAACAACCAACTGTTTACAATAACAAGCAAATGTTCATGATTATTGACAAAAAGAATAAACCATGGTCTTATGCAAATCAAATTGCTGATGTTTTACGATATGCTCATTCTTGATATGCCATAAAACCCCATGTTACGGAAAAGCACTGTAGAAAATCTAAATTTCAGTAGCAGTAAACTTACACTGTCTATATATATATATATATATATATATATATATATATATATATATATATATACAACAATCACAAAATTTATCAATGAACCTGGCCTGGTCTATGTATTTTGTTTGTGAGATCCAAGACGCCTTTTGCAGAAGATTTTCAAGATTGTGTTTATGGAGAAGTTTTACCATCAGTTCGAAAACGTGAGGAACATATAATTTTAAAAATGAAGTGAAAGAGATGTATCAAGGTCAAATAACTTACTTGTTTAATGTAAACAAAATTAAAACCTGACACATAGAAAATGTAAATCGAATAATTGATAACACCATGAAAATAATACAAAAAAGAAACAGACAAATATACAGTTTTTTCTCAAGTTGTTCCTCAAACATTCAATCAGAATTCTTCCTATAGAACTATCATAAATTGTATTTGTTTTGTTGAACTGTGTTAGAAAGATTCTGTCTTCAGCTTTTAATACTTCTTTATTAACATCGTTACTGAGCTGTGTTAGGATCCTTCATACTCAGCTTTTGTAACAAGTTTATTCAGTCACAGACTCAGTTGGTGACTTGAGTCAGTGATAGCTGTTACAAAGTCTACTTTAGCTGATACAAACCCATATTATAGATATCGCTTGTTAACTGCATCACAACCATTTACAGAAGCTTTTATACCTAACAGTCTTCCAACTTTCAAATCAATATAGCTTTTGGACATTTCAAAAATGTAATTAATTCATTTGAAATTGCTTAATTAATTCTCCATTTTTGCATTTGTTTATGATTTTAATTCCACACATGTACTATAAATGTCACTTGGATTGTTGCTGAAATGTTTAATTAACGTTTTCTTTTTGAATTTATGTTTTTAATATTTGTTTGAAAATCTTCAGTTTGTGATTCTCATTCTTATTTTACTTTTTCAAAGTTTATTTGCTCATTGATCTTGGAGCTGCACATTTGTCATGCTTCAGTTCCAAAAATTTCCATTTATCACATTGAAATTATTATCAAAAGGCAACAATTTTAGAATTAATAGACACAAAGGAACCCAAATTACCTCATAAAAATTTAAATTCGCTATCGATTATAATTCAGCTTTCCTGGACCAAGATATTTAACCAGTTCTTCAGGAATATTTCCTCCAACTGAATCAAACACAAATTTTCTATCTTTACTCTTATAAAAATAGATCTGAACTGAGCCTGTTGTGTCAGAAGTATCTAAATTAACTAGTCCACGGTCATATCCTCTAGGATGATTAGCCACAGCTGAAGCATCAGCATGATTGTATCCAGGTAATTCAGCAATCACAAAAGCCACACAAAATATTTGATTTTTAATTGTTTAACAAGTTTTTCTGTATCAAAATTACTTAATGTATTATGAATTATTTTTTTGCAATTATTTTTATTCCTGTGCCATATTTCTTCTCCAATTTTTGTTCTTCTAATTCTGCATCATCTTCTTTCTTCTCCATTACTGCTTTTCCAAATACTAGCTGCTCCAAAAACTTGTGAACCAATGGTTGCTAAATATGGTACTGCAACCAAAAGTAATGGACAACACTCTTATGTTTTGTGAGTCCTGAACTTTTCTCGATTTTAAACGAATTACTCAAATCAAAGGAAATGACTGCATATGTGCTAAAATGTCATAGGGAAAATATTTCTCCAAGCCAAAATATAACGATGAAATTGGTGGGTAAATTTAACAATAAGGTACCAAAGACACACTTCAATTTATAGTCATATGTGGTAAAATAAATTTGACATACCATTCTGAACACAGAATGCTAACTGAAAATTCTTAATTAGTAGATGATATCTGATTTTATTCATTATATGTTTTATGGATAGCTCTTTCCATGTAGAAATTCTGAATGTCTAAAATCAGTTAATAATTAGCAGAGAAATAAACAAAAGCTGGGTGCTGCTTTGCTCCACCTCCTTATCGCAATCACACTCGCACATTAGCTCCTGCTCGTCACACAGCTGTATCCACTACACTGGTACTCAAGGAAGTGTTCGAAATTCGGATTACTAGATATTGACAGTGTAGCAAAGCTTGATATGATATTTTTAAGCATATTCTGTCTATTTCTTAACCAGTGTTAATGGTTTAAGCTTTGAGTTGCTGCAATTTAAGTGATTTACTATTGTTGGCTTAATGATTAAAATTAATTTTAAAAAATTAGCACATACCACATATTTCGAAAGCCACAACGCTTGCAAACAATTTTTTCGCTAATTTTTTAATAGAATTTCACAATTTATACTTCAAACTTACCCTATTAAAATCACTTACTATCGTTTTCAGTGTGTGTTGCTGGGGATATGAATTAAATTAAAAGAACTTTTTCGCCTTGTGCAAATAGTCCAGTGCCAAGGTGACAGGATTCAAATCAGGAAATGTTTACTAGTGGCATATTGGGATTTGAATCCTTCTATAACACTGGGTATTTTTTAAAAAATCTTAGGTAGTTTTGCACAGGATTTCTCCTTATGAGACGGAATTTTTTGGAAAGGAACAGTGTTCTGAGTAGTAAATTTTCAATTTAAATTTTTATTCATTATATTAATATTCTTTGCAACAATTTTAATCATTTTCATGAAGATTTAATTAGGAATGAAGAAACTTAGAAATTATAATAATGAATTTCATAACATTTCATTTTAAATTAATTCTAGGGCACTCAAAATGATATGGATTTTTATATATAACTAGTAAGTGAGTATGTTGTGTGCACTTGGTATGTTTTTATTGCTCACCATTTTTTACAAACTAATTAAATTAACTTATTTTAAGTTTCAATTATTTTTATTACCAAAAATGAAAATAAATTTAATGTAATTAATTCACCAAAAATTGTGTGGAATAAAAACTCGCCAAGTACACTCAACATACCCACTTACTACTATTCTGGTAGTTACTCCAGTTATTCACGTACTAGAATTTCACATCTGTTATGGTTTATCTTGCATTTACATTAATCTGTAAACTTCCAGTGTTAGTTACTAAAATATGTTACATAGACAAATATATTCCAGGAACTTCATTACTAGACATTAATTACCTTTTGGTTTAGTGGTTTTTTTGTCATTGTATATTTTCTGTTTTTCCACTTGTTAACATCTGATGGTATAATCTTCTGGAGTAGCAAATCACCTATAAACACACTACTGCTTTTGAGACATGAAACAGTAACAATAATGCGTGGTGTTCACCTACTATAATACTGTAGCCACGCATCTTTAGAGAAATTATAAATTGCACATCGTAATTGCACACATTCCTTCACAGTAAATACATATTTCTTTATCTCCAGTCATTTGCACAATAACAGAAAACGTCTGCCACTTACCGAACCAAATCTTACAACTACTCTGAACTCATTTCTTCTGGAAAAGTCATTCCCCACCACACACGAGCATCTTTGCTAAACACTTTTAGCGTGTGTGGTATAGTAGCCAAATAAGTTTACATTCTTGCTAAATTTGTGTTTCATTTGTATTATGAGTAGTGACAAAGACTAATACAATCAATTTTATTAAATTTAAGACGCTATTATAATATGCAAATCACATATAATCCTGTAAATCGACCTGTTTCACATTGTCTTGATATCTAACACGTGTGTGATCTATGGGATATGTAATTCGGTCACTTATGTGATGGAGAGTTTTATCCCATGTAATTAATACGTACTGATTCACCAGCATTCTCTGTTTTATTAGTTATATACATTTTAAAAATTATTCCATGTTTTTATTGATTTATTTTTATGCAAACAGTAAAATCATAAGTGTTTATTCGAATGTACAAAATTGTATGTGTAAACATATTTTTTCGTTGTACTTTTGTGTAACATTAATGTAACATTTTGTGGTTTACATAACGAATTACTATTCCCCTTAGCTTATAGTTATTATCTATATCCATAAATGAACAATAAGACAGTTGGGAGCGAAAAGATGTGATATGATGGCAGTACTCATATGCTAGAGAGTCATTGTTTTATCTGTTAGTGAAAGAAGTATTTTGAAGTAGTATTCAGACTCGAAGTTGGAGAGAATTGTACAGAAAGAAGCACTGTAGTATCAAGGAGTTAAAACAAATATGTTACAGAGGACTAGTCAATTAAACGAAAACTACATGAAATGTTTTCACAGCAGTGAATACAAACAACCATCAGCTGGGTAAGGGAGAGACGACCTTGAAAATTTGTTCTGGTCCGAGACTCGAACACAACCATATTGGTAATCCATGGAAGACTCGCGACCGGATTCAAACTTCCATATGTCCTCGTTCCCGCGTCACAACCTGTACTCATGCACATGTTATGTAATTCTGATGCAGGGGTAGACATTTTAATGTGAAGTTGTTGCCTGCTGCAGTGTTCCTTCAGCATGCATTATATTGTCCTTCTGAACAATACAGGCACGGCAATATGGTATTTACCTGCTGACACCAGCTTTTGTAACCTGCCTTCGGCAGATGAACTGTGGAGACATCTTATCTGCGTCTCATCCACAGAGTAATTAGCATGCATAGTTCGTTTACTTCTTCGCCACAGCTAGTACTCGAGTGTGTTGACAGTGAGTCACCATGGCTCATTCCTACAGAAAAGTTACCATCAAAATGACCTTCCAACGCGCCCGTGCAAACCATGAGTGTCTGAAATCGAGCTCTTCTTCTGTGACGAAGTTCAATAGAACCACAGCGCAAAGTCAGTATACGCCTCTCCGTCATAAGTGGCGTCGTCTGCATCAAAATGGCCGAAGACAGGGTATGTAACGCTGTTGTGAGCAGATATGTGAGCGCTCTCAAGTTAAAACACTCTTATGGTCACATAGCTTAGCGTCATCAACGTTGACGCCATTCGAAAACGTACATAGTTGTCGCTGCTCCAAGACATGCTAAATGCAGCAGATATTGACATTGTACTTCTCCAAGAGGCCTCCTCCATGATTTTTCAGGAATGTATGGTTATACAGCTCATGTGTTCGATGCCTCGCCAACTAGCAGCAGTGTCACAGTTCTCCCCAGACGGGGCAGGGGTGAGGGGGGAGGGGTGGGGGGGGGGAGAGACTGCGAGGCATATGATGTACTGTATCTCCTCAACGCTAGGGGAGTGGTCATAAAGGTCTAAGCATCTAGCTCATCAATGTGTATCCTCTTCCGGAGCGAATGACCGCGACTGATCGATCGCTCTTATTCACAGAAAGAGTAGCACCGCTTTTTCAGAGCTGGAACGACGACTTGGTGCTAAGGGGCAAGTTTAATACCACCCAGGCACCTAAGAACAAGCTTCCGTGCGATTCACTGGGCCCTGAGCTTGGGACATTGATCTGTGATCTCTAGCTGGTAGATACATTGAAACATTTCCATGGAAATCGGCTGGAATTCACTCATTTTACAAATCACTCGTGTAGTCGCTTTGATAGGATTTACGTCTCCTGTTCTCTTAAAGCGACATTAAAGAGCGGCACAGAGGTGTGGCCTGTAGCCTTTCTGATCACGAGGCCTATATATGTGCCACCATCCTTCGTCGCCAACTGGTGTTGCGCAGCCGACATCCCTAGAAAGTAAACCAAGCTCATCTCGTTTCTCCGGATTGTCAGTGCACCATATATGGAGTTCGTGGATGCACCCCCTCCCAATGTATCGTACATCGAAAAGTCTGTGGTTAAACCGCGCCAAGCCCACCCTAAGAAGAGCCTTAGTCATGTATGGCCGTGAGACTGCTGCTTGGAGGTGGCGCACCATAGTTTTTAATTCACTGTCCTTCTCGAATGTGGCTCCTTGCCACCCACGCCGGAATGACAGACGACAGTACAGCATCTGAAGGCACAGAACGTAGCCCATATGCACTGACACCTTGAAGGGACGATCGTCCAAGGGCAAACAAATGACAGAATAACAAATGAATGACCCGCCACGTTCCACATCATTCAAGAATGTAAACTACGATGAAGGACGCTGATACAAGCCGTCACAATTGCTGACGCCCATCGCATCACCACGCAATGCGGTATTAGTGCAGCGTTCTTCGATCATTACCCACGACTTTATTCTGCTCAGTGTTCTGACATGTTGGCGGTGACAGGAGCCCCATGACTAGTTTTCGAGGCTATTCCACAAGACTTACAAATTGAATTATTTGACGAAATTGCGTAAGAAGAAGCTATCGACGCGATAGGTAAAGGGGTATCAAACACGTCTCCTGGCCCCAACGGACTCCCTGTGGAGTTCTAGAGAACATTTCTGTATTTAATGCCTCCCAAGTTGAGGGAAATCTGTCAGGAGCTTATGTCCCACCACAGTGCTGCTCGCCACAGCCTTCATCGAAGGAATAATTACACTGGTTCACAGACCGATAGGTGGTGCTCGAGTGTATGATTACTGCCCGCTGACACTCCTCAAATATGTGTGTGTGTGTGTGTGTGTGTGTGTGTGTGTGTGTGGCTTCCTAAGGAACCAAACTGCTGCTAATCTTATGCTAAGAACAACACTCACACCAATGCCCGAAGGAGGACTCGAACCTCCGGCGGCAAGGGCCGCGCAATCCGTGACATGGCGCCTCAAACGGCGCGGTCGCTCCGTTCGGCGACACTCCTCACCTTCAATGTGAAGATATTCACTTGACTGTTAGCGAACCATAAACGACAGACCTTGCCTCTCATCATCTCACCGTAACAGGCTTTCCTAGGGGGCATCAATAACATCAGCACAGCACTGTGTTTGTACTGTGACATAATAGTACTAGCGGGGGCACGCCGCATCCCGGTCCCGCTGGCGTCACTAGATTTTAGTCAAGCTTTTGATCGGGTGGATCACGTGTACCTGACGTTTACTCTCCAACACTGCAGTACCCACAGCAAACCATAGACGTGATGCGCCTTCTCCAAGCGACGACCTCCAAGGTGCTCATCAACATGACATGCTCATGACTGGTGGGAGCAGCTGCTCTCAGTGAGAATAGGAAAAATGAGCATTAACTTAGAGCTCGGATTTTCATGATCAAAATACCTAGAAAATAACCACCAAAATAACCTGAAAATATCTGTGATAGGACGTAAAATGATGTAAAGCATATGTAAACTGAGTTACAAAAAAAATATCTTGAGAAACAAAAAAACCTGACAGGACGTTGGAACTGAAATTACAGAAATAGTAATAAATTTACAATCTCTATGTTTTTCGTTAATAAATCTCGTTCTTTGAAGATGTATAAACATATTTATATAATAATCCTAAAACTGTTATAGTGATAGTATACAGAGTTTCTTGAACGTGGTGAAACGTCTGTTGTCGGACAATGTGTATCTGCAGCTAGCAAATCTTTCAACATTTGCAGAAACATCTGGAGTGTGTTCTTTGATATTATAATTTAGCTTCAAATACTCTTATTAAAAATAACAATTGAGTACTGCAATTTCTATTCGCTGAGATGTTCCTTTACTCCCAATTCCTAATTCCCGCTTTTGAGTGCGAACCAAGTAATGAGACATGCTGTACCACGTCTTGTTCTCATTTTTAAAGCAGTAATCGATTAAGCCTTATGCTATCTTTGACGCTAGGCCCGAAACTGGCGACGAAATTACGTACAATTGTATTTTTAAGTAATTTAGAAACAGGCAACTTAAGCGAAAGTTACATGAAAATCAACAACTTAATTACCAACCTTAAGGAGTAGGACAAAATTTCTGTTATAGTCTTACATTGCAATGAGGGTGAAAAACAAAATTTTCTGGAACACAAATAAATATCAGCATTTTTCAAAGCGCGCTCCTTCCTGCACAGACGCTGTCAAACAAAAACATAGTACCGTTTTGATTAGAGCGGTTATAAAAATCAGGCTGTTTTAATAAAGGTACAATTTACCTAGTTCAGGAAAGTGTTGCGTATATTTCTCTGAAAGGTTGTTTTTGAGGAGCTTCAGTTTATACTGGCATTACAAGGGCATGGCATTTAAATGATGATGTAAGCAAGGGGAAAATACAATAATTCGCCATGCCAATAACTAGGAGTTATTGTTGTAGCGTTGCTTTGAAACAGGGCAGCACAAGGTGCACGCACCGGTGCATCGCACAGTGCAGAGTGCAGAAGACGGCGCTATGTTGACGACGGTGCAGACCCCCCACTCCTCGGCTTTGCGCAACAGCGCTGCCTCTCACTTCCTTAGCTTGTGTCGCTCGCGCCGCCTGTCTCGACCTGTTTCAAAGCTTTTACCCTGTTGTCTTCGTCATTGCCAAATACTAATGTACACTAGGTGGAGAGCTTAGTTTGGTGCACCGGTACAAAAGAGATTTATATAATAACTGAAATGGTAACAATTTTAAATTTGGTTTCAACACAAATTTATCTTCCTATGTGCTCTTTATTTTATTTGCAATTATGCTATTAAGATCTGGAACAAGAGATTGGCTGACAGCAATTCTGAGAGAATTTTTTAAAATTACAATTAGAAATACTCGCACGCAATCTAGATTTTGTAGAAGACAAAACAGAAAAAAACCTTTCACGCACACAAGCGGAACCAAACATAGAAATAATCTTCGCTGCTTCTCTGTGTAACTTGGGAAATTCTTCCTTCGGCAAATTCTGGTAGAATTGTAGCAAACCTTTTATACTGTAAAACACATCCTTTCGGTGAACATCGCTTTGCAAATCAATTAGTTCGAAATGTAAATCTGAAGGCGTACTTTCAATATCCATCGAAAAAGGTTTCACAAAAACATCGAGAATTGGCTGCAGGTAGGTAATTTCCTGAAACAATAACAAAGCCAATGTTAATAAATGAAAGTAATGTAAGCCGTTGTTTCGAAGTACTAAAATGCGATAGATTTTAATAAACATGTAATGTGTACTATTGGTTTTAATGTAATGTTACACTTTCATATGTAACGCAATCTCCTTTATTTAGCTGTGTGTCATATACCGGCACATTACCTGGAATCGGTCGTTAAACGCATTTTCAAGGGATTGTAGCACCTCGACGTATTTTTCAAAGCGCGCTCCTTCCTGCACAGACGCTGTCAAACAAAAACATAGTACCGTTTTGATTAGAGCGGTTATAAAAATCAGGCTGTTTTAATAAAGGTACAATTTATATCTCGCTTACCTAGTTCAGGAAAGTGTTGCGTATATTTCTCTGAAAGGTTGTTTTTGAGGAGCTTCAGTTTATACTGGAAAACGTTTATTTTGCTGATCATATCGTTGATGAGATTGTTTTCTTTTTGGAGTTGCAGACTTAAATCATTTAGGAGAGCCATAATGTCTGCTAAAAATCCTAAATCAGCTACCGATTCAGGGTCATGAAAAAGTGGCTCCGGACGTCCTTTGCTCTCCAAAAACTGAGCCACAGTGTGGCGTAGTCGAAAAATTCAGGAAATCACTTTCCCTTTGCTCAGCCAGCGCACCTCAGCGTGGTAGGGAATATCTGGATACTGCTCTTCAAAGGAAATCAAAAATTCTTTGAATGGACGATGAATGAGTCCATGAGAACGAATGTAGTTCACGATACGCACCACTACCTTCATCACATCTTGAAGACCGATAACTTTCGCACAGAGAGCCTCTTGGTGTGCAAAATAATGAACGGAAGGTAAATTCGCCATGTTAAGTTTTTTCCGCAGTAGGCCAATAAACCCTTTTGCTTTACCGCACATTGCTGGTGCCCCGTCTGTGGTTACGGAAAACAGCTTTTCCCAAGGGAATCCTATTCCTTCAGCTGCCAATTCAACAGCTGCTAAAATATCCGCCCCTGTAACAGTGTCCTTCAACGAAATCATATCCAGGAGCTCTTCCGTTACATGTAGGTCGTCGTCCACGCCACGCAAAAATATTGCTAACTGAGCCGTGTCGTTAATATCCGTGGATTCATCAAGTGCGATGGAGTACGCTAGGAAGTTTTCAATTTTGGCTGCCAGTTGTTCATGCAAATTCTCAGCAATGACGTTGATTCTCCGATGTATTGTCGTTCTGGAAAGTGGTATTCTGCTGTACGCGGGAGCTAATGTGGGATTCATGTCTCTACTACGTCCAACATGATGTTTTTTATTAGTGGCCCAACCATAAATGGCCTCCCAGCTCTTGCTAAACGTAGAGCAACTTTGTAACTAGCTCTGAGAGTCCTTTCGCAACACCCCTCATCTTCTTCACCCTAAAGTAGAGAAAAAAGATATGTTAGAAATAATTTATGCGAAAACGAAAACTAAGGAATCCAAACAAATGTTATTTCGTTTCGCATGACCTTTAACCAAAATATACATGCTAAAGTACTTGCAACAAACCTCGTTTGTAGATACAGAATTCTCATCTGCAAGAGTTTGCAACTTCCGTAATTCATCCTCTCTGGCATCCCCTGTTATATCACTATACATTTCTGAATGCAATTTGCTGTAGTGCCTTTCAATAGAAGATTTTCTGACACACGTAATTAGTGTACCGCAGATTAGACATTTGGCTTTGTCGTCACAACGCACAAAAAAGTAGGAGAGTTTCCATTGCGGTTTAAATTGACTTTCGGCAATTTTCCCTTTTTTTGGAGCAGATGGTTCCATTATTCTGGTAATTGTCTTGCGCTTACGTATTCCAATGTTGACTAAGCCGTCTGGCAACGCACAGCGTCGGCCTCACCTAGCAAGCCGAGTTGAGGCGAAGTATGCCGAGTTGAACCGATGCACTGTGCAGGCACTCCCTGCACCTCACTTTGCACGCGTGCGGTTTTCCGTGTTTGTGCGGCCCTGCTTTAGAAAGTAAATCCCATGGCAACAACCAGGAAATATATGCAGCCGCGCGGGGTAGCCGCTTGGTCTGGGGAGTCTAGTCACGGTCCGCGCGGCTCCCCCCGTCGGAAGTTCGAGTCCTTCCTCGAGCATGGGTGTGTGTGTGTGTGTGTGTGTGTGTGTGTGTTGGCCATAGTGTAAGTTAGTTTAAGGTAGATTAAGTAGTGTGTAAGCTTAGGAACCTATAACCTCAGCAGTTTGGTCCCATAAGACCTTACCACAAATATATTCAAGGAAAGGGGATGATTTACTAAGATCATTTTTCAAAACTAATTTCAAACACGTTAGAGTCAATGCTAAAAAGCACACCAACAGTCATGTTTTAGGCTACTTTGGCACAGAACAGGTACGTATATTTTTCGTTACTGCCAATGTTAAACAAAATGAAACTTCCTGGCAGATTAAAACTGTGTCGGACCGGGACTCGAACTCGGAACCTTTGCCTTTCGCGGGCAAGTGCTCTACCATCTGAGCTACCCAAGCACGACTCACGACCCGTCCTCACAGCTTCAATTCTGCCAGTACCTCATCTCCTACTTTCTAAACTTCACAGAAGCTCTTCTGCAAATGACTTGTTGTCTCATAAATCAACGCGAAGCCCAAACATGTAAAAATGACGTCATCCTTGGAAAATAAAATGCAGTACGCTACATATATGACGGAAAACGCTAAATTAAATGTATATTTCCGTCTAAGACATTCAGAGCATTAGTACTTGTGATAAATGAGTAGCTCATCAGGAAAGGCAGACTGAACGTAGGCAAAATCTGGACATTACCGACAACCTAAAATACAATGAAATGTGTGCGAAGAAACAACTACAGTCGTACGTGGTCCCATTAAGGAGAATATCCGTGGTGAGAGTTTCATCTCGGAAATGTTGCCTCCCTAAGGAAAGAAAAAGGTCACACACCCTGTTCCCACATCGGGTCACTAGGTGAGCGCATCTTCGTAAAGCTGAAATAGCTGTTGGTGTAACAAAAAAGTTGCCCAGCAAAACTCATTCGACAGAAGTCAACTCCTTCAAATTTCAAATAATGGTTAACAACCGTCAAATAGTGGTTAAAAATTATCCGTCGCTGATATAGAGTAGGACTTCGTGATGTATTTCTTTTAATTTGCTGAAGGTGTGTTTAGTTGCGCTGTCTTGCCGCTGATCGTTACTAGTCGGTAGAGATAGGAAGTCAGTGTCACTGGAACTGCAAGAAGCTATGGAACCTAGCAGAGAGGGTGGCGCTCACTGAGTAATTCTTGTAAACTGCCTTTATTTAATTAATATCAAAATCACTACCGCAAATAAGCACCGCATTTGAGCATGCACATAAAAAAATGGGCTTTCATGTACTCCAGGTGATCAAAAGGACGTGAGAGTGTTGTCAGTAGTGAATAATGTTATCTCTCAATTTTTATGGTAAATAATGAGTCGTAAGTGGGCAGTAGCATGGGAATGTTGTTTGCTTAGAATTTTGTGCAGTACAAGATGTAAAAAGCTTAGGAAATAGGATGAAAGTGACCGATATTCGTAAGTTTCTTGTGTACCGTAAACGAATGAAAACAGAAAGTTAAAGTGAGGAAACTGAAATATATATTACCTATGATGAAATACCACAATATAAAGCTGAGTCAAACTCAAATATATTAAATACCCCAACAAAATATGGATCTCTGCTTGCTTCAAGTGCTTTGACAAAATGAATAGTAATCTACCGTCTACCGGCCATTTTATCCAGTGTCGGAAATTACGTTGAAAA